>NC_136593.1:20207592-21407592 GCF_910589615.1 Taurulus bubalis | reverse complement strand
TTTACACACCACAACATTACGGATTAAAGATGGAACATAAAAAATCAGAGGAATGCAAGTAGAAATTATATATATATATATATATATATATATATATATAGATATATATATATATATATATATATATATATATATATATAAATATATATAAATTATATATATATATATATTATATATATATAATATTATATATATTATATATACATTTTTTAAGTGACAGGCTTTTGCCAACATCCGATCTTTTCAAAAAAATGTCAGTTTTATTGTCAATTTTGTGCAATGTGCAAACATGCAGAAGATCGATACTATGTTTCTCTTCTGTCCAACATATAGAGAATTGTGCAATGTAATAATAATAACAATAATAAAGTGCAAAAAAACAGTTTAAAAGTTAAAAAACAACAACATATAACATATAGACAACATAAATTAGGAACTACAAAAAAATGTTTAGACTGTGAAGGACTAACTATAAAATAAATGACTGTGACTCCTTAGCAGCATCCAGACATGTGAGTCTAGATAAGAGGATGGAGTGGGATGGTGGGGAGAGAGTTCAGCTTCCTGACAGCCTGGTGGATGAAGCTGTTAGATAGCCTGGTGGTGCGAGCTCGGAGGCTCCGGTATCTCCTACCAGAGGGCAGGAGGCTGAGGAGACCGTGTGAGGGGTGGCAGGGGTCGCTCACAATCAAGGTCACCTTGCGGGTGAGGCGGGTGTCGTATATATCCTGCAGGGAGGGGAGGGGGGGGGGAGTGAGGCATCGATGATCCTTCCAGCTGCATTCACTATGCGCTGCAGGGCTTTCCTGTTGTAGTCTGTGCAGCTTCCGCCCTACACAGTGATGCAGTTGGTCAGGATGCTCTCGATGGTGCCATGGTAAAAGGTGCACATGATGGATGGGGGGCTTCCTGCTTTCCTCAGCTTGCGGAGGAAGTAGAGGCGCCTCTGGGCTTTCTTTGCCAGCGATGTCGTGTTGGCTGTCCACGAGAGGTCCTCGCTGATGTCCACCCCCAGGAATTTGGTGCTGCCGACCTGCTCAATGTCCGCACCGTTGATGGTCAGTGGTGGGTGTTGAGTGTGGCCTTTACGGAAGTCAACAACAATCTCCTTGGTCTTGCTGCTGTTTAGCAGGAGGTTGTTGTCTCCGCACCACGTGGTCAGAAGGTTGACCTCCTTCCTGTAGAGGGTCTCGTCATCCTTGGTGATGAGACCTATCAGTGTTGTGTCGTCTGCGAATTTGACCATGTGGTTGGTGCTGTAGCTGGTTCTGCAGTCGTGAGTCAGCAAGGTGAAGAGCAAAGGACTGAGCACAAAGCCCTGAGGGGCCCCTGTACTCAGTGTGATGCTTTTACTTTTGGATAGCCAAAAGAAGCATAAAGTAAAGTTATTTGTAGCATTTTCAGTTGCAATCGATGAGAGCACTGACATTACTAAAGATGTTGCTCAACTGGCCGTATTCATTCGTGGCATTGATGAGATTTTGGCGGTCACCGAGAAGTTCCTTGAGTTGATACCCATGACAGACACCACTACCAGCACATTTTTTTGCATTAGTGGGCCAGTCTGATACACAACTCAAAATATGTTTCTCTAGAGCGACTAGTCCAGAAGACAAGACAGAAGACAGACAGGTAGATAGACAGGAGGCTTTACAATGCCTTTGACTGAATATCTCTGTGAATATCTCCAAGTCACACACTCCAATGTGTGTGCAGATTGTCGACAAAACCATCTGTTAAACCCCATATTTCGAGGCAAGAATATGCTCAAATCACCATTAATGTGCATTCAACAGAGAGGAGAGAAGGAGCCGATCACGCTGATATCCTTGATATTTTTCTAGAGTTAGAAATGTGAATGTGAGCCTAATGCCGTGTCCACACCGGACGCGACGCGAATTTGCGGCGCCGCGTCCACCGCGGAAGTTTACTCGCTTTACTCGTTTGCCAACCTTAGCCATGCCAGGTTATCCGGCTTCCAAGTGGTCACAAAACTAATAATACAGCTTTAAATAAAGGTAAACGCTCGCAACAATAAAGTGAATTATATAACTAAACATAGATAAGACAAAACAGCTTTTTGGTGAAATCTGAATAAAAACCTTTATTGTACTTCACAATGCAATGTCAACATTTTGAGTCTCTTTTATGAGCCTCCGACAATATTATTCAAACAACCTTTAACATGAAGAGAAACCTGATAAATAAAGAGTTTTTATTTACAAAGGACCAGAGGCTATGGGAACATTTAATCAAACAGAATTATATATGCATATAACTCCCCAGTTTACCTTACCCTGTATCATATCAAAGCATGCAATTTACCCATATATATATATATGTATTATTATACACACCTACACCCAATGCTGAAAGGGAAACAAAAATGTAAAACTCTTGCTATGAGTATATCATGATAATATATGTTTCTCACAAATCCCCAATGTATTCATATTTTTCAACACCCCTGACTGAATAAAAATAGATTAATTTACAACAGGCATACTTTTACTTACCCACTCATATGTATTTGATCATAATCTGTTTTCATGAAAATATTTATATGTCCGTCAAAGCAATTTAAAGATTACACAAAAATCTTTCAATTTCATTAATAAATCATAAAATATCTGAGAGAATAACATCATATCATATTGCAGCGTTAACCAGGTCACTCCATTAACGTGTCAGTTCTCCCCTAAAGATCAGGATGAAAGGAAACATGGTTATCACTTGGAACAGTTCACTGTGCTCAGACATCAGCTCTGAGACTTTATTAGGTTATATTTTGTACTCACAGGCTATTGGTCCAATGCTGACAAACGTGAGCTGATCTTCGTTAAGAGATAAATATGTCCTTCTTCTGCAAACCTGAGAGGTGAGAGGAGGTAGAACGATATGACACCTAGACATAGTGTTTTGATTTAAAGCATTGCTTTACCGTTGAGTATTTTGATTGGGTGAGAGAATGAGAGTCTAACTCACTGGGACACAGTTTTGGCTCCTTTTGTCACACATGCTTAGTCTGCAGTGTAAGAAGGTCTCCAGGTTGCCACTCTGGAAAGGGAAGAGCAGGACCGAAAAACGAGCTCGGAGGGATTTGCCGTTCTCAGCCACTGACACACGACGCGTGTCAGTAGGACACCTAGCAAAAATGTCAGACCGAGTCATTAGGACTATTGCACATCACCATAGAGTTCACCTTTTCCACTCCAGTCCATCTAGATTAGGAGTCACATACCTAGAAAGAATGACAAAGTACCGCAGGGGGTCATCCCAGTTTGAGGAGTCGGTGATGAAGCAATCTTCCAGAACTACAACGAAGCTTGGATTACTCTCAGGCACAAACACTTGCACATGCAGGGTAGAACCAACTGGCAGGGTAACCCGGCCCGCTGGGTAGCTGGATGAATAGCTGGAGTCACGGAAAAGATTCATGTCGGCTTTGGCTTTGGCACCTGACCCATTGAAGACCCCCTCATGGCTGTTAAAGAAAGACAGACAGTTAGAGATGTATTTCACCACTGCAATATAATTTGGTTATCCAGTCATGTACATCCATTAAGTGTGTTGTTATAGTGAAGGAATGAAATAAAGGACTTACAGCTGTGGTTTGATTCCAACATTCAGGCTTGTTTTGGTTTCCAAGGGATAGGCACAGAAGAAAGGAACAATCACAGGTAGAACGGAGGAATTTTTACTTTGATGGTAGAAAAACAAAGAGTTGGAGTAGATGGCATGGGTGGCGTTGGTCTGCAAGAAAAGACATGAATGAATCACCAGTCGGCTATATAATTAATCACCTTCAGTTAATATACAAACCAGCATGTGACACAGAGGTTAAAGAAACCATCTTTCACAGAGAGGAGAAGGTTTCAGGGATAACATATTGTTGGAAGCCAACCAGGAAATTATCAACGCACTAGTTCCTTTGACAAAAAGGTCTGAATGAGGACTTCAGCATCTGACCATTTCTGCGATGAGTTTACATATTGAGGAGCCTTGATTTAATTCTAAACATATAGAAGGTATGACTGCTAGTGGCCTGATGTAATTGTTATAACCTGTGAGGTTCTTATCTTAATATTTGTTTGTATAACTTTATTTTATTTGTATATATTTTTTGTATTTTAGATGTGACCAGAGTATATGTATTTAAAAATAAGTTGTTTCTGTTGATATTACAAAGTCTGAAGAAGAGCATTAGCTCAAAACACCACTTGTTGATGCTCTAATGAGGGATCCACCTATCCTTTATTTATATTTTCATGGTTTTCTTGTTTAGGTTCCAACAAATGCCTACAATCGATATTTGGATGTGTGCAATCACTCTACATAGCTTCCAAATGGGAGCCACTGGTATTTTTCCGATTGACTGCGTAATTAAGTAGGAATTGTTCAATCTCACCGTCATTACAGTTCCACAGATACCAGTCTGACGTGCAACTTGGTACCATAGAGTATTTTCACGCACTGTGAAGCTGGAACAGTCAGAGGATGCTAGGTGGCCAGAGAATGCGTTCAAACCAGCCGACAGCAGGCTTTCCAATTGCACAGCGACTTCAAGCTGATTAGGGGAACAAACAAGCTGAGAGGGTCTCAAGTTGAGTCGAGGTTGTAGGTCTGAAACAACAAAGAAAAGAAAAATATTTTGACTTTTGACCAATTTCTGGGTTTCTGGCTTATTCCTTTTAGCACTCTATTGTAACTTTGTTACTGTATTGAATACAAACTTAACTCTGCAGTTATATTTGAGTGTGCAAAAAAAAGGAAATGTGTAGATGTACACAGTTACCTTCACAGACGACACCAGCATCCTCAGAAGGCAGACAGTCGTGGGACCCGAATCCAGAGTGTACACAGTTTTTTAGTGATGATTCACCTCCTGAACACTGAAGGTTATCTAACCAAATTAGTCCATTGCCTGGTCCAAAATGTGCATTTCCTGGTGCTGACACAGCCCTGCCACAGCCCAGCTGCTGACAAACCACCTGAGCTTCATTCAAATCCCAAATGTCATCACACACCGTCCCCCATTGACCGGCATGGTAGATCTCCACTCTGCCAGAGCAGCTGCTGTCAGAGTTGACCAGTCTCACTGTGGCCTTTCCATTTTCTGTTTGTATTGAAAGCACAATCTCTGTCAATGCACGTGTTAACTGCAGAATGCAATTTCAGCAATATTGAGCAAAAGCCCCATCTCTGCAATGTAACTTTACTTTATCATTTAATACTTGAGCTTATTTTTTAATATTAAGAGCTCTTGCACATCATACTCTACCTCACAGAAAATCATGAAGGGAAAGATTAGAATTTATCTGGAAAATGTGGGGTTCTTTCATGTGCAATATTTCATACAATGGATGTAAATTAGGGTTGAAAATAATAAGAGATAACGATACAAAAACTATGAAATGAAACAAAGTACAAGCTGTGCCAGATGGAGCTGGGTACACTAGGAGTGGATACATAGGTTATTGGTCAGGATCTGGATGATGGAGAGATGACTATAAATTGCTGGTGGAATGACATATTAGCATCACAGTGGATCAATTGAAAAAAGCTAATGTTTCCATTGGATTTTGGATTACTTAATTATCCTTATTTTCATGTTGTTATTAATATCTTTTAAGCTTGTGTTAACCACAGACCTTATTTCAGGCATAAAATCAATAACCTAATCTAAAACTAGGGTTGGGTTCCGCAACAGGTAGGGTTGGGTACAACACGTCCGGTACCTACCGGACCGAAAAGCAACGCAGATTTCGGTGCTTCCTTCCGGTGCCTGAGCCGATATAAATACATTTTTTTTACACTACTCTGTAAAGTTGCACGGTATATAGATACTAAAAAGGTAGCGCGGTGCCCGCACGCTAAAAACGACTATTAAAATAGCGCGGATCAGAGCACACTCGCTGCTCTGCTCTCTGTCTGCCTGCATGCAGAGCGGGGCTCGAGGGGGCGGGGCTTCCAGCGCTCACACACACAGTGCGCGCACACAGAGATCGCTGGAGACACGAGCACGAGCTTTTGAACGCCCGTCCTCGACTTGATGGAACAAATCTCTCCAGTTGATATTAATGATGACGTGTAGTCCAGTAAAGCAGCAGTTTTAGGATCCAACAGTGTCTGAGTTCTGTTGCACACGGTCCCATCAGGCCACCTGATGCTTGTGTCTGTTCTTTTTTTAAATATATATTTTTATAGTTTGAAGTTAAAAGGTTTGAAGCTGTAGTTTGAAGTGTGTTTTGTATGTATTTATTTATTTATATCTATAGTATACTTTAAACAGTTAATAATATTGTTCAATTTGAAGAAAAATAATTGCCTTAGCATTAAAAAAGTATCGGTTCAGGCACCGTTTAGGCACCGGGATCGTTTTAAAAGTATCGGTTTAGCACCGGTATCGGAAAAAACCCAAACGATACCCATCCCTATCTAAAACCCTATTAACTTTGAGAGAAGGGAACCATAGGTACAAATATGCTGATATATGGGTTTTAGGAGTCATTCCCGCAGCACTCTATTGTATTACTTTATTATTTGTGAAAGTGAATAACCATTTTTTTATTCTCCAGTTTTACTTGAGCAGAATAAAATGAAACATGTAGATGTACAAAGCTACCTTCACAGACGACACCAGCATCCTCAGAATGATCACAGTCGTGGGACCCTAATCCACGGTGTTCACAGTGTGATAGGGATGACTCGTCTCCTGAACACTGAAGGTTATCTAACCAGATTCTTCCACTGCCTGGTCCAAAATGTGCACTTCCTGGTGCTGACACAGCCCTGCCACAGCCTAGCTGCTGACAAACCACCTGAGCATCTTTCAAATCCCAAATGTCGTCACACACCGTCCCCCATTGGCCGTCATGGAAGATCTCCACTCTGCCAGAGCAGCTGCTGGTAGAGTTGACCAGTCTCACTGTGGCCTTTCCATTTTCTGTTTGTATTGAAAGCACAATCTCTGTCAATGCACGTGTTAACTGCAGAATGCAATTTCAGCAATATTGAGCAAAAGCCCCATCTCTGCAATGTAACTTTACTTTATCATTTAATACTTGAGCTTATTTTTTAATATTAAGAGCTCTTGCACATCATACTCTACCTCACAGAAAATCATGAAGGGAAAGATTAGAAATTATCTGGAAAATGTGGGGTTCTTTCATGTGCAATATTTCATACAATGGATGTAAATTAGGGTTGAAAATAATAAGAGATAACGATACAAAAACTATGAAATGAAACAAAGTACAAGCTGTGACAGATGGAGCTGGGTACACTGGGAGTGGATACATAGGTTATTGGTCAGGATCTGGATGATGGAGAGATGACTATAAATTGCTGGTGGAATGACATATTAGCATCACAGTGGATCAATTGAAAAAAGCTAATGTTTCCATTGGATTTTGGATTACTTAATTATCCTTATTTTCATGTTGTTATTAATATCTTTTAAGCTTGTGTTAACCACAGACCTTATTTCAGGCATAAAATCAATAACCTAATCTAAAACTAGGGTTGGGTTCCGCAACAGGTAGGGTTGGGTACAACACGTCCGGTACCTACCGGACCGAAAAGCAACGCAGATTTCGGTGCTTCCTTCCGGTGCCTGAGCCGATATAAATACATTTTTTTTACACTACTCTGTAAAGTTGCACGGTATATAGATACTAAAAAGGTAGCGCGGTGCCCGCACGCTAAAAACGACTATTAAAATAGCGCGGATCAGAGCACACTCGCTGCTCTGCTCTCTGTCTGCCTGCATGCAGAGCGGGGCTCGAGGGGGCGGGGCTTCCAGCGCTCACACACACAGTGCGCGCACACAGAGATCGCTGGAGACACGAGCACGAGCTTTTGAACGCCCGTCCTCGACTTGATGGAACAAATCTCTCCAGTTGATATTAATGATGACGTGTAGTCCAGTAAAGCAGCAGTTTTAGGATCCAACAGTGTCTGAGTTCTGTTGCACACGGTCCCATCAGGCCACCTGATGCTTGTGTCTGTTCTTTTTTTAAATATATATTTTTATAGTTTGAAGTTAAAAGGTTTGAAGCTGTAGTTTGAAGTGTGTTTTGTATGTATTTATTTATTTATATCTATAGTATACTTTAAACAGTTAATAATATTGTTCAATTTGAAGAAAAATAATTGCCTTAGCATTAAAAAAGTATCGGTTCAGGCACCGTTTAGGCACCGGGATCGTTTTAAAAGTATCGGTTTAGCACCGGTATCGGAAAAAACCCAAACGATACCCATCCCTATCTAAAACCCTATTAACTTTGAGAGAAGGGAACCATAGGTACAAATATGCTGATATATGGGTTTTAGGAGTCATTCCCGCAGCACTCTATTGTATTACTTTATTATTTGTGAAAGTGAATAACCATTTTTTTATTCTCCAGTTTTACTTGAGCAGAATAAAATGAAACATGTAGATGTACAAAGCTACCTTCACAGACGACACCAGCATCCTCAGAATGATCACAGTCGTGGGACCCTAATCCACGGTGTTCACAGTGTGATAGGGATGACTCGTCTCCTGAACACTGAAGGTTATCTAACCAGATTCTTCCACTGCCTGGTCCAAAATGTGCACTTCCTGGTGCTGACACAGCCCTGCCACAGCCTAGCTGCTGACAAACCACCTGAGCATCTTTCAAATCCCAAATGTCGTCACACACCGTCCCCCATTGGCCGTCATGGAAGATCTCCACTCTGCCAGAGCAGCTGATGCTAGAGTTGACCAGTCTGACTGTGGTCTTTTCTGTTTGAAGAGAAAGCAAAATCTCTGTAAACCCACATGACAACTGCAGGTTGCAATTACAGCAGTATTGAGCAAAAGACCCATTTCTTCAATGTATCTGTTTTTGATCACTTGAGCTTCTTTTTTTCTGTAATGAATGATCGGATATCATATTCTACTTCAAAGAACATAATGTAACTGTACTTGATCACTTAATTATTGAGCTTCTTCTTCACTATTATGGACTCTTACTTACAGTATCATACTATTTTGTTCGCTAAGATCATCTTTTCAAATGAAAAACACATTGATGATTCTTGAACCATAGATGCACTCGCCAGCAGCAAAGAGCTAATGTTAAACTACAAACAAACAACACCACGGTCACATGACTTCCCATCACCACAGTTAAGATAAAGGCTAAATTATAGTTCAGTGGGATGACGTTAAATACGCTCATTTATGCACTTGTAACAACCATCTCTTTTTTAAGAAACGTAAAAGCTTCAAAATTCCATACTGGGATGTTTAATAATGTTCTTTTTCTTGCCGAAAAAAACCTTAAAATCTCATAAACGTGTGTTAACCACAGACCTTACATCAGGCATTTAACCTGAATCCCATTGACTTAAAGATGAGGTAACCAGAATTGATAAAATTGTGAATTGGATCTTGATTTCAGGATTAATTCTTGCAGCGCTGAATTATAGCTATGTCACTGTATTGTTTGTGAAATTGAATGAAAATATTAAACAGTGTATTTCAAATCTACAGTTATATTTGAGTTGAAAGACATGAAACGTGTGTGATGCATTTACCTTCACAGATGACACTAGCATCCTCAGAATGACGACAGTCGCTGGACCCTAATCGTCGGTGTCCACAGTGTGTTAGTGATGACTCATCTCCTGAACACTGAAGGTCATCTAACCAGATTATTCCACTGCCCTCTCCAAAATATGCATATCCTGGTGCTGACAGAGCCATGCCACAGCCCAGCTGCTGACAAACCACCTGAGCGTCTTTCAAATCCCAGCTGTCGTCACACACCGTCCCCCAATGGCCGTGGCGGAAGATCTCCACTCTGCCAGAGCAGCTGCTGTCAGAGTTGACCAGTCTGACATTGACTGTGGTCTTTTCTGGTTAAAGAGAAGATAAAATCTCTGTCAATGCATGTAAATGGACCCGTACTTCTATAGCGCTTTTCTAGTCTTCTGACCACTCAAAGCGCTTTAACACTACATGACATCATTCACCAACTGATGAGAGGAGCTACCATGCAAGGAGCCACATCAGATTATCAACCATTGATACACCGTAGGCGCAGCTACGGGAGACATTTAGGGTTAAGTGTCTTGCTCAACGACACATCGACATGGGCTAGAGGAGCCGGTGATCGAACCGCCGATCCTCTGATTTAAGGATTACAGCAGTATTGAGCAAAAGCCCCATTTATTTAATGTAACTTTACTTGATCATTTAATCCTTGAGCTTCTTTTAATAATATTAAGAGCTCTTGCATGTCGACTGAAGGGAAAGATTAGAAATGATCTTGAAAATATGGGGTTCTGTCATACGCAATATTTCATACAATGGATGTAAATTAGGGTTGAAAATAATAAGAGATAAAGATACAAAAACTATGAAATGAAACAAAGTACAAGCTGTGACAGATGGAGCTGGGTACACTGGGAGTGGATATATAGGTTATTGGTCAGGATCTGGATCTGGATGATGGAGAGATGACTATAGATTGCTGGTGGAATGACATATTAGCATCACAATGGTTCACTTAAAAAAAGCTAATGTTTCCATTGGATTTTGGATTATTGTAGAAAATGTACTCTGTTGCAAACCCAGTTTATCATACGAACACATTTCGTTCAACAAGATAATGTTCACAAATGAACAACTTTGTATAGTTTCAGAAGCAAAGAATGCAATAACCAAAAGTACAAATCTGACTATGAACAAACTACAGCATGGTCGCATGACTTAACATCACCACCACTGAACTAAAGACAGACAAGAGTTCAGTGTGATGACGTCTAGTAGTCTCATTTAGCCACTTGTTAGAAACCAGCAATTATAAGACATGTAGGAGCTTCAACATTCACAAGTGAGATATTTAAGGATTTTTATTTTCCTGTTGTTATTAATATCTTGTGTTAACCACAGACCTTATTTCAGGCATATAATCAAGAACCTATTCAAAAATCCTATTAACTTTGAGAGAAGGGAACCATAAATGCAAATATGCTGATATCTGGGTTCTAGGAGTCGTTCCTGCAGCACTCGATTGTAACTTACTTTATTGTTTGTGAAATTGAATGAAATGTATAACCTTTTTTTTTCTCTGCAGTTTTATTTGAGCAGAATAAAAGGAAACGTGTAGATGTACAAAGTTACCTTCACAGACGACACCAGCATCCTCAGAATGATCACAGTTGTGGGACCCTAATCCAGGGTGTTCACAGTGTGTTAGTGATGACTCATCTCCTGAACACTGAAGGTTATCTAACCAGATTCTTCCACTGCCTAGTCCAAAATGTGCATTTCCTGGTGCTGACACAGCCCTGCCACAGCCCAGCTGCTGACAAACCACCTGAGCATCTTTCAAATCCCAAATGTCGTCACACACCGTCCCCCATTGGCCGGCGTGGTAGATCTCCACTCTGCCAGAGCAGCTGCTGTCAGAGTTGACCAGTCTCACTGTGGCCATTTCTGTTTGAAGAGAAAACAAAATTTCTCTCAATGCAAGTGTTAACTGCAGGTTGCAATTACAGCAATGTTGTTAGCTTTGAGGCACTGATGGCCTTTCAATGTCATTTATTAATGCGTTGTAAAGCATAGATAGAGCTCACTTTAGATGGGGGTCACACAACATACTAATCCTGAACTAATGACTAATAATTACCTTAATTAATCATGAATTGCAGTATTCAAACACGCTTATAAAGCACATGTTAACATAGTCCCTTACCATTAGTGCATAAATAAATCATCGTGAATAAATTACATTTACATATTTGTTTTATCATTTACTAACACTTTATAAATTAACTCATTAATCATCTATAAGTCCGTTATAATTGGTTTGTAATATATATTACTTAATTTATACACGGGGAACCCATCATTTATAAAGTATGAAAACCCAATCATGAAATGCATAATAGTCAAGCTTATTAATCAAGAATTGAACATTCACAACTGTGTTTATGAATTGCAAACTAATGAGTGTTAATGTTGGAACAATGCTTTATAAATGATGAATTAAGCGTTTAATCATACTTTACTAATTGCTAAATAGTGTGGAGTTATTATAAAGTGTTACCGGAACATGTATGTGACGCATTTACCTTCACAGACGACACCAGCATCCTCAGAATGTTGACAGTCATTGGACCCTAATCGTCGGTGTCCACAGTGTGTTAGTGATGACTCATTCCCATAACACTCAAGGTCATCTAACCAGATTAGTCCACTGCCTGGTCCAAAATATGCATATCCTGGTGCTGCCACAGCCCTGCCACAGCCCAGCTGCTGACAAACCACCTGAGCGTCTTTCAAATCCCAGCTGTCGTCACACACCGTCCCCCAATGGCCGTGGCGGAAGATCTCCACTCTGCCAGAGCAGCTGCTGGTAGAGTTGACCAGTCTGACTGTGGTCTTTTCTGTTTGAAGAGAAAGCAAAATCTCTCTCAATGCACCTGTTAACTGCAGGTGGTACTTACAGCAATATTGAGCAAAAGCCCCATTTCTTCAATTGTATCTGCTTTTGATCACTTGAGCTCCTTTTTTTCTGGAATGAATGGTCAGATATCATATTCTACTTCATAGAACATAATGTATAGTGAAGGGGAAGATAAGAAATTATCTTGAAAATGTGGGGCTCTGTAATATGCAATATTACTGAATGTAAAGTAGGGGTGAAAGTAATAAAAGATGATGAGAAAAAAGGAATGGAACAAAACTAAGTGTAATTTATGACAGATGGAGCTGGATAGATGGGAGAAAAACGAAAAACCAATTGGATTTTGGATTATTACAGAAAGTATGCACGTTTTGTCAGCAAGATAATCCTTTTAAATTAACACAGTTTTTATGAGTTTCAAAGTGAAGATGCAGTCGGCAGGATTCATGAGCAATAAACAAACTACACCACTGTTGCATGACTTCAAGTCGCCACTACTTGGCTAAAGGCTGACTATAGTTCAGCCAGAAGACGTCTAACGAAGCAGGGTCGTCCTTCAAACAGAGGATCGGCGGTTCGTTTCCCGGCTCCGCTAGCCCATGTCGATGTGTCCTTGAGCACGACACTTAACCCTAAATGTCTCCCGTAGCTGCGCCTACGGTGTGTGAATGGTTGATAATCCTGATGTGGCTCCTTCCATGGTAGCTCCTCTCATCAGTGTGTGAATGGGTGAATGATGTCATGTAGTGTTAAAGCGCTTTGAGTGGTCGTTAGACTAGATAAGCGCTATACAAGTAAGGGTCCATTTACCATTTAACGTTAGTTGTCTCATTTAGCCACTTGACACGTAAAATCGTCAAAATTCACAAGAGGGGTATTTACTGACGTATACTCTGTCATAGAATATACTTTAAAATCTCTTCAGCTTGTGTTCACCACAGACTTTATTTCACGCATCTGATCAAAAACCCATTTACTTTGCGATGGTAACCAAAGTGCAAAAATGCTGACTCATATCTTACTAGGACTCATGCATGCAGCACTCTATTGAATGTTACAACTATGTTGATGAAATGTTTTTTTAAATTGAATGAAATTAATCAAGATATTTTCAATTCTCAAGTAACATTTGAGCAGAATAAAAATGAAATGTGTAGATATACACAGTTACCTTCACAGACGACACTAGCATCCTCAGAATGTCCACAGTTGTGGGACCCTAATCCATCGTGTCCACAGTGTGTTAGTGATGACTCATTCCCATAACACTCAAGGTCATCTAACCAGATTACTCCACTGCCTGGTCCAAAATGTGCACCATCTGGTGCTGACACAGCCCTGCCACAATCCAGCTGCTGACAAACCACCTCAGCTTCATTCACATCCCAGCTGTCGTCACACACCGTCCCCCAATGATCGTGGCGGAAGATCTCCACTCTGCCAGAGCAGCTGCTGGTAGAGTTGACCAGTCTCACTTGGGGCACATCTGGTTGAAGGAAAATAATCTGAATTAATCAACATGGCAAACGCAGGTTGTAATCACAACGATATAGAGGAAATGTCACATTTCTTCAATATAACTGTACATGATCCCTTAATCTTTGAGCTAATCTTTTACTGGAAATGAATGCTTACAGATCATACTCTATCTCAGAGAACGACATGTATAATGAAGAGGAAAATAGGAAATGATCAGGAAAGTATGGGCTTCTGTGATACACAATATTCCCACAGTGGATGTAAATTGGGGGTGTATGCTAAAAAAGAGAGATAAGGAATACAAACTATGAAATGCAACTATGTCTAAGAAGTTACAGATGGAGCTGGACTTGGGGAGAGGATACACAGGTTATTGGTCAGGATCAGGACGATGGAGATAACTATATATGGCTGCAGGAAAAACATATGTGTGTCGGCCAACCCAGAAGTTAGCATTGGACTGGTTCCCGTTACAAAAAGCTAATGGGATGTTTCCATTAGATTTGGGATTATTGCAGAAAATAAACTCTGTGGGAAACACAGTTCATGATACTCCCACGTTTTGTTCAGCAAGATATTCTTGAGAGCTTGATACCACTTTTAGGATTTTTGAAAAGTAAATACAATCAACAGAAGTAATGAAGTAACATTACGCTATAAACCAACTACAGCACGGTCACAGGACTTCCCATCACCACCACTAAGCTAAAGACGGACTATAGTTCAACCTGGTGATGTTAAGTAGTCTCATTTAGACACTTGTGAGCATCCTCCTTGTTTAAGACACGTAAAACCTTCAAAATTCACCTCTGGGATATTTACTGATTTATCTTATGTGGTAGAACAAAACATAAATATCCATTAAATATATCTCATTTCAGGCGTCCTACCATAACACATTCACTTCAAGGCGGTGTTACGCAAACTCCAAAAATGCTGACTCATATCTGGGTATTAGGGCTCAATCCTGTTGCCTCCATTGTAACTATGTAACTGTATTGTTTTTAAAATTGAATGATTTTAATAACAATTGTTTCTCAATTCTCAGGTTATGTTTGAGCAGAATTTGTTTTGATGTGTATATAGTTACCTTCACAGATTACAGCAGCATCCTGACAATCACTACAGTTGTGGGACTCCAACCCGTCGTGTACACAGTTCATCAGTAATGACTCGTTCCCTGAACACTGAACGTTGTCTAACCAGATTTGTCCACTGCCCCTTCCAAAAATTGAACTTCCTTGTATTGTCACAGCCCTGCCACAGCCCATCTGCTGACAAACCACGTTAGCGTCATTCAAATCCCAGTTGTTGTCCGCCACCGTCCCCCAAATGCCGTCATGGAGGATCTCCACTCTGCCAGAGCAACGCCTGTGAGAGTCGACCAGTCTCACTGGGGTGATTTCTGATGGAAGTGAAAAGAAATTCTCTGTCAACCCACATGGCAACTCCAGGTTGCAATTACAGCAGTATTGAGGAAAATTCTAATTTCTCCAATATATCTGTACTTGATCACTTAATCCTTTAGTTTTGTTATACTGTGATAGACCATCAAATATTATACTCTACCTCAGAGAAAATTATACAGAGAAGAGGAAGAAAATAAATTATCGCCTGCAGGAGTACATGCAGTCTGGCTTGCTGCTGCAAGTCTCTATGAAACTTGTGTAACTATGTAACTGGGGAGTGAATACACAGGTTATTGGTCACGATCTGTCATGATGTTGGTTTGTTTTGTGTCCTGTTTTATTGTGAAGTCCTTGTCTTGTGTGTCCACCTGTGCCTCATTACCTTCCTCTTGTATTTGAACCCTGTTTGTCTCCTGTCCCCTTGTCGGATTGTACTGTGTGTTACCGCGTGTCCTCGGGCCGGTCCTGTGTGAGTAAGTCTGTCAACCTCTCTGTGTTGAGTTTTTTTAAGCCTGTCCTGAGTTTTGTTTTGGACAATAAATTTACTTTAAACTGTTGCAGCGGCATTTGGGTCCTCTCATTCATACCAAAACCTGACAGGATCAGGACTATGGAGGTCTTTTATATTTTTGCTGCCAACATGGAAGTTACCGTTGACCTCGACAAAAAGCTAATGCCTTTTTTTTCATTCAATTTTAGATTATTGCAGAAAATAAACTTTGGCGAACACAATTCATGATACTTATAAGTTTTGTTCAGCAAGATAGTCTTCATGAATGAACACCACTTTTTTGATTTTGAAGTGTAAATGCAATCATCTTCAGTTAATCATAGACCTTATTCCAGGCATCTAACCAAACCACCAATCAAAAAAGCTAAGCTTTGAGACTAGGGAACAGGAAATGTAAAACAAAATTCTGACTAATTTCTGGCTTTTAGGAATCATTCCTGCAACACTCTAGTGTAACATTATCAATGCATTGTTTTTTAAATTGAATCAACTTCATTGAACTGTTTCTATTCCAGAGTCTATTCCAGAATAAAATGAAATGTATCGATGGACACAATTACCTTCACAGACGACACCAGCATCCTGAGAATGACTACAGTTGTGGGACCCAAATCCCTGGTGTCCACAGTGTGTTAGTGATGACTCATTTCCTGAACACTCAACTCCATCTAACCAGTTTATTCCACTGCCTGGTCCAAAATGTGCACTTCCTGGTGCTGACACAGCCTTGCCACAGCCCAGCTGCTGACAAACCACCTCAGCTTCATTCAAATCCCAGTCATTGTCACACACCGTCCCCCAATAGCCGTGGCGGAAGATCTCCACTCTGCCAGAGCAGTTGCTGCTAGAGTTGACCAGTCTCACTGTGGTCTTTTCTGTTTGAAGAGAAAGCAAAATCTCTGTAAATCTACATGATAACTGCAGGATGAAATTACAGCAGTATTGAGCACAAGCCCAATTTTTTTTAATGTACCTGATCATTTAATCATATATCATGAACTATCATATTATTTCAAGAGTGAGGAGGAAAATGAGAAATGGTCTGGAAATTGTGGGCTTCTGTGATAGGCACATTTCTTTGGGTACAGGGTAGTGGATACACAGGGTTTTGATCCAGATCAGGATGATAGAGATAAGTAGAATGTGCTGCAGATATCGCTTATTTTTGTAAACCAACCCAGAAGTTAGCATTGCACTGGTTCTCTTAAGAAAAAAACTATTGGATTATTGCAGAAAATAAAGTCTGTGGCAAACATGGTTTATAATAACATGTTTTGTTGAGCAAAACCATCTGCAAGAATGAACAACACTTGTGATTTTTAAAGTTGACATGCTATCGGTAGAAGTCAAGAGCTAATTCTTATATAACTTAACTACACCAGTCACATGACTTCATGCCACCACTAAACTAAAGGCGGACTATAGTTCAGCATGATGACATTTAGAATCAGATTTTGTCACTTTTATAACATGTTGAAGTTTCAACATCAACAAGGGGGATATTTACTTCTGTATTTTGTCATAAAATGTTAAAATCTCTTAAGATTGTATTACATTACATTTCATTTAGCTGATGCTTTTATCCAAAGCGACTTACAATAAGTGCAATTCCACCATGAGTACAAACTCAGAACAACAATAATAAAAGAAGTACAATTTCAATGAAGTAAAACTACAAAGTGCTATCAGTAAGTTCCATCTATCAGTAAGTTCCTTTTAAGTGCTACTAAGTTCCATCTAAGTGCTACTAAAGTGCTACTACGGCGCTACCTTCCTTATTAATTCCCAGCTTATTCCCAGCTCACTCTCTGCTCAGACACAAACACTGCAGGTACAACCTGAGACACAGCAGAAAGGACAGTATCATCACCCACAGAACACGTTTCTACAATAGCTCCTTCCCTGCCACAGTCAGACTGATGGCAAAACAAAACTGTGAATAGGAGCAGCACTCAGGACGAACCTATTTAGTTATTTATCACTGTAATAAAAAAAATATATATATATGTATATACGACCACAATTGCACATGTACAGTGTTTTCATATTTGCACATGTACAGTGTAATCATATTTCATATTTGCACATGTACAGTGTTTTTAATATTTTCATATTTCATATTTTGTCTCTTTCCTGTATAGTGTGTTTTCTTATTTCTTCTTCTTCTTCTTCTTCTTCTTCTTATTATTATTATTATTATTATTTGTATTTCTTCCAAAACTGTTGACTCGGAGAGCGCTGCGTATTTCATATTTCATATTTTGTCACTTTTATAACATGTTGGAGTTTCAACATCAACAAGGGGGATATTTACTTCTGTATTTTGTCATTGAATAAAATGTTAAAATCTCTTAAGATTGTAATACCACAGACATTATTTCAGGCATCTTCCCAAGAACCCATTTAACAATCCCTTTGACTTCAAGAGGAGCAAAACAAGACAACTCACTGCTGGGTTTAAGGACTAATTGTTGCATCACTCTATTGGAGCTATATCACGATGTTGTGAGTGAAATTGCATACATTCACAACCATTTTCTTTCAATTCTCCAGTTATATTTGAGAAGCAAAAATGAAATGTGTAGATGTGACAAATACCTTCACAGACGACACCGGCCTCATCAGAATGGCTACAGTTGGTGGATCCTAATCCCCCGTGTCCACAGTTTAATAGTAATGACTCATTTCCTGAACACTGAAGATTACCTAACCAGATTTGTCCACTCCCCTCTCCAAAAACTGAATTTCTTTGTGCTGACACAGCCTTGCCGCAGCCCAGCTGTTGACAAACCACCTGAGCATCGTTCAAATCCCAGTTGTCGTCACACACCGTCCCCCAAGTGTTATTGTGGAAGATCTCCACTCTGCCAGAGCAGCTGCTGGGAGAGTTGACCAGTCTCACTGGTGTCATTTCTGGTTGAAGTGAAAGCAAAATCTCAGTGAACCCACATGACAAGTACAGGTTGAAATTACAGCAGTGTTGAGCCAAAGCTCCATCTCTTCAATGTAATTGTACTTGATCACCTAATCCTTGAGCTCCTTTATTACTGTGATGAACATTTACACAATATCAAGATATCAAAATCATGTAGAGAGTGAAGATGAATAAAATAAATGATCTGTAAAATGTGGGGTTCTTTGATACCCAAATATTGCCTCAACAGATGTAAATTAGTTGTGAAAGTAATAAGAGGTAAAGATGTAAAATGCATGAAAGAAAACTAAGTATAAACTGTTCCAAATGGAGCTGGGTACATGAGGGAGTGGATACACAGGTTATTGGTCGGGATGAGGATGAGTGAGATAACTAGATTCCTGCAGAGGACGTAACATTGTAGGCCATGCTGTGAGTTAGCATCGCACTGGTTCCCTCAACAAAAAGACAATGGGATTTTTCCATTGGATTTTGGATTATTCCAGAAATAAACTCTGTGGCCCGTTTTCTTCAGCAAGATAAACTTCACAAATGAAGACCACTATTATCTATTTTGAAACGTCAATGCACTCGCCAGCAGTATAGAGCTAATGTTCAGCTGCAAAAAACAAACAACACCACAAATCACCACAGTTAAGATAAAGGCTAAACTATAGTTCAGTGGGATGACGTTAAATACTCTATTTATGCACTTGTTAGCAACCATCTCTTTTATAAGAAACGTAAAAGCTTCAAAATTCCATACTGGGATGTTTAATAATGTTCTTTTTCTTGCCGAAAAAAACCTTAAAATCTCATAAACGTGTGTTAACCACAGACCTTACATCAGGCATTTAACCTGAATCCTATTGACTTAAAGATGAGGTAACCGGAAGTTTGAATATTGTGAATTGGATCTTGATTTCAAGATTAATTCTTGCAGCGTTGAATTATAGCTATGTCACTGTATTGTTTGTGAAATTGAATTATTAAACAGTGTCTTTCATTTCTACAGTTATATTTGATCTGAAAGCCATGAAACATCAAAGTGACACATTTACCTTCACAGATGACAGCAGCATCATCAGAATGTTGACAGTTGTGGGACCCAAATCCCTGGTGTCCACAGTGTGTTAGTGATGACTCATTTCCTGAACACTGAAGGTCATCTAACCAGATTCTTCCACTGCCTGGTCCAAAATATGCACTTCCTGGTGCTGCCACAGCCCTGCCACAGCCCAGCTGCTGACAAACCACCTGAGCGTCTTTCAAATCCCAGCTGTCGTCACACACCGTCCCCCAATGGCCTTGGCGGAAGATCTCCACTCTGCCAGAGCAGCTGCTGGTAGAGTTGACCAGTCTGACAGTGACTGTGTTTTTTTCTGGTTATAGAGAAAGCAAAATCTCTGTCAATGGACGTGTAAACTGCAGGTTGCAATTACAGCATTATTGAGCAAAAGCCCTATTTCTCAAATGTAACTTTACTTGATCATTTAATCCTTGAGCTTCTTTTAATAATATTAAGAGCTCTTGCATGTAGACTGAAGGGAAAGATTAGAAATGATCTTGAAAATGTGGGGTTCTGTCATACGAAATATTTCATACAATGGATGTAAATTAGGGTTGAAAATAATAAGAGTTAAAGAAACAAAAACTATGAAATGAAACAAAGTACAAGCTGTGACAGATGGAGATGGGTACACTGGGAGTGGATATATAGGTTATTGGTCAGGATCTGGATCTGGATGATGGAGAGATGACTATAGATTGCTGGTGTAATGACATATTAGCATCACAATGGTTCACTTGAAAAAAGCTAATGTTTCCATTGGATTTTGGATTATTGTAGAAAATGTACTCTGTTGCAAACCCAGTTTATCATACGAACACATTTCGTTCAACAAGATAATGTTCACAAATGAACAACTATGTATAGTTTCAGAAGCAAAGAATGCAATAACCAAAAGTACAAATCTGACTATGAACAAACTACAGCATGGTCGCATGACTTAACATCACCACCACTGAACTAAAGACAGACAAGAGTTCAGTGTGATGACGTCTAGTAGTCTCATTTAGCCACTTGTTAGAAACCAGCAATTATAAGACATGTAGGAGCTTCAACATTTACAAGTGAGATATTTAATGATTTTTATGTTCCTGTTGTTATTAATATCTTGTGTTAACCACAGACCTTATTTCAGGCATATAATCAAGAACCTATTCAAAATTCCTATTAACTTTGAGAGAAGGGAACCATAAATGCAAATATGCTGATATCTGGGTTCTAGGAGTCGTTCCCGCAGCACTCGATTGTAACTTACTTTATTGTTTGTAAAATTGAATGAAATGGATAACCTTTTTTTTTCTCTGCAGTTTTATTTGAGCAGAATAAAAGGAAACGTGTAGATGTACAAAGTTACCTTCACAGACGACACCAGCATCCTCAGAATGTCGACAGTTGTGGGACCCTAATCCATCGTGTCCACAGTGTGTTAGTGATGACTCATTCCCATAACACTCAAGGTCATCTAACCAGATTACTCCACTGCCTGGTCCAAAATGTGCATCATCTGACACAGCCCTGCCACAGCCCAGCTGCTGACAAACCACCTGAGCGTCTTTCAAATCCCAGCTGTCGTCACACACCGTCCCCCAATGGCCGTGGCGGAAGATCTCCACTCTGCCAGAGCAGCTGCTGGTAGAGTTGACCAGTCTCACTGTGGTCTTTTCTGTTTGAAGAGAAAGCAAAATCTCTCTTAATACACCTGTTAACTGTAGGTTGGAGTTACAGCAATATTGAGCAAATGACCCATTTCTTCAATTGTATCTGCTTTTGATCACTTGAGCTCCTTTTTTTCTGGAATGAACAGTCAGATATCATATTCTACTTCATAGAACATAATGTATAGTGAAGGGGAAGATAAGAAATTATCTTGAAAATATGGGGCTCTGTAATATGCAATATTACTGCAATGACTGTAAAGTAGGGGTGAAAGTAATAAAAGATGATGAGAAAAAGGGAATGGAACAAAACTAAGTGTACTTTCTGACAGATGGAGCTGGATAGATGGGAGTTGGTACACAGGTTATTGGTCAGGATCAGGATGAAGGAGATAATGATAGCGTGCTGCAGGGATGAAGTCATTTTGAAGCTAAACATGGAAGTTAGCATCACACTGGTTCCTTCTACAAAAAAACAATTGGATTTTGGATTATTACAGAAAGTATGCACGTTTTGTCAGCAAGATAATCCTCATAAATTAACACAGTTTTTATGAGTTTCAAAGTGAAGATGCAGTCGGCAGGATTCATGAGCAATAAACAAACTACACCACTGTTGCATGACTTCAAGTCGCCACTACTTGGCTAAAGGCTGACTATAGTTCAGCCAGAAGACGTCTAACGAAGCAGGGTCGTCCTTCAAACAGAGGATCGGCGGTTCGTTTCCCGGCTCCGCTAGCCCATGTCGATGTGTCCTTGAGCACGACACTTAACCCTAAATGTCTCCCGTAGCTGCGCCTACGGTGTGTGAATGGTTGATAATCCTGATGTGGCTCCTTCCATGGTAGCTCCTCTCATCAGTGTGTGAATGGGTGAATGATGTCATGTAGTGTTAAAGCGCTTTGAGTGGTCGTTAGACTAGATAAGCGCTATACAAGTAAGGGTCCATTTAACGTTAGTTGTCTCATTTAGCCACTTGACACGTAAAATCGTCAAAATTCACAAGAGGGGTATTTACTGACGTATACTCTGTCATAGAATATACTTTAAAATCTCTTCAGCTTGTGTTCACCACAGACTTTATTTCACGCATCTGATCAAAAACCCCTTTACTTTGCGATGGTAACCAAAGTGCAAAAATGCTGACTCATATCTGGGTACTAGGACTCATGCATGCAGCACTCTATTGAATGTTACAACTATGTTGATGAAATGTTTTTTTAAATTGAATGAAATTAATCAAGATATTTTCAATTCTCCAGTTACATTTGAGCAGAATAAAATTGAAATGTGTAGATATACACAGTTACCTTCACAGACGACACTAGCATCCTCAGAATGTCCACAGTTGTGGGACCCTAATCCATCGTGTCCACAGTGTGTTAGTGATGACTCATTCCCATAACACTCAAGGTCATCTAACCAGATTACTCCACTGCCTGGTCCAAAATGTGCATCATCTGGTGCTGACACAGCCCTGCCACAATCCAGCTGCTGACAAACCACCTCAGCTTCATTCACATCCCAGCTGTCGTCACACACCGTCCCCCAATGATCGTGGCGGAAGATCTCCACTCTGCCAGAGCAGCTGCTGGTAGAGTTGACCAGTCTCACTTGGGGCACATCTGGTTGAAGGAAAATAATCTGAATTAATCAACATGGCAAACGCAGGTTGTAATCACAACGATATAGAGGAAATGTCCCATTTCTTCAATATAACTGTACATGATCCCTTAATCTTTGAGCTCATCTTTTACTGGAAATGAATGCTTTCAGATCATACTCTATCTCAGAGAACGACATGTATAATGAAGAGGAAAATAGGAAGTGATCAGGAAAGTATGGGCTTCTGTGATACACAATATTCCCACAGTGGATGTAAATTGGGGGTATTTGAAAAAAAGAGAGATAAGGAATACAAACTATGAAATGCAACTATGTCTAAGAAGTTACAGATGGAGCTGGACTTGAGGAGAGGATATACAGGTTATTGGTCAGGATCAGGACGATGGAGATAACTATATATGGCTGCAGGAAAAACATATGTGTCGGCCAACCCAGAAGTTAGCATTGGACTGGTTTCCTCAATTCTCAATTCTCAATTCTCAGGTTATGTTTGAGCAGAAGTTGTTTTGATGTGTATGTATATAGTTACCTTCACAGATTACAGCAGCATCCTGACAATCACTACAGTCGTGGGACTCCAACCCGTCGTGTAAACAGTTCGTCAGTAATGACTCGTTCCCTGAACACTGAACGTTGTCTAACCAGATTTGTCCACTGCCCCTTCCAAAAATTGAACTTCCTTGTATTGTCACAGCCCTGCCACAGCCCATCTGCTGACAAACCACGTTAGCATCATTCAAATCCCAGTTGTTGTCCGCCACCGTCCCCCAAATGCCGTCATGGAGGATCTCCACTCTGCCAGAGCAACGCCTGTGAGAGTCGACCAGTCTCACTGGGGTAATTTCTGATGGAAGTGAAAAGAAATTCTCTGTCAATCCACATGGCAACTCCAGGTTGCAATTACAGCAGTATTGAAGAAAAAAACTATTTCTTCAATTTATCTGTACTAGATCACTTAAAAAACTCTCCCCTAATATGGGAACCCTTTTATATCAGGTCACAAGGTGCAAATCAAGAAAAAAACATGGCATAAATTGAATCAACTCAATTTAACTGTTTTTATTCAAGAGTTATGTTCAAACAGAATAAAATGAAATGTGTCAATGGACACAATTACCTTCACAGATGACACCAGCATCTTCATCATGTTCACAGCGGGTGAACACGGTGTCACGGTGTCCACAGTCTAATACTGATGACTCATTTCCTGAACACTCAGTTTCATCTAACCAGATTGCTCCAAAGCCTTCTCCGAAAAGTGCATCTTTTAGTGCTGACAAAGCCTTGCCACAGCCCAGCTGCTGACAAACCACCTGAGCGTCATTCAAATCCCAGCCTTCTTCACACACCGTCCCCCATTGGCCGTGGCTGAAGATCTCCACTCTGCCAGAGCAGCTGCTGTTAGTGTTGACCAGTCTCACTGGGCCCATATCTGGTTAATGAGAAAGCAAAATCTCTGTAAACCTACATGACAATTGCAGGTGGAAATTACAGCAGTATTGAGCACAAGCCCCATTTTTTTCAATGTACCTGATCATTTAATCCATGAGCTCATTTGTTCATATATCATGAACTGTCACACTATTTCAACATTAAGGAGGAAGATGAGAAATGATTTGGAAAGTGTGGGCTTCTGTGATATGCACATTTCTTTGGGTACAGGGTAGTGGATACGCAGGGTTTTGATCCAGATCAGGATGATGGAGATAAGTAGAATGTGCTGCAGATATTACTTTTTTTTGTAAACCAACCCAGAAGTTAGCATTGCCCTGGTTCTCTTAAGAAAAAAACAATGGGATTTTTCCATTGAGTTTTGCATTATTGCCGAAAATAAAGTCTGTGGCAAACATGGTTCATAATAACACGTTTTGATCAGCAAAAACATCTCCAAGAATGAACAACACTTGTGATAATTCTTATATAACTTAACTACACCAGTCACATGACTTCATGCCACCACTAAACTAAAGGCGGACTATTGTTCAGCATGATGACATTTAGAATTAGATTTTGTCACTTTTATAACATGTTGAAGTTTCAACATCAACAAAATTTAAATCTCTTAAGATTGTAATACCACAGACATTATTTCAGGCATCTTCCCAAGAACCCATTTAACAATCCCTTTGACTTCAAGAGGAGCAAAACAAGACAACTCACTGCTGGGTTTAAGGACTAATTGTTGCATCACTCTATTGGAGCTATATCACGATGTTGTTGGTGAAATTGAATACATCAATAACCATTTTCTTTCAATTCTCCAGTTATATTTGAGAAGAAAAAATGAAATTACCTTCACAGACGACACCGGCCTCATCAGAATGGTCACAGGTGGTGGATCCTAATCCCCCGTGGCCACAGTTTAATAGTAATGGCTCATTTCCTGAACACTGAAGATTACCTAACCAGATTTGTCCACTCCCCTCTCCAAAAACTGATTTTCTTTGTGCTGACACAGCCTTGCCGCAGCCCAGCTGTTGACAAACCACCTGAGCATCGTTCAAATCCCAGTCGTTGTCACACACCGTCCCCCAAGTGTTATTGTGGAAGATCTCCACTCTGCCAGAGCAGCTGCTGTGAGAGTTGACCAGTCTCACTGTGGTCATTTCTGGTTGAAGTGAAAGCAAAATCTTAGTGAACCCACATGACAACTACAGGTTGAAATTACAGCAGTGTTGAGCCAAAGCTCCATCTCTTCAATGTAATTGTACTTGATCACTTAATCCTTGAGCTACTTTATTACTGTGATGAACATTTACACAATATCAAGATATCAAAATCATGTAGAGAGTGAAGATGAATAAAATAAATGATCTGTAAAATGTGTTCTTTGATACCCAAATATTGCCTCAACGGATGTAAATTAGTTGTGAAAGTAATAAGAGGTAAAGATGTAAAATGCATGAAAGAAAACTAAGTATAAACTGTTCCAAATGGAGCTGGGTACATGAGGGAGTGAATACACAGGTTATTGGTCGGGATGAGGATGAGTGAGATAACTAGATTCTTGCAGAGGACATAACATTGTAGGCCATGCTGTGAGTTAGCATCACACTGGTTCCCTCAACAAAAAGACAATGGGATTTTTCCATTGGATTTTGGATTATTCTAGAAATAAACTCTGTGGCCCGTTTTCTTCAACAAGATAATCTTCACAAATGAAGACCACTTTTATCTTTTTTGAAACGTGAACGCATTCACCAGCAGTAAAGAGCTAATGTTAAGCTACAAACAAACAAAACCACGGTCACATGACTTCAAATCACCACAGTTAAGATAAAAGCTAAACTATAGTTCAGTTGGATGACGTTAAATACTCTATTTATGCACTTGTTAGCAACCATCTCTTTCACAAGAAACATTAAAGCTTAAAGATTCCATACTGGGATGTTTAATAATGTTCTTTTGTTATAAAAAAACAAAATGTTAAAATCTCTTCTGTCAGGCATTTAACCTGAATCCCATTGACTTAAAGATGAGGTAACCGGAAATTCAAAAAATTGTGAATTGGATCTTGATTTCAGGATTAATTCTTGCAGCACTGAATTATAGCTATGTCACTGTATTGTTTGTGAAATTTAATGAAATTATTAGACAGTGTCTTTCAATTCTACAGTTATATTTGAGAAGAAAAAATGAAATGTGTAAATGTCCACAAATACCTTCACAGACGACATTGGCATCCTCATCATGTTCACAGCTGTGGGTCCCAAATTCACGGTGTCCACAGTCTATTAGTGAGGATTCATTCCCTAAACACTCAAGGTCATCTAACCAGATTACCCCAAAGCCTTCTCCAAAATTTGCCCTTGTTTGTGCTGTCACAACCTTGCCACAGCCCAGCTGCTGACAAACCACCTGAGCATCTTTCATATCCCACTCATCGTCACACACCGTCCCCCATTGACCGTGGCTGAAGATCTCCACTCTGCCAGAGCAGCTGAGGTGAGAATTGACCAGTCTCACTGGGAGCATATCTGGTTAAAGAGAAAGCAAAATCTCTGTAAACCTACATGACAACTGCAGGTGGAAATTACAGCAGTATTGAGCAAAAGCCCCATTTTTTCAATGTACCTGATCATTTAATCCATGAGCTCATTTGTTCATATTTCATGAACTCTAACATCATTTCAAGAGTGAAGGGGAAGAAAAGAAATGGTCTGGAAAGTGTGGGCTTCTGTGATAGGCACATTTCTTTGGGTACAGGGTAGTGGATACACAGGGTTTTGATCTAGATCAGGATGATGGAGATAAGTAGAATGTGCTGCAGATATTACTTACTTTGTAAACCAACCCAGAAGTTAGCATTGCCCTGGTTCTCTTAACCCTAGAACACTAACGTTAAAAATAATAACACTATCACAAACATCTGGTGAATTTCACCCGATATAATGTACCTGATAAAATATACTTCTCATCGAAATATATTAAAATACAACAATACAAGTCAAGTTGAAGTACTCTTCTTTTATTTTACCCTATATAACTTATCATAAAACGATAAACAGGTATCATGGGGCGACCCTAAAAAAAGGCTAAAAATCCGGTGAAAAATTAGGGAATCGTCAATAAAACATGATTCAAAATATAAATAAAGGAGCTATGAACTTGTTATTTGGGCCACATGTTCCTGGGACATGTGAGTTTTGTTATGTGAAGGAAAAGTTAATTAATGTTAAAAGTCAATGTTAAAACCCATCCGGAAAAAATAGCCACACTATCACTAACATCGGGTGAAAATCACCCGAACAGGTGCCTGCAGAAAAAACTGTGATCGGAGCAGTAAGACACGCCCACCTTCACTAACGTCAGTGAGCAGCATGAAGCTACAGAAGGACCCACGCAACTCAGACAAAAGCAACACAATGAAAATAACGTAACGACAATCGCTCGGGTGAAAATCACCCAACGTTAGTGCTCTAGGGTTAAGAAAAAAACAATGGTGTTTTTCCTTAGGGTTTTGATTATTGCAGAAAATAAAGTCTGTGGCAAACATGGTTTATAATACTAACACGTTTTGTTCAGCAAAACCATCTGCAAGAAGGAACAACACTTGTGATTTTTAAAGTTGACATGTTGAAGTTTCAACATCAACAATGGGGATATTTACTTCTGTATTTTGTCATTTAATAAAATGTTAAAATCTCTTAAGATTGTAATACCACAGACCTTATTTCAGGCATCTTCCCAAGAACAATCCCAATGAAAGAAATTATCCTTTATTAATCCCCTTGGGAAAATTCTTCTCTACATTTGACCCATCCCTGGTTGGGGAGCAGTGGGCTGCCCTATGTGGCACCTTGGGAGAAGCTGAGGGTTGGGTGTCTTGCTCAGGGACACTTCGATGTGTGAGCTATGGGGACTGGGGATCGAGCCGGCTACCTTGTGGATGCGGGACGACCACTCATCCCCCTGAGCTACAGCCGCACTTCAAGAGGTGCAAAACAAGACAACTCACTGCTGGGTTTAAGGACTAATTGTTGCATCACTCTATTGGAGCTATATCACAGTGTTGCTAGTGAAATTGAATACATTCATAACCATTTTATTTCAATTCTCCAGTTAAAATTTGAGAAAAAAAAAGAAATGTGTAGATGTGACAAATACCTTCACAGATGACACCGGCCTCATTAGAATGGCTACAGGTGGTGGATCCTAATCCGTCGTGTCCACAGTCTATTAGTAATGACTCATTTCCTGAACACTGAAGATTACCTAAAACGATTTGTCCACTCCCCTCTCCAAAAACTGAATTTCTTTGTGCTGACACAGCCTTGCCGCAGCCCAGCTGTTGACAAACCACCTGAGCCTCTTTCAAATCCCAGTCGTCGTCACACACCGTCCCCCAAGCGTTATTGTGGAAGATCTCCACTCTGCCAGAGCAGTTGCTGTGAGAGTTGACCAGTCTCACTGGTGTCAATTCTGGTTGAAGTGAAAGCAAAATCTCAGTGAACCCACATGACAACTACAGGTTGAAATTACAGCAGTGTTGAGCCAAAGCTCCATCTCTTCAATGTAATTGCACTTGATCACTTAGTCCTTGAGCTCCTTTATTACTGTGATGAACATTTACACAATATCAAGATATCAAAATCATGTAGAGAGTGAAGATGAATCAAATAAATGATCTGTAAAATGTGGGGTTCTTTCATACCCAATATTGTCACAATGGATGTAAATAAGTTGTGAAAGTAATAAGAGGTAAAGATGTAAAATGTATGAAACAAAAATTGTGAATTGGATCTTGATTTCAGGATTAATTCTTGCAGCGCTGAATTATAGCTATGTCACTGTATTGTTTGTGAAATTGAATGTAATTATTAAACAGTGTCTTTCAATTCTACAGTTTTATTTCAGAAGAAAAAATGAAACGTGCAAATGTACACAAATACCTTCACAGGCGACACTGGCATCCTCATCATGATCACAGTTGGCCGTCCCTATTTCTTTTTGTGGACAGTCTAGTAGTGATGTCTCATTTCCTGAACACTCGATGTCATCTATCCAGATTATTCCACTGCCTGGTCCAAAAACTGCACCTATTTGTGCTGCCACAGCCTTGCCACAGCCCAGCTGTTGACAAATCACCCGAGCCTCTCTCATATCAAAGTCATCGTCGCACACCGTCCCCCAAGTGTCATTGTAGAAGACCTCCACTCTGCCAGAGCATTTTAGGGGAGAGTTGACCAGTCTCACTGTTTGACTCAATGCTGCACCAGATGTTGTTTGTGAACATGGAAATAAAGACATTTAATACAATTGTAATAAAACAGATTAATCAAGTTAAATGTGTGATTTCATGTTGATATAACCACATTCATAAATATTTGATGATATAAATCAAATTATTGTGAGTCACACTGCTCTAACCCTCCCAAAATATAAAACAACGTATGATAAACAAGTGTTTACTACCTGCACAAAAAGACAGACACCTGAAGTACACAAAAGAAAGATTGTCTCGAGCAAAGAATGGTTCATACTTATTTCAGGTCCTGCGCTGAAAAAGATTCCATAGACAGTAAAGTACTGTAATAAATTGAAAGGGCTTGTAATTTTGATTAAGGCATTGACAAATGTTTAAAAAATGAAAATGACTGTCAATGTATTATATTTCCACATTAGAAATACAGATTTCTTATATTTTACTGACTAACATTAGACATCAGAATATCCTTCACTGCAATTTGTTCCATGCATGTGTCATTTCTAATACTTTTTTGGCCACTTGAGGGCAGCAGAACAAGCTGTAAACTCAACATAGACAAGGCATCATCATATGGTTGTAAATCTAATTAATTTTGGGCCCATTCTAATTTGTGTGTCACAGTCATTGAGTCAGCATGACCAGAGCCCTGTCCCTGGTCATAAGTCATGCTAGTAATTACACCTGAGCTTAGCCTGCAGTGAGATCAAAATGTCTGCGCTGAAAAAGGCCTATCATTGCTAACTTTTATGCTGGAATGTTCCATAGAGCTGGAGGGGACTGCAGATTTCTGTGGTAATTATCTTTATGGTTTCCACACTCTCTGCAACTCCCATCACATTACAATAAACTATTTTATCTATTTTCAATAGAAAACTAACAATTAGTGCAGCTTTATGTGAAGACGAATTTGAGCTAAACTGACAATATGTCAATTACTTTACCTGTCCATCCTGTTAATGTCTGCATGAGCAGGAGCAACAGCATACCACGAGTCGACCTCATCATGGGCCACATCCAGGAGTTAGGGCCCACACTTGATGAATAGGACAAAAGATGTATTTTGATAAACTGCATTAAAGCAGACTCTCTATATTGACTCTATATACTGGCTTGGTCAGTGATTGATGCAAATACAAATACAAGCAAATTCACTTAAATATCTGGGAATCCAACACCAGCAGTGTTTCCAGTCAATTGTCAAGCAAATATTAGATAAACCTTTGAAATGTGGCATAAAAGGAATGCGAATTAGGCGCGTTTCCATCGACGAGAAGTAGAGGTTGAGAACCAGAAACAGAACATGTCGCTTTGACTATCTAACCATAAGAAAAGCTTTTAAGTCTTATGTCAGCAAGTATTGGAGACAATCACTCACGCGTTATGGCGTTATCGGGGATGACGCCGACAGCAGAAACAACTGATTGGCCATGCGAGTTAAATGTTGACTCCATCATCTTTTGTGGCAAAGGCATTTCCATAATCTAATATAGCACATCAACTATTTCAACAAAGGATAACAAAAATGACCCCAATTCTTTTCACAATTGAAGAAGTTTTAATCGAATTTTGCCGTTTCCATAAAGCTTTTCTAATACACTTCAGACCCGCATTAACCAATGTGAACGGGAACACAGCTAGTGAGGGAAAGAGCTTGTTTGAGAATCCACCTGTGAGGACGGGACAGTGTGGCCAGAGACATATGATGGGACTACTTCATTACAAGTCCTTTGTAACTTGGATTGTAAAGTAATCACAATTCCAGACGGACTTTACACACTGTTAATTAGTGTTAACCATTCAATTCCATGAATATCATAACATGTACTGTAATGTGTATAAAATGTGGATCACCATGTTTCCCATCTTTATAGTCATCATCATTCACTTACCTTTTCCAGGTGTAAGACGGGCAATCGTCCTCGGAGGCTGACTGGCAGTGCTAAGCCTGGGCAACAGGCCTGGTCTGCCTCCCTCTGTACTCTGTATTTTATAGGAGCTAGAGGCAGAACAGGCATCGCAATGATGCTTGGCATGATTTCAAGTGGCAACAGAGTTTTTGTTTTGAAGAAGTTAAAGAATGTTGAAATCTAGACAGGCAACTACTAGACATTTACTGATTTACTGAGGTGAGCAAGGTCAAGTTATGCATCTTCAACCTTGACAGGTGTTTAATCAATTGTCTGGCACAGCATGTTTAATCTCTGTGCCAATGGTTTATAATTGACAACAGGAGCCTCTCCTATAGGTCTGCTCCTGTTTACAGTGTGTTTAGAGCCAGAGAACGAGCGAGTTTTACATCTTCTTCTTCTCCGATAGAAAAACGACTAAAAAGCTACGTGATCCTGGCATTGTCTGATGAGGTTCAGATGTAGCCAGCAGATATCCAGATAATGAGTGCATCGTATATCTGCATTCATAATGCAATATCTGTTTAAAAACATTAAAAAAAGAGAAATTGTTGCCAGAGAATAATCAATGTTTTGATGTTTCCTTTGCTCTTCGTGCAACAAAAGCCCTCTCAAACGAGAATGGTCAATATACTTGGAAGACAAATGTACTACAAACCAAAACACTTCTGACACCCAAATATGGTCCCACTATCTGCAGATTCTGCATTTGTATGTAGATATCTGTTCATAGAGATTACGTACCTGTACCTACTGTCTGTTTCCTGTGCACATGATCCTCTGCCTACCTGTATCTGCTTGGAAGTTATTTTACCAGTAAAATCCCTGAAGTTATCCTGCTACCCTGTTTATCCCCCCATGGACTTCTTAACCCGCCTGTTGTGTTCGGGTCAAATCTGAACGATTTACAACTTGAATCAATTATAAATATTGTGTTTTACATCAGATTGCCACAAGGCCTTATGATATCCTCCACACCAGGCATTTTAATAATACAATTGCTGATCACCACTTTCATTGAATATTTAGTATAGTTTAGTCAACTTTGTAACCCCTTACACACCCACACATCCACAAACACAACCCCCTCCCCCTCCCATACACACACACACACAACCCCCTCCACCTCACATACACACACACACACACACACACACACACACACACACACACACACACACACACACACACACACACAAACAACCCCCTCCCATACACACACACACACACACCTGTGTGAACACCTGTTCAGAGCCCCACATAGAAAGTTGTACACATTTCAAACTTCAAACACAACAATCTGGTGTTTGTTATGGGAACCCATCTCTATCCTGCCCTTATGTGCCCATCCCCCCACATGAACACACTACAACTACCAAAAATAGCAGCAACAGGGGATGTATTAGAATAATAATGATAATAGAAGCAGTAACGTTATTGGCAATACTAATTGCAATGCAACTAATAATGATAATATGATAATAGCAGGAGGTGTCAGGCAGGATCACGATCCAGATAACCATGATCCATGTAAGCAGAAGAAGATAGAGAGAAGGGGCATCAGCAAGGAAGAAGAAAAGACATGAATTAATCCAGGAGGAGAGAGAGAAGAGGAGAGAGCAGCTCAGTGAATCCTAAGATGTCCCCCAGCAGTCTAGGCCTACAGCAGCATATCTAGGGGCTGGACCTAGTGGAGTAATATGGTACTATGTGCTCCATAAGATATGATGGTGCGTCACCAGCTTTGTGGGTGAGGAGAAGGATTTTAAAATTTGATTCTTGATTTTACTGGGAGCCAGTACAGAGCAGCTAATACAGGAGTAATGTGATCTATTTTCTTAGTTTTTGTTAGTACATGAGCTGCAGCATTGATTCTGGATCAATTGGAGAGATTGAAGAAACTTATTAGAGCAGCATAATAATAATTCGCTAGATAAGACTGTTCTGAGAGAAGAAATGGGATTCATGGGAAATTGTTACAGGAGGCATAGGTAGTTATATATATACCACATGTGTTAGTATTTCTTATATACCATGCCATGTCCCTGTATTGATGTGAAGAAGTCCTTCCATGGACCAAACCAATACATATTTAAACGTCAAAAACATTGAGGTCACATATTGTTGTTATAGTTTTTTTATTTTAAAAGGTTGAACTCGGCGCAGATGTAAAGTAAAATAACAAGATATGTACACACATTAAAAGTGGCACATCTTTTCATAATTGATGCATGTTGTGATTTAAACAGCACATTTGTATGCAGAATGTAGACTGTAACTCTGTGTATACTGTTAGTTTGTTTTTAGCATCCATGGCTCTGTACCATGCACAACATCTCCATATTTTATAGATTACTTAACCATCAACAGTTGCCAGATACTTTATTAAGTTAAGTAGTCTGTATCCGCCCAAACAAATTAGATAGATTGTATGGGTGTGCCTAAAAATAATAACCAGTTTAGTTTTTTTACGTTTTAATTACATAAGTTACAGCTTGTGCAGGATCAAGGTGCTATGTGTCACAACGGCTTCAACAGATAATTAAACACTTTGATTACTTAGTGTCATCATTACTTGTCTGTTTGGATAAAAGCGTCAGCTAAATGAAGTATGAGGTAATGTAATGTAATTAGTCACCGACTTGAATGATAAAAACACCTGGTAAACAACCGCCTGCTTTATGAACGTCATATTTAACATCATGAATGCTGGTGTTACAATCACAAGACAAACAAATTACTGTATCTCCCCTTCTATCAACTACTGTTTACCTGCTTTTAACTTCTTGTCCCTGTTATCTGTCTAATGGACAGTGTCTTAACATAATAAGCGGCCAACAATTGGTCGAAACCTCAGTACATTATGTCAAATTCATAAAGATAATGCCGTATGACACAAAGGATGTATGGAATTATAGTCGGGACAGTCTTAAAAAAATGTAATCTTGGCTTTGAAACGTGTACCGTACAATTCGGGTTATAAGCCGCTACTTTTTTTTTTTCTACTTTGACCCGTGCAGTTTAAAAATCGGTGCGGCAAATTTGTAGATTTTTACGATTCTAAATTTAGCAGCAGTTGCAGAGACATACACAATTCACATGAAATATTCCCAAATCCCCTTCACAAGTGATCTCACTCTAAAACAGGGTCCTCTCAGCAGCAGCCAAACTCCCCGCTGTCACTTGGCTCTCCGCCGGCACCCACCGACGATGCCATCACACTCACCCGAGGAGGCGCGATGGAAAACAGGTCTGATGGCGAGGGAACCCCTGCCTCTCCCACCACCTCCATCACTGACATCCGCCTGCCGTCGCATCATAACTACGTAGTTTAGTGAAAGTGAAGTCTGATCCTCTAAACACTGCAATTGTCTTCTCCTAACTTCTCATTAATTCTCCTTCCCATCTTTCCTTGACCCCATGACGTTTTGTACAGAGGTCAAGGAAAAGTGGTTAGGGTTATACGTTGAGAGCTAATGGCCTATCCCAATCTCCACCCTCACGGACTTTGAGGTGCTGACTCTGTGAGGGTTTAGTTCTGTCCTATTGTCACATCGTCGAGTGCTTGAGGGCTCTCTGGCAGACATTTTGAGCCCTTTATGAACCAAAGCAAAGTCATCATTAGATGCCGACTTTGCCCAAGGGAATTACCCACAGTTCATAGCAATGTGACGTTAAACACACAGTTACCAATGGAAGCATGGAGGCGTAAAAAAAAAAAGGGCACGTGGACGTTCAGTCGGATAAAATACCTTTACACCACAACATTATGGATTAAAGATGGAACATAAAAACACATGAAATCAGAAGAATGCAAGCAGAAATTGTATATATAATTATTGTATTATATATATATATATATATAAAGTTAACGAGTGACAGCGTGAACTGAACCAGACCGGGGGGTTACGGCATGTTTCACCACGTTATGTTTTTTTACAAGCAAGACTGAACTGTATCGGAACATAAAGTAACTTCAACAACAATACACAACCCAAACACGCTAGCTAACGTGATAGCAAGCTGACTAGCTTCCATTAACAACAAGTTTGAGGGAAATTAAGCTGCTGTAGACATCTTAACGCTGGTTGGCCAAGACTCGACACGTCACATCCAAGATGTTCTATTTTTGCTAAGATCACGACTTCAGCGTTTCTCAGTCTCTTACTCTAATCTCAGACACGCTGGCGGCTCTGCGCCGCTCTTTTTTTTTTCTCCGCGACTTTATGACTGCCGTAATAATCGCGCGACACAACGAATCGATAATGAAATTCGTTGCCAACACTTTTGCTAATCGATTTTTATCGATTTTATCGATTCGTTGTTGCAGCCCTATCACAATTTAATTTGAGCTGTAAAATCACATGGAAATTGCCATGGGCATAGTAAGGTTACACATTAACGAGAATCCAGTGAATGTTTGATATGCAAGTCCAATTATGAGGACATTATGAATGCCATTTGAGGTGACATTGTCTTATACATATATGGGATCATCATGAACATAAATCTAGTGGAAATGTTAGCTAACCAATGAAGTAGATGGTATCATTACAGATCAAAGATTATTATATGATATTATTTAAATTTTAATTTAAAACAGGACAGTGGTGTGACAGATTTTACATAATTGGATTTTATATCTAGGGGCTGGACCTAGTGGAGTAATATGGTACTATATGCTCCATAAGATATGATGGTGCGTCACCGGCTTTGTGGGTGAGGAGAAGGATTTTAAAATTTGATTCTTGATTTTACTGGGAGCCAGTACAGAGCAGCTAATACAGGAGTAATGTGATCTCTTTTCTTAGTTTTTGTTAGTACATGAGCTGCAGCATTGATTCTGGATCAATTGGAGAGATTGAAGAGACTTATTAGAGCAGCATAATAATAATCCGCTAGATAAGACTGTTCTGAGAGAAGAAATGGGATTCATGGGAAATTGTTACAGGAGGCATAGGTAGTTATATATGTACCACATGTGTTAGTATTTCTTATATACCATGCCATGTCCCTGTATTGATGTGAAGAAGTCCTTCCATGGACCAAACCAATACATATTTAAATGTCAAAAACATTAAGGTCACATATTATTGTTATAGTTTTTTATTTTAAAAGGTTGAACTCGACGCAGATGTAAAGTAACAAGATATGTACACACATTAAAAGTGGCACATCTTTTCATAATTGATGCATGTTGTGATTTAAACAGCACATTTGTATGCAGAATGTAGACTGTAACTCTGTGTATACTGCTAGTTTGTTTTTTAGCATCCATGGCTCTGTACCATGCACAACATCTCCATATTTTATAGATTACTTAATCATCAACAGTTGCCAGATACTTTATTAAGTTAAGTAGTCTGTATCCGCCCAAACAAATTAGATAGATTGTATGGGTGTGCCTAAAAATAATAACCAGTTTAGTTTGTACTTTACGTTTTAATTACATAAGTTACAGCTTGTGCAGGATCAAGGTGCTATGTGTCACAACGGCTTCAACAGATAATTAAACACTTTGATTACTTAGTGTCATCATTACTTGTCTGTTTGGATAAAAGCGTCAGCTAAATGAAGTATGAGGTAATGTAATGTAATTAGTCACCGACTTGAATGATAAAAACACCTGGTAAACAACCGCCTGCTTTATGAACGTCATATTTAACATCATGAATGCTGGTGTTACAATCACAAGACAAACAAATTACTGTATCTCCCCTTCTATCAACTACTGTTTACCTGCTTTTAACTTCTTGTCCCTGTTATCTGTCTAATGGACAGTGTCTTAACATAATGAGCGGCCAACAATTGGTCGAAACCTCATTACATTATGTCAAATTCATAAAGATAATGCCGTATGACACAAAGGATGTATGGAATTATAGTCGGGACAGTCTTAAAAAAATGTAATCTTGGCTTTGAAACGTGTACCGTACAATTCGGGTTATAAGCCGCTACTTTTTTTTTTTCTACTTTGACCCGTGCAGTTTAAAAATCGGTGCGACAAATTTGTAGATTTTTACGATTCTAAATTTAGCAGCAGTTGCAGAGACATACACAATTCACATGAAATATTCCCAAATCCCCTTCACAAGTGATCTCACTCTAAAACAGGGTCCTCTCAGCAGCAGCCAAACTCCCCGCTGTCACTTGGCTCTCCGCCGGCACCCACCGACGATGCCATCACACTCACCCGAGGAGGCGCGATGGAAAACAGGTCTGATGGCGAGGGAACCCCTGCCTCTCCCACCACCTCCATCACTGACATCCGCCTGCCGTCGCATCATAACTACGTAGTTTAGTGAAAGTGAAGTCTGATCCTCTGAACACTGCAATTGTCTTCTCCTAGCTTCTCATTAATTCTCCTTCCCATCTTTCCTTGACCCCATGACGTTTTGTACAGAGGTCAAGGAAAAGTGGTTAGGGTTATACGTTGAGAGCTAATGGCCTATCCCAATCTCCACCCTCACGGACTTTGAGGTGCTGACTCTGTGAGGGTTTAGTTCTGTCCTATTGTCACATCGTCGAGTGCTTGAGGGCTCTCTGGCAGACATTTTGAGCCCTTTATGAACCAAAGCAAAGTCATCATTAGATGCCGACTTTGCCCAAGGGAATTACCCACAGTTCATAGCAATGTGACGTTAAACACACAGTTACCAATGGAAGCATGGAGGCGTAAAAAAAAAAAGGGCACGTGGACGTTCAGTCGGATAAAATACCTTTACACCACAACATTATGGATTAAAGATGGAACATAAAAACACATGAAATCAGAAGAATGCAAGCAGAAATTGTATATATATATTTATAATTATTATATTATCTATATATATATAAAGTTAACGAGTGACAGCGTGAACTGAACCAGACCGGGGGGTTACGGCATGTTTCACCACGTTACGTTTTTTTACAAACAAGACTGAACTGTAACGGAACATAAAGTAACTTCAACAACAATACACAACCCAAACACGCTAGCTAACGTGATAGCAAGCTGACTAGCTTCCATTAACAACAAGTTTGAGGGAAATTAAGCTGCTGTAGACATCTTAACGCTGGTTGGCCAAGACTCGACACGTCACATCCAAGATGTTCTATTTTTGCTAAGATCACGACTTCAGCGTTTCTCAGTCTCTTACTCTAATCTCAGACACGCTGGCGGCTCTGCGCCGCTCTTTTTTTTTTCTCCGCGACTTTATGACTGCCGTAATAATCGCGCGACACAACGAATCGATAATGAAATTCGTTGCCAACACTTTTGCTAATCGATTTTTATCGATTTTATCGATTCGTTGTTGCAGCCCTATCACAATTTAATTTGAGCTGTAAAATCACATGGAAATTGCCATGGGCATAGTAAGGTTACACATTAACGAGAATCCAGTGAATGTTTGATATGCAAGTCCAATTATGAGGACATTATGAATGCCATTTGAGGTGACATTGTCTTATACATATATGGGATCATTATGAACATAAATCTAGTGGAAATGTTAGCTAACCAATGAAGTAGATGTTATTATTACAGATCAAAGATTATTATGTGATATTATTTAAATTTTAATTTAAAACAGGACAGTGGTGTGACAGATTTTACATAATTGGATTTTATATCTAGGGGCTGGACCTAGTGGAGTAATATGGTACTATATGCTCCATAAGATATGATGGTGCGTCACCGGCTTTGTGGGTGAGGAGAAGGATTTTAAAATTTGATTCTTGATTTTACTGGGAGCCAGTACAGAGCAGCTAATACAGGAGTAATGTGATCTCTTTTCTTAGTTTTTGTTAGTACATGAGCTGCAGCATTGATTCTGGATCAATTGGAGAGATTGAAGAGACTTATTAGAGCAGCATAATAATAATCCGCTAGATAAGACTGTTCTGAGAGAAGAAATGGGATTCATGGGAAATTGTTACAGGAGGCATAGGTAGTTATATATGTACCACATGTGTTAGTATTTCTTATATACCATGCCATGTCCCTGTATTGATGTGAAGAAGTCCTTCCATGGACCAAACCAATACATATTTAAATGTCAAAAACATTAAGGTCACATATCATTGTTATAGTTTTTTATTTTAAAAGGTTGAACTCGACGCAGATGTAAAGTAACAAGATATGTACACACATTAAAAGTGGCACATCTTTTCATAATTGATGCATGTTGTGATTTAAACAGCACATTTGTATGCAGAATGTAGACTGTAACTCTGTGTATACTGCTAGTTTGTTTTTTAGCATCCATGGCTCTGTACCATGCACAACATCTCCATATTTTATAGATTACTTAATCATCAACAGTTGCCAGATACTTTATTAAGTTAAGTAGTCTGTATCCGCCCAAACAAATTAGATAGATTGTATGGGTGTGCCTAAAAATAATAACCAGTTTAGTTTGTACTTTACGTTTTAATTACATAAGTTACAGCTTGTGCAGGATCAAGGTGCTATGTGTCACAACGGCTTCAACAGATAATTAAACATTTTGATTACTTAGTGTCATCATTACTTGTCTGTTTGGATAAAAGCGTCAGCTAAATGAAGTATGAGGTAATGTAATGTAATTAGTCACCGACTTGAATGATAAAAACACCTGGTAAACAACCGCCTGCTTTATGAACGTCATATTTAACATCATGAATGCTGGTGTTACAATCATAAAACAAATAAATTACTGTATCTCCCCTTCTATCAACTACTGTTTACCTGCTTTTAACTTCTTGTCCCTGTTATCTGTCTAATGGACAGTGTCTTTACATAATGAGTGGCCAACAATTGGTCGAAACCTCATTACATTATGTCAAATTCATAAAGATAATGCCGTATGACACAAAGGATGTATGGAATTATAGTCGGGACAGTCTTAAAAAAATGTAATCTTGGCTTTGAAATGTGTACCGTACAATTCGGGTTATAAGCCGCTACTTTTTTTTTTTCTACTTTGACCCGTGCGGTTTAAATATCGGTGAGGCAAATTTGTGGATTTTTACGATTCTAAATTCAGCAGCAGTTGCAGAGACATACACAATTCACATGAAATATTCCCAAATCCCCTTCACAAGTGATCTCACTCTAAAACAGGGTCCTCTCAGCAGCAGCCAAACTCCCCGCTGTCACTTGGCTCTCCGCCGGCACCCACCGACGATGCCACCACGCTCACCCGAGGAGGCGCGATGGAAAACAGGTCTGATGGCGAGGGAACCCTTGCCTCTCCCACCACCTCCATCACTGACATCCGCCTGCCGTCGCATCATAACTACGTAGTTTAGTGAAAATGAAGTCTGATCCTCTAAACACTGCAATTGTCTTCTCCTAACTTCTCATTAATTCTCCTTCCCATCTTTCCTTGACCCCATGACGTTTTGTACAGAGGTCAAGGAAAAGTGGTTAGGGTTATACGTTGAGAGCTAATGGCCTATCCCAATCTCCACCCTCACGGACTTTGAGGTGCTGACTCCGTGAGGGTTTAGTTCTGTCCTATTGTCACATCGTCGAGTGCTTGAGGGCTCTCTGGCAGACATTTTGAGCCCTTTATGAACCAAAGCAAAGTCATCATTAGATGCCGACTTTGCCCAAGGGAATTACCCACAGTTCATAGCAATGTGACGTTAAACACACAGTTACCAATGGAAGCATGGAGGCGTAAAAAAAAAAGGGCACGTGGACGTTCAGTCGGATAAAATACCTTTACACCACAACATAATGGATTAAAGATGGAACATAAAAACACATGAAATCAGAAGAATGCAAGCAGAAATTGTATATATATATATACATATATATATATATATGTATATATACATATATATACAATTTCTGCTTGCATATATATATATATATATATATATATATATATATATATATATATATATATATATATATATATATATTATATTATATATTTTTTACATTCATCAAACATTTCGTTTTGTTATTGAAGCTGTTTTGACAAGTAAGAAGTATAAAATAAATACACAATTGTACACAATATTTTGTAATGTAGTCACGGTCACGTGATATGTTGCAGCATAGTGCTGTCCCATTCATATTTACACCAGTTCAAGCCCTCACAGCCTCTCACACTCAACCACTTACCAGGTGACGTCAGTAAGTTCCTGAGGGTTCAGGGTTAGAGGGTTTAGGCGGGACATTGGGATTGGGCCTATTATTTGGACTATTCGACCCAAGACATCATGATCCTCACTCCAAGACATCATGATCCTCACTCCATACCAGTTGGTGGCGGTAATGTGCCTCAATTTGTCATTGGGCAGCCGCCAATAAAACCCAACGAAGAAGAAGTAAAAACCCCACAACCGTCAAAGAAGAAGAAGAAGAAAACGGAAACATGGCGGAGAGGGAAGCAGGTGATAGCGACCCGACCACGAAATCACCTGAAGACGAGAGCTCGGAGGCTAATGCATATCTGCAGGCTCAGGACCTCAAAAGCGTCCTGGTCACCAGCGTTTTGAACCTGGAAGAGCTGGACGTAGACCTGTACAGGTAACGAAGCTAGCTGGAGTTCGTCACTTCCCCAGTATGGCACCTACTGGTCAAGCCAGCCGGCTGGATGGCCCAAAAGTCACCGAGATGGACCTGTATTTAAGCAATAATTTGTATAGTGTATAAACAGTAAAACACTGTATAATGTTGTACATTATATGAAATCCAATTATAATAAAATCTGACACTACACGACTGTCCTGTTTTTAACTGAAAAAGGGTTCAATCGATCCAGTGGAAGTTTAATTTAACCTTTTTAAGGATTAGTTTTTATAACCGTTCAGAAATTGAGGGTCATAGTTTAATTTGAGGTGACTTTAGTTTAGTAGTAGTCATCGTGAAAAAAGAATCCAGTGAAAGTTTATTATAACTTGTTTTTATATCAAATATGGGGAAATTATGAATATCACAATTTAATTTGAGCTGTAAAATCCCATGGAAATTGCCATGGGCATAGTACGGTTACACATTAACGAGAATCCAGTGAATGTTTGATATACAAGTCCAATTATGAGGACATTATGAAAGCCATTTGAGGTGACAAATTACTTATACATATATGGGATCATCATGAACATAAATCTAGTGGAAATGTTAGCTAACCAATGAAGTAGATGTTATTATTACAGATCAAAGATTATTATATGATATTATTTAAATTTTAATTTAAAACAGGACAGTGGTGTGACAGATTTTACATAATTGGATTTTATATGATGTGCAGAATAATGTTGTTTTTGACTTTTTAGGCTATCCAAGCCCCCGTACTGTAACACCACAAATAGACAAGCATTACATTTCAAGCACCTGTTGGCTTGACTGAGGTTCTGCGGGCCACAGCCCACTGGACCGCAGTTATATGGCGACAGTTCCAAAGGAATTCTGAATTACCACAACTTGCCTGACGTTACATAAAAAAACACTGTTCACGTCACAGCGTGAACAGTGAACAGTAAAAAAAGATCCAATATGTCTGATTTAATAATACCTTGGTTCTCGAAAACCAATCAAATATGCATGCCCCGTATCCCCGAGTTGGCAATACATTTAGGCACAAACTCGTGGTTCACATTGATCCCTCTCACGGTCCAACCCACACCTAGTGAGACTCTAGTACATCTATTTCAATTGCTTCTCTATTCCCCCCAGAGGGACGCACCACTGGGTGCCCCGCAGTCAGCGTTTGTTTGGAGGTCAAATAGTGGGCCAGGCCCTCGTAGCCGCCGCCAAATCTGTCGGCGACAACCTCTTTGCCCATTCTCTCCACTGCTACTTCGTACGAGCAGGTAAGACGGGGCATCATTTTTCGAGTTGATGCAATAGATCTTGTGATTGATTGAATGGCACTAAGCTGCAGGAGGCTTGTGTAGTGCCATAATCAATGCAATGATTGGTTTGAAAAACTGTCCACGATCAGTTTTCCCCACAGCTGTCTTTCTTTGTTTTGTTTTTTCTCCCTCCAGGGGATCCTAAGGTTCCGGTGCTGTACCAGGTGGACCGCACGAGAGATGGCCGCAGTTTCGCCGTGCGCTCCGTGAAGGCCATCCAGCACGGGCAACCTATACTGACGTGCCAGGCCTCCTTCCACATGCTGCAGCCGAGTCCCGTGCAGCACCAGTTCACCATGCCGACGGTCCCGCGGCCGGAAGACCTCCTCACGGTGGAGGAGCTCATTCATCTCTATCTGAGGTGAAGCCGCCGAGATTACGCAACTCCTTCATGAGTCAGACGAGTCGGAAGGTGTGTTGAATTTTCGGGTTCCGGAATTTCTGGGTTCCGTGTTCCAGAATGTCTGTGTTCCAGAATGATTGGGTTCCGGAATGTCTGTGTTCCAGAATGTCTGTTTTCTGGAATTTCTGGGTTCAGTGTTCCAGAATGTCAGGGTTCCGGAATATCCTGTCCGTGTTCCGGTTTCCAAACTCACCGGGTTCCGGAATGTTTGGTTCCAGAATTATTGGGTTCTTGAATGTCCGGGTTCCGGAACATCCATGTTTTGGGTTACGGAATGTCCGTGTTCTGGGTTCCAGAATTATTGGATTCTGGAATGTCCATGTTCCAGAATGTCCAGATTCTTTTCTGGAAAGTCCGGGTTCCGGAAGGTCCATGTTCCGCGTTACGGAATGTCCGTTTTCCCGACTTATTGGGTTCCGGAATGTCCCTATTCCAGAATATCTGGGTTCCGGAATGTCCAGGTTTTATAAATCACACTCTGGTTCAGTGAGATTTCTCAGGCTTCTCTTGATGTCGTTTGAAATACAACAAATAAATAAAAGCAGGATTAAAAACAATAACAGCAGCACGAAAAATATCAGGCAATATTTTATTTCAGGAGATGTTCATAAAAAATGGAGACAAAACATGTTTGTTCATAATAATTAGTTGATGTTATCGTTTGTGATCATGAGCCGTGTTTCCTTCCGTGTCTCCACAGTAAACCAGACCTGGCGGACACATCGAAACAAGGTCTGAACAAGCTGCTGGCCAACGAGGTCCCCATCGAGATCAAGCCCGTCAACCCACCACCCTTCTACAGACGCACTGAGAGCAAGCCGAAGAAGCTGTTCTGGGTGCGAGCGCGGGGACACATCGGTAAATCTGGATGGAATTAGCGTTGTGTACGCGCGTTGAATAGCGTTCATGCTACACTGGGTGATGGAAATTAATAGCACGATTCCTTGACATTGCCTTCTAGTTGCCTCTTGTGGAGTTTAAATGCGCTCTTTTTGGAGGGTTGTTGAATGACTAAAGTGGACATGCAGAAATAGAGGCCCTGTCTTGTTTTTGGCTCACCTCTTTCGTCGACTTCAAAGCCAAATACTTTAATCTTTGAGACCAACTCTGCCGAGTCTCGTCTAAAAAAACACATACATTCATGTACTAACAAACGTGCACCTACCACTTCCACTAACATTAAAACTCCACATTGTTCTTTCTCTGCTCGGCAGTAAGTTGCTCACATCCCGGGTTCAGACACTTGTGGCTCCATTGGTCCGTTGGTAAACAAACACAATATTACGGTAATTAGTCATTTGGATTAAGCGCCTTGACGTCGTCGCCACAGGCTGTCTGCGACAAATGCCGGTTTGAGTAAAAAAAGTACACTGGGCAATAATTCAGTAGCTTTCATCTTGCTTTACCATTAAGTAGCAAGTAATGTCAACACGAGGCAAATTACATACGGTACTAATCCAGAGAGAGGCAACATGAAAATAACTGGAAATGTATACAGTATATTTAATACTGCCTAACAAGCATTTGTTCCTGTTTTTTGTTGTTGTGCATTTCTGCAGGCGAGGGCAACATGAAGCTGCATTGCTGCGTTGCCGCCTATGTGTCCGACTTTGCGTTCCTGGACACAGCGCTGCTACCCTATCCCGACTACAGGGCCCACTTCTCGGCCTCCCTGGACCACGCCATGTGGTTCCACAGCACTTTCCGCACCGATGAGTGGATGCTGTATGAGTGCGAGAGCCCTTGGGCAGGTCAGTGTGGTCGGCCGCTTTCCGATCTGCTCGACTTTGTACGTCGTCTGTCTGTTTGTGGAGACCCGCCACAAGATCTCTAAAGATCTTAATCACCTGGTGCTTTCCACACTCTTTGTGTGTGTTTTGTTTTTGTTTCTAAACAAAATTCTAAAGGCGACACCTGAAGCTTCGTTGTCATTCCATGCAACTGCTGGTTGGCAAATGCAAAAAGTGTTAGTTTAGTTGTAGGGGGAAAGTGGGATATGGGATCATATGGGATGAATTTTAAACATCAGTATAGATTTATTGCGCACAGCCCGTCGGACGCTAGTGGCTCCGTTAGTCCTTTCAAAAATGAACATCATCATATGTTAATTAAGTTGTCATATTGTTCACTCATAGTGCAACATGAGCTGAATCGAGTGCCATCCCCGCCAACGGCACAGGTTGCGGACAATTGCTTCACAGTAGTCTGTCGTACATGGAGGTTTGTGCCGATTGGAACATAATCTCTAGAATCTGCTGTTTCTGGGGGAGCAGCGTGTCCGCCTGCAGAGCCGTTTATCAGCACGAGTTGACTTTGAATCCTTGATGGAAAACCAGTTTGCTGTCTCTTAAGTGCAATAAAGGAAAAATTTGATGTTTGTGGAATTGTGGTTATACAAATGTTATTAATGGGGCCGTTAGATTGGTGCTCAACCGGTCGGTTAATTCAGGTGTGTGCCTTGCAGCTTTTTGACTGCAGTGAAAATGTTGTTTTTGAAAGGCTGAACAACAATATACTGTATATGGTTAGAAGCAGACTATTTTGTTAGATTTAAAAAAAAAAAAAAACATTGGGAATTTTGGAAATCATTCCATCGTTCTTTTTTTCCAATGAATTTTTTCATTTTTTGCTTAGGATGGAGACGATGAGCCGCGTGTACATGTTTGAGAGGGGAAGAGAGTTCCTTAAAGTTATTAATAATAACTTGACTTGAATGTCAATGTTATGAATTAAGCTTCAAGCTATTCAATACAACTGTAGTAATGTTTCCCCCCCTTTTTTAAATTGGATTACATGGTTTGGTCTAAATGACTATTTTTACAGTGACACTTTTCTGCATTGTGCTTAAAGTCCAGCATGTGGTCTGTATTGTGTCCTCCAGGGGGCAGCAGAGGACTGGTTCAGGGCCGACTGTGGAGAAGAGATGGGGTGCTGGCCGCCTCGTGTTCCCAGGAGGGGGTTCTGAGAGTGAAGCCAGTCACAGGGTCCAGCAGACTTTAAACTTTCATGAGATTTCTTTTATTTTCGTCATTCCAATCGTATAAAAAATATTGTATAAACCAATGTTTAAAAATGTTTAATTTATAACAAATGTTTAATTTCTAACAAACGCTTATTTTATTAGGAACATGATCTAACGTAATTGTTTATACTGCCAATAAAGACAGAGATAGAGACGTGTTTACAAGTTTTGCGTCGGTCATTCATGCTCGTATGTGAAATTAAACAGCTTCAAGATCAAATTATACTGTAACGACTTAGCTGTAGCTGAAGTGCCGCAGTTATGACTGTTCCACTTTTTTGTTTTTTATTACCTGAAAGTTTTACCAAGTAGAAACTTGGATGCCACAAACAAAATGCATGTAAAGATCTGCCTGTTAAGAAGAATAAAGCAAGTAGGAGGACAGCGAAGGGAAGGAACGGCCTGATCCAGTAGTATTGAGTGGAAGAAAATACCTAAATTATTGTGGAGAATCACAATCAAGGAAATGTACAACCTGATCCACCTCTGGAAAATGGGAAGAAGAAAAAAAGTACAATCATCGGAGAGCAAGAAAGGAAAATGTACAGCCTGGTCCTCCAGAAGAGACTCATAAGGGGGAAGTGATTGTGGAGCAGGACAGAACGAGACTGTACAGATTGTTCCATCTGCAATAATACCTTGAAATCTGTTCACTGAATACATGTTGTTGTACAAGGCGGCAGATTTGAAGTGCACAATGCACAAAATGTGAGCCAAGAACTTTTGGACTGAATTGTACAGTATTTTGCTCGTGAGGTGCCTGTAGGTTTTACCTCACACAGCTCCAGATGAAATGAAGATATCACGTGTAAAGATGGGGCTTCGGCTCGTTGGTCTCCTCTTCCAGGTCTCTCGATCCGGATCCACCTCCAGAGATTGACCATTTCTATCACAATGTACTAAGCAAAGCTAGAAATGTCATAATCATGGCACACGTCCCAGGTCTGGCTTCAATGTAGTTTAAATGTTAAGAAATTAAAAAATAGTGTTTTTCTTCTCCCTTTCAAACTGCTTGACACAATCTATTTTTACTTAGTTATTATTAATTATTTGTTATCATCAAATGATTATCATCCAAACTATTATAGAGGATCATTTGAGCTTTTTGACTCTTTGCACAGTATATCTGTTTGTTTTAATAAAGTCTAACATGTGTTCCATCATTGCGGTTCAGCAGCAATGAATATGAGCACTATTTGCAAAAGTATTAAAAAAATATTGTCACATTATCTCCCTCCAGGAGAAAGTGTCTCCACTTTCATGTTGATCAAGGAAAACACATGATACTATGGTACATCTACCACAATAAGGTTTGTGTTATTTAATGAGACCATTATGCCCTGGACATTTATAAAACTGTTTAACAAGTATGTCAGAATAGTATGTATCCCTAAATAAAAACGGTGGAATCGCCCATTTCGTTTAAACGAATCGATTCCGAATCGTATTCGCAAGAATGGCGCATCTTACGTCCCTTATTTCTTGGTTGTTATGCGGTTAGCGCCCTTGGTTACCACTTTCCTCCCGGCATGCATCACTACCAGCCGAGCTTGTGAGTTAAGCTAGCTAACTTTGGCAACGCCAACCTTTTAATACGAGATAGCCACGTCACGGGCGGAAATACATATCCGAGGTGGACAACAAGTGGACAGAAAACAAAGACACACGTTGAAAGCAAACGCTAGCGTAAGGTAAGGCCGCCCGGCATTAATGTACATGTTGAACATAACGTAGCACGGTACGGGCTAAATTAGCTGTTGCTAACAACGTCTGCCAACAGTATGACGCTCAAAGGACGCTTACAGTTAACAACTTCTGTACGTTAATAATATCCAGGTGCAGACGCGAATGCCGCTTAAAAGCGGTTGAATAAGCGCGCGAACGCTATTCATGGCTAGCTGAAAAACAATAACACTACAATAACACAACAATGACGCTAATTAAATTGAATCTAACTTGACGTCACAACACCAGGCGCACGGGTGCAATTGACAGCCGGGTGTCGGTGAGTGGATTCAGTAAAGGATGGAGAAGGAAGCGCTCAATGCGGTCGTCTTCAACGTGTCGAAGAGAGAGCTGTTCACAACGAATAATGGCTACAAATCCTTGCAGAAAAGACTGAGAGCTCAATGGAAAATCCAAAGGTAAACACGAACACTATCTCTGCAGTCTAGGGTGTTGCGGGTCACAATTTGCCAAGTTTCTAAACAAATGCTCTCCCCCCATCCCATAGTATGAAGGAAGAGCTGTCTCTGGAGAAGCTGAAGGGCGTCAAGTTGTGGATAACTGCAGGACCAAGGGAGAAGTTCACAGCTTCAGAGGTGATGTATTGTGAAGTTCAACCAGAGAACATTTTGTTTATTTCCACACAACAGCACTTAGGCGTGGGAGATGGTACAAATGGGAAGCTTATCAGACGCATATAAATGAACTTCCACTGTGCTACTTCTAAGTTCTGCACATGCACGCAGACGAGCAGGTTTTTCACAGTATTGTTGTCCCTTTTCACTTCAGCTGGAGGTGCTAAAGCTGTACCTGGACGGGGGAGGAAATGTCCTGGTCATGCTCGGTGAAGGGGGAGAAATGAAGTACAACACCAACATCAACTTTCTCCTGGAGGAGTTTGGCGTGATGGTCAACAATGGTGCGTGTTTAAGTTTGTTTTTGAAATGACAGTGGGCGCCATCTGCGCGGTGACAGTGGTCTACTTTTCTAACAGTTGTACTGAATTCTGCGGGGTCTTGCTTCCTTTCACTGCCGCAGATGCTGTTGTGAGGAATGTGTATTACAAATACTTCCATCCGAAGGAGGCGCTGGTGTCCAACGGTGTGTTGAACAGGTTCGTTGTCAGCATGTGCTTTTCTCACACAAATACCCATTTCATACGCCATATTCCGATGAATCCAAGATTATTTGGAGCCTGCTTGTATCATAATTCAGTAGTGCCTTTTCCTTGTTTAGAGAGATTAGTCGGGCTGCTGGCAAAGTGGTCACAGGCATCATCGAAGAGGAAAACGTTGGAAACAATGCACAGTAAATGATTTACTTCCATATTTCGATTTTCTACATTCGGCACTGCCTTTAGTGACTTGGAGGGTGTTTGAACTTAAACGCTTTCCTGTCTTTTATTTGTGTAGGGCTCTCACGTTTGTGTACCCATACGGCGCCACACTGAACGTGATGAAGCCAGCTGTGGCCGTTCTTTCAACTGGCTCCGTCTGCTTCCCCCTCAACAGGCCAGTCCTGGCCTTCCACCAAGGAAAGGTCAGAGGCACACTGTAGTTTTCATACTTATTCCCTAACAATGTAACATGCACGCACGCACATTTGTGAGATGATGTTAAAAGATGTCTTGTTTCCTGTGAAGGAGGGTGGCAAACTGGTAGTGTTGGGTTCCTGCCACATGTTCAGTGACCAATACATAGACAAAGAGGAGAACAGTAAAATCCTGGTGAGTCCGGTTGGAATTTATTTAAGTATTATTTGGTTAACTCTCAAGAAGAGAAGATTATTCGGCTCTCCTGCAGAATTTGTCAGTATATACTTTTTTTTCTCTCGGTTCCAGGATGTTGTGCTCCAGTGGCTCATGGCTGATAATATTCAGCTGAATCAGATTGATGCAGAAGATCCAGAGGTGAGGAGGGATACTCGACCGGAGAATGGCGTCACTCGTGTCGTCTTTTTAATTTGTAAACAATCCCGTCTTGTGCGCGTGTCCCCTAGATCACAGATTACACCATGCTGCCAGACATTGGGTGCTTGGCGGAACAGCTCAGAGTGTGCTTACAAGTGGGTGACGAAAACCCCAAGGACTTCACCTCGCTCTTTGACATGTCCTTGTTCAATTTGTCAACCGACGCCTTACCCCAAGTCATCAGGTGAGAACGCAAGATGAACAACCGAGAAGGCTCTGCTTGTGTCACTGCTTTTTTTCTTTTTCTTTCTTCATGGCAATAAAACTAAAACAAATATTGCCTGCAGTGCCTACGAGCAGCTTAATGTAAAAGACGAACCACTTCAGCTGATAGCGCCACATTTTGAGACACCGCTGCCTCAGCTCCAACCCGCTGTAAGTTTCAGTCCCGCATTCACATCCCAGCCAGTGTTTTCCCATTTGTATAGCAGGGGTCTCCAACTTTCTTTCTTTTCCCATCTAAGCGCTAATTTGACAAAATGAAAGTGGCTCAGAACTACTCATAGCACTGATCGTGAACGTGGAAAAAACCTGAAACAAAACACCTATTTCTTATGAAAATAGTATATTTTGTAACTCTTATTGGCCTGTCTTATCTGGTCATTTTCAAATCTGGCGTACACTTGCTAGTCGGCTAATATCACCGATTTAACTAAACTTCAAAGCAACATAATTTTGACACTGAAATTCACACAAGTTTACAAAGTGACTGATCAAATGTATGTACATATTAGTAGCTAGCTAGCTACTTGTCGGAGACCCCGTTTTTTTCATCATGGCCAGACTGTTTGCCTTCAGGCCCGCTGGTTATAATGGTGTCATCTTGTCCTTTAGGTCTTTCCACCTGCCTTAAGCGAGTTGCCTCCTCCTATGCTGGACCTGTTCGACCTAGACGAAGCGTTCTCTTCGGAGAAAGTGCGTCTGGCACAGCTCACCAATAAATGTAAGTTCAGTACTTTACTGAGCAAAAGTATTCACTGGTTAGGTTTAGGGCGGTTAAAGGGCTTGCTTGGATTTTTTTAAATAGGGTTGTGAGGTAGGCTACTTATCCAGTCAGTGTACTACCTACGGCAGTTGGGAAAACATCCAAGAATACACATACTCTGGAGAAGTACCTCAGACAGCCCCACTTCCAAAAAAATTGTAACAAGCCATTTGGTACCACGTCATTTTTCACTTATTCAATTTCACTTGATTGTTGAAACAAAAAAAAGGTACGGACGATGATCTTGAATTCTACGTACGGAAATGTGGCGAGATCCTGGGGGTGACTCCGAAGTTGGATAAAGAGCAGAGGGATGCCAAGCACATCTTGGAACACATTTTCTTCCAGGTTGTAGAGTTCAAGAAACTCAATCAGGTGAGAACCTAAAGACTCTTTACAAGACCGTATGCAGCAATGGCCCGATCTAAAAATATCTCTCTCTCTCTCTCTGCAGGAGCCCGACACAGAGGCACCATTCATGCCGTTGTGATTGGAGTCAAGAAACTTGTTAACGGTTCTCATCTCTCCTGCAGTCACTGTAACATGACCAAGCAGATGTGACTCGTTTCCTAGGAGAAGGTACGAGATTACAGCATCCACGTGGTACTGTTGGTTTTTAGAAATCATATAATTTCTAAAATCCAACAGTACCACGTGGATGCTGTAATCACTAGTGACATGTACATTTGCCACGATGGGTTCATGTCTGTATATCAAGGCGCAATTTGCTGTTGTATATATTACACACCTTTATTGTATTTCACATGAAAAAAGTACAATGCAAATAAAGTTATTTAAATCTTTCAAAAATGTAAAAAAACAGCACATTTCATGAATCCTCACAATGATGCTGTAAAACAAAAATCTGTTGCTAGATGGACTTTATGATTTTACCAACAAAATGATAAACCAAAAGAACACTTTGATTCATCCTTGGTGGATGCAGACACAATCGTGACATTCCTGCCAAAGCTCTGAATCTCCCCCTGGCCAAGTGTGTGTTTAGGACAGTCTTGGCCACGTCAGGGAGAAACTTCAGCTTGTGAATGTAGTGTGGACTGGGGTTTTGGACTCCATGTTGCCTCCAGAGCGCTGGACTCCAGGCTAGGTTTCGGACTGTTCTCAGATTTAATCAGAGAGATGTCCCAAGACATTTGAGAGGCGGTGAGGTCGCCGTACAATCGGTCAAAACCGGCAGATTTCATCTGCTTTCCCAGGAGCAGGGGGGTGGACGACGTTCCTTCCTTTCCTTGCAGAGGCACGGCCAGGTGACAGGCGTCAGCCTCCTGGGTGTTCAAGTTGGGGACAAAGAACGCCAGAGAGGGGGAAATGGGGTCCGACGACAGGCAGAGAGAAGCCAGGAGGGACAGCCGGGTGTCGGAGCCGTCAGCCACGTCGTTGGACCCTTGTGACGTGGACAGCTGCTGCAGCAACAGAGCAGACGGCAAACTCTGTTCCCCAAAAAACTTCCTGTCAAGCTCAGACGGAGACGAACACTCAAAGCTTTTCATATCTAGGAAGAGAAATGTTAGATCCCACTCAGAATCTCATCGGACACAAATGAATATATCCATCTTGAGATTAAAAATAGTAGTTTTCTTACCGTTAATGACAAAAGCCTTCTCCATTGTTTCCTTGGGCTGACGACTGATGATTGATCTGCAGCTTGGTTTTAACCTGTTGAAGCTGCTTGTTAATTGACCCAGCTGGTGGCAAGGCAGGTCATCAGTCCGTAGGGAGGTGGGGTAGCATACAGCCCGTTTTTTTATTTTTATGTATTAAACATGTAAATAAATATATTATTTGAATTATGTCTATTTGTGTTTTACATTTTTTTGTTTAAAAGAAGACAAATGTTCTATAAAGTGTGTCTTTCTTTTTGTAAATTTCCTGAGCACTTGTGGACAAATGAATGAAACAGGGCTCCAGATCTGAATAATATACATATATGATAAATGCATTGATTATTGTTTAATTTGGCCAAAATAGTAAGAAATGCCCGAGATACACTTTCAAAATTGCTTATTTTGAACTGTCAGGTGCTGAACCTTTGAAACAACAAAGAGAAGCAGCAACATGGAATATTTAGTGTTTTTGATTAGTAATTGACTTAACATTTTCAGTCATTTGATTAATTTACTAACTGTACTGGGCTCTATTTAACCATATATAGAAATATTGAACACTGACATTTGTGTACTTTTTTTGATGCTGTAAATTCTTTACCAACATTTTGATCAAACTAATTATAACGTGGTTTATACATGACAACGCACAGCATTTGGTTCGTCACGAGATGTAAACACTACACGCGGAAGTAAAATAAAAACACAACCCCTTCTCATTAGTCGAAACTCGCTTGTGTACTTTTTCTTTTCTTTTTTCTCTGAAGCTGTCAGTGGAAGTCTTCTCGCTGGCCGCCCGACGCCACGCGCACGTCTGACGCGCAGCTACGTCACCATCCGGTTTTGTACGGCGGAGAAGGGCGCGAGATAGAAATCCAGGAGCGCGGACAACCCGGGCGCCCCGCTCCAGCTGGCTAGTAGCTGCAACTTTATAGTTCAACACAACGGCGCCGGGCCTCCATAGCCTCCACCGCTGGTTGCCCAACGCGAAGACAACAAGCACGCGGAATACATCGACACAATACCCAAATACACACGCACATGACGTGCAAAGGCTGCAGGACGAACCGCCGCCTGAACGTAAACAACAGAAACAGAGGGAAATGTCCTGGTGGCCGCGCGGGTGAGCGGCTAATCTTTGTTTTTCCGTAGCGGTTGCAGTACTCGTTTTTAGCTTTACGGTGTTAAATAAATAAAGGTTCCTGGTATCCACTTGTGAGTACTTTACGGACCCTTGTCTGTGCCGCCCTTTTCCCCCTAAAGAATCGCGATTTTAAATGTAATTTAACGTCGACCACTCTATGTCTATTAAACCACAGCAGTCGGTTCATCTGTCCAATACCGTACCGACCATCTAGTTTTGTTTAGGCGGCACTTTACGCGGATCAGATCGCCGCCGAGTCCCGGTTAACCATATAACGTTAAATAAACCGGACAATCAGGGTCACCCTCGCCGCGCGCACGCACACACACACACACACACACACACACACACACACACACACACACACACACACACACACACACACACACACACACACACACACCGCGTAAAAGTGCGGGTCCGGGTCTATCTTATAGACATCACAGCCTCTTTCTGCCTCCCACAGTGAGGACGGAGAGGAGGCCATGCATCACGACACCGATTCCGATGTGGCAGAGCAGAGGGACGGTGGGAAAGTGAAGGTGAAATGGACACAAGAGGAGGTGAGTGTCTCGACGCGTCCCCCATCAATTTGCATGTTGTCTCGATGACCCCTGACCCCAGCACCACCACTCAATGTAAATAAAAGGCCCTGTAGGACAGGGGAACACAAACGTGCTTTGTTTGTTTGTCAACAGGATGACAAGCTCAAGGCGCTGGTTCACAAACTGGGATCAAATGATTGGAAATATATCGCCACCTACATACCAGTGAGTTTGATCCTCCTATTTATTTTTTTTTGCTTTGAGGTTTCCTTGGCTATTTATTTAATATATATATATATATATATTAAAAAAAGCTTGGGGTCACTTAGAAATGTCCTTATTTTTCAAAGAAAAAATGAAGATAACGTTAAATTAATCAGAAATACACTATACATTGTTAATGTGGTAAATGACTATTCTAGGTGGAAACGTCTGGTTTTTAATGAAATATCTACATAGGTGTATAGAGGCCCATTTCCAGCAACTATCACTCCAGTGTTCTAGTGGTACATTGTGTTCGCTAATCGCATAGAAGACTAATGGATGATTAGAAACCCTTGTGCAATTATATTAGCACAGCTTAAAACAGTTATGCTGGTGAGAGAAGCTTTACAACTGGCCTTCCTTTTGAGCTAGTTGAGTATCTGGAACATCACATGTGTGGGTTCCATTATACTCTCAAAATGGCCAGAAATAGAGAACTTTCATGTGAAACTCGCCAGTCTATTCTTGTTCTTAGAAATAAAGACTATTCCATGCGAGAAATTGCGAAGAAACTGAAAATTTGTCTGGGTGACCATATATATATATGGATGGATGTGTGTGTGTGTGTACTCTCTCATTCATGCTTGTTTTGTCATGCTCAGAGTCACTCTGAGCATCAGTGTCAGCACCGTTGGTTTAAGGTCTTGGATCCAGAATTGGTCAAAGGTCCGTGGACCAAAGAGGAGGACGAGAAGGTGAGTGACTCAATAGTGCACTCTGGTTTTAAAAATACGACTTTCCAAAAAAAAAAAACAGTGCGATAAGTTCTAGCACACCCTTATCCCCCCCCCCCTCCCCTCAGGTGATTGAGCTTGTCAATCTCTACGGCAACAAGCAGTGGGCGATGGTGGCCAAGCACCTGAAGGGCAGACTGGGGAAGCAGTGTCGGGAGCGCTGGCACAACCACCTCAACCCCAATGTGAAGAAGTCCTCGTGGACGGCGGAGGAGGACCTCATCATCTTCAAGGCGCACTGTCTGCTGGGGAACCGCTGGGCGGAGATGGCCAAGCTGCTTCCTGGAAGGTGAGCTACGTCAGCGTAGAGAAGGAGTTTCTGATTCAAGCGCTCCCGCCCTACGTAGGCCTTCATGTCGTGATATTTGTTCACAGGACCGATAATGCCGTGAAGAACCACTGGAATTCCACCATCAAACGCAAATTAGAGATGGGCTTCTTTGCCGGGGAGGTCTTCAGTCCAAATGAACTCGAAGAGCTGTTGGACCGTGTCAATAAAGATGTGCAGGTGGGCTATATATATCCCTCCCACCCCCATGGTCATGGTGTTCTCCTCTTCGATGGATGTAGTAGCAATTTGAAAATATATATATATTTTTTGCAGATGGCCAGTTGCTCCCAAGATGGTGCAGAAAGGGATCCAGAGCAGACGACGCCTTCTTCGGTGAGCAACCAGACGCACCAATTTGTAAAATATCCCAATTCAAACACAGGGTGGCTTTAAATGACTGATGCTACCAAAAGTGAAGCAAATTTTTCGCGCCATGTGAGTTTACTCGGCGGACTCTTTGTGGTCATTCGTGCTAGATGCGCCAGAGAGGAGGAGTGGCTTATCTCCATGGATTACATTATAATTTCCACCATGGAAGAAATAACCACTATTTCTGCTTTGTACATGTTGTGGAAGTTCCACAAACGTCGGAACATCAAACAAACGCCCTCGGGTTTGGGTTCGTATTATTATCTGTAGCCGCACATTTCGATGAATTTCACCGGCTTCTCCGGGAACTGCATCTGGATGACTGTCGGCTTCCAGCGCTGCTTGAGGCTGACCAGTAGCCAGTTTGATGACCTGTTGGCTCTGATCGGTGCCAGTATCTCAATGCTGATGCTGACACTGCGTCATTCACGTCACCCGGTGAGAATATATGAGCTCATTCGCGTCTTTGTATGTAATCTACTCGCGCGAAAAATTTGCTAGCATTAATCTACGTCGGCGGTTGGAATGAATCACGGCTTCACGAGAAGCTGTCGTGTTTTTTTGCGGGGTGTTTTGATGTTTATCGTTTCCCCAACCTCCGGTTTCAGGAAACGGCCGTCTCCGTCACGGTCAAAGCCGAGCCCGTCGAGGTCGCGTCCTCGCCAAAGGACGGCTCAAGTCCCAAGTCCGAAGCGGGAGAAATGAACATTACCAGCTGGGTGGTGGACAGCTCTGGCTTTCTCTCCCCCACTGGCCCGGTACTGAAGGAGGTGCTGGACATGGTGGACGGAGTAAGGATCCCCAAAAACAAACACATTTGTAAATCAAACATGCGTCCGATAGATTACACTCCCATCTTCTACGAATTGACAAATAGTGCTTTTGAATACAAAGTTAATTTACATACAGATACGAAAAGGATCAGTTATGCTGTTTTAAATTGTATATTGTTATAGTTGTTTGTTATTGTAGTGAATGTATATGCTTCTTTTTACGCCTCTCTATTTATCCAAGCGCGGGGAAAAAAAGCTTAAAAAGCATAGCTGATAGAATCATTTATAGTGACTTGATGTCCAACTCAAGTAAATGGTCTCTAACCGCTTATCAGGACCTGGACGGCTGGTGCAACCTAGCGGCCTTTGACTTGCCGGAGGACAGTCCGAGCCCGGAGCGCCACCAGTTTCGCCTGGAGGGCAGCGCCCTGCAGGAGCTGAGCAAAGGCAGCAAGGGTGAACTCATCCCCATCTCCCCCGGAGGGATCACGCCGCCCTCCATACTGAACCGTCGCAGCCGGAGACGCATCGCCTTGTCCCCCGACGACAACAACTCCATGACTCCCAAGAGCACTCCTGTCAAAATCTTGCCCTTTTCTCCATCTCAGGTAAGTTAGTAACCCTTTATTTATTTTTTGGGCGCTGCTCATTATTTCCGCGTGAGATGGCCCATTAATTTACCTCGTGTTGTTTCTAGTTCCTCAACATGTGGACCAAGCAGGACACTCACGATCTGGAGAACCCGTCCCTCACATCCACGCCGGTGTGCAGCCAGAGAGCCACTGTTACGACACCGCTACAGCGAGATAAGACCCCCCTCACCCAGAAGGAAAACTCAGCGTGAGTGGTTTCTCTAACCAGTGATGGGTTCCAATAGCTTGTTGCATCTCAGATCCAGTTTTGGGTCGGCATAATTCACTGGATTCATAAAAGTTACTGTGGGGAATTTTTAACTGGTTATTAAATGGTCTCAATTTATTACTGATGATTCTGTTTGACCTGCTTAACGAGACCATCAGCGAGATGATTAGCTATTTTTACATACTCGTTCTTAATGAGTCATCGGTGCCGCCGGGCCAGAGGCCCAGGCAGCATTGCTGGGAAGGATATTGCTACAGGGGAAGGAAAACCAGAACCAGATAGTCAGACCCCGCTGCAGTAAAATTGGGCGTTTTCTGAAGGGACTCTGGTGCTCGGAAACACTGCCACTTTTGTCCACAGGAGCCGCCAAAACACACAATAAAAGACACAAGATGAAAGTTCCTCAAACTGGATTTAAGCTTTGATTCTGACAAATCTCTGATCAAACCTCCCGTCTCTCCTTCACTCTCGCTCAAGAGCAATTAAAAACAAAATACCGGTTACGGGATTCTTATTTTTAGCCGACTGGTGTAGCCGTAGTTTGTGAGCGAGAAAACGCATCACTCTGTATGTTGTTCGTGACGCACAATGAATGCGTCAAATACGTTTGAGATGACAATTTTGGAAATGGAGCCGCTTGTCTCATTCAGGAGGTTGTGGTTACTGCTTGGGAACATGAATTTGGCTGCTGGATATGAATTTGAGTCTCGGTGTTCACATTTTTGTGCATCTTCTTGTAGATTTGTCACACCCAACCACAAGTCCGAGCTCTGTTCGACCCCGCGAACTCCAACGCCGTTCAAAAACGCCATGGAGAAGTACGGGCCTCTGCAGCCTCTAGTGAGTATCTGTGACTGTCAGTGGAAAGAGATGGGTTCACCCTCATGGTTTAATCGACTCTGCATTAACACTTTATTTTGGTCTGCTCTGCTGTGTTATCTTAGCCTCAGACTCCGAACCTCGAAGACGACATAAACGAGGTCATCATGAGAGACTCTGGGATTGACTTGGTCGGCGCACGCTCCACTCCGCCTGAGCAAAGGCGCAAAACAATGGTAACTGAGTCAACCTAAATACCTGACTGATCTGTTTGAGTCCTTTAATGCATATCGGTGCTAGATCTTAGAGAGAGCTCGCATGATGTAAGAACATAAGAGAACCTCATTCAAAAATAACGGTGACATTTGCTAGTGAACGCTACTAGCTAACAACTGACTATTTATGTTCATGTTGAGAGCCATGTGGAGGCAATCCCCTTCAATCATCGATTTGTTCTGAATTCCGTCTAGATTTCCTTTTAGTGCTATTAAAGGATTTTCCTCAATATAAGAACTGTTCGCCACTTAACAGACTTAAGCTTCAAAAAGTTGTCAAGGCGCCATTCAAATGGAACTTGGATGGATATCATCAATAATGGAGAAACCATTAATGCTGTGTATAATGTGCCTTCCAATCCACCCTGTCACCGTTGTAAAGTATTTGCCACAAGGATTTTAATACCAATAGCAAGTATTGTCGTTCATGCTAACTTATCTTATATATTTTAAAGATGGAATCTTTCTTTTCACACCGTGGCGCCGTGCATTACAAGAATGTGCACTGTTGCTGCGCAGACAGCTGCAAAGGAACGAAGGAGTGTGAAAACCCCTTGTTCATTCACTTCCCCCAACCAGATATTTCCTCTGCTTTTACTGCCAAGAATCAAGAATTCTTTGAACTAGTCACATGAATACGTTTTAGCTTCCGTGCTGTAACGGTCACCATGAAGCATTTCGATTCTGACCTCCTTCCATTCATGCATGGACCTATTGTTGTCTTTGGACCTTTCTATTTTAGAGCAGGGCCGTCCTTCAATCAAAGGATCCCCCGTTCGATCCCCGGCTCCCTAGTTCATGTCGATGTGTCCATGGGCAAGACACTTACCCCTATTTGTCCCCACATGACAGCTAGTCCTGATGAGCAGGTGGCACCTTGCATTGTAGCCCCTCCCATCAGTGTATGAATGGGTGAATGATGACAAGTACTATTAAAGTGCTTTGAGAGGTCGGACGACTATAAAAATACAAGGAGTCTATTTACCATTCCTCATTGTCTTTATTGTTCTTGAAGCTATGAACTCAGCGTTTGATTGTTTATTTTTATTCCCAGCATCGGCCTCCTATGAAGAAAGTGCGGAAGTCCCTGGCCCTGGATGCCGTGGACTGCAATGTTTCCACATCCAAACGCAAATCCCTCAAGACTGAAGCCAAAAACGCAATCAAGGTTAAAAAGAAGTCACAACGTATTATAAGCCAAGTCTGTAGATTTGACGCATCCTAACCTGTCTTGTCCGCCTTTTTCCGGACCACAGGAAGAGCCGGTGATAGTGACCCTCAACTCCTCATCGTTTTGCAGTAAGCAACACGACAATATTTTGGATCAGGGCTTCCTTTTGGGACCCAGCGACAGTGCCATCTTTCCCAGCACGGTTCCCCCAGTTCTGGTAACTCCCACTTTTATTTTATATTTTACAAAAGCCCTCAATAAAAAAAGTATTTTAATGTAGAGTGACTTAATTTTCTCTCTCTCTCTCCCTTCAGATGTCGAAAGAATGGGAGACGGTTGTTTGCGGACAAACTAAAGACCAGCTCATAATGACGGAGAAGGCGAGGCGCTACCTTCGCTCGCTTAAATCCCGCGCCCCCAGCCGGGCGCTGATTCTGTCCTGAGTCGTGTCTCGTCTTCCCACCAACACGTCACACGTGCGGAACCTAATGTTGCCGTTTGTCCCCTGTGCCGTTTTGCTATTGTAACGCGTGGTGGAGGAAAAGCAGCGTGTCATTTGTAGCTTTAGTACAGTTCTTGTTAGCAATCACAACACTGACAATATGTAGCCCCAGGAATAATTTAGGGGCAATTTTAGATTCAGTCTCACTCCAATGGCCTTGTGCAAGGCTTGAAATCGCATTTCATTGTACTGTCACTTAAAAAAAGAATCGAAAAAGAACAATGAATGTAGAATAGAAAAAAAACTAATCACGGCCATACACTTTATCTATCACTGAAAAGACATGGTTTTACATCGCATAATGTGTCTGTAATTTAACTGTTTTTTAAAGTTGTGAAGAGTACAAAGACTCAGGTCGCACCTCCAGATTGAAAGTTCAGTTGTATAGCTTGAATATGGAGTAAATTCAGACAGCTTGATTACTAATGCATTGAGAGACGAGGGGTGGTTGGGTTCATGTTAAAAATGTTAAGTGAACATTGTCTTGTTGTAAAAGTCTGTTCAGTATGTGTCCAGATTCATAATCTACATCTCAATATGCAAATTATAAGTGAGGTCCTTGGGGGGTAAATTGTGTGTTTGTTGGAAATTTGAAGGTGACCACAGCACACATCTGCTATCCGTCAAGGAGACCTACTACTTATTGAGATCCAACTGAGTGATGAATACACTTGGGGAAAGTTGTTGCAGCATCTGTGAGGTTGCAATGTAATGGGGTCGTGGATGCTGTACCGCCGCTAATGTTCAGAATATTATGTCATTTGGCACTGTTTGTAAATATTTAGAGTTGTATCATACAGCATTTTGTTAAGAAATTTAATAAAAACACAATATGTCCAATGTACACTTTCCTCCTGTTTATGCTGCTGCCACAAAGCAGTGTATCTAACAATATACCATTTTATAAAATAAAACACGCTATGGGCTAAATCATATTTTAGTATGGAATTATGTTCATACAAGTGTAATACAATATGTTTTATTAAACGGCGCATAACTTTTAATATTCGGAGTGTACAAATTAAACTATCATTATTAGTCATAAGTGGCACATAGGCCTCGTTTATCCGACGTGTACATACCTTGGCTTTTATTTTGAAACGTCAAAATACCGCCGGATATTATACCTTTGGTGACAGCTCACCCTTAAGATACCGGAAGCAGTCGTTGCTTTTGGTGACGCTGCATAAGACTGCAAGACATGGAACGATCTCGTAAGTGAAAATCTCCTCTGTACATTTCCGAGTGTAATGTTCGAGAAGTATCTTTTTCGTGATATTGTCGTTTAAAGTGACGTTATGGACTCGGACATTTTTTAAGTCGGTCTAGAAATGGCAGCGGGTGCACGAAGTGTACGGCTTCCTCCTGACGCTAGCTAGCGTTAGCTCGCCTTGTAGCTTGACGTGCAATGAGCGAGCGAGCGTCGTCTCAATGAATGAGTACACATCCGTCACCAGAGAGGACATTATATCAATTTATTGTTTGTTCTCCGTGGTGGCAGTAGCCGATAACCTGCACATTTTTTAAATACCAGCCGGAAGGTTAACCGGTCTCTTCCGCTCTGTGTCCGCAGGGTTGTTTGGGTTGGTCGTCCTCAGTCTGGCTCTCGCTGGAGCTCAGGCGCTCACTCCGGCGCACTACCTCTCCCTGTCCGACGTGGCCCGCCTGCAGAACCTCCTGAGCCAACAATTCACCGACCTGGACTCCGCGTACTACTCCGTCGTTGGTCTGTCCAAGCTCGGGGCGATCGTTCCCGATCACGAGGTAAGACGAAAATACCCAGCAATTCTGATTCAAACATTTAGTCATTATTAAATCTGTCTGCATGTTGATCCTCGATATTCATTGGCTTTGTGTTTGCAGGAAGTATGCCAGTTTCTCAAATCCCAGCTGGATCCTATGAGCGTTGACTCTCTTTTCTTCGCTGCTGAGACCAGTCAAGCCATTTCAGGATGTGAGGTATGCTCGGCTTTCTTATCTATCTTTCTGTGTGCAAAGGCGTTTTTGGAGTAGATGCAGATCACAATATTTTCTGGAGTTGCAAAATCCACATCATTGCTTCATGGTCAAGGTGTTAAAACCAACTTTTCATGTAAAATAATAATGTCAGATAACATTGACCTGAGCATCGAAATGGCAAAGCAGAGATTGCCTTACACCAATGCTAATATATAATATATATATATATATATATATATCTTAACCTCCATAGATCCCCGTGTCCAATGAGACGCGTGACATCCTCCTGGCGGCGGTTAGTGAGGATTCCACCATGACACAGATTCACAGGGCCGTGAGCGCGCTCAGCTCTCTGGGGCTTCCCCTGGCCTCCCAGGAAGTTGTGCGGGCCTTGACCGGTCGCATCAACAAGGAGGACAATGTCATGGCGTAAGTGTTGTGTGCATTTTGTGTGTGTGTCAGGGAGCACAGCGTTATTCTGTGCCGTCGTCGCAGTGCTCGAAAATAAATGTCCTCTCTCCTCCGGACAGTATCACTTCGGCTCTGCAGACCGCAGCACGCCTGTCCCAGCAGACGGAACTGGGAGGGATACTGGAGGAAATTGAGGTGAGCCCTGAAACTTCCACCAGGTGGTGCTGTGTTTTTTGACTCTGTGCAACACTGCACTGGACTATTAATTATGCACAGACATTTTAAATTCTCAGGTTTTAACACACTTTTTTTTACTCCTCCTCAGGATCTCACTGCTCGTTTGGATGATCTCGGTGGCATCTACCTCCAGTTTGAGGAGGGACTCGAGGCGACTGCCTTGTTTGTGACTGCTGCTTATTCCCTGTCCGATCACGTGGACATGGAGCCTCCTCTGAAGGAGGTACGATATCTGTCTCGTCAGGCTTGTCTCCCCCATGAGGGGTTTTCCTTTCTGAAACTGATGGGTACGATGCTGTTTTTTGCCACAGGACCAGGTCATCCAGCTGGTGAACTCCATCTTCAGCAAGAAGTCATGGGACTCTCTGGCCGAGGCTTTCAGTGTCGCCAGTGCCGCCGCCGCTCTCTCCAACAACCGCTTCCATGTGCCGGTCATCGTCAGCGCTCAGGGCCCCGCCACAGTATCCCACAGCCAGCCAACACTGCGGGTACTGAGCGTGGGATCTCAACCTGGCTACAGTCCTCTGAGGGTTCTGATCGGCCCACTGTGACGCTGTTTCTCTGTGATTTGCAGCTCCTTGTCACTGATGTCATGTCTCAACCTCTGGCCCTGGCCAACGTGCTGGTGGAATCTGCGTACAGCGTGGCCTCCAAGAGCGCCATTCTCAGCCACGCTTCATTCACACTTAATGAGTATGTATGATCAGAGGCATAAGTGTTAGCTTTGTAACATTTGCTCGGGTTCCCATTTACTTGAAGAGGGTCCCAAAAACGGGAAGAAATATACACGCACCCTTTCATTGCTTCGCTGCTCTGCCCACAACACATTCCCAGTGTTGACAGCATTGCAGTTTTAATAGTAATATTATACAAATGTAAATTCTAACGTTTTTTTGTTGACTGATGTGTTCAGCTCAGCATATTCAGATTCTTTGCAAGATTTAAACACTGCCTGGTTTTAGTCGTGTATGTATGCCGTGTTTTATTTAGTTTCTCTAACTTTCAGTGGCGTCTTTGAACTGAACTTCATGTCCAGCCGGCCATCCAGCGGATATTACCAGTTTGCCGTTGCAGTGACCGGGGATACCCGGCTGGTTGCCAATCACGTTGAGGTAAGGGTGGCGGTCAGAAGCGGAGGCGTGTCGTTTCACAATTGTGGAACGATTTTAATTAAGTGTGAAACATGTTTTTTATTTTAGCTTTAATTGCCTTGTTGGAAAATGAGATGCAGACTAAAGTGCTGCTGTTGAGTCAGAGACTCTTTAAAAGGGGTTGTTGCCAGGCTGGAAACCAGGCAACAGCTTTTTGGTTGCCAAAACTGAAAATATCGTTGCAATTTTTGGTCCCCTTTGGTCAAGATACTACGAAGTAATACAACTGCAAATCCGACATGAAAGAATGCAAGCTTCATTACAGCAACCGGACAAAAGTCAATTGCAGCTTGTCTGTCATCAATGTCTCTCGATTCTGCTTAGACAGTGCAACTAGATAGTTGCTCTCTGGCATATTTTTTTAGTTGCCACTGATGGCAACCAGTTCATGATTAGTATGCTGCTCTCCTGATGTAACTTTGTGTGTGCCGTCTTCCTGTAGCTCAAAGTAAAGGTTTCCACCGAGGTGTCCGTCACGAACATGGACCTCTCCGTGGTGGACAAGGACCAGAGCATCGGCACAAAGACCACCAGGTGGGGAGACAAGTTCGATAAGTGCACCGATCCTGCGGAGCATGACGATAGTCCTAAATGCTTTTTTTTTTAATTTTTCATAATGGCTCAGGGTGGACTATCCTTCCAAAGGCAAGAGCTCCTTCATAGCAGACGGCCACCAAAACTTTGCCATGGCCTTCCAGCTGGTCGACGTCAACACCGGAGTGGAGCTGACCCCTCACCAGGTATGTCATCAGGGTGGGACGTGACACTTATTAAATTGTTGGCCAAAACAATCAGGAAAACAGCTGTGACCAGTTTGGGGGGGGGGGAGGTAGCTTTCAGCATTTAAGATTAAGATTTATTTGTTGTTCCTGTCAGACTTTTGTCAAGCTGCACAACCAGAAAACTGGCCAAGAGGTCGTCTTTGTGGCCGAACCCGACAGCAAGAATATGTACAAGTTTGAGTTGGACACCGCCGAGCGCAAATCAGAGTTCAACTCCATTTCCGGCACCTACTCCCTCCACCTCATCATTGGGGATGCTACTTTGGAGAATCCCATCTTGTGGAATGTGGTGAGTGTCTGTTCAGACTCGCTGGCCGTAATTCGGGCCGTTTGCTGGCGTTACAAGTTAGACGTTGATATTGAGCTCTTAACGCTGAGTTGTGATCTTTTGAAAGGCTGACGTTGTTCTGAAGTTCGTGGATGAGGAGGCTCCAGTGGCCATTCAGCCCAAGACTCTTTATGTGCCCAAACCAGAGATTCAGGTAATACTTGTATACTATTTTTATATATATTCATATTGTTATCTGTTTCACTGCCTGATGATGGAAAATCAAGCAAGTCCAGCTGTATAAAATCTCCTCCTGTCTCTGCAGCACCTATTCAGGGAACCAGAAAAGAAGCCTCCCACGATGGTTTCCAACGCCTTCACTGCACTCATCATGTCTCCTTTACTTCTTCTGCTCATCCTGGTAATATTTCAAACTAAAATGTTGTTGTTTTTTGCCATCAGCTTAAAGGTATAGTTTGGATGTTTAGACATGGGGGTTTTGAAGGTCTGTCTGACGGCAAAGTAATGCATTGAAAATATTCCAAATTGTAGGGTACACTTAAACTGATACATGGGTGTCTTTTTTTTAAAAAGGTTTTACTGCTGTTCCCGTCCACCGCAGTATGTTGCTTTGCTCCCGTGCCTTTATTCCTATACGTTTCTCCAAACCACCATCGACTACGGTCAAGTACCTCGCACAACCCCTCCAAAAACATCCAAACTCTCTCTTTAACTGTAGATTAACTTGGCTACGGAAATAAATTAGAAACCATTTTGTCATTTTAAATGCCCGCCAACAAATGGACCGCCTTCCATTATTCATCAAAACCTATTAAGTTAATAGAGTATTCAGCTTTGTTATTATTGTTGTATGCACAGAGGTCTTGTTTGTTTTTGTTGGGGGTTTTTTTCCTCAGGAAAAAGCTCTTCAGTAGTAAGCTTTCATAAACGCCGACTGCGGCTAAAGCACGGCGCAAATATATAATGCTTGTTTTTTCATTTTGAAATCACAATAGCGATGGTGTATTTTTATCCGTGGCATTTGCAGTGCTGAGTAATAGTTATTGTTGCGACGCATCAGCGTATTGTGTGTTCAGCGGTAAACACTTTTTCCAGCCCCTTTGTTTGCAGCTCTTGAAGGGGCTGAAAATCACATTGTCTTTTATTCCCCCTCTTGTCTGTAGTGGCTTAAGCTCGGCGCCAACATCTCCAACTTCAGCTTCACTCCCAGCACCATTCTGTTCCACGTGGGACACGCAGGTTGGTCCCCATCCCTGAAATGAAAATGTTTATGACTCACACGATTTGTAGCCTCCTCATCTGCTGCTGTTTAAGACGATAAGTGAATAGCAGTAAACGCCGGCGGCTGTCATGCAATTATCGTAATAAATTTCACGGAGGCATCATTCGTGAAAGCATCTATTTGACTCTAAATTGACCGTAATTTAGCAAATGAACATCAAGCTGTATTGAAGTAGAGTTGAAACTAGAGATTGAGAACATAAACTTGTGTTTACATTGTTTACCGAGGTAAATAATCAAGAGAGAAGTAGTCATTTTCTCATAGACAATCAGACTCGCCCCCTGCTGGTCAGTAGAGAGAATGCAAGTTGAATGTACCCAAGTACATTCACATGGCTTTGACTCCACTTCTCGGCCGAGGCAGGAACGATACGTGGCGACCTGAGAATTGTGACGGGCTGCACAGCCACGCTGTTATTAGCGGTTCCACACCCACATGGGGGTCCAAAGCACCTTTTGCTGAAAGCCCACAAACTATGAAAAGAGAAAACGTAAACACTGCCTTACACTTCTCGTCGGTAATAAGATTGAGAGGGATTCTTTTTTTTTAATATCAAGCTATACGTACGTTTTATTTGTATAAAGCACCCTTCTGCGTGGGGAACCCCTGACGCTCCAGCTCACTCTCTTGTTTCATTTCAGCCATGCTGGGCCTGATGTACGTCTACTGGACTCACCTGAACATGTTCCAGACTCTGAAGTACCTGGCGATCATCGGCACTCTGACTTTCCTCGCCGGGAACCGCATGCTGGCCCAGATAGCCGTGAAGAGGTACGTCTACTGATGGCGCCTGGCATCAAATGGTCCCCCTTGAGTGTCCTTTTAGTCCCCGAGAGAGAGGGGGAGAAAAGCCTAGTAGCCCCTTTCCAGACGACGAGGACTCTGGTGCTTTGAGGCCTCACGGTAGTTCTTCGCCTCGAGCCCCCGAGGAAAAGTGTCTAACTCGTATCGCAGCTCCTCAGTTGCCCCCAAAGATGCCCGAAGCACAGCTCGTGCCCACTTGGGCCAGGAGTGAAGCGTGGCAGCAAGATCTGCAAGAGCGGTGATCTAAGTGGGCAATTTCCTCCCCATCAGTATGTAGAGCCCTCAACGGGCCGGAGTGAGCAATTTGTGGCTCGTGTCTCTGACTCCAAACGTCACCCGTTAATTGTTCACTTTTACTTCTTGCTCTTAAGACGCACCCAGCTAAACCCGTTCGAGCAAGTAGAATTCTTGCACTTATTGATTTCTCAAATGTCTTTTTTTTTTTTCTCCCATTGAGGACTTTTTTCTTCTTCACCTCCCCTCTTTCCTGCTAGTCTCTTGTCTCCTTTTGCAGCTGATGCCTGTGTCTTTTTTATTTTTACAATTTTTAACCCCTCCATCCACACTTCGCTGTCTCTGTACTCTTTTCAGGATTGCCGCCGAGCAAAGTTGTAGGTTGGCAAAGTATAGGAGCCTGCGATAAAGCCCCCCCTCCCCCGCCCACATTTGTAACAAACGAGTCGGTCGGGCTCCCAGGCTGAAGTAAGGGCATCCTCGTAGTCTGCATCCTCAGTGCATTTCCCATAATGGCTGGCCGCGTGCGTGCATGGCTGTGTGGTGCTCGATCATTCTAACTCCCGAGTGTTCACCCCTCCCTCCCGGTTTGCCTCTCACTCATCCCATCATAGCCATACAAGCACTGTGGACCCCCTCCTCCCTCCCCACCCATTGTGGTCCTAACACCCATGGTTCTGGTTGTGCCATTACATTTGAGTGGCTGGTTTTGTGTTCATGAGCCACAGTGTGCGTCATCCAGAACCTGAAGACGTTTGTTATGAGAGTTTCTCTTGTGTTTTGTTTTTTTTTTGCCCCAAAATAACATTGTTTGTTGTGCATTTAAAATGCATGATAAAAATAGTTTTTTATCTTTTTTAATGAGGCTTAAATGTGTGTAATAACTGTTTGCTTTGTTCTCTTTTCTTCCACAGACTTGAGAAAAAATAAGAGGAAGACAATTTTAAAAACAAGACGGACGAAGCTCCTTTTTTATTTTATATTTTGGTTTCCGAGGAGTCATTCGACGATGCATCAAATCAGACTTTTAAACAGCAGTTCAAGAATCCAATCGGCAGTCTAAACATGCAGTTTGTCCACGTTGCCAAAGTGGAAGAAATCGAGAAATTGCAGCGTCGCCGAGGAAAAAAACTGCCCACTGACAGATTCTTCTACCGAGGGCTTTAAAGCTACTGATCATTGCACTTCATCTTCCTGTGAGATTTGTGTTCTTATTGTCCAACATGCAGTGACCTGGGAGATCTATTTGTGTTTTTTGGGGTTTGATTTGACGATTTCTTTGGCCTTTTTTTATTTTTGTACATTCCTCCTCAATTCTTTTTTTTTTTTTTGCTCTATGCCCATTTCACCACGTAACAAAAGACAACTTGTTTGAGCTGAAAAACAAACATTGGCATTAGCACTGATCTGTTGAACATTACTATCTATGCCAGTGTGTTTTCCTGTTTGTTGCATCAGATGTGTTGGAGGAGCGGTAGTCCCCTATTTGATACAGGCTTCCCCGAGAAATAAATGTTAATAAAGAAATGTGGGCAATGTGATGTTTTTGTAATGAAGAAGAGGGAATAAAGAAGTGGAGGTGACTCTGAGTTTGTTTCTTTAGTAGAGGAACACAGTCCAAGAGTTAGATGACGACAAGGAGCTCATCCTGTTCTGATAATGAATAAGGTTGTAGGTTTTGTAATGTACTTAAAGCTGGGGTCGGTCATTTCAACACTCAAAGATGCGCTAGATCTTTAAATAAATAAAAAAAAAAATCATTTTAATCAAATGAGTGTAGCTAGCAGCATTGGCTCATAAAGTTGTCGAATTCAGCAAAGAAGTCGACCAAGTCTTCAACCCTGTTGGCCTCGTCCCTTAAGGCCTCCCTCCAAAGCCACTCCCCCTTATCATTGTGAGCAAGCACCAAACATGCCGGTTATTAGCACTCATGATGTGCAGAAAGATAGACCACCTAATGAATTTATAATTGATATCAGGATGTGAAGAAAATTTCAACAAATATAACCAACTATTTTGACTTTTACCATTATGACATACATATTTAATGTATTAAAATATAAATTCCCTCTGCTCAACCAGCTGAGGGTCAACATACTAAAGGGCCCCGGTTATTGTGCATGCCGCCTCACTACGACTGTGGCACACTAAATAGAATGCAGCCATCATTAATTTGATTAAATACCCAAACCATTGAACCAAACCAGCGTCCTGAAACAACCTGAATGGAATGCAGCCATTGACGTTAATTTCACCTTTTTCTCGGCATACATTTTGGCTCGTCATAGGAATTTGGTCGGGATAAAACGCAGGCGACTCAGACGCCATTTACGATAACTGATTCATGCGCGCACAACTGGAGCTGAATGGAACAACGGGTCTTTCTCAATATGCGTACTTCTCTGGACTTGTGAACTCGTTAACTTGGGTATTGAGAAAGACTTTCTTTTTTTCACCTGTGACCAGCGTGAAAAAAGACAAATGGGTGGCTCAAAGCTCACTTACTGTGAGTGACGGGTTCCTACATTGACACTTTATTTGAGCTAAAACTGTTTTGCTTATTTTACATTGAAGATATTTATTTGAATGTTTTGGTTCGTGCTATTTTTTCTGGTTTGAAGTGGGCTGGGACAAGCTGGAAAAAGGGATGCCGCATATTTCTTTGCACATATCAGGATTCAACAACATTTGAGACCAAATCTGATGACGATTGGCAAAACAGTCCTGATGAAGCAGATACACATTTGAGTGTTAAACTCCTAATACATAATAATAATGCACAGATAAAAACAATATTGCTATCTATATATCCCATAAAAAAGTGATATATATATCATTATGTATACATAATGATAGCTATATACAAATATATTTATGCATAATTTTCTTTAACTACGATTGCTGTCCAAATGTGATTAAGTAGGTCTATTTAGCTTCCATAACTTTTTTTCAGACTAGTGGACTGAAACTTTTAGATGTTTATTTAAAAACTTTTAGATGTTTATTTTACCACTTTATCTGTCTGCAGATTTCTCCTGAATTCACGACATTTGCATATCTAAAAATACCATTTAAGAAAACGTGTAATACAATAAATAGTTGTCTTAGTGCTAGTTATCAACAGGGTATGTTTCACTTTGGGGGGGTATTTATTTATTTTTACCATAGTTACCTTTAGTGTGTCCCCTTACACAAATGTCACATCCTGGTGTTTCTGTTCAAGCAAGAGTGCACAACTTGAAATTCCTCTGTCATTTATTCCACAGCCATGAGCTGGGCTTTCTTCAGCTTTAATGGGAATTAAAAAAAAAGAAAAAAGAATGGCAACATAATTTTCATCTGTGGAGAACCGGTTGGCGGAAGTGTGAGAATACAAGCAGTGATGGTCATGAAGAGTGTTCACGAAGAGTGTCGTGGAGCACCGGCAGCCTTCAGTCTGTTCGATCCACCGCATCTCAACTCAGCAGTCTGAAGAGGAGAGTTAGTCCGGTTAGTGACGGACCAACAAGTCATTCTGCTTTCACCAGAGCTCTGAGCTCCAGAGAATAAGGCTTTATGGCATTTTTTTACCTGGGCCTCATGACGTTCCCCTGCACTCCTCTGTATCTCTGATCGCTCCGGATGGATGTAAGATCTTCTTTATAGGTCCCCTCGTAGATGTCTGACTGACGTTTCACGTAGCTCTCACTTTTATCTCTGTAGAGGGGACCAATAACACATCAGCAAATTCATGTTTCACTCTGTATTCCTGTTGGCAAACGGCAGCGTTGCTCCGGACAGATGTGCACGGATTGATTCCACCTACCCGAGCCGTTTGCCCATGATTGTCTGCAGGAACTTCCTGGCAGAGATTTGGCCCAGCACTTTCCTGTAACTGTTTGTAAAGATGGCATCAGCATGGCGTCCGGAGCTAAAGTCAGAGAGGGGACAATTTACATCGGTGCAGTTATTGCGCAACAGTATTATTAAATGGATTTCAGGAAAAATGAAGATAAATAAACTGCAGTGCAATGAAGCAGCAGCAAAAAACAAGACAGGTATTGAGTCTGTCTATCTGTCCATTTTACTGTTATCCAGCTTAAAGGGCCAGTTCACCAAAATTACAAAAAAAATGCACATTTCAAGATTCAACGTTATTATTATCATATGCACAACAATTACAGAGAAGCCGCCGATGGCGATGAATATCCCTCCAATGATTGATAGCTTTTTACAACTTTACGATTAAAAGCTGTAAAAAAAATCAAATATAAACATAAATAAAGTCAAGTAATATGATTATGTGGTCGACAGTATTGCAAATTAGTAAACTAAAGAAAAAATGTATATAAATATATTTATATTCTTAATACATCTATACAGAGGGGTACACTGTTTTTTAATCTTACGGCATGTCTTCTCCGCACAGACAGTTTGGGTTTTATCTGTTCCAATTTATTCATTTTTAGATTTCCTTCTATCTCGCCGTGAACGCTTTTACATTTCACTTTTTGGAACTACCTTCTAACAGATGAATAGTTCCTACACCGGCACACCTGTTCTGAAAGCACACGCCGATGTAGAATTTTTTGAAATGTCAATTTCCACTGCTGTAAGCACCACAAGACCAACTCCATTCACTTCCATTGTGTTGTGGATGGAGGCAGAAATCTTTCAGAAACCATATATCTATTCTAGGTTTTTGTAATTTGGGTAAAACGACAATTTTAACCCTTTTTTTATTTTTTTAGATCAGCCATCAGTCCACATTAACACACTGACCGTAACTCTGCTCGCTCCCTGGGAGGACTGGTGTCGTACTCCAGCTGCTCTGCTGGATTCTTCACAGAAGATGTCATCAGAATGGATGTGTCCCTCTGGCCGAACCTAAGAAATATCCTTGGTAACCAAACAATTGTGGAACATTGTGTTCAACGATCCCTATGCATCACAAATGTAGTCAAAAGTATTTAGTTTTTTCCTATGGTGAAGATGGATTTCAGATCTTCAACCGTGCGGCACAATGCTCTGGCTCTTGTGAAATGCTGTACTCGACGGCTTCGGCACAGGGCACATGTGACCAGAGCGCTGTGCGAATGTAACCTGGTGACTAATCCAGACATCTTGACCCGTTTTAGCATAACAAAGAGCAGAGGGCACAGCTATGACACGCAGAGCAACCAAGTGAAAGGTAAAACATCACGCGCTTTTGTGCGTGGACATGGTCACACGTGTGAGCCTCGGCGCTGCGGTCAAACTCATTGTCCATCACCCCCTGAGCTCAAATCAGTGTCATGTTGCATCTCTAGTTGCACGTGTTCATCGTCGGCTTTCAAATGTTTCAAGTGTTTCCCATTTCACTCGCGGGAGCTTTCCGACCACACGATCAGCCCTCTTGGAGCTCAGCAACATTTAATCACACAAAGTATTGTGATGTAGTGTATTCTGTATAGTGATGCAATCTGGCGGAATTATATTTTATTATATATATATATATATACACACACATATATATATACACATATATATATATATATAAAAGAAAGAAAAAAGAAAAACACAGTACGAAACAGGAACACACGCAGAAAAAGAAATTCAACAATGGACAGAATTTTCAGTAAATCTTCCAGGACTCACCTAATGGACGGGTAGAGCGGGGAGCCTGATAAAGACACGACCAGGCAACAAAACAGCAGCAGCGCAGATTTCTCCATCCTCACAGCCAGTCCCAGAGAAAAAGAATGGACGGCTAAAATAAATGACAGGAGTAGAAATTACATTAGAAAAATCCACTGAATCCACAGTTTTCCCTCAACCAGCCTCATTGCTCTGCAGAAGGCACCAAAGTTACAGCAGGCAGAGGTGGGTACTATGAAGGACAACATCCACATTTAATCTAAAATACATTTAGCAATTACATATATAATACACACATGGGGGTGGAGTTACCTGAATATTCTTTTTTTTTGCGTGTCTGTGTCAGTTCTGAGCGTCTTTGCGGTTCCTCTTTATTTAGTGCTCTCTGCTCTCATCAACTCCCACTGCCAGGAAAGGCTGGACAAAAGCAACACTGGAGCAGTACTGTTTGGTATCCCTCCATCCATGGTCAGTTTATATGAACCTGTAGCTTCTAGTCACTCCCACATTACACATGATCTCTCTCTCTCTCTCTCTGAGCTGAGCTGTCGTCATGCTCTCTCTCTTTCTTTTTGTCCTCTGCTCCTTTTCTCATATCCAAGTTTGTTTTATTGCCATGATTCAATACAGAAAAGTATGTTGTGAAAGGTTTACAATATAAGTATAATAACTCAGAATGTAGGGAAAAAAAGAAGGCACATTACCACATAGTGTTTATGTCATGAAAGAAAAAAACGTAGTCGGCAATAAATTATTTAAGACACATATAAGACAAGAATATATTTGATATATAGTTTATGTATAAAGAATGTTAATATAATGCTAATTTTGACAGCCATTATTGTACATCTATTATGCAAATGTAATCCCTAAAACAAATTTACGAAAACACATTTGAATAAACAGCTCCTTGATTAAAAATGTAAATGGTTTTAAAACAAATTTAATTATGTATTACAAGGCTACAGACTACATGGGTTCAAAGCTTTACATTGTGTACACCTCGTATTTAACAGTTAGTGCTACATAGGGATTGATTGAACGGTATCAATACAGTACTAAGTGTTCAGATTTTAACCCTGATTCAAGATTTTGGTGATTTATTGAGCTCACTGTGAAACGTCCCTCGATGCCCGGAACGGTGTTTTCCACCAAGAAGGGTTTTAGACGGACAGTGAAGCTGGATGCACCCGGGGACATCTTTGTCAAACGGATTGTGGGGACGCAAGAGGATTCTCTGTCGTTAACTTCCTGCTTCGCTGAGCGGGACACCGCAATGCTTAACCATCCCTTTTCTTCTCTCATATCTTTCAGAATTTAAAGGAACAGTGCCACGTTTATCATAAAAAAAAGTCCGAGTGAGATACCAAATGGACTCTTCCTCCCCTCCTCATTACGGACATGTTTGTAAATTACTGAAAGAAAAACGTTGCACCTGTCAAACACAGATATTATTCACGTAGTTGTTGAGGGACCGATGGTTACACACGTTAGCTAATATAAGCTGGAATTCCCTCCACCGTTCCCAAAACTAATTAATAATTAATAATAATTAATAAAAACACACACAGCAAACTTGTAATTTCCGACAGCTCAACGCTATTTCCGGGTCTTCACACCGTTGCTTTGGAATGGGGAGATACCCCTCCTGCTAGGAAGACATCTTTGGCTCCACAAGACACGAGCGTCTGAATTACATTTATCCCACGCGCAAGATAAACAAGTTAGTGAGTAGCGCTAAAAGTGGCCAACTGCAGGATGCGGTACGGTTGGTAAGTTAGCCACGCAGCTTACGTGAGCGGACTGGACATGGAATACCTCAGGAAACCCCTGACGACCCTTCCCCAACTCTGGAAGCCCCTCAGGTGCGCTCCACCCAGATACTGTTCTACACTAGCGAACACCGGCGTGACCTCAGAGAGGAGGACAGCGACCGGAGACCGGTTCAAGACTCGGATCTCCTCCGGTCCGAGTTTTCAGGATTTCATCAAAGGGGTCTCGGTCCTCGAGACTCGCGCTGCAGTCGACGAAGAGGACTCCGAGGAACGCGGTTATCTTCCGGACGACTCGGAGACGGGGGACTCAAGGAAAGGTCAGTCTGCGTCCCTGCGAGTCACTGAGGTTCACGTGAAACGTTCGCGGACCGAGTGCTGAACTGGTGTTTTTGTGTTCATGTCAGTGTACTTCGAAACCTACGGGTGTCAAATGAACGTGAACGACACCGAGATCGCCTGGTCCATTCTGCAGAGGAAGGGTTACCGACGCACAGCGGACCTAAAAGAGGTGTGGAGGAGCTCCAAACTATTTTAGGACCATTTATGTGTGGGGGAAATAAAAATAATAATAATGGAAGGAAAAAAACATGTGCTTACAGGCAGACGTTGTCCTTCTGGTAACATGCTCAATAAGGTAAGTTAATGATGTGTTTCAGCTATTTCTTTTTTTGTTTGTACAATTGTTCATATAATGGACATAGTTCTCTCTCGACAGAGAAAAGGCCGAACAGACCATTTGGAACAGACTACGACAACTGACGGCGATGAAGAAGCGGCGGCTGAAGACCCCCACGCCGATGAAAATTGGCATTTTGGGTGAGTTCCGGTTCACTTAATTACGCACTGACCCATTCTCGCCGACGAGGCCCCGGGACGCACTGACCGCCGGCCTTGTGTGTGTCTCAGGGTGCATGGCGGAGCGGCTCAAGACCGAGCTGCTGGAGCGGGAGAAGCTCGTGGACGTGCTCGCCGGGCCGGACGCGTACCGGGACCTCCCCCGCCTCTTGGCCGTGGCTGACGGAGGTCAACGCGCGAGCAACGTGCTGCTGTCGCTGGAGGAGACCTACGCCGACGTCATGCCCGTCCACCATGCGGCCCACGGAAACAGTGCTTTTGTGTGAGTTGTTGTTTTTTCCCGCTCCACACCACCTTCAGTCATTTACTGGGTCTCTGATGATTGTGTGTTTGTGCGCACGCGCGTGCCTCTTCCGTGCCGGCAGGTCCATCATGCGAGGCTGCGACAACATGTGCAGTTACTGCATCGTCCCCTTCACCCGCGGGAGAGAGAGGAGTCGACCCGCCAGCTCCGTGCTGGAGGAAGTCCGTCAGCTGTGCGATCAGGTGAGTTCTGACCCCACACACCTGTAAGCTTATGTAGGTACACGCGCAGTAGAGCGAGTACACGTTCTTCTGATTGTAGTGAAAGGTCACAGGACAGGATTTTGAGCGAACATTGTGAAAATCAGGACACAAAGGAATGGTCATTCATATTTTTAGATTGAGCCACAACAAATACCATGATGACTATCAAGTGGCAAAAAAGGAGATGATTCTTTAAGTCGTAAAAAGGCTTTAAAAAGCGTCACTCAGCAGAACTAGAGGTTGCTGCCTGGTAACAATTAATTTCAACCAATGATATCTGACATCATCCATCCATCAATTTGCAACTATTAGCGACAACAGCCACAGTCCTCTGTGTTGTGCTACATTCCGATCCCGCCCACCTTTTAGCAGCCCAATTAAATTACTTGGATTTGATTTCTATCCCTACTTTATAGCCATGATGACCTGTGGTGTATTATTATTATCTTACTATATTTTGTGCCTTATTTTGTTTACCTTAAGTTTATTGTACTTTTGTGTGTTAGGATGACCCAGCAAGACAAGCTATAACTCTGTTATCTGTGCATATGACAATAAAAATATCTTGAATCTTGAATTAGTGGATACATTTTTCTTCTTTTTTTCTTCAGGGTGTGAAGGAGGTGACTCTGCTGGGTCAGAACGTGAACAGCTACAGAGACACGTCGGAAGAGCAGTTTTGCGGCTCACACCCGACCAAGCTCAGCCAGGGGTTCAAGACCGTCTACAGAGCAAAGCAGGGCGGTCTGCGCTTCTCCGACCTGCTGGACCGAGTGTCGCGCATCGATCCGGACATGAGGATCAGATTCACCTCCCCGCATCCCAAGGATTTCCCTGATGAGGTACATGTTCCTAAGGAAGCCCTGACAAAATCCAGAAATTCTGCTCATCCATTTTCTAAGTGTGATCCAAATAGTTTTATCTCCTGCTCTGGCGAAACATTGTTTTGGGAAAAAGTCTTTTTGCCAGGATAATCTTTTTAAGTTCCTTATTTTCTTTGTCTAAAGGAAAAACTTTTGCCTGGATCTTTTCTTATTTTTTGTGGGCCGGGATTCTTTATTATTACAAAACATACATCAGCACAAGGACACTGTTGTTTCTTCTGCCATCAAAATTTCAAAGTTATTTTTTATAGTTGACTGTTGTTGTAATACTCATTCCGACCACAAGAGGCTGAAGGGCACCACTACCCCATGTTCTAAATTGGACTGAAAGCATTATTGTTTTCTTCCAAGTGGATTTTAATTTACATTATTTGCTTACGCACAATATGCATACCTTGTATTTAGAGTGCATGTAAAACATTTTTTTCACCTTCTTACACGTTCTTAAGTCACAGGTGCGAAAACACTTAATATCACAAAATGGAGAACCATTCTTGCATGCCTCTCAGGGCTTCCGTAATACACTTGAGTCGCTGAATACCCATTTTTATTTTTCATAAGCACTAACTCTCATTACAACCCTCCCTGACCTGCTATGTGTGCTGGCGTTTACAGGTTTTGCACCTGATCGCGGAGCGAGGGAACATCTGTAAGCAGATCCACCTTCCAGCCCAGAGCGGCAGCAGCGAGGTCCTAATGGCGATGCGGCGCGGGTAAGATCTTTTAATTATTCATTCTTTAAAATCTAAACTAAATTGTCAAAGCGAGTCTCTTACAATGTCACCAAGTGTTCTAATTACATGTCTTTTCCTATTAAATGCACAGCTACACGAGAGAGGCCTACCTTGATCTTGTGGAGAACGTCAGGAGAATCATCCCCGGTAAGAAAGACACCAACACTCAGGTTAAGTTTTACTACAATGTTTAAATAAGTGCTGTTACTTTTAAAGACATTTCACTCAAGGGAAAAAAAATCTAATAAAATGTTTTTTTTTTTTTTTTTACTGAGATAAAGTAAGAAGTTGGCCAGTTTAAATATACTACCTGATACAAGGAGTCTTACAGTGTGGAAAAAGCCCAGCTGGCAATATAATCTGAAGGGCCTTTGCTTTGGTATTGTCCTATTTAATGGTGTGTGCTGTGTGTGTTCTGTGTATCAGATGTGAGTCTCAGCAGTGACTTCATCTCAGGCTTCTGTGGAGAAACGGAGGACGACCACCAGCAGACCCTGTCTCTGATCCGGGAGGTGGGCTACAATGTGGGCTTCCTGTTTGCCTACAGCATGAGAAAGGTGAGATCTGGTGGGTTTGGGCTGTACCGCTCGTGTGTTGTTTTTGTGTTTTCAGAATTAAATCCAAGTGGTCACTTTTCCAACGTGCCCTCTCTTCGGTCTCCCTGTAACTCAGAAAACTCACGCCTCCCATCGGCTGCAAGACGACGTGCCAGCTGAGGTGAAGCGGCGGAGGCTGGAGGAGTGCATCGCCGCATTCAGAGAGGAAGCGGCGAAGGTCAACGCCGCGCTCATCGGAAGCACACAGCTCGTCCTGGTGGAGGGAGTGAGTACTGCGCACATCGAAGGATGTGAGGTTTAAAAATAAATAAATAAAAGAGATTTTATCACCCTAAACCTGAGTTCTAGGAATTTATCAAATTGTATTAAAGGTCCACTATGCAGGACTGTATACTGTAATAAGTTAAATGCTGTCATTGAGTCTTAACCTCAATCTGTCCAATTCTTCTATTCGCTCTACTTAAATTGTGTTTTGTGCTGTTTAGGGGAGCGAGTGGCCAGACTCTTAATCTTGTTGATACTTCAACCTGTGGGGCAGAGGATTGATTGGCTCCCATAGAAATACAGCAATTGCATTCGTAATGTGCATCACTTCTAACCACAGAGGAAAGAAGTAGTACCGTAACCCGGAATATCCATTTTTTACGCAGCAAAGTAAAAGATCTGCCGAGGACCTGTGTGGGAGAACAGACGGCAACATGAAAGTGATTTTCCCCAAAGAGGATGTTGCCGTTCAGCCTGCAGCATCCAGCGCTGCGTCGGTCCATGCTGGGGACTATGTGCTGGTGAAAGTAGGCGTTGCATTGCATTGTTTAAAAAAGAGCATTGAATTGCATTATGACGAGTTCACGCTCCAGTCAGTAAAAATTAATATCAGGCCAAGGTAAATTATGTCATCCTGATGTCTTCAAGTGTAATCTTGTGAGATTTAATTTAGCAATATATAATATATACAGAGGTAAGATGAACTGATTTACTTCTCAAATCTTAGCAGCTTATAATGCATAATTAAAAACACCAATAAGATATATATATATATATATATATATATATATATATATATATATATATAAACTTTTCTTTTTTTTTAATCAATGCAAGCAAGCATTTAGATAAAAGTGTAATATAGTCATGTCAAACTCGTGTCTAGCTGTGACACTGATGTCACCATCATAGAAAAAGCCCACGGTATCAAAGACCAATCATCAGTGGGGATCTTTAAAGGCATTATCTGGTACTTTCAAACAGCTCATCATTCAATCACTCCCACGCTGATGCTGGGTGTCTTTTATCTTTCCATAGATATTGTCGTCCAGCTCCCAAAGCCTGAGAGGCCGAGCCCTCAGTCACAGCTCCCTGAGCGGCACAGTGAAGCACTGCGAGACTCTCCATGAACACGCGGCCTCGGACGCGGCCATGATTGAAACGTGCCGCTGACTGACACATGGGACGCCACAGGAAACGAGCTGTTGCGTTTTTTAGGAATCAGGGACACTTCCTTCTTCTCTTGAACCACTTTGAAGATGCACAGAGGTGTGTGTGTGTGTGTGTGTGTGTGTGTGTGTGTGTGTGTGACTGTGGGTGTCTGTGTGAGCGCTAAGCACTGCTATGGACGGGGACAGCAGCAAAATGTATAAAATACATAAAAAAAAAAAAAATCAGTTTTAGTGTCTACTATATTTAGAATATTTTCACTGTTTTACCATGCTTTGAAGAGAGCATAGATAACGGCTTCAGTTCCCTGTCTTATTTATATATATATATATATATATATATATATATATATATATATATATATAAAAAGTATTGGACACGTCACCATTTTTCTCAGTAAATATATTTCTAAAGGTGCTATTGACATGACATTTTCACCAGATGTCGGTAACAACCCAAGTAATCCATACATACAAAGAAAACCAAACAAATAAGTTCAGAAAGTTACGTGAAATAATACTTGGTTCAAGACGCCTCCTGTATGATAAAACTAGTCTCATGCATTGCTCAGGTGTGATTTTTGACTAATCTTTCTACACAAACGGTCTTCAAATATTGAAGCTTTTGATGTCTCTTTCCATAGATTATCTATTGGATTCCAACTTTATTTTTTCATAATCCGGAAGGGGAAAGAACATCATTTCAACATAAACCGGCCATGATTAGGTGCTCGCAAGATTACTGACGAAAGAGTGAAAATAATTATCAGAAATGTTGTGCAAGAGCCAGAGGACCACTTGTGGAGAGCTTCAGAAAGACCTGGAATTAGCAGGTATAATTATTTCAAAGAAAACGATAAGTAATGCACTCAACCGCCGTGGCCTGTATGCACGCTCACCACCAAGACTTCACTGCTGAAGAAAAAGCATGTTGAAGTTGGTTTAAAGTTTGCTGCACAACATTTAGTGAAGCCTGTGGAATACTGGGAGAAGCCTCTTTCATGTGTTATTTAATGATAAAAACTAAATAAATAATACGTATATTTCATAATGAACACTGAAAAAAGCCATTCTGCATACCGAGTACTTTTTGCTTTTCATATTTTAATACATTTTGCTGATAATACTTTCATACATTCACTTCAGGACTTATTTTGTGGGAGTACTTATTTAGTAGGAATATTTATATAGCCCCACTTAAAAAAAAAAAATCCCTTTAAGAGGCTGAAACTGGGCTGGATGATGTAAAATCTAACGTTTGTTTAATACATACAACCGTGACAGATTTGTTCTGTCTGTTGCTTGATTGATGTCACGGCATTGTGTTGGTACTCTCCGAACTGCAGCAGAAATGTCACGGATCAGCACGTTTGTAGAATCACCGAGTCAGAAACTTTGACAAATCATTTTTCCTAAAGTCAGCAGCAGAAAGTGCTGTGATATGCTTTGGAAGGAGAATTTTATAAATAAAATAAAAAGATAATTGAAGTGACAACAGTGAACCCTCTCCTGCAGATTGTGTCCTGTTGGAGAAGATCATTGCCCCCATCTACATTTTACATGTGGAAAACCAGCTCTGGGTTAACATTTAAAAGAAAATGAATCTAAAGGGTGAAAAGTTATAATAAATAGAAAAAAGATCCAAATGCAAAGAGATCTGTATTTCTCAGGCTTGTAGAAGTATTATTTGTGCATTATTCATTTTTTTTTTCTCGAATGGTTTAATGTCAGCTGAACTCTGGCTGCGACTGCATCTTCATTGTGGCATGCTCCAGCGCAGAAATGAATCCTGGGAGTTTCCAGAAATTCCATTTAACCCGTGAACTGAACATCTGTCCCAATCAGTATGTAGTCCTAGAGAAAAGCACAGCAACAGTCGTTAATAACAGCTTTGAGATCATGAATTCTGTTCACCAACTACATATAATAAATGCAGCTTGCTCAAACACATGTAGTTTTATAAAATAACAAACAAAACAAAAAACATCCAGACTGACCTTCAGGACCTGAAGCTGAGTGTTCACAAGCTTCATCTTTCCAAGTGTAGGAAGTGGGTAACCCTTCGCAAGTTGAACTATGAAGCAAAATTTCACACGTTTAGATAAACTACTCACAAAAATCCAAAGTGGCAAATATCATCGCGATGTCATCAGCAGGGGTTTACATTTACGTTTGAATCATATAGCACAACACATGCATTTAATGTGTGTTTTTGATGGATGTCAAATAAATATCACGCTAATAAATACAGAGTTTCGCAACGCTTTTTCGCCTGAGTTTACTCGCTCAACGTTTTTCGCTTTTTCGCAACCATTCGCTGCGGAAAGGGGGCGCGTCTTATCTCTGTGGCTTTACTCTGTGAAAACATTTATCATTTCTGCCATTCACCATTGAAATAACCACTAGCTTCGCTTTATACTTGTTGAGATTTGACTTAACATGTAATCTTTCGGAGTCGCGTTTCTCGCCACCTGATGAACGTACGTCCAATATTCACCCCTTCTCGCTCTGTTTTTGGTCTCTACCGACTCCCGAGGGAATAACCTGTGTCTTTAGTTTTTTGCCCCTGAGCAGAGAGTGTACAGTGGGTTTTTTAGAGCTTCTTTTCTGATAACAAGCGGCCTGCTTCGGCCAAAGATCCCGCTGCAAGTGACATAGTGAAAATGTGGCCCAGAACAGCTAAACAATGAACTCAAACTCACTTTTAAACTCTGTTAAACCAAGGGGATTAGAGTACATGACATCTAATTCATGTAGAGTAGAAACTGAAAGTGCAAAAACTCACCGTTCAGTTTGGGTAGCACAACAACTTTGAGGACCAATTGGAAGATGCTGTCGAGGGCTCTGACCTGCGGGTAAAGGTTGGGGTTAGTTTGTCACGCTGGTAGTGATTGTGCACTCCGTGACTCGTGTTGTAAGGCAGTTCTCACCTGAAAATCTCCCACGTAGCTTGTCGCCAGGGTCAGATCCATTCTGTGCAAATTAGGCAAAATTAGACTGTGGTGTTTATCTTTACAAGGACCTTTTGGCCCCCCATTTTTTTTCCTCTTCTGAGAACAAGTAGTCATGTTTTAAGTAACTCACTTGTTCAGGCTGACAGCTCCGGCCACCCTCATTCCACTGACAAACACTCGGGCGCTGACGCTGGTTTCCTGTAAAGACAACGTGGAGCGAAAGTTACCCATTTTGGTCCACACAAATTGTTTCTTTTTTTTCTCCCTCTATCATGCAAGCTGTGTAACCTACCATGTTCAGGACAAAGAGAGGAGAGAGCGTGGCGTTGGGTTGGATGGCGTAGGCCGTCACCGTGCAAGTGGCCTCCACTGTGGCGTTGTTGGGTTCAGACGTGATGATGGGGTTTTTCGCCGTCCTCACCAGCAGTTTCATCATCAGGCCCGGGAAGCGCTTGGCGATCTGAAAAAAACACGCAGAGACACGACTGACAAACTGCCAATAGATGACGGCGGCCTCCTTCAGCTGATGGGGTCAGCAGAAACAGGTTTGTCACCTGCGGGATGAAGGTGCCGAACGTTCTGGTGTTGAGTCGGATGGGCGAGCCTTGTGGAATCTGTCGTGACGGAAAGGTTGTAGTTCAGTGTGACGTCGCGGATGTAGATCAACGAGGGGATAAACAAACGAGGATGGAGCTCACCATGTCATCGGTGATGTACAGGCTGAGGGCTCCGGCTGTGTTGTAGACGAAGGCCGCCGAGTTGGCGGTGAAGGCGGACAAGCCGATGTACAACATGTTGTTGGTCTCGGGCGGCAGGGAAAAGGCTGCGGGAGAGAACGGAGGCTCCTGGTGCTTCCCGATGTTGTAGAATTCACCCTAAGTGACAAATAATCACCGGAGTCAGAGAGATTGGGACGTGGCCACGATTGTTTTTCTTGGTAACCAAACTGAAGCTCTAGATGTATAAAATGTGCAGTATAATGCTCGGCATTTCTTTACCTTCATGCCCAATTCTATAGAGGCATTTGACACTGTGGGCGCCGACACCATGGAGTATTCAATCTCAGCGTACTGGTCCACCTTGGCTACAACTGCAGGAAGGCATAATGTCTCTCATACACTCTCAGCATCAGTGAAACAGCCAAATATTATTGATATAATTTTTTTTTTACCATTGAGAGTTTTCAACTGAGGGTTCATTTCGGATACAGCATCGGTCACCAGAGTACAAATCTGCAAAAAAAAAGAAGACAATAAACATTCCCTTAATCCAAAAGAAACTTGCACAGTCACCCAAAATGGATACAGAGCACTTCAGAATCACACTGGATCCAAGAGCAAGGTGACCCAAGTGGAGAGGGATAACTTACTCCTTTGTGCTGATATCTAACTTTGTCTAATGTTAATTAATTTAGACAAAGGAGTAATTAAATATTCTGACTGACTGTAATAGATTTCTTTTCTGTCAGATCTGAAAGAGTTGCAGTTATTTTGCACTCTCTGTGAGAACTTCTTCTCATACCAGTTATATTTTCTGAATTGACTGTATTCACAGAACATCCTGAGACCAAATATTGTCAGTTATATTTATCTGCTAGCGATAGTTACTTGTTACTTCACGAAAGAACACTTAAAATAGAAAACACACACTCAACAAGCTTATAAAATTCAATATATTTTTTAAGATTAAACTAGTAGCATCCAGCCTATTTGGCTTGTGAGCGCTCACATAAAACAAGTTTGTAGTTGTATCTCTTTGTCACATGTTTTACATTTTCTATGAATTGTTAGAAGTTCTACCAATTCCGACAGCGGCTAGCTCTTGACCACAGTTAATTCACGGCAGCGGCTAGCTTTCGACAGCGGCTAGCTCACGACCACAGTTAACTCACTACAGTGGCTAGTTCGCGTCTTAGCAAAAGCTAAACTATTAGCAACATTTCCCTCCATATCTGAAACGCCAACTAACCGATATTGTAGCTAGCTTGAGCCTCAAGCTCATGATGTCGTCTGAAAGGGCTTCACGGGCCCACAAGTTAGCAAAGAAAACAGCACGGTAGTTCTCATAGAACTCGTAAATGTTTCAGTTTGAAGCGTATGACATTTATAACATGTTTTTATTATGTAATAAAAGCTTTTTATGGAAGTTCTATCCAATGATGTCCAAAGTGACGTCCAGTATACATTTTAATGGAGTAGTTGAACTTGTAATACAGTATTTTACATTGTTGTGGTATTTTGTTGCAGTAAAGGAAGTGAATACCACTAAACTGGCTCCCATCAGTTTCTTCGCAAAAGCTTTTCCCAGAAGCTTTGTGATCTGGTCTGAAGAAGGAACTCCTAGTTATGAATTTTTGGCTGCATTGAGGAGGAAAACCCGATACTTTGTGAATACATAACAATCTAAAGCAGCCGGTATGAGGCTGGTTTCTCCTCACCTGTTTCTCCAGTGCATTTCGTAAAGCCTTATCGATGAACTTTTTGAAGAGATTGTACAGCCAGCTGAAACATGGAGCAATCACAGGAGTTAGGGTGGTGTGGCAAGCATGAAAAACAAACCTCACATTCCATTCTCTCGCAGGGTTTCCTTTACCTGGCTCCGCCGTGGAACTTGATGCTCACCCTGCCGACAGTGGCGGCGCAGTTGACAGTGCTGACCGTGGGACGGCCTGTCTCGTCGCTCTTGATGGCAATGCTCGTCGTGACGGTGAGATCGCTGACCTTCAAGTCGAAAGAGCCGCTGTCCTTTCTGTGAAGAGAGAGGAGTCACCGCTGCAGCAGAGATATCACAAAAAACGGATTTCACCGAGGTGTATAATGAGGACTTTTTTTCTTCTTCTTCTCACTCACATTATTCGGAGGTACTTGACCCTCCAGTTTCCGTGCAGACTGATGAAGGCCTTACCGATGGACAGTCTGACACCCGTCCCTGGTACCAGACCCAGCGCGGACTCTGGCAAACCCACATCCACTATTTGCAGACTGGAAAAGACGACATGCTTTAGTAGTGCTTGTGAAGTATCCCAATTTCCCACATAATTTACTGGAGTGTTGAATAAAGTGCCGCCTTACTTCGTCAAGCTGTACCGGACCTTGCCAATGGTAGGCACCCTCTGGGTCCCTGAAATATCTGGGACTTTGATGGTTTTGAGTTTCTTCTGGATGGAAGCCATCCCCAGTTGTCTGCCTATAGCACAAATGCAAGGGAATGTGATGATGAGGTTATGGAGAGATCCATGCTTTCCAACTGACGGAGGAAGCGCGCCGCAAACCTTACCATACTCAAGGCCTTTTGCGGTTAGCTTGACCTTCACCCCAGGATTGATGCTCAGGGTCAGAGGGATTAAAGCCACCAGAGCAAGCCAACAGCACAGGAACATCTCGGCTGTTGGGAAAGAAAATGGACAAGATCATGAGCTAAACTCTCTTTTTTATGAACATGACACCATAAGCCAGGTCATGTTGTAAAACAATTGCTTCCTCTTTTAGAGGAGAGCCAATGTCTTTTTTTATGACATGTTGGTTTTCATCCCTTTTATCGATTTAATGATGATTTTACTCATGTCAGTAGCTACTCTGTAACAGCCCCTTTATTTAATGTATTGCTGACATTTGTTTATCAACAACAACAAAAATTAAACAGTGAAAACCAGTGAAATCAAATTTGTGGAAATGCATGAAGTACCTAAATTCTTTATTTAGGTAAATATACCAAATGTAGGGGTCAAAATCCTATGTAGTATTATCAAAAATATACACTTAAGTACAGAAAAATGGGCCTTGTGACTCATATGACAATCCATTAACATTAATAACTGAAATGTGGTATGAGGCCCCAAAACACACAGCCACAAACAAAAAACAACCCAGTCAGATTTGTTGTGGTCTGTCTAGATCAGAAAACATGTGATTCAACAAGTCATTCATATTTGGCTCTCCTTCCTGTGTCACATGCCTGTGTCAATCAGAACCGACTGGGCTTTTTCGGAAGGGGGTCTTAAAGAGAAAGGCATTAAAACAGAGCTTTTCAGACAGAGTATATACAGATATATTCAGACAGACAGTATGGGGGGAAATAATGTGTTTTTTAACAAAAGCGTATAAACCTGCTGTAGTAGAAACCCAGAATATAAGTATGAATCTAAAAACAGCATATCGTAGTCTTTATTGTAAAATCTTAATCTAAAAAGTAACTTCACTGTAAATAAACGTTATCCCCCTCTGTAATGTAGTGGGGTAGAGGTATGAAGTAGCATTAAATGGGAAAAGTCAAGGAAAGCAGAAACAAATTTGTACTTAAATATTGGCCTGAGAAAGAGCTGAAGAAACCACATGAAGAAATCACATGACCCCTGATAGGTCAGCAATTAAGCTGGACCTTTATTAAATTAGGCCTAGTCCTACTACTTTTGTCCACTTTGAATATCCACATTTGACTCCACGTTAAGCAGTTTTACATGATGAAAAATGCCTTTTTTTGGAGCGTTCAAGGCTTTGTGCATCCAGACAGAATTGCCATATTTCAATGTCACGAAACGCCAAATGGCCATGGCCGTCACATCCTGTTTTTTCTCAGTTGTTCATGAATGTAAACAACCTTAACATTTACATCTAGTTTCAAATCATAATCAATAGGACATTTTAGGGCCACTCCCACTGGAATCTCCATAAGCACATTGGGCTAAATATTTGGACCATATATTGCTTAAAGATTAAGCTTAAACAAGGCTTTAAAAACTCTCCAGTCTCCTTTCACTTACCTGAAGAAGCAGTTTGTCAAGTTTCTCCTGGTGTGTCAGTTGCCGCCAACATGCAGAGTGAAAGAGGAACAGAGGCACACTGCCTGTAATTCACTTACTCAATCAGGAACTGAACTCGGCGAGGGGGACTAACCCAGATAAAGCAATAATGAGCAAAGTCAGTTTATAGATTGCTTCACCGTCCGGCTCTCTTTTAATCTCTTCATTCACGAAAGGCTGACAGTGATCTTATATGAGTGTAGCCACAGGTCTGAAAGCTTTTTGTCATATTTATCTCCTGCTGTTGCTTTCTTCTTCCTTGTGTCATTTTCCACAAAAGTAATACACAAGAATTGAAGCACAAAAAGAGCAAAACAATGTTCCTTAAGCCACTTGGTGCACAACACCTCAACTGAGCTTAACAATAGCAAATATTAGACATGATTATGAAAAAGGAACGAGAAGTGCCGAGCTGTGTGTTCATCATACTCATGCTGCTCTTTAAGTGTCGCAGAATGAAATGATCTTTCTCGTATTGAGAGTAAAACAATGTTTGCCATTATAATGGAAAATAAAAGCATGCTCTACCTTCTCTTCCCGACGGGGGCAGGGCAGGGTTTGCTCATGTGTCATAGAGTACAATGTTGGAAACTACCCTTTGCTGCAATTGTTGGGTTTACCCCAAGCGGCAACTTCCGGTCCTGAAAAGGGAAGCCGATGTTGAAGTGTCTTAAAACTTGCTTTCTCTCTCCTGACCAGCAAGGGGAGACTCCTCCGGTTGCAAAAATAAGTCTGATTGTACTCTACTTCTCTCTTGATTTATTCCCTCAGTGAACATTGTGAACATTAGGTCATAGTCTCAATCTCTAGTTTCAAGTCTTCTCCAATACAGCATGATGTTCATATATTAAATAGATCATGAATAGATCATGTAGTAGATAGGCTTTAGGACATGGCGGCTTGTGATTAACAGATCGCTACCATGGTGTCACTCCTCCGCAGTCCAAATATGGTCACTTCCTTTTTCTGTGGTTGCAAAAAACCAAGATGGCGCCGGCCAAAATCTGAACGCTTCAAAACCGTAGTCCACACACCAATGGGCGACGTTACGATGAATACATCCACTTTTTCTTTTTTACAGTCTATAGTTTTTCCATTAGTTGATTTTAACACTTACGGAACTTGCGACGCAGATCCGCATTTTCACAATGTTTACATTTTGTAAATATTCATATCTTCGCGATAATACAGCCCAGAAATATGGTTTGAGTACTACAACAGTAGACTTTCCGCTTCTGCTGCCTTCCTCCCACGGCATGTTACGCAATTCACACAGAGAGATAGGGGCATTGGCGTGTCATTTGACGACGCGGTGCAAAAAAGTACTCGCCCCACGAAATCCTTTACCATGATTTGTTGTCATGTGTCCGTTGACATTTTGTGAAATAAACTAACCAATGAACACTCAGGAAATCACAAAGGACTACACACCTGAGGTTTATAAACACGCTACAGTTTTCAGTCAGAGAGAAGTGAGATCATGCTGACGAAGCAGTTCAACACGGAGGAAGAACTTTTGGCGATTTTGGAGAGCAGCGACGAAGACGACGGCGGAGCTTCAGAGCCTGAAGGCTTCGATTCCTGTGATGAAGAGGAATCCATATGAAGATGGGTAAGTGTATTTACTGAACTTTGTTACGTGTCCGCAAGACTACATGGTGCTGACTAGTAATGTTTACAGAGAGCACTCTGTGCACGCTGCTGCTCAATCGTTACGACCACCGTCATCTTTCTTTCAGTGAACTTAGTACTGACTAGTAGTCATTTATTTTACAGAGAGGATTCACAGCTGCTACAGTGGTCAACATGTAGCTTCGCTAAAGCCACCTGCACCTACGCTGACGTGAAAGACTGACAAAGTGACTGACACTGCTCACCAGGTCCACAGCTCAGCTGCACATGTACACCCGTTGAACTGTTCAAACTGTGTGAACTTAGTACTGACTAGTAGTCATTTAGAGGATTCACCAGCGCCAGCCCCTCTAGAAAGCCCGGGTCTGTTTTCTATTTCTGATTTATGTATATTGTGTACATATATATTTTTAATGTATAATACATATTTTATTTGAAAACAAAAAGTGTTTTAATGGTCATTTTTCTTTTGCACACACCCCATTTAGCGTGTGATTAAATGGCATGACGTGTGAGAAATAGACTACAGGCCTAAGCATGAGAGGAACTAATTTGATGTTGATCTGATTTACCTACTAAGAGAAGCATGCCAAAGTATAGAGAAAACATGACTCAGCTTTCAGCATCACTACACTGGCTGCATGTGTTTTAAATAAAGTAGCAGGAACCGCCTCAAGTCTTTGAGTTGTTTGTCTTCTGTTTTTATGTCTGATGAAGATCTGGGAGCAGCTCGAAGTGTCGACACCTTTAATCTCATAATTAAAACCAGTAAAGATAATAATAATAATAATAATAATAATAATAATAATAATACATTAAATTTGGAGGCGCCTTTCAAGGCACCCAAGGTCACCTTACAATTACAATAAAATAATATAGGGTAAAAGATTAGCATAAAAGATATGAACAACAGTAAAACAGAGCATCACCATAAAAACAAGTGAGGTGCACAGGGACCAGTTATAGTGTGTATGCCAGTTTGAACAGATGAGTTTTGAGTTGAGATTTGAATAATGTGATGGAGTCTGATTGTCTTATGTGTGGGGGGAGGGAGTTCCAGAGCCTGGGTGCTGAGCAGCTGAAGGCTCGGGCACCCATGGTACTGAGGCGTGGCGTGGGGATGGATAGCAGTCCAGAAGAAGATGAGCGGAGAGTGCGGGAGGGAGTGTATTCCTGAAGGAGGTCGTAAAGGTAAGTGGGGGCTAGACTGTGGAGAGCTTTATAGGTGAGAAGAAGGTTTTTGTAGTCGATGCGGTATTGTACAGGGAGCCAGTGAAGTTGGATGAGTACAGGGGTGATGTGGCCCGATCATTTTACTGTTGCACAAAGAAGACTCACCTCAGGTGTGGCGGTGGAGTTCCTTGTTCCCTCTACGTCTGGATGTCAGTCTGATCGTTCACAGGTAGTCCTTTAAACCCTAACCCTATTTATACCATGTTGTTTTTCTTGATTTGTACTAATTAGGGGATCCTTTTATATCAGGTCACAAGGTACAAATCAAGAAAAAAATATGGTATAAATCCCACATGTTTGATATCAAATTAAACATAAAAAAAATCAGGGCTTCAATAATATATAATCTCTAAACTCTAAACACACCTCAAACAATAAATAGGATTAGGGGTTAAGGCTAGGGTGAGGCTTTAGAGGGCTACATACTCAGAGCTCGTGCTCTGAATACACGCAACCTAATGACGATCAAACACAGATAAATGAATAAATATGATAGAGCGATCACAAACTGCAGACTGCAGATTTTGAGAGCAACACCAATGGGTGACGTTACGATGAATACATCAACTTCTTTTTGTTTTGTTTATGGTTTTTCATTAGTTGAATTGAAGGTATACTTCACAAAGAGCTGTACGTTCTTTGAAATGATCCTCTGTTTTGTAAAGAGCATTGATGTAAAAATCTCATTGTCAGGGCTAAAATATGTAATCGAGGACTGTGTGTCCTGAGCAGCAGCAAGATAACAGCTGAAATGACAATTGACTGCCTCAAACAATGACAGCAAAGACATTATGTGATTAAATGGCAGGACGTGTGAGAAATAGACTACAGGCCGAATCATACAAGACAATAGTGCCCCAGACTGAATTCACGCTGGAGCATTGGTAGCATATAGGATATCAGGTTAACCAACTGATAATCAACCTATTGAAGCAACACACTCATAAAACCACTTGCAGTCATTGCATTCTTCATGTCTGTTGCTCAATCAAAGCCACTTCAAACTTCAACAGTAAGTTTATTGAAGTAATGCCAATGGCTAACGTTGCTGTCTGGCCTGTTGGGCTTCAAAGAACTGGGACTGATTTCATTCTGCAGATTTGGATCAGTTCATTTTCTATCAAATCAAATTAGAACCAGATTATGTTAAAGTGTATAGGCAAATCTTCAAAGGTTCAAATTAAGGCTTCAAATTGAGCAGTTGAATGTGAAACAAACTGTATTTCTATCTCCAAGTTCGCACCGAGAATTTACCCTGACTTTAATGGAGACATTTCAACATTTTATCTCATTTGTCACATCCTTTAATTAAAAATAAAGCAACGTGTGAGACAATTTTGAACGTAAAAACACTTGATTTCCTGCATTCTGGTGAATTATTCTCCATCAATTTATGGAAAACACAAAATTCTGGTGCCAAGTGAAATTATAAAGATATAGTGGAATCTAATGCAGAAAGGCTCTCAGGTATTCTGTATTGTTTTCAAATATTTAATCTCCCGTAGATACATTTTTCTCATGTAATGTTATCTCTGCTGAGTCATCACACATGTCGGCATGCTTTACTTTTCGCGTCAATGATACATGAATTCCTTTTAATTCAATTATGAAGCCCTGGGCTTTTATAGCGCATATGTGTTTCAGCAAGATTGCCGCACCTGTTCAAAACTTTCCGCACATTCAAAACATATCCTACATATATCTGTGTCTGCTGGATGCCGACAATAAAGTCGTAATATTTTGAGAAAGAAATTGAAAACCAAAATTAACAAAAAACACTTCTGATCAGGCGTAACTCTCACCGTTGTGTAGCTTGTTGTCCACACAAATGTTAACTTCACCGCCTCCGTTAGAGTGCAGGCAAGATCCACTTTATTAGAACCGTTCAAACCGGTCGTTCGAACCCCACGGAGCGCAGAGGAGAGGGCCAGACTTTATGTTAGTGACCCTCGTGGTCAGAAGTGGGGCTCACCATGGAAATCCAAGACAACATAAAATAATAATAAATAATGGCACAACAGTCTGTTCGCTCCAAGGATAGTGAAAACACGTTGTTGTCAAGGGACAATTCTGTCTTCCTAAAATATTGGTAGGGTCATGTCCCTCTCGTCCATATGTGAACCTACGCCCAACAATTCTCAGGAGACTAGTTGTACCTTTTTAATACAAAGCAATTATTCAAAATACAAAAACTTTGCTTGGATCGTAGTTATTGGTCTACGACTTGGACACTAACATGCTGCTTTGTCTCTTGAATGGAGTTTGGCAACAACAAAAGAAACACACACAATTCAAATTATTGCAAATACGATAGTCAAATACAATTAAACAACTTATCAATACGAAGGACACACATGTACACAATCTCGTGTTACACAACAGTCTGAACACGTTAAGAGTGCAACATTATGGACAAGAAGTGTGAGTTCTTAACATGGATTGCCAAATGCACTTGTGCATTATTCACGTGTCCGCATGTTGACAGGACATGGGACAAGACATCCAAACACACACTGTTCTAAAAGCCAGGTGTGTGTCGTCGACGTAAAATCATTCCCCTGCACACCTCAAGGTGTGTGTGTGTGTGTGTGTCCTCACTACAGAGGAGGTGGAAATGTAGGCCGAGGAGGAGTTCACGCAGAGTTCAGTTCCATTGTCGTGCTGCTGGCTCCGGGCCGTCCACCCCCAGGTCTCCAACAGAGAGCCTTTTACCCGCCGGTTGACTGCTAACTAATCCTACCTGCCTGCACACTCGCACCGTGACAATTCACGTCTGTTTGGGGCACAATCTTTGATACACTTCTTCCATCTTTCCTTATTGCTATTATTTTCATCGTCCAAATGTGTTACTGACTGCTGATGTTCCTCCTGTGGTGCACTCCTGCCCCCCTGAGGCGGAAGCCAGTATGACATCATACTCGCTCTAATGGGCAGTTTCCTAGATGTGCGGCTTGACTCAGCAGAGGAAAGCCCCAACTGAATGCTCCTGATGTTTTGGATTGCGTCCCCCTGGGGGCCTCTACACTGTTCTTAAAACAAAGATCCTTTTTATTTTGATAACTCTTGCCATGAGGACTCTTCAGTGTCTTTTTTTGATCCACTACCAAAAGGGCATTAGTGTTTGCCAATGAAGTCATACTCATTTCTAAGTATCATGAGTGGATCTTTCTGATCTGAAAACAGTGAAGGGGTTGTTGAAACTAGTTGAAACTCAAACTGGAATTGTATTTTGGTCAGAGTTAGGTTATGCAAAGAGAACTCTCTATCTGTATGTTGCATCTCGCGTGAGGCGCTTTTCTTTCTCATTTCACTTGTGTGCAGACCCAAATCTTTGAAGATGGGATAAATCGGATATTACGACCAAAGCAGCAACCAACCATAAGTCGCTGTGCTCCATTTGTCTTTTTTGATGGATAAAGACTTTGAGATGAAAAGTACCGTAAACAGACTTACATTTATTCTCAATTTACTTCATTTTGAACACTTTGGGTCTCCACACATTTGATCTTTTGCTTTCTTTTTCTTGACTCTTTCTCAGCACACGTGTTATTCCACAAAGGCCCTTAAAGGGGAAACATCGGTGAGGATATTTTCAGGTTCATACTTATATTTTGGGTTTTTACTATAAACATTTTCAAGAGCTTTGATGTGAAAAACACAAACCCACATTATTTTTCTCACACTGTCTGTCTGAATATACCTGTATTATCCCTCTGACTGAAATGTTCTCTTTAAGTCTCTCCTTCCGAAAAATATGATTGGATTATGAGAAATAATGGTGCACCTTTTTCATTTCACAGTTGGTTGAATTGGTGGTTACTCCTGATACCAAAATGTAACAAGCACTGAAAAAGTGACTTTTTGCGATGTGTCCCCTTTAAGGTAATAATAACTACCCTGTTATGAATAAGCTAAACTACAAAAATGATTGTCGTTAAGATGGACTATTTACAAAGTGCAATACGCAAACTTGTGATATCATCAAATCGTGGAAAGTAGAGCAGCTGAGCACACAAGGAATAAGCTGCTTTATGGGCCCATGGTGTGATGAATGTTTCATACTCTCATACTGTAAAGTCCCATATATATAATATAGGGCCGAGCAAGCACTGGAAGAAAACTCATTACAAACCTGTTTGCTTTCCTCTCCAGTTAAAATATTGACATACATCAGTAAGAAGAAAAAATACAGGCAGAGAACAAAGATTTTTGCTTTTACAGAAATCAATATATTCAAATAATAAATAAACAAGTGGGTTTATAGAGTGGAGCATACTTGTGCATGTCGGAGACATATTGACAACGGTTCCTTTGGCTATGAGGAAGGTGAGAACTTTTTTAAACTTTATTCTTGTTTAAATTTCAATGAACTCTCGTATCTTAAAGGTAACCCAAGGACATGTGATATTGACGACACAGATGGCCTAAGCGCCCTGTGGTCACACTGAGGGCTAATTTAATTTCTCTTTTGCTTGTGGATGGAAGAGCCTCAAGGACATGCAACCACTTATCCCAAGACAGCAAACCGAGCACCCTGTCCGTCTGTGCTGAGCGTTTTCAGTCAGTTCAGACTCCAAGGTGAGGTCGCCAGTTCGTGTTTGACTGTCGTGACCGATGTAAAGCCTTATTCGCTGCACCAATGTGACACGGAATGACTGCAAGATTCGCTCAGCAGCATTTACGCCACCTAAACTGACGGTTGATGCGATTTCATTCAGTTCCGCTGTTCAATGAGTCGTGTGAATGATCTAATAACTCAAAGGGACGAGGTTAACACTGGGAAATGGCTAAATGAGTTTTTTTTTTCGTCAGTTGCATGTCTCCTTTGGAAGCCTCTTACATTAATGACTCTAAATGGCAGCGGGAATTAATTTGAACTGTGTTGGGAAATTATGCAGCGGGGCATCAGTAAAACGCACACAGCCTGCTCATTACCACCCAGGTCTTTCATGGCTCCCCACCAAAAGATAGCAAAGAGGACCGTTTTAACATGAATGGATCTGGCTCCCTCGAAAACAGACCGTTTGGATTGACGTTTCAGATGTGCATCTGCCAAAGAAGTTAGGAATTTTGTCAGCAGGATTACGGAAAAAACAGCTCGCCGCTGATTCAATCTTTACTTTTCCTTTTTGCTAACGGATATGGTGTTTGGCCTTGGCGGAGCACTGCGTTCTCCGAGTGCCCTTCTAGTTCAACATTGTTTGTGTCGAGTTCCTCCCACTGATTGTGCAGATGTTGGAGCATTTTCTCTGCTCCAGCCCCAATTTATGAAGAAGCCAGATGAGACTAGTGTATTCTTATAAAACAAGGCTCAGTCTTCAACCTTGCTAGCAGCTCTGTGAGGCTGTACTTAAGCACTAAACACAACGTACAGCTGAGGCATATGGCTGTCAATAGCTTTGAAGGTATTTGGTCATCCAGTTAAGTAGACAAAAACATTTGGCTGTGATGATGGTGCAAGAGGAAAAGTCAGGGGAACACCAAATGTATCCCAATCCATTGGGACCAGGCCCCCAGGAAGAGCGCCGATTTCTCCACCTACCTTTGAAAGACTTTAAAAGCCCCTATTGTAATCCTTAGGTCTTAAACCGTTTGCTCTTTTCTGGTGTTTATGTTGATTTAGTTGTGACTTCATTGCCTTTATAGCATGGTCTTTTTTGTCTTTTGTTTCTGAAATGTTTATCTGTATTGACGTTATATATGTCTATGCTTTGCTTCTCTGTAGAGCACTTTGTAAACGCTGCTTTTAGAGGTGCTATATAAATACAGTTATTCTTATTCTTCTTATTATTAAAAGTTGTGAAATGCACTAAAAGCTGGATCCAGAGTTAATTCATTCTTCCGTTTATGTGAATGAGGCTAAGGCTGGACCAAGAGTTCGGGGACGGAACGTCAACTTTTGGTTTCACATGGGACGGGAACAGCAGACTCCTGGGTAAAAATGTCCTGTGTTGATTCGACTCATTAATTGCCCCAACCCTCCGTCTTCACCCTGCGAAGACTATGTTGCTCTTTATACTACATCACCTGACCTCCTCTTTTGCTCCCACCATAATTACTACGGCCACTAGAGGTCAATGTTGTCTTCTTGTCCTCTTATCTGCGATCAACCATGTCAATGGTCTGAACCTACTAGTAGGTGTAGTAGGACCCTTCCTAACCCATATCTATGAGAATGATGGCCGCCCATTCATTTGGCTGAAGCGGAATAGAATATAAAACCTGGAATAAAACACAACATCTCTCTCAACAACCAAACCCAGCATAACTCAACATGATGAAAACACTTTGGTCATTCAGCTGGTAAATCACTGTATACTGGCATCGATTACTTTTGGCCTCGAAGCGGATGAATCGAACATGACCGTGTGTACTAGATTTTAAGGTCATCTGTTGGACAGTTGTCGAGACACAAAAGCACAAACCTCACGGGTTGCAATAAGAAAAGTCATGGGGTCACCAAAGTCAATTGGATTCATCCTCAGGGAATCATGACTGTCTCTACAAAAGCCCACCAATCTATTAGATGCTGAGACATTTCCCTGGATAGGTGAAATCCGTGTCGTGCTGGCGACGCTAAATGAAGAGTCAGAGCATCATCAGTAATTCATCCTCTGGGTGCTATGAATATCTCTGCCAAATCTCATGGCAATCAATCTGACAGTTTTATCATGCACATACGTGAATGATATATTTGTAACTCATGTTGCTCTGTGTTGAACATGCTCGTGCACCATGTAGGTCAGTGAACATTTTATCACTTGCTGCACTCAGACAAACCCCATGTGCATGATTGTGTCTTCACAGTGGTTCCAGAGGGTACTAGATGTGAGTAGATCTCAGTTTCATCATTTTAATCATGAAACGCTGTACGAATCAAAAGGCAATTCCAATAGATCAATCGAGGCTTACTAATTCCAAACCCTCAATACATTTGTGAAGGACACTGCAGGGCCGGCGAACAGTGGAACCAGAAAAAAGGCTTTCCAGAATCATAAAAAGAGCCTCAGCCTCGTATTGACAGGCTTCCTCCAACTGAGGTTGTAAACTGGCCAGTGCATCAGCCAGCGGAAAAGTGCAGTGAATATCAATCAGGCAACTCCAGCAGTGGGCCAGCAGAGTGATAGCTGACCAAAGAGGGAAGGAAACGCATAGAGAAAGAGAGACTGGAGGGGAGGTGGATTGATTTCTTCTTTTAATCGGAAGCAGTTTGGAATAAACTTGCCCTGTGGAGAATTGACTGACTTTCAGTTTTGACGGCTTATCGTGTGACGATTAAGAGCTAATGTCTCAATCCATAAGCAGTTAAAGTTACACATCGGTTAACATGGATTTTCTAGGCAATTTATGTTATACATAGATTATATTCTTCATTTTGATCCATGGTGATCATGTTCCGTCATTTTGTCTTCAATAAATTCACCCTGAGAGTGTGCAGTTAGTGTTTAGGTCCAAAGGTCCAAAGGTAAGACGATGTAACATGTGAAATTATAGTAAGTACGTTCTTCTTCTTCTCAAAAAAGAAAGCTCAATTCATAAGCAGTAACATGCACTTCAATATGAATCGTTGTTTTGCTGCCAGAGCCTCACTTGGTGATGACTATTAGCTAACGTTAGCTAATGTTTGAGAACTTAACAAGACGTTAAAATTGCTGCTCAACAAACATCACTGAGCAAGTTTGTATTACAGCAGTAATATTCTTTTGTCATATCTTGTCTTTTTTTGTTTTTGACCGCATACATTTTTGATTGGACCGAAGTTTGAAATTGTTAAATTCTACACATTGTAGGCTTTACATTGCTTTGAGACTAAATTCAATGCAATTGTTTCGGTATGACATGGTGCGATTGCATGTAAAGTCAACGCAAAGACATGAGTTGATGCACATAGACCTGGCGTGTGAATGTAAGTGAAAATGCAACAGCACAGAGTTGAAAATGTTTCAACTTGAGCAACTCATTATACAAATAAGACAAGAGGAACAATTAGGAAAGAAATTACAATTATGTTGAGTTGTGAGAAGTGAGAACAAGCCAACCACTGTATTGCGATTAATTTGTGAACCGTGGTGGAAAATAGGCTACATTGAGTTATACTCCAACACATTCATCTGTAATATCCAAAATACTTGGATAACAGTGGAACAAGCTAACACAACATTGACCATATCATCTTAATATGGTAAACTCGTTGCTTATTTACACATACAGCAGATACGGTGCAACATTAGCCTGAACATTAGTGATGAAGGCCAATATTTATTCCCATTTTGATCATTTTTGAACTCCGGAAAAGAATATCCTTGTCTTTAGCTGCTAAATGCTCCATTGCATTCACAAGCTATAGTTGCTCACTCCATCTGTCTGTTGTTTGGGCCTGGGCAGGTAGCATAACTCGTAAGACGCATAGCACCTTTTTTGGAAACTGAAAACATCTGCCAGCTGCTGCTGGAAACAGGGTTGACGAGAGCAATGAGACTGAAACCGAACAGAAAAAATAAATAAAGGTGAGGTCGAGCTGAGAGGAACTGCAGAGAAGAGTGATAGTTGTCGGTGCGGCCATGTGATTCATTGATAATATATAATTATTGATATTAGCAGCTGTACTATCTAAGCAGGAACACAAAATTGATCTACGTATGCATGAATCTCATTGCAATTTATCCAAGATTTTATATTTTTGTGTGATTGCAAATAATCTGTTTCTCAACATTTTGCATTTTCATGAACGTTGTGTATGCATGGTTGAAAAAAATCTTAGACGTCAGTTCCAGAGATTAACATTTCAGACTTTCACTTCCCCAATAATAACGCATACGTTGACCCGGCCATTATGAACGTTGTGAGTCACTGTCAGATGTCGCGTTGCTGAGCCTCGACTTGGAGTCTGCGTGGACCTGAGCTCTGTTGGCGCAACGGAGATGAGGGTAGTCTCCGATCAATGGTTCAGTGTGCCGGGCATAAAAGGAGCAATGTGCCCCAGAGAGAAGGGCTGTCTGTGCCCCAGCGCCACGCAGCTGTGGGACCCGGGCAACCGTCCATGCCCTCTGCTCCCTCCGCACACTGTTAGTCCTCCCTGCGCGGCCAAAACACTGCAAGCTGTCAAATTATTTCCATAGAGGGAAAATAGTCCATAGTCTGGAAATACATCCGCTGCCGCAGTGCGGTGTTAAATGTCGTTTTAAAATGCGCGTGAGGTGGTTTCAAATCGAATGAGGTTGATTTTTTGAGGACAGCGGGCAGAGTCCGGAGAGCAAATGGCGCGTCAGGCGGCTTTCAAAACTGTGTTTGATTTGCCGCTCTCTGTTTCTGTAAGGGCTGGGACACACGGCTAGCCCAGTGAAGCGGCCAGAGGGGCGTGTGGGAGAGGCCGTATGCGTCTTTCGAGTTACACAGTTGTTTCGTCCGATTATCGCGTGTTTGAAACTTCAGTGGTCCCTGAAATTTTAATTTTTGCTGAATGGCGGGCAGAGCCGGGCCGCAGGGCTTCGTGCTAAGTGGCACGACACAATAAGACCTCTTTAGTCACTCTGAGACATGTGTGGCTTTTAATTTGAGATTATCTGATGTACCATATTTGTCCCCAATGATCGTGCAGTGGGGCAGAAACCTTTATAAGACACGGTCACAGATATAAACAAATGCGGTTTCTTGTTTCCTAGTTGGAGTCGAGACGAATACAAACATGGCTACGGCTAGTCGGAAAGCTAATCCAGTAAAGGAGGTTGATCCGGTCCACTAGGGTTACTTCTCGCTTCCCATTAAGTTTGGGGACACACAAGAGACGCTTAAAAAAAAGGAATGGTCCAAATTTGGGCAGAAATTTTGTTCATATGGTTGAAGCTCCCGAAAGACTTGATCCTACACTTCCCATAATGCAACTCAATAGCGCTGAACCCTCCCTGCCTTGTAAACACCCACATCTTTCAAGCTCCGCTGGCTCAGTTTGTAACACTAAGAACTGATGTTCTTCTCAAATTATTACGTCTGTAAACATTGTAAACATGAGTTTATGGTCTCAATCTCTAGTTTCAAGTCTTCTTTAATACAGTGTGATCCATTAAGAGTCAAATAGACCATAAAGCAGAATACGCTATAGGGCGGGACTACCTTGTGATCGACAGGTCGCTACCTTAGTGTTGTCCAGTCTGTGAGTTATCTGTGTTTTCCTCTTAGACCTTTTACCCTTTCACACTGTGTTTTCGGCGTTTGTTCGTACTGACCACGCACATGTTGTCACCCATTGTTGTGTCACACTGTTGACTGTGACTCAACGTTCAGTTCAGCTGCCATTATTGTTTAGCATGCAAGTTCCTGTGTTTGAAAGACTGACATAAATTGTATGAGCATTGACCACGGTCTTAAAGCTACATCAATCAGTATTTTTATATAAGTAATGAATAAGTGTAAGAAGGGATCACTCGTAGGGATGAACCCACAGAGATGTATTACCATTATTATATTTATTACTTATTAAATAATAATCAGGACATTGTAATTATATATGAGAGCACTATACAAGAAGACTGCCATCAATATAACACACCCAATCTCGGATTGAAATGTTGGTGGTTGAGTTGCATTGTGGGTAATGCAGATATCAGATTTTGATAAGGAAGATGAATGTGTAGAGGAAAAAAAAAAGATATCTCCATTTTGAGCAGAGTTATAGGAGTGTGATGCTAACTTAGTGGCGTGCTCTTTTAACAGCCCACAAAATAATAAACATATCACTGGAATGACCACACTGGCAGCTGAAAGTATTTTGGGTAGTAGAGAATAGTGAATGGAGCTGAGACTTGTACTATGCAAATGCTACTCCGAGGCCTTCCTTATGAAAGGACTGGAATAGAATTTGGCTTTCAGATGATGAAATGTCTTTCCTTCCCTCAATTCAGTATGTAATAAACCACTCTGTGCCTGAACTATAATTCAAATGCGAAAGCCACAAATAAACTTTAAATGTGAGGATGAGTATGATATTTATTACACACATCATTACCACTGAGTTCTTGATAGGAGTCTGTCTCTGTGGGAGCAAACGCAGGGGAACGGGAGCACTCGGAAGGACATGCAGTTCATTTGAACATTTGTGTAGCAGGAATTCAACCATATGTTTTTCTATTATATGTGTGTTTGTGTGTATGTATTTGCTAATTGTAACTATTAGGAAAATATATTAACTATACATACACATACGTATATATATATGTATATATACATATATATTTTCATATAAAAAAATAAAAAAATATGTAGCATATGTATGTAGGACTAAAATGTAACAAAAAAGATCAATATCCCACAAATAATACTATTTTTTCAAGCTAGTTTTGGTCGGTCTGCTTTTCTTTCTAACTATCCTCTACCTCTGACATATTGTGAATATTCTTTTCATTTTCATTTTTTTGGTGCCTCGCGATGTCCCTGGAGAATGCAGATGCTGCTGTTGTTCTTATTGTTATGATGACCACATGTGGGCACGGGCCACAGGGTTCAGGACGCCGCGCCTGGTTTCCTGTGCAGCTGCGAAGGGCGCTACGCTGCCATCTGCAATCATCGAACCTTTCCAGGCACGCATGCTTTGCGGAGCGTGACAGGCGGGTTCCCCTCTGACCCCCGATGCTGCACAGATACGACACGTCGGGCGAGGCCACGGAATAGAAATGCAGCGAGCTTAGAACCCCAAAAACTCACTTGGCCACTTGTCTGGTTAAATTAGCAAAGATGGAAAACTCCACTGCTACCGTGGTTTGACAAACCGTGCCAAGGTTAAGTGTTCATTTCCTCAACGATTACACTGAATTTCAAAATGTTCTCTTTAAAAATGTCTTGAAGGTCGTGTTTTTATTATCTATGAAATACAAAGGATCTGCCGTGCGGTGTTGTCTTTCTTATCAGTCAAGGGCTTCCTTTGAAGGGCTAAAAGAAATTTCATTTGTTTTAATGCGATACCATCAATCATTTTGTCAAAGTACGGGCGTCACCTTCTTCGGTCGGATATTTGAATCCCTTCGAGCCCGGACAAGCGTAAAAGCAAATATCTCTCAACAAAGTGTTGAAGCTTGGACCTTTTCACAACTTTTCATCATTCACTTCCATCTGAGAAGGACTTGAAACGTGACCTTTTGAAGCTGGTGTTTTAGCCACAGCACTTTCCTCACGCCGCCGGAAAAAGGTCATGTGGCGGTGGAGCAAACGGAGAGAAGGAAATAGCCACGTCCTGGCCAACAGATAGAGGACAAGGGAAGAGACAGGATGCTTCAGCTCTCCTCTGATTCTTTTCAAAAACACAGTAAATCACTTGGACGGGGCCCACTTTATCATTTCACGAAACAGTTTGTCACATGGGGCGGGGGGGACATTTGTAATGGATGTGACTCTCTAACATGAACATGTGGACTAAACGCTAAACGGGAACAGCTTTTTAATGGGCATTGTGTAACTAAATCGTTACCGTTCCAGTGGTTTAATATGCTGCAGAGCAGATTTCATTCTCGGGAGGCATGGTGGCTCATAGGTGAACAGCAGGAAGGATCCAGATGTGATTCCTGGGCCTGTGTGGACATGTGATGAAAAGCAAATAAAATTCGCCTTCGAGGAGAAAGAAAAGGTCACCTCATGAGAAGGCAGAATTTTGAAAGCGTATCCATTTTTGTTTTACCTTAATAGATTTCTTTGTTTTATCTTATTAGATTTGATTCTGCCTGCATAAAATAGCATCATAAAACAGAAAGGAGAGACTGAGGAGAGAGTTATTTCTGACATTATGACTGCTTCAAAGGCAGGGAGTTACCACCTTTATTTCTCCCGTCTCTCTCTTGTTTACAATCCCGGGGAATTTTAATACATTATACTGAACGATTAAATCGTGGAGAATCATACCGATCTAACAATGTGTAGCATTTCCATATTGTCAAAAGTTGAAATGTGTATATCTTCGTGCGTGATGCTAAACTGCTTAGAACTAGCTTAAAGAGGCGTATGAAACCCCATGATTTTCATTGATGTTTTTTCCCATCACCGCCCATTCACAAGTCACATGCCCTTCCTGCTAGCAAGCTCAACAACTTCTATCAAACAAAGCCAGTTAGCTCCCGGCAGCTTAAAGCAGTAACAATATCAAAGTTATTTTTAAACAACAAACTAGAGGCTACTTCTTGAAAAAGCGCTGCTCATTTCGGGTGGTTAGAGCTCATCATGGGTGTGTAGCGCCCACCCTCTGGTTCCCCTCGGGTAAACACCGTTAGCTCTGTTGCCGTTGTTTGCACTGTTAGCTTCTAGTCACCGACTCAGTTGTCGCCATGTTGAGAGCAGTGTGGGAGCAATAGAAATGCTCTGAATGTAGCACATTCAACAAGGCTACTAATAATACCTACCTAGCCTGCTAACTAACTCTGTAACACACTAACTTTGTGTATTGAGTACTAAACAAGACATTATGTAGTCATATTTTTTCTTTTTTTAACTACTTTTGAAGATATAACAAAACATTTAAGCTCAAACTGATCAGGGGTATGGTAGTTTCTGTACTTCTCAATCTCAAGATTGCAGCTAACCAAGCTATAGTTGTGGCCTCATCTGGAATGCTGGCTGGAGAATGTAATAGCTCTGCAGTGGCTCACTTCAAACTCAAAAGCTAAAGCGTACTATTGAAGTTTTAGAAGCTAGCATTTTCTATCCTATAACACACCTGATTCCATAGAGATAATTTATGTTTTTAGCGCCAATGACCCCCTTGCCACCTGTCATGTACGCTCTTTTACATCATCGGCTCTTTAAAGTTCATTTCAAGTTGAGACAGTATATTTTAGACACTCTTTTATGTGAGACTAAAGACTTTCCAGTGCCCATCAGTGTGAGTGCGAGCATCTGTCTCTTTGTGTTTGTAATGTGGTGGACTAACTACTTGTGTGTTCTATACTTTCCACCCAGTGCATGCTGGGATAGAAAACTGTGCAGGTGAGAATGGAAGAGGGAGGCAAATCAAATAATTATGATGTTCCGTCCTATTTAAAAAAAAACATCAGCTGCTGCAGCATATCCCAGAAAAAAAAACAAGCGGCATCGCTTCGGCTTTACTTTGAGTAATTGATGTCCTCGAACAGCAACCTGCAGCTAACCGCAGACGCCGGTAGAATTCTAAAAGCCCGTCAGAAGGATCTGACATAGATTTTCTATGAGACGGTCTGTCAGCTCTAATTTTGGGGAGCACCGGCCCGAGCTGCCCTGCAGCTGTGCTGAGGGAGATGGATTTAAAGGTAGTTGATGTGTGACTAGGGTGGTTTTTTGTGTGGTTTCAGCAGTTTTTGCTGTCCGCAGTGCTTCAGCTGTCCTGCCAAGTGGATGTTTGCCTGGACCCTTCCAAACAAAAAAGATGGAAATGCTGCATTATTAAACAGACTGGCTTTAAAGTAGTTATAATTGATTTGTCCATCCTCAACTTAAACACGCTTAAATGTGTCATAAGAAAATCAAACAGTAAATACTTTAAAGTATTTTCATTTTCGTCAGCTCATACATAGCATTGTGCATGCTGATCCATACTGGCTAAAACAAAATAAAAGTCAGAACAAAGAACAAAATAGGAACATAGACACTTTCTCATCCTTGCTTGTATGTTCTTAAGGCAGAGATGCTATTTATAAAGTGGTGTCAAACTCTTCGGCCCGCGAAGAAAAAAAAAACCCTCATGCGGTATGTTTTCATGCTGAGATCTGAAATGTGGGATTTTCTCTCTTTCCTAAATGGCAGAGACACTTCCAGGGCCTTCATAGACACCATTTCATGTACATCTCTGTCAGTGAAAGAGTCTTAAAGGTCAGACCCTGGGGAGAAAAAATAAATACACAGACGGACAGGCAACAAAAAAAAGGAAAGAAAAGCCATTGAAGACATGTGATGCAGATATGCTTCAAAGCATGAGAGCTGGGTTGAATGGGTTCCATGAGTATGAAGATGATGTGAATCATATACGACGTCTTTTCACAGACAAGAGGCCACCTGAACACCTATGACTATGCGGCTGTAATTGGGAGGCTGCTGCGACATAGATGGAAGCCACTGGAAGTTGTTCACTAAGACGCTGTTTGATTTCCCTTCAATTTGCCAGCCATCTAAAAATTAGACATCTGAAATTATAAAGAGATTAAATCAACCTGCTTGGCGGCCCCCCAGTGGCAAAAAATAAGCTATCCCCCCCCCCTCCCTGCTAATATCTTTTGTTGTTTTTTTACTTCTTTGAAAGCTGTCCATGTGTCATAGCAATGCAACGCTGAATCAATGGAGATGCCACGTGATATCGTGGGTTATTGCTACATTTATTCCCAGATAGATTTTCAGTGAGCACAAACCAGCTGACACACATTAAGCCTAGAGTAGTGGCGACCCGGGACGGTTGCCCTTTGGTTGTTAATCCAGCCTTGATGGCACTAAACCAAACAAATAAAATTATATCGTCTTACAATATGGTGCTTACAGTGTTGTTAATGAGCTTGTAGTGACCTTGTATTGTAAATGGGCCTATGGTGGCACTACTGTACTTAAGCTATATGCTTCTGAACACAGTGCAGCACTTCCAGGCCGCGCGTTTGTCAAGGTCTGACAGTGATGAATCAAATCAGTAACAGCAACAGCAACCCCCCAATCAGTGGTTTAATTACATCAAACCCAGCCTGCCTTTCAAAATAAAACATTGCTCATTTACCACACAAAAGGGGGGGGGGGGGTTTGCCGACAAAGAAAAAAACCCTATCAACTCTGTATGCAAAGGTGAGGGAATCGAGCCCCCCTCTTTTCTAAGACCTCAGTGATGAAATCAAAAGGAAACGTGACGACACCGCGAGAAATAACAGCAAAGCCCCTCTGATGTGATGTTTTTGTTAAAAAATATTTCATACCAAGCAAGAAGGGCTAACGCAAAAAAACAAAACAATCCAAACACACATAAATGGTGTGTATCTAAACACCTGACATAAAAGAAGAAAAAAAACACTGACAGGTGAATGCAGCAGAAGTGGAAACAATGTGTTGTTATTTCATCTTTGTTGTCGTGTTTCCGCGTGTTTGTTGCGATTGGAGTACTTGTTGACAGAGAGAGACTTTTTAAAATGTATTTATTATACATGTATTTGTGCAGGAACGACACTGGCGTCGTTCGGCTTTACGCATTCCCCTCGAACACACGCTACTGCGCGCGCGTGTGTGTCACTGCTCCTTTTCCCGCCCCTCCCCGCCCCCCTCACTGCATCTGACAGCGTCCCTCCCTCTTTTCTCTCGTCCTCCTCCTCCTCCTCCTCCTCCTCCTTCCTCTCTCCTTCTCTCATTTTCGCCGGCACAAAACACCGACACACTCCCTTTCCCCCCCCTCCCCGTAACCGGACAATAAACACGGAGCGGCGACGGGAGCAGGATTGACCTCCGCCGGTGCGCACCACCCTCCATGGTCCTCCTTTGGATTTCTGTCTGTCTGACAGGAGGGTATGTTGGAATATTCATATCATCCCCCACCCCCTTCTCCCTTATATATACATATATATTTTTTTTTCTCTCTCTCACTTGCTAGTTTGCTCAATGTCGTTTTAAAGGCTTGGTTCTGTTTAACGATTTGTTGAATGTCGTGTTTTTTCCCCCCTACCCCTCAATTGTTACGCTGCTCTGCTGTATTCTCTCTCTTTTCTGTGTTTGTTGCTTTTAGCTGCTGGAAGAAATAATAATAATAATAATAATAATACAAAAATGCATTAATTTCAAGCTCCGGCTCTTTATTTTAACGCCGCGCATGGACTGGACTTTGCCCGCTTGCTCGCCGTCCCTGCCGCGGGGTTGAATAATATTGTGGGAATGGAGCAGCAGAGGCAAGTTGTTGCGTCGTTTTGTGCGCCCATACTGGCCCAGGCAGTGTTGACAAACCAACCAGGCTGCTAGAACCTCCTCCACCACCACCAGGACCTGAACAGCCACGTGACGCTCTACACCTTATTTTAATTTTGGATAAAAAAAAGAAAGAAAAGTCTTTCTGGACAAACTGGATCTGCTATATCGCCCTTAAAAAAGTGGGTGTGTTCTCTCAACACACCCACTAATTATGCAACAGCCACACTTGACAGACACGCGCACACAAACACACACTCAATGCTTCCACTGTCACGCCCTCTCTTGTCAACAACCCCTCACTAAGTACAACACACGTGTGGTTTCGTAGATTTGGGCCCTTTTCTTTCTCTTTTTCGTCGTACTCACGGTGCATGGTCATTTTTCCGGTGACGTGCAGACGTGCAAAGTCGGCCCGAGAACAGCGTGGGGACGTTTGGGCTGCGTGGGGTGAAGTGTGTGTGTGTGTGTGGGTGTGTGTTTTGTGTGCCTGCATGCTGAGGCAGGTCTCCTCAATGGAAATAACCTCACATTTTTGGCCCCACCCCTTGGGTTTTTTAGCAGGTTTTGAGGAATTACATACAATAGTTGACAAGGAATGCTTTCAGGAGTGAGATGTTGGGTTGGACTATACGGTTGTAGCTCCACCCCCACATATATTTCTATTGATTGCATTGAATCATTTACATAGTTTGAATCGCCAATGCCAACTCTCCAGGAAAGTTCTGCGAGGTGTTGCCCTCAAACGCTCTTCCGATCGACTCGTATTAAGGCCACGTTTCCTGGGCCGGTCCACAGTGTCACCGCGCAGGTGGGCTCAGCGGCACCTTTTTCACGCTCCCCCTCCGGGCCTCGCCGGCCTCGGCCTGGTAGACCTTTCTGTCACGCGGCGCACGTGTCGCTAACATTGGACTCACCTCTTGTGCCTGCTGTGTCAGCCGTGCATAGTCACTCTGCCAGCCAGCCTCCTGACCCCCCCCCCCTCCCACTACCCTTGCCCTTCCTAGCAGCCAAGGGAGCCATTACCTCATCCCGGCGCCGGTTTTCTCCACCGTTTACTCACTGCTGCTACGACAGTGGATTTGCGCTCACAACAGAGTTCAGGCACGTCGAAGTGAAGCCAACTGTGTCAAAAAAAAAAGACTGTCAAAGTCTCGCTCCTAGTGTCCACATGTTTGTGTTCGTGCGTGAGTTCAGATGCCCGAGGGTTGCGCTGGGATTTCGCAGCCCGGCATGCTGCCTACCACCATTTGCAATTCAAAATGAGCATGCATGAGGCATCCATCGAGGCGGAGTCAGCCCTCCTCCCCTCCGTGTCTCATCGGTCAAGTCATTCCTCGCAAGTTAACTCGGGCCACTTCTTATCGACTCCGTTAAGTGGCTCCTGTGTATGAAACTGTATCATCGAGGAAGGGGTGGCCATTTTACCTGAGTCATCCTTTCTTTTGTTTATGCTGTAGCTCCAGGCACATGGAGCGCTGCATAATTGTGTGTGTGTGTGTGTGTGGGTGTGTGTCTGTGGGGGTCACCCTGATGTTACCAACGATGATGCCAAGGCATGCAGCAGCAGCAGCAGCAGCAGCTGTGTGTGTGTGTGTCCTGCACTTGTCATTGCTTTTGGCCGAGCTGACTGTTCTTTGGCTCGACATGTTTTTCTAAGCCTCGTGAGCGTGGTCACGCCTCTTCCTGCTTGCTGAACACTGGTGACCAATCACACACACGCGCACACACAGAGTCACACAGATGGATGGATTATTTGATGGACCTGACCACGGTCCCAAAGTGCCGGGTGCCGAATGTGACTCAAAGAGACACGTACCAACTAGGAAGAGACTCAAAAGTGAGCACAAGGAAACGTACGACAGTGAAGAAACATAAAAAGACCACAACAGCTCCAAAGAGATGCAAAACAGATGCAAAGAGACACATCATTACTACTAAGAGACACAGAATGACTTAAAAAATAAGAGAAAATCACCATGACACAGATAATGACTACAAAGAGACACAAAGCAACTACAAAGAGACACATAATGACTACACATACAAAGAAACACAAAGCAACTAAGAGACATAGAATAACTACAAAGAGACACAGAATGAATAGAACGAAACATAAAACAACTACAAAAGGGGCATGCCAATTACAAAGAAATAACAGAAAAAACAACAACTAGAAAGTTACAAAATATTTCCAGAAAGTGACACAAAGGAACTACAAAGTGACAAAAAATGACTACTAAAAGAGGCCAACAACTATTAAGTCAGTATGTCTTGCTATTTCAGTGGGATAGGGGGCTTTTGCATGCCCAGGGGTCCATTGTCTCATAATCCACTCATGGACACACACACACACAAACACACACACACAAACACACACACACACACACACACACACACACACACACACACACACACACACACACACACACACACACACACACACACACACACACAACCGTTTGTACTTGTGGTACTTGCTTATTGCCAGGCATGCATTGCCTCGTTTATCGTTTATTGCCATTATTTGTAATAAATAAAAAGGGACTCGTAAACACAGTGTGCATAATTCGGAAGACAGCATTTGATCATGAGGTCAGATTTACTGTTCCCACCGAAATTAGCGCATATATGCAATTTTTTTTAATACGGGAAAACCCGCTTAAACTAGACGATTGACGAGTTTCACTTTGAAAATGTTGTTACTTATTCAGTCTCTTTCAAACAAGAGTTGGTGATTATTGTAACAGTGGAAAGACTAACCCAGACAATTTTAATGAGTTTTATTGAGCTTCTGTCGAGTTTGAATGAAGTGCGCTTTGATGATCAGCGAGGTAAAAATGACTGTTATCTGATTGGAGTCGGGAGGCTCTGATGATGGCATACTGATTGTATGTTTTGTACATTAATTAGAATAATTACCCAAATCCCTGTTGATTTTCAGCATCTGCTGATCAGAGTTGGAGCCAATAAATACCCATGACTACTGCAGAGCCAAGTGGAATGAATGGCGACTATAACCTTTCCGCTTAAAGGCAAAAGCCAGACGTTTATTGGTTAATTTTTGTCCAAGCCTTACAAAACTATAAAGACGGGTGACTTAGGACGGACAGATAAACCAAAAATGTCAAAATTGGTGCAGCAAAGGCTTAAATATCCTGACCTTTCGTCGCTGGTATAAGTCAAGCTTTAAAAAAAATCAATATAACTTTTCAAACCTTCCGGTCTAAATGCCATCACCACAAAAAACATTGTGTACACGCCATGCAACGAACACTTGGTACCTGATAACGAATGAGCGGCGCTGTGTTGTATTGATTGTCGCCCGTCGGAGCCGACAATCATCGTACCACGGTGGTAAAGTGCACTGCAGCTTTGTGTTCATTCGTTTAGCCAATGAGGCCTAATCTTAGACGCAAATCTCTGTTTTACATGCTTTTTTTGTGTATCAGCTTTGTTTGGAATAATCAAAAGAGGATAACACGACATTACGGCAGCTGAATCCAGCGAGAGTAATCACGCCGATCGGGTGTGCTTTATTATTATAATTTGTTTATGGGAGTAGAATTAAGCCCATCAGCCTGCTGTGCCCACCGTAGAACATCCTGTCCAAACCTTGTTATGACTCAGACCCGAACATCACAACGTTTCGTGGTTTTTAACTGGGTGTTCTAGACTTCCCAGCAACGACGTCCACTGTTATCTGCAGCGGCCCCTTCCTCCCTCCGTCGGGGGCCCTCTTCACAAGCCTGTTGCAGCACTGTTGCTGGCTGCCTGATCAGGGTTTGTATTCCGCTTTGGTTTTCACCCCCACAGCTTTGCGAGGGGTGGGGGGGGATTCAACGCCTTCCTCAGATTGCATCATCATTCTGTCGGCAGCCGGATGTAAGAAGAGAAAAGAGACGCTATTTCATGCCACGAGGCAGTTTTCTTTCACCATTCTCCTTTCCCACCTTTATTCATGGAGCTCCTCGCGGTTGATGGGAAGCATTACTTTGTCCTTCTGAAGGGGAGGCAGAGAGCTTTAGCCTGAGCAGCAGCAGCTCAGCTCGCCTCAGCCTGACGATTAGAGTGAGTCAGCAGATTCTCCATATACTCCCCCCACCCCCCTTCCTTTGCATACCTACAATCGCCTCCCTCGCTCCCTCTCGACCGCCGCCTTGAACAAATCTCCTTTGCCTCTAAAGGATGAGACTCATCGTGTTGTTGTCGGGCTTTGATCCGTTGCAAAGATACCCACAATGCTGGTCTTTCTGTTTTTTTTCAGCAAAATTCATATCTCAGCCAAAGTTGACGAGGGAAAAAGAACAGTTGCCTCTTCTTTTCTTTTCAGGGCTGTTTATTCTGCTTTCTTGGTGGTGCGCCGCAGGAAATGCTTTTCTCCAGCTACGTTGGCTCCGTCCAACAAACCGAGCCAGCGGCCATTGTTGTCTTTTGGGCCACTTCGTGCTTTACAATCATTAATTGGAGCCTCTCGCTCGCATTCAACAGTTGTGGAGGAAGGCTAATTCCACTGTGGAGCCGTTCATTTCCCCCGATGATTAGGGTGTGTGATTGCCTGCGTCGATGTCGATCGTAGTGCAAAGTATTTATAAATGCATGAAACGAGACCCCAAAAGAGGATTAGGAAGGATTAGAGTAGCCCCCCCCCCCCCAAAAAAAAAAAATAAAGTCCAAATTCACAACAATGCCATGCTTACTGCTGCTGAGGAAAATTTTGAATTAATTTTTCCAAATGTATTTTCGCAACGTGATGAGGTGTGATTACGGTTTGTCTCCCGAGGACGACGGTCCCGTGGTAACTGGATTTTGATTGAAGAACAATTCCGGTTAACGAGATATGCGGCTCCGCTGAGGGATGGTACACTTTGACCTCTGCGTTACGTTCCGCTGCTAATTAAACGCTTCTTTTTCTTCCTTTTTTTTTGAGAAATGTGCTCGTCGAGGGTTGCGTTTGCTCGGTCCGCCGCAGAGCTCCGTGGAGGAGCAGTCACACGCGGCTCCGTCGTGTGGCTCTGAAACCGGTCAGACAGGTTGGGAGGCAGATCCAGACACAGTCCGCCACACTTTAGTGTGTTGACGCCTGCCGTGTGTGTTTTGCAGTTCTCAGTAATAACCCGCAGACGCCTGCGATGCACGTCCCCTGTGTGTGGGTTTTTTGTTGTTGTTGTGTGGTTCGTGCACCTGAGTTTGTTGCACACATTTGTGTGTTTGCAAACCAGTGAAGTATCAATTGTGGAGCACACACACACACACACACACACACGCATCACACACATAGGCAATATGGATTGTGTGCACACTCCTTTTTCCAACAACCTCTCATTTTATCAGATCATCTGTGAAAATATCTTCTTTATGTGGTGTCTTTTGTCATAATGTTGACTGTCAGCAGAGTTTAAAGGATCTTTATGAGTTTTTTGTGAACCCATTACTGTAGACTGTAGACTTGGAGGTTTTTTAAAAAGCCTGACAGGGTGGGTTCCCACCATCCTCAGATATAATTGAGACAACGTTGGCAAATTGGCACCTTGCCCAATTAGTCATCAGCAGTTCTTGTTTGCACTGTACACGAGGAAGTAAAGTCATTTGTCACTGGATTGCTGTGACACTGAAGTAACAAGGAGTTGTCTTCAATGTTTAACGGTTATTTGTTGGGGGGGTTTGTCGGATCGGGTGCCTCTTCATCAGCAGGATCACGGACAAACAAAGCAATTTATTCGATTGTCATGCAATTTTGCGGCTGGGTGCAGCACGGGCCGAGGAGGAGCCCATTACATATTGGAGTGGATCAGCGTTACGGAGCCGATACACACATTGATTCTTTCCCTTTTTAGAAAAGGCCAAGGCAGTGGTCTGCAATCTCCAAATTCTTCTATGATTTTCTGAAGGGAGTTCTGGACTTTTGTTTGAGATTGACATCAGATTTAATATAATATCCATGGGAGGTTTCAGTTATGTCTCAAACATGGAGTCTGACTTTTGATGCGTCGAGGGTTTTAAAGTACTTTAAATTGCCTCCATGAACTGTTTGTCACAGCCACCGCTGCTTGCCCCCGACCGTTGAACATGTTGGCGAGCAGCGGGACAAAAGTACCATAACTAACTTCCTGTTGCTTTGTTTAGAACACCGGCCTTTACCTGTCTCTCCACGGCTGCAGTTAATGAATATTAGCGTTATTGATTAATTTGTAGATTATCCTTTCGATAATTTAACAATGTAAATCCCAAACTCAGCAAATTGCTGAGTCAATTGCCAGGATTGTTGGTGATTCAATTTGGGCCGATCGACTAATCCAGTAGGCGCCAGTTAGATCCAATTTGGTCACGTGATGTGCAGGTGGAATATTAGATGGATTAGAAAAGGCTTTTTGAAATTCAATGTCAGAAGTTCTGACAATACAGACTTGAAAGTCGACTACTTTTTGTTTTTTCAAACTCATTGTTGTTTTTCAAGCATTACTTCATTTGGGATTTGGCTCGCAGTCAAGATGTCAGGGCTCGTCACCGTGAGCATTTCCTTCAGCTTGATTTTCATGCAACCATAACAGAAAATAAATAGATAGTATATTTTTTACTGGGACAAATGGCCTTTCTCACGCAGCTTCTAAAGCATCAGAAGAATACGCTCCTCACATTGAGTTAGTCATCATAATCTGGTACTACTGCACAGATAGAGACATGCACCGTTATTAAGAGGGGCTGTTGCTCTTGCCAATTGACTGCATATGAGAAGTGGGCGTAGTCACTGTGAGGGTGGAGCTAAGTGCAACCGAGCGCTGAAGAAGACATTTTTAGGCGACCAAAATGTTACAATTACTATTTTGAGTCTAAAACAACTCCCAGACCGGCACAGCGCCGCCGTAGCGACCTGTCAATTACAGGGTAGCCACACCCTCAAGCATACCCTGCATTATGGTCTATTTGACTCCATGATTTCTGAAATGAACATCATGCTGTATTGAAGAAGACTTGAAACTAGCGATTGAGACCATAAACTCCTGTTTGAATTACGCCAAAAGAAACTGGATGTCCAACTGCATCAGGTTGCAGTCTGCAAAGCAGAATGATTTTTCTGGCTATTCTGAACTACAATCCTCTGAGTAGCGGATATATGAGCCAGGGGTTGTAGGTGCGATGTTATACCGACATAGTGTGTCCCAATCAAACACACACTGCATGCAACAGGATGTACTTTTAGAAAAAAGGTAGAAAAAGAAAAGGTATGGCATTTGGAACATAGCGTATATCGGATTTCTTCATCTTCACCGCAACGTGTCCTGTGCATTCATATCAGAAAAGCAACACGTTTGGACGATTTGGTGATTTAATTTGCTCTAACTTTAGCAATGATGTACTTGTTTTTACAAAGTCTAACTTTTTGTTTCCTTCTGGGCTGCTGCTCGGCCTTGTGCACGTCCTTGCCTGCACGTGCCATTTGTCCTTCACACTTGTATGAGCCGTGTGCTCTGCTCTTCCTCTTTACTGCCTTGTTCCTCGGCGTGCCAATAAGCATCCTCCCACCTCATTAATAAGGTTGTTGATTTATAATCAGAGCCTGCGCTCTCTTCTGCAGCAAGCTCCTTTTTGTTGTTGTGTGAAATCGTAAACTGATTTTGCCGCAGCAATATTAGCTGGCTTTGTTTGGGAGCGCGTCCACACTAAAGCCAGTATACATTTTTACTGCAAATTCCCAAAGTCACGCTTTTCAGCAAGCAGCAGTGGTCTGTAGAGGAAAACGTGATGATTGCGTTATCGGGGCGGCCCACTGCGGCCTTAGACTATCTGTGTGCTAGTTTTTTGATCATTCGTGTTGTTATCGCGCCCGGCAACAACACTCTCACTTCTCTTCCCCACCTGCAGTTGTTAAGGCCACTCCTCAATAACGGAAACCACTTGTTGTTTTGGCACCAGCAGCTCCCTCTGTGATAGTCAGCTGTTTGTTTGTTGTGGTTTTCTTTTCAACCACAGGCATTTCTAAAATTGTCCCACGGTTTTGAGAGCATTTTTATTTTATTTTTTGCTGGCCGGCATTACATGTTTCACGTAGCTGATCATTCATGGATTCTCCGTCATGCATCAATTTTTCTGTTCTTCTCTTTTCCTTTTTTAATGTTGGCAGCGATAATGAGGCTTTTTCAGAATTCACAATGGACATCCCTTTGGTAGTTTCGATGCTGCAATCTCACCAGACACTTGTGCGCCAACAGCACACAGCGGCGCTGCCAGACACAGTCCACGGTCTGCAGATTCAGACGCCCGGTGTTGGCTTTCAGCTGCCATTTAGCAAACCACACTCTGTTGTCCACATTGTGGTACTATAAGTTGTATAGTGCTAAGGCGAATGACTGATTCTGCTCAGAAAAAGGACAACTCTTAAAATGTTCCAGAGTGCCATTGATGTGCTTTTTCAGCCCCTCTGTGCCTGTCCATGTCTATACTAAAAACAAATAGCACTGAGTTCCTTGTTCAAATCCTCTGACACCGACACCAATAACACAGAGAGCTCCTGTAGCTTCCTTTCAGCCCCGGCACTGATCCTAATAAGGAGATGAATGGCTCTATACAAACAGTGGAGTGAAGCTGGGCCCGCTGCCTCTCTTTCTCTGGTGAAATGGCTGTTCCAGTCTCCTCTGATCTGCTCTCTGTTCCTCTGTTGAAATGGCTAGTTCAGGTGAAAGGAGACATATGGGACAACTCGCACCGCGTCTGGACTGGGCAAAAAGACAATAGTTTGGTTAAAGGAAAAGCCAAAACGACATGTACAAGCTTGGTTTGATTGAGGATTGAGATGTAGTGCCAATACTGTGATCACTGCAGGTGAATAACTAGCAACAGTACCTTTTGTGATGCTGTAACAGTTCAGTAAAGCCTGTAAAAGAATAAATAAATGTAGTTACACAGTTCTACATCTTTTCATCGGCAGTTCAGAAAGACAAAATGATTATTGTTGCTGTCTAATGTAAGCGCTTTAACATTCTACAGTCAAAGAAATATTGAAATACATATTAGACCCAACAGCAAAACAGCTAGCTGGATCGGCTAGATTCCTTGCTCGTGTACATCAGCGAAACAGATTCTCAGTTTGGAAAAACACACATAATGCTGATTGATTTTCAAAGAAAAATGTATGTTCTTTTATGGGGTATGGGAATATACTTCAAAATTGTAATGTCAAAGACAACAAATAGCCACTGGAATAAGGTACAAAAAAAAGTATACATGTATGAAGGTAGCCTATGTCTCGGGATGAGTCATCAAAAATATTTTAATGTTGGACCAAAAGTTAAAAGAAAGGCATAATATGGGTAAATAAATGGGTAATATCTTTAAAATGAGTAATATCTTTAAAATGATTTTAAATGTTTTAATGCCAGGAGACTTTTAACACATTAGACACATGATACGGACCTTGAGAATATATATATATATATATATATATATATATATTATTACTTCTCTCTTCTCTCTTTACGTCTGCGTCTTTAATGCTTCAAAAGTGTACAGTACTCTCTCTCTCTGTCTCTCCAACAAGGTTGATAAAAGAAGACACAGTTTGTATTAAATACGGGATTGGTTTGACAGGGGTTCCATACTTTCTGTGCTAGAGGTGGAATACAGGAGAATGTGAACATAGTATGTGGAGTTCAGGTCCACCACCACCAACAACAACACCACCAAAAATGTAACATTTGGAGGAATGCATGGCCGTAAGAATAGAAGCTTTTTTCCTTCGGAACCTTCCTTAAACACACAATAATCAGCGGAGAGCTTTTACACCCACAGTGTCAGCTATGTATTGCCGTCCTTAAGTATTTCAAGGCTATATTAAGAACCTTTTAGAAATGAAAAAGGACTAAAAAGATGTAAAAGCGTGTCATCTAGTAACGGTGTGTCTAATTTTCTCAGCCCTATCTCGCATTCAGTAAAGAGAGAAACAAAATGAAATAGCAGCATTCTAAGAATTCCCCAGCTCATATTTGAAATGTTTTCATAACCCTCTGCACTAGTGTCCCGATGAACCGCAACCTTTTTCTACTCCCCTTGGTGTGTGCGTTTTATTTTTTAGTTTTTGCTCGCGTTTTATTCACACCGTCTACTTGCTTGACAATATGCAACAAAATGAAAAAAAAGAACCATTGTTGGAAATAAATTCTGAGCGGCAGTATGAAACCCACGATCAATAGAATTCTTTAAGTTATTGTCTTCGCTGTTATTTATTTCTCTCAACAGCGAGTGGGAAGCTCTCACTGTAAACGTTTCCCTTGTAAAGTGGTTTGCATTTGCACATGTTGCATAACAAAATGTGGGAGTGAATTGCTGCACTGTCACATCACTGCTGGGATTATATATGTTTGTTAGAAGCCAGCAGTTCCTTTTACAGCATATCTGCACACAGGCTTTAACTGTATATAAAAACATTAAAAAGAAGAATGTCCACAGAGCATGATTACCCTCATGATGTCACTGGACGCGATTATTTTTTATTTTTTGTTATCCCAAAAAGAAAATAGCACAACTCTCTCCTACAAGATGTTTTACACAGAATGCAACTTGTGGGACTTGGTTTGGATACGACAGAGACAAACCTAATTCAAGTGTTTAATTTGATCTGGCAGCTTCCAATTAGCTGTCACACCCGACAAAAGCAGTCCAGGCTGCTGTTTGTATGTTTTTATGTACGGACGCATCTTTGTCATTCATTGTTTAGCCTGAGAGAAAACTTGACTCCGCACCTGAATCGTAACTGCTCACCAGTAGCCATTTGCTTTTAAAGTGCTTTTGACACCAGCCTGTGAGTTTCACCGATTATTTTCAAACGCCTGTCTGACCTCTGTAGCCACGCTGTCTTTTCACAGGCAGCCAGCCGTAACACTGGGGGAGACGTCCTAGTCGCCCCGAACTCTGGATTGAAAACTGAAGGGCGTCACATCTGTTTCACTGGACCACTGAACAGCCTGACATTTCAGGAAGTCTGCTTCTTGTTCCGACGAGCGGCAACCCCTGGTTCTGAAACGCGTTAGTGCCTCAAACCTGCATTCTCTCTAATGGCCATCAGGTGGCGACTTCTCTGATTGCAAAAAAAAGTCTGATTGTATGAAAGTCTATGAGAAAATGACCCTACTTCTCTCTTGATTTATTACCTCAGTAAACAGTGTAAACACAAGTTTAAGGTCTCAATCACGAGTTTCAAGTCTTCTTCAATACAGCATGTGCGTGGGTGACGTCATGACGACTACATCCACTTCTTATATACAGTCTATGGTTACGACGAACTGTAGCGCACGCTAGTTACTAGTTATGAGGCGCACACTAACCCACTATTAGACGTTTATATATTTCACCAATTTTGGGATTTTAATTATGGGACAAAAACAACAAGAATAGAAACACTGATTAAATGGAACTATTTAACTTTGGGCCACTTACACTGGCATGATGATGTATTACAGTATTAGAGTACAGGAATCACTCATTAATTAGCATTCTTTAATAGAATGTAATTTGAAGATCTTTGTTTAAAATCTGCATTTGGATGGAACATTTAAAACAGGTCCAGATAGCTGTAGTAACAGAGCCAGGCTAGCTAGCTTTCCAGTATTGGTGCTAAGTAAAGCTGTCTGTCTGCCAGCTGTGGCCATATATTTACCGTATGCACACTGACACCAGAATGGCACTTATGTTCTCAAAAAAACAATAATCGTGTTTCCCAAAAATATTGAATTATTCCTTTAAAAGTGCAGTGGCATCATGAGGGTGATCATGTTCTATGTACTTTCTTCTTTTTGATGTTTTTAGAAAACCTGACGATCGCGTTCAATTGAATGTTCCTCAAAGCAGTAAGTGGGTGAATGTTTGCTCTTGCGAAATGCGGATCCACTCGGGGATCTGCAGAGTTTGTGCAGCTGCTCCTCCAATCCGCCTCCATGTGCCAAGCCAAGCCTCAACCAAGGCGGGCCTGCATGCTGCCATTAGAACATTCAAACAAACAAATTAGATAACTAGAACGCTGTATCGATGACACGTTAGACATTTCACTGGGATCCATACACCTCCCATCAACAGACAGACCCATTAACACAGGAACAAATGCATATGTGTGGGTGACGCGGCACGGCACCCATCATCATTCACGTCTGTGTCTCGTGTTGCACCTAATGCCTGACAACCTCGTTCATAATTCATATTCATTACATGCACGTCTTAATAAATAATGTTTCGGGACCATAGTTTAGTCTTGCAGGAATCACGGTACAAATGCACTGTTAGTGATGCTGGGTGAAACGCAGAGAAGGATTTCATCAGGGAGTGACACTTTTTAAAGGATCCACGTTCCTGTAGCCCTGATTCATAGTCGCATTGCGTCGTCAGACTGGACTGTAGGTATGGAAATAGACATACCGCTCCGGAGAATGAGAAGCAAAAAGACTACAAATAGCACATTTATTCAGACCACAATCAGCTCGTATTGTGTGCTTGTCTTGAACTTCCACAAACCCTCCCATGTCCTTCTCTTTAGTGCCACCGACCGCCTGTGGCTGCTCACTATTCAGGCTCCCAACCGAGACGTTTCTTTCCGGGGCTGACATGGCATTCTACTTCTAATTATCTCTCTTCATGCCTGCCTCCCCTTTCTCCTTTTTTACTAGTTTTCGGTCACTTGATTATAAATCAATGCGTTTCTGACCTCTGCCAGCACATTTGAAGTCACATTGAGTCACAGTTTACATAAACCTGCATGAGCTGGTGCAGGTAATCTGGGGGCCTGCTATAGCTCCATCTAGCCCCAGCCGAGGGTTGCCAATGCAGATTGCGCCTCAGATACCAGGCAATCCAACCTACCTGTAATGAACATGTAGTCGCAACCAGTGTTTGATTAATACGCTGTATGCCTCAGTGTGTGGAAGTGACCAGGGTCCTTCTTTTCTTAACAGGCTTGACTTCAACATTGCTTTCTACATTACGTGCGACTGTGGCTCAATGGTCAGCAGGGTCGTCCTTCAATCCTCCTTCGATCGGTGGTTCAATCCCCGGCTTTGCTAGCCAAGGCACTTAACTCCAAATTGCTCCCGTGTGTGTGTGTGTGTGTGTGGGTGTGTGAATGTTAGCTACTCCTGATGGGCAGGTGCCCCTCCCATCAGTGTATGAATGGGTGAATGATGTCAAGTAGTATGAAAGTGCTTTGAGTGGATGGAAGACTAGAAAAGCGCTATACAAGTACAGACCCATTAAAGTGGTGTTCACTTGTGAAGATTATATTGCTGTGTGAGTGTGATAAACTTTACATGTTTTATTTTCTGAGGGGAAGGAAGCAGTGCGACGCTAACTTCCGGGGGTGGGCCTCCAAAAAAAGCAGTTGTCACAGGTTGCCGATCTCAGCAAACCTTTTGATTTGCAATAACGCGTCACGATGACAAATGTCGGTTCTGCCGGTTTGCATAAAAATCCAACCGCTGCAAGCCTGACCGGACTCGCAAAACCGGAAATCAACCCCCCACTGTGGCTATAAGGCCTGAAGCTTGGCAAATGAGTGAGCTCATCAGGGCGTCCAGCTCTCCGCGTTAGCTCGCCTACTTCCTGTATATCATGCCCACATACATAATTCATGCCTATTACACTTTCACATTTTTCATATTTCATGGGTTGGGATGATTACCGCTTTTTCAACAACTCCTGTCCAGTGTGGCTTTGTTGTGTTTGCATGAATATTTAATGTCCGGCGGAGATGGAAAGTACATCGCTTCAGCACATTAGATGTTGTCATTCATGTGATTGGTGAACGAGGGAATTTGCGGGATTCCATTAGTGCTGATTTGTTCTGTTTTTGCCTTTGAGCGGTGCAGAATTAAGGACGAGTCTCTCATCTAATTCATATAATTATATCTGTGAATGTCTTGCTTCAGAAGTTTTTCAGAAAGTCTCAGAGTGTGTGTGTGTGTGTGTGTGTGTGTGTGTGTGTGTGTGTGTGTGTGTGTGTGTGTGTGTGTGTGTGTGTGTGTGTGTGCACGCTGCCAGAGATGATTGTTCCACCAGAGTATTGTTTTTCTTTCAATTTTTTGGAGAAGTAAAACAGCTTCGCTCTCAGATTGATAACCATGCAAATTCAAAAATATATAATTCGATTTTTTCTCAAAACCTAAGTGCAAGTAATTGACCGTGTGAGCTTTTCGACTGGAAATAATTGAATGTGAAACAGAAAGCGTGTGAGTTTGAGTCCCGAGGTTTTCACATGGCAGCAGTGCTATCGAGCCTGCGATCACTTTCGGAATACTATTACGTGTAAAAACCTCAAAATGCATGCGTGCTTCATCACTCCAGTACCTCATACCTATAATTCTGTCTGACATCTTTTTGAAAAGAAGATACAGATTTTAATTGACTGAAACTGAAATTGACAGACCTTGACAGACTCCCTGTCTACAATATGTACATTATCTTCCACACACAATTTAAAGCCCATTAGTGTGTAAGGTTTGAGGGTAAGAAGACATTTCGTAATCCTTAGATACCAAATCATATAGTGGTGCAGGAAATAAGTCAGCATTTGTGCCCTTCCTCTCCTTCTTCTCTTGAACCTGGTTTTTGGTAAGATGCTTGAATTAAGATCTGTGGTTAACATCGGTAAATACCCTACGCAAAAACATTTTCAGCTTTAACGTGTGTTAAAAAAGGCGGTTGCTAACAAGCAACACGTCATCACACCCAACAGCCCGCCTCTGACTTAGTAGTGGTGACTAACGTTAGCTTAAGTATAAGTACAATAGACTTTTGGAGCAATTGTATTTACGCTTCAAAAATATTAAATGTGGTGTACATTTGTGAAGATTGTCCGTCACAAAATGTGTATCGTAAACGTTTGTTTATGATACAAAGTGTGTCCTTGGTTGTCCACTTTTTTTTTCACAATTGGATTTATTTTTTATGCGTTTTCCATTTAGCCTGTAGTTTGCACTTTAAGATAATAATCTTTCCTAAACTTTCCTATAAATAAAAGTCTGTTAAGCCACAATCTATTTAAAATTGAGGTAACACAATGGGGAATGAAACTGTGGCCCACTGATGAAAGCCCTTGCATTTGCAGTTACAATTTTGCGTCTTATTGCAATAATTCCGGAAAAAAGTGCTAACAACTCCACTGAAAGTCCTGCTTATCACCAAAGGTGGCGCCGAAAATCTTTGAGATTGTAGCTTAAAGCTATTTTATATTCAAATAAAAAATAACATCCTCCTTAGTTGTGGTATAAAACATGACGAGTATAATTCTGCTCAGTGTTTATGCAGTATTTATCTGATACAACCAAATATTTAAGAATAAAATCATATTGAATTAGTGGATCTGTTCCAATATCCAACTCTAGCACACAAATGAAAATAAAAGACAAACCAAAAATGGAGATTCATTCCTAAAAGGACAGCTACTGCCCAAGGGACACTTGCTCTGTTGCACTCCATTTCTCTGGAGAACACTTCATCCAGACACTTTTCTTTCTTTTTTTCTGCTCTCTTGTCTCTCAAGCTTTCCTCCCTCCCTTCCTCCCTTCCTCCCTCCCTCCCTCCCTCCTCCATACCCTCCCTTGGCAGCACTGCACTTCGGTCACCCTCCAACCTCGCGTGATTCTCGTGTTGATACGACGCGAGGTATCTTAGCCAGACTCGGAGGGAACATCGATTAGAGCGGGGCGACAGGTTATTAGCCATCTCTGTTGTTTACCCGGCGGAGCGGACTTCGGTAGGGGAGTCGAGAGCAGGAAGCAGAGCGGAGATCAATGTCAGATTCAGAGCGAGGCTTTTTTTAATCACGACGATCAATCACAGGTGTCCGCCGCCGAGTCATCCCTCATGCTTATTTGATAGAATCTCAGTCTAACCATCTATTTTCAAGGTTATTACGATGCCAGGGCTGTGCGAGCTTCTAGTAAAAATATAAAACTGCATCAAAATGGTCAAACATCTTTAATGTTTATTGAGGTCGGAATGAGTTGAAGGATGTTTGTTGGAAAAAGTTGACTAGTTTTTGCCCCCCCTCCCCCTGCGCTGACCTCGCAGGAGCAGAGACCAGCCATGCTCAAGTGCCAGCGGATGAAGTCCACATTCAGTGCCTATAAGCCAACTGCAATGGCAAGAGTAGTTTAAAATAACAATAAAAGAACAAGTATGACTTTTGGTGTGGGAGGATATCAGGTGCGCCCACACAGAGACAGCAAGATCAAGCCAACTCCCAGACAGCAGCAGGGCCTTCCTAACAGCTAAGCACCACACTGACATGCTGCCAACTTAATATATTTATTCTAAGATTGACAATTTCCACACCAGAAAGATGACAGGAGTGATGCAAGGAGATGTAATCTCCTCCTTTTTCCACACTGAAACTCACTTGAAGATCTAAAAAGTCTGTTTTTCCGCGACGCCAACAAAGAACAAGGAAATACTGCATCGTAGATCTGGAGCTGCTGTAGGCATCGTCACGGCTGCCGAGGTTATAGAATGCTGCACAGGAAGAGATCCTTGGCACCACATGGCGGACTGGGAAATTTGGCGGACACAGCGCAGCAACTAGCAGTGAACCAGCCATGTTTGGCGGACCAAAAAGGAGCTTGAGGGAGAGTGAATACTGGATTTAGATTCATCAGGCCCCTATGTGTCCGCCGGGTGTGCAAATGCCATTTGCTAGCAAAAAGGGCAACTGAACGACTGTACTACTACATACTCGAACAAATGATCCATATGTACCCGAGGTGGCCATTATCTGTTAAACACACACATTTTGCTCCAAAGTTCTGTGTCCCCTCAGAGGCAACAGAAAGAGAAGAACATTAGTAGCTGTTTTCAATCAACGTTGAAATGTTCGCAACTGAGCTTCAGTGTCTTTAAAACGGAAGACGCTATTGACAAGAGTGGCATAAGAAGATGTAAAAGTGTCCATTGAGGACTTTGTAGAAAATGTGTTGATGTACTTTAAGACAGGAGTTGAGGGTTATTTCAATTGATTTCAGTCATTGATCGCCTTAAAGGGAATACTAGCTGTCTTTTATGTGGATGTTCAGTCAGTGCTGATTGGAAAATGTAGTTAGTTCAAGCAATACATTTCCACAGTGCTTGCTATATTGACCGACAGAGCTGAGCTCTCTTGCTCGCAGAGCCTTGCCGACCGTGCCTACATGTACCAGGATGCATTGCGAGTAAGCTTCTGACACCCGGGCCAAATACAAGTCTCCACACTCACGGACAGACGGACTTTGTGCGTCTCGCAAACATTTTGAGCTTTTTATGAACCCTTTCCATAAGTCTGCATTTCTGCCAACTTTGCCCAAGGGAATTACCCACAGTTCATAGTCTAAACAGTTAAACACGGGATTACCAGTGGAAGCATGGAGAAAAAAGGTAAACAAAAAGGACGGCACATGGGTGTTAAGCCTGGCAAATTACATTTACTTGGAAACATTAAGAATTAAAGATGGAACATGAAAACACATGCAATCAGAGGAACGGAAGCAGAGACTTTATCTCACAGATTTATTCATCAAACATTTCGTTTGGCCGTTGAAGCTGTTTTGACAAAACATAATTGAAATGACCTCATCTTGTAAGGAAGGAGCCTGCAAGATGTTCCAATCAGGGAACAAAACATATCAAATAAATACCTACCAATTGTACATGATACTATTTCACTGAGGAACATCGAGAGCTCGGCGTCCCTCTACCGACCAAGAGGCGGAGACTAGAAATCCAAGCAAACATACCAGCCCGTAGTTCTTCCTTGCATCCAACTACTGTCACGTCAAAATGACGCATTTACCATCAACACCGATAGGACATCCACTTAAAACGTGGGTGGTTGGTCGGTTGGTGCTAACAAGCGAAGTGAAAATGTGAACAAGCGGCGTTGCCTGAGGGACAACTTCCACTCATTGCGGTGTGTAGTTCTTCTTCGCTGGCTCTCTAAGTGAGATCGCTCAGTTTGTTGACCGTTTTTTAACTCCACTAGTGCCGGACAGGTATCATTCCTTTCCCTCTGTTGGACTATTTTTATTTGCCCTCAGTATTGCCGTCCTGTGTCCAGAGCCTGACTGATGTTTTCTTGAACTGCTCCAGTCTGCACGTATTCACCTTGAGGCCTCGGAGGTTTGTGTCTTTGAAGTGAAACTTGAGCTTGCGGAGCGCTATCTGTCAACAGATTAGAACTCCTCGAAAGTCAATACTGCAATCAAAGTATTGATGAAATTCTGGTTATTGTATAACGAGGGCTGTGTGCGTACCGCGGTCTCCCATTTAATTCTCGTTTTACCGGAAAATCTGCTGAAGTCGTGTGACGCGAAGACGAATAGAAGAGTGTTTTCTAATGGTTCGGTTGCCATGGTTTCTGCCACAATTTCGTCACACGGCATTGTAATAGCTACTCTGGTCTTCTATCTGTTATGCCAACAGGTGTAATAACAACATGTTTGAGTATGACTATGCGCTGAATGGTTCATTAGAGTGAGGATTAGACTGTGTTAGATTGATTACATTAGCTGTGATCACAAAGAACCACTTTTATTTATTGTTTATCTCTCTCGCAGAGGAAATGACAAACTGGTATTTCGTTTTAGAGGTAAAAGACTGTTGCGCTGCTCAAACACTAATTTATAGACCAGTCATGCAGGTCGTTCTCTCGCGTCTCGGTGGCAGACGGCGCCTGGAGAAAACGCGGTTGAGAAACATAAATGTCCGTTATATTTCTCTCGGCCCGTCTCATTAATCCACAGCCAACACTCAAGGGGACCAGTGTTGAGCATTGTTGTGTCCGCAGAGGAGTTTATGTTTGTGTGTGTGCACTCAGTCGCTCACACAGACAAGGCTGACAGGACAGATAGCCATTTACCTACAGAGTGCCGGGTCAGCACTTTCGGCCTCTCTTATTTCAAGGCGGCAGGCTGCCAGCAATCCCCTAAAAAGGAGGAGGGAGAGGATTGAAAGGTGTTTTTGTTTTGGTCGGCCAGCTTCCTCTTCTCGCTGACGAGTTCGGCTGTGTCCAGCTGACTTACAGTCTGGCTCTCACTTTGCTGGTGCCCTGCCCGGTGCTGCTGTGTTAATGGGGCTGATGGAGATGAGCATGCATTACGGGGTCAAAGACAGCATGCGAGTGTTCTCACTCCCAACTTGTGAAATACTGCAGCTTGGTCAGTGGGCCTATAACGCAGCCCCCGCATTAGGGGGTCCGGAGAAATGCCGTAATTATTGTGATCCCACAAGAAATATCTAGAAGCCTCAATGTTAAATGTTGAATTCTGCCCCAGAAAATAGCCACGTTCCATTTCCCACGCTGCAGCCCAGTTGGCTGCTAAGCATATTGACCGTCAATGACCTCACTTGTGTTGTTTCCAGATCAGCTTATAGATGAGGTGGGGATGTGCTTAGAATTGTATAATCAGCCTGATCAATACGCTCCTGTGCAGGCGATGTATTATGTTTACACGAATGCCAGACCAGGGATTTATGTCTGCAAGGGTCGTCGAACCGTGACGCTCAGTTGGGAACGCACGTGCAGGGCTGCCTCTAGTGGCCGTGGTAATTATATTATGTTAAAGAGCGACAAACACAGGACAAACACAGTTTCACAAGCGTCCGCTTGTGAAGCCGAAAGTCAGCGTTGACTTATTTCCACTTACGTGCGTCACTATGTAACATGCTTTATTTCCGTGCATAACTTAAGTTACTATTCAAGTAGTTTTGTTTGAATGCACATTGATCGGGACTACCTGCGCACACCATACAATGATGATGAACAGAGAATACGTCAAATTGAATCTCCGAGTTTTGGTAAATGCAGAGTACAAAGAGAGCAAAACAGCCCCTTCCTCTGGAATTAGTTGTATTTTATAGTTTCTCCTTCTATTGTTCTTTAGAGGTGTCACAGGGCGGCTGTTCGTGTCTTAAGGAGGACACAGAAGTTGCTTGTGAGTAGAGGGATGCATTATTCACGTGGCTGCACACGGGGAATAAGGAGGGGAATCATAACCAGTGAGGAAGCTGCTGATCTGAATATCTTTTGATGGCTCCCAACGAACGGCAGCAAACATCAGTATGAATGTCGAACATCACCGCACACACGGGGGACTTGAGCATCGACAAGTCGCATGATAAGAAGCTGCTCGTGCCGCGGAGTGTTTTTCTTCTTCTTTTTGCTTAGATAATTTAGAGGGTTTGGAGATCGAGAGGAATTATGGGTATCGAGCCTGCGGCACTCCGACCCTCCCCCTCTCCTCAATTATTCATCCACTTAGGTTCCAGGTCAGCTCTTGTTTAGCACAGATTGATAGATTGTATTACTGCCAGGTTTTTACTAAAGGGAGCAATTGTACCCCGAGGCTCAGGACAAGCATATTAAACAGCAGATTATGTGTAATGCTTTTTGCTATCGATCCGTGAGGGTCTCTGAGGTTACACACACACACACACACACACACACACACACACACACACACACACACACACACACACACACACACACACACACACACACACACACTTCTGCTTTAGGTGGTCTCTCTGTCTCTAATTCACCCCGAGCCTGACGTGTGTGTGTGTGTGTGTGTGTCTGGACATGTGTCTGTCTGGCTTTAACTGTTAAGAAGTTAACTTTTTTTGACATAAACCGGGAGCTGCATGTACAGTTGGTACTTAAAAAAATAAAAACATTTTGTCATAACTTCTCAAACTGTCAGACAGATCATCTGTTGAACGATTCCATGCTTTTAATAGCATTTGCAAGATTGCCCCGGGGCCAAAGGAAAAGCAACCAATCAGAGCCGCTGAGTCTCCGGCGCAGCTGTCAATCACTGCTCGTGAAGCTCGTTAACTCAGATCAAACTGTCAAACTAGGCAGCGCTGATCACATGCGAACCAAGAGGCTGTAACTCTATTGCCTGTTTCTCACTTTAAATGTTTTCAGAAAGTGTATCGTATGTATTTGTCAATGATTAAAACTGTAGTTAACACAAACGCCAAGTAACAACACTCCTCTCTCATTTAGCTCAAACCCAAAGTGTTCCCACACCGGAGCTGTGGGTGATAAGGCAATACAGTAAAAACTATTGAGGTCATGTCCATATTTTGTATGATAAGTGGATAAGTGGACATAGTAATTATTGTGCACTTGTAATTTCAAAAGAAGCAGAAATCAAAGTGACTGAGTGAAAAAAACTGAATGTACTACCAATAGAAATGTATGCGCTGCCACCGATACTGAATAAACTATGAGTCAGAGGTATGAAACAAAAGCGATGAGTCATTCATCTGCTTGCTGATGGATATGTGCAGTGGGCATGCAGTCAAAGGGTCAACCACCTCAATGGGGGAAAATGAACTGTTGTGTAAAGTTTAAACCATGATGTTGACACATCAGTGTGTTCAATACGAAATCCGGAGCATTTCCATTGCCTCCACACGGCTCTCAACATGGCCGGCGGCTCGCAGGGAACGGCATGAACAAACACAACAGTGCCCGCAGAGCGAGTGGTGTTTACTTGAGGGGTGGGGCACTGGAAGGTGGGTGCCATGCCAGCGCTATAATATCGGGCTCGGCTATGTCAACAAAGCAGGAAGAAGCTCTGATAACGTCGCACACCGACAGGGAGAGCGACTTCGTTCTCTGCTCGGGTAGACGCTATGCTACGCCGCTATATCTTTACAGAGCAAACAGTTGCAGTTTTTCATGCTCCGAGTGTAGAGACTCTTTGTTTGTTTTGTTTTATATGTGGTGCTCTGCTGGCTATCGTGCTGGACTCGTCACTCATTGCAAAGCGCCACAGGAAGCGAAGCCACGGCTGCAGCTTGTCAAGAAGTGCACACATCCACCCACCTCTCCAACACACACACACACACACGCAAACACGCAAACACATACAGACTGATGCAGTGAGCTTCCTGTGCCGCAGTGGCTCTTGGCATGCCCTTAGTGGGAGGATAGGGGAGATTGGATGAGCATTCGTGCCTACGTAGTATGAACACAATGCAGCAGCTGATGAGTGAGAGAGTGTGTTCGTGTGTGTGTGTGTGTGTGTGTGTGTGTGTTTGTGTGTGTGTGTGTGTGTGTGTGTGTGTGTAATCTCCAACAACAAGGTCATGTCACTAAGTGTGTGGCCCTCGGTGATGTGTGTGCATTTTCGGAAATGAACAAAATCAGAATTACGTTGTTGTGGCTTCAGAACATGGCTGTGTTGTGTGTGGGTGTGTGTGTGCTTGGAAAACTCCCCTGTGTAATTCCCCAGTTGTAGGAATGCATGTTCGCAGAAGCAGCGGTGGAGTCTCGTGGGTGTCCCGGTGTGAACTCTGGGCAAATTCTACCTCACATTGCGTAACCGTGTCAGCCCCTAGACTATTTCTCCCTCCGGGTATACACTCGGGAATGTTGTTTACCTCCAGATGCCTGCTAAGTGGGACACAGCAGAGCACCACTTCGCGTATAAAGACACGTGCCAACGGCGGAGTGAAGTACGGCCTGAGTGGGACTATATTATTTGGGGGAAGAGGCCGCCTGGCACTTTGTTAAAAGGTACGTTCTGTGCCTGTCTTAGTGGCGAATGCTGGTGAGGGTCTTAAGGCGGCTTTGAAAATCCTTCCTAAAGGAATTGGGATCTCTAAATTTGGGTTGGGGGTGGGGATTCTGGCCACTCTTCTTCGCTTGTCAGGCTGCATCGTTTGCCAACTGTGAACGTCCCAACGCCGCAGATCATAAGAGTCAATAAAAAGCAGCATCGCTTCTCTCGGTGAACGTCTCGCCCAAGGACGACGCCCTCCCTCCGAATTTTCTGCAATAAAAGTTTTATTTGCGGAATCAGGGATGCCCCGGGCTTAAAGCGGCGCACAATGAGATTCAAGGGTCAGCCAAAGGGTTAACTTTCATCGATTTTGCAATTTGCGCATCATGCTGTTCTTCATTACTAGGAGTGAATCGGTGAGAGGACCTTTTTAGTCTGTTTTAATCATGGAGGGGTTTGATTTCAATATTATTCAAACGAGAGAGCACATTATCCAGCGCAATAATATCAAAAAGAAAATACGTTTTGTTCGGAGTCAGAATCCAAACTCACTGAAGAATGATTTTGTTCTCTCACCGGCGCCGGCACATATTGTCTTTCCATGCAGCACATCGGAAAAAAACATTCCCTGGAGTGTGTGGTGTTTTTCATCTTTTATACTTTTTCACACAGACGAGTCCAACTCCTGTAATTGTTAGCTTTCATCAATGATCAAAGGAGCTTTGAGAAACTGACTTTGATGTATGAAGTGTAAAGAAAAAGTGTCAGAGTGACCGGAATAACTGAGCTCTCACTTAATCAGAAATCACCTTTCGGGCCACGCAGAGCTGCGTCTTTCAGCGGCGGCATCCGCCATGATGGCAGTGAGGTTGATCGTCGCTCTGACGAGGTCATCGTGGCTGTAAATCTGAGGCTGAGACGTGACAATTTGAAATGTCAAAACTGCAGGGGCTTGTATTTTACGAGGGAGTGAGAACTCCTCTTCTCTGGCGTAAACCTCGGCCCTGTTGTGCCTTTCCCCATTCCCCTCTACGGGCCACATGTCTATTGTACCGCTCATCTCGCACAGTCCTGATGAATACCACTTTAATGTGCAAGCTCCGTGAAATGCGCGCGCAAGCAGACTCTCTTTTCGTGTGAGGTTTTTATATATGTTTGAAGTTTTATGATTTCCACAAGACAAGAAGGCTTTGATTTGATCAGGATGTGCTGGACGTTATCCGTATGTTTGTCTCTGTGTAGATACGTTAGTCATAATGAGGCTTCATGAGAAGCTCTATTTGGGCACTGACAACTTACAGTGAGGCTGTCTCATCTTGATTTAATACACCAAGTACGTCCGTACTTCCTGCCCGATCGGTACTGCACATGTGCAAACTAGCACTACACACCTGTGGTTAAACAATCTCGTGCACCCTTCCCTGATAACACTACATTGTGAATATGTTGAAATCGGCCGGAGGAGATTTATAGTTAACGTGAGCTGTCAGCAGCCGGTGGGCAACATGGTTTTGCTTGGCTTAATAACAGCTAACGAAAGGTTGCATTGAGTTACACTATGATGCGTTCAAGCTCCATTCAGTAAAATAGAGGTAAAATATAACGTTATTGCGATCTGTTCATGGGTTTCAGAGTCAGTCTCATCTTTAATTTGGGTTTTCAGTGGTGAAGCAAAAAGAGATGCGAGGAAGCATCTCAATGAGATGTGGAACGCTCTCCTGGCTGCCCTTCCCTACAATACCCATTGTTTTCCACCTCAGAGGCGGCGTTGAGGAAAATCCCAATATGCAAGAGTTTAGTCAGCCATGACCAACAACAGAGCTCCATCTGCTCCATCCGCGCGGCAAGAGGAAATTAATTGAATGAGAATTTTGCTAATCGATTTATTGTGTAAGCCATCAAACAAATAAACCAAACTCTTACTGCTCCACTCACACGTGAGGATTGTCAGCTTTTCTTGTCTTGTTATTCTTTTTTTTTTTACATATAAAGGGCCAGTGTGTAGCATTTAGGGTATCTATTGGCTATTAATTACTATTTCTTTTGTTACTGTTTAATCACCTGCAACTGAGAATTTGTGTTTTTTCATTTGCTAATGCTTCAAACAAAATGCACCGTAACTTGCACCGTAACCACAAAATGTAATCCACGTCAGCAAAATGTAACCCACGTTAGCGTAAAACCAGAAGTCAACGTTTAATTTCATTCGTCACGTAACTTCCATAGTTATTTTGACCCAGACCACGATCTTTTCCAAGTCGTTTCATGTGAAGTATGTTTTTATTTAAAAAAGACATGTAGAGAGCATAAATGAACACGTGTGGATAACCGTGAGAAGCACTGTGTTAAATTACATTTCGTTAGCTTAGAATAAGGAGCCCTTCATATCAACATAGGGAGCAGGTCCTCTTCCAAGGAGTCTGGCGCGTTGCACCGCCATGTTTCTACGGGAGCCCAGAACAGACAAACCGAACACTGGCTCAAGAGAGGGCCTTTTCTTATTTTCACGTTAGCTGAAGGTCCCCGTAGTTCTTCGACAAGTTGGGGAGTGAGGGGTATGAAGTTGGTTGCACTAAATCCTACACACCGGCCCTTTTAAGGGAATTAGTGAAAAGCTAAATAGGTTATGAATCATTGGAAATACTACCTGCATCCTGAAAGTAGGATTATCAGATGACAGCCCCACCATTTTACAAACACAATCTCTTCCTTTTTAAATAATGTATTCAGATTCTTCCGTTGCATGTTTGTGGGGATAAAGTGACCGATCCTTGTGATGGCATATTCTGCCTCTTGCTGTCCATGGTCCGTAGCTCCTGTCATCTTGTCCTCAGTGTAACCTTGTGGCGTTGATGCTAAGCTACCGCTGGCAGATTGTGCCACAGATGTTGAGCAGAGGACACTTTGAGGAGAGAGCACGGCGTCATGAAACAGAAACACACTGTTTGTTAAAGTGTCAGTTCATTCGGTGGTTCTTGTGGATGGACTTTAGATGTATGAATGTATGCTATAAAAAAACACATGGTCCGGGATAATGCTTGATTAGATTCAGCTTCTCTCATTCTAAGTCCCTCTGATTCAGCAGAATGCTGTGGAGATGATAGTGGGCTTTTTAATGTTTGGCAGCTGCTGCTTGTTTCATGGGGTTTGCAGCGTTGGCAACATTGAAGTAGTGCTGAATAAAACGTTGGGGAAGGCATCACGAGGGCTACGACACCAGCCGATAGAAGAAGTTCGAAAATCAAAAGCTGGAGATTGTCAGCGTGCGCTGTGATGTTTTGCCATATTTATTATTTAGAATTATGCATGAACGTGGCAGATTGTTCAGGATCTCCAAAAATGGTTTTGAGTTTCATGCTGCCAGAAGACACTGATTAGTAAACAACATTGTGTTTTTTTTAATAACAAGCACAGCTCAGAAAATCTATTTTTAGTACAAAGGGATCATTATAATATATCTCCCTATCTGTTGGATTTTTTTATCTGATTTCACCGTCACTTCATTGATCACATTATGTTTCCTGTGGCTGCTTCACAATAAACGCCCTCTCATGTTTCCCCAGTCAAATGCTTTTAATGTGAAGCAGCGGCCCTCTGCGTTAGCATTAGCTCTCATACGGCCGTAGAGAGGGAACAGTGAGGTAAATGAGATGCAACTACAATCTAACGCTGTATAACATGCTTATTGGGACAGTCTGACTCGTGGTTATGGAAGACTCCGCCACTACCAATAACAACTACTACATAGAGAGGTCCAGAACCTACTGAGTGTGAATACATTGAATGGGTGTTGCAGAAGAATGCCAAACAAACATAGTATCTAACACTAACATGAAACATTTTTAAGGTGGTAAAATTACATAATAGCCACCACAGCTGGCAGAGCGTTCAGAGCAGCTGGAGGGTGGAGATGTTGTCGATACGGCCGAAGCCTCACTCGAGGTAAACGTGGCCCCGATGCAAAATATATAAATGTCTTATCTGGAGAGTACAGTCGTAGCCTGCGGTGGTTCCACAGTTCCCTCAACATCACGTTCCCGTTTTTATTTTAACACACAAACTCCACGGCCCCGTTAGCTGTTATGGAATATTCAGATATTGTGCTGCCAATTGTTGCTATTGCATGTTTTGTCCTCCGTCACACGTGTAATTTCTTGGTAGTTAACTGATTCAGTGCAGCTAACTCTGTGCTGCGCTCACTCTTTTGTCTGCTGACATTTAGATTTGTGTGAAAAGAACAAAACAAAAGCCAAAGCATATCAAATGCGTCACTTCTGGGCGTGAAAAACCTTTTTACATCCGACTCATCCGCAGCAGTGTTTTGCAATCTATGAGGTATTGAAAAAAAAGGACATGTAATGAGATTTGCAGATTAATTCATTTGTTTTCTTTTTAACTGGTAAAATAAGATGAATATAGGGTGGCTTGTAAAGCGAGAGCATCCTTCCTGGTTTTGTTTTAATCACACAATTGAAGACAAAAAATTACCATTTGACAACGGAGCGAACCCCGAATAAACACAGCCATAATACAAACGCTGAGCATGCTGATGCTATAACATTAGGACCTGACATCCTGATGCTTTTTTTCTTTTAAAGCCATCCGCAATATCAGTACAGGATAATTACATGTTACCGTGACCGACTTTCACTGTTATTACGGAGCGCCGCTGCCGGTTTGCACCTGCTGAGATCTGTGCAGCTTTATCAGCGTGCTGTAATGAAGCTGTTAGCAGATAACACGCTAGCTGCTTATTATTCCCAGCCTCTCAGATCACAAAGAGCATCGGGATGAGGGAGAGGGAGGAGAGAGAGAAAGAGAGAGATGCAATGCCTCAAACACTTTCTCTTTCTAGACCTTGCGTCTTCATGCAGTTGAGATCACAAACCGCCATCTGTCCCATGTGTAGAGCAGGACACTTTTTTTGTGTGTGTGCTTGTTTGAGTGGCTCGGTTTGTGAGGAAAACCTCCCCGATCACAGAGCCGTTAATTAGTCCAACGGACAGGATCCTTCCCTCGTGCGCCTCAGTCCTCCCGCCAAGTGTGCAGCCCACCACGTTGCGCGCCATATGGCGTGGCCTCGCGCCACCTTCTCCCACGAGGCCCCGGGCATCGAGCTTCAAATGGGCCGTGAGCGGGGGGACGCTGCTGCTGCAGAGCTCCATTGCCCATCAATGTTCTCGTGTGAAACAATCTCTCGTGGCTGTGGATCAATCCGGGTAATTTGTACACGCTCCCCCCCCACTGTGTCCTCGCCTCACACCGTCGCACAGCACCGCAGTATTTTGCATGCGTGCGATAGAGCCACAGATAGCCGTGGCGCGCCTTCTGTCTCCGCATCCTGGCATGGAGAATGTGGACCGGCCCTGTAGCCAAAAGTATTTTTCAAGTGTTCTTCTCGGATGATGGAAAAGCTTAGGCCAGAAGGGTGTGTGCGTGCATGGGGTAACGTAGGCAAAGCAAACAAAACACTGACTCATCATGTGCTCTTCTTTGTGCAGGAGACGGGGGCCGCACCTGCTGGACACCAGCGCACAGGCGCACAGTGGCTCCGCCTCCTCGGCGCTTCAGGCAGCCACTTTAGCCGGCAGCGTGCCGCTTCGTCTAGCTGGGCAGCAGCAGGATGCGTTCAGATGGCAGAGAGCGCTGCCACCGGGAGGGCCATTTGTGCCAAAAAAGCAAGCGTCCAGCAAACTCCCTTATTTTAATTGTTCCAATGGGAGCACGCTGTAGAGCTGATGACGTTTTTATTTTTTATTTTGTATTATTGTTTCTTATGAAAAGTCTGCTGCCATTGACACTTCTAGAAACGCTGAATGTTTCCCAAGGATGAAAATAGCAGCTTTTATCTCTCCCTTTAACGCAACAAAGGTGGGGTGATTTACTTCCTGCGCTCACAGTAATACCATGAAAGGAATTTTACTTTTCTCTGAACAATTATTCTCTCTGTAGTACGATGTGGTTTTGACAAATCCCAAGAAATTCAGCACTGATGCCAAATTCAATGGGATTTAAAAAAGATACAAAAAAATGCTCCAGGCTTGCTCATGGGAATCCCAACAATACTTCCTGTGTATTGCAAGCTGATCCCCCGTGAAAATAAATACAGTAAAAGAGTGTGATTAGAACTCAAGGCGACCTGTGAGGAGATAAGTCCGGCTCCCTGACACACACCATTTACCCCCCGATGATTTATGGCGTTCGCCATAACGTCTAAGGGCGAGAGGAAAGTATAAAAAGCCACCTCCGAAGTGACTGTTGTGTGCAGAAATGGCAGCTCAGTGTTATATCCTTCCTATGGTGGATATTCCAAGGCTTGTGGTCGTGTTGTTCTCTCCGGATTTGTTCCCACGGAGGACAGATCTCTCTCTCTCTCTCTCTCTCTTACACAAGTTGCAAGGGCACGCAGTTGAGCATGACCGTTGCCGTATTGCCACGCACACTCAGGTGTCACTTTCTCGTCATGGCGAAGAAATCATCCCAAGCAATTTTGTGAGTTTGTGAGTTGAGTCGGAAAACAGCGGGAACACAGGTTGACCTTGAATGTGTCATAAATGCATGAAGGATTTGTGTTTGTTTCCCCTCCACCTTCGCCTCCTGCCACATTGTACTGAAAACACACACCTTGTTGCTGGAAAGTGGCCAGAATGAGGCTCACGTTTAAAGGGGAGTACTGTTTAAGATGTGTGTGTGTGTGTGTGTGTGTGTGTGTGTGTGTGTGTGTGTGTGTGTGTGTGTGTGTGTGTGTGTGTGTGTGTGTGTGTGTGTGTGTGTGTGTACGTAGATCAGTTTTCCACTATAAAAAGGAAACTAATCTGAGCATTGCACCAACTGGGCAAACACTGTAAAGGGAAACAAAGCAGGTATTGTGTCAGCGCTTACAATGGGGTCATGAGGCAAGACTTGCGACTTCCGGTTGGAAGGGACGGGTTTCACACACAGACGTAGGGATTCATCTCCCTGTTGTCTCGCCATGGACTGGAGGGATGCCTACATGCTGATATGCAGGGACCGTAATGAATGACTATGTTGTGTGGAATCTGATCACAGAAGTTAAAACTGATCGGTGGATTACAACGATTCGTAACTCCTAACAATATCAAAGAAAAAAAGATTGCTCATAGTTCTAAACCTAACGCTGCCTATCAACATTTGAATATGAACAAAAGATCAAAAGACAATGTGTAAAACCGGAAAGGGGCTCCTCGTAGTGACGGACCCACAGAGAGGTATTGACTCAGCAACGGCACTTTTTGGGGGGCTTTTTTTAGTGTCTGAGCTTCAGCTTGACTGTTTTGGTTCACTCTTTCGGCTCTCATCAGCTGGTCTCAGATAATATATGGCGCTCTGGATAGAATCACAACTCTTAAGTGAATGCCAATGTCGGGTGGACGCATGAATACGAACAGCGGCCATCTTGTCAACAAACACTCCTGCAGCCACTGCCTGCTCTGGAGTTCACTGCGAGGCATCTGATTTATTCCTGCATGTAAATTAAAATATGACGACGAGAAAAAAAGAAAAAACATTAAATAAATCCAAAATGCATACATGAGAATGAAAAAGAAAAAGAAATTAATATAGACCTAACGCTTGTGAAATCAAAGGGAAAGTGCGAGTGTGTTGCGTGGGTGGATGTGTGTGTGTGTGTTTGTGTTTTTCTTCAAAGCGAAAGGGAAAATGAGGGGGAGACTTAACTGCGTGCGTCGAACTGAGGCAAAACTTCAAGCGTCTTGGGTCACCAGATGAGTCCCAGTTTTTGAAAAACTTGGGAGGGATGTGGATTCATCAACGGTGTGATTCGAAACCGCAACGCAGTCGGCTCGTCTCGTCTAACGGAGAACAAACAGCTATTTTGTCTGGGAATCCGTTCAGGGGTGTCTTGTATTATGGGTTTGAACTTGTGAACTGAGTAGCAAGTACACAAAAAAGGCTGCTTTGGAAGGGATGGATAACACCTTTGTTTTCTCTTCTGCCTACTGTCAGTCAATATGTACAATATTAATACCGCTTCTTAATTCTTATCTTTCTTTCGCGATCAAATTACCTTCAATAAACAATCAAATAAATAAAAAACGCTCGCGAGTGCCGCTTCATCCAGTCGCTAAAATGACTGAGCATGGCATAATTGAGACTGCACTGACCAGTTTTTTTGTTTTTTTTGTTTGTTGTCGTCAGCACATCACCAGCGGTAATTATGGTTCCAAACTACAGGAAATAATTCTCCCACCCCCCACGGATTACAGTGTGCGGAGAATCTGGTTTCGGAAGTGCAACCAGTGTGACAGTCTCTCATTAACTGGAGGCGCGGCGGAATTACACGCTGGCCTTTGCAAGTGTGACAGTGTTTTTTTTTTTTTTTAAAGACCGGGAGCTGATAAAACAAGCACATGCGTCTGAAAGCTTTAAAGGACGCAACGTGTTGCAAGCATGCGGATGAAAGTGGATTGAACTGTGTTTTTTCATTATTTCATTAGGGAAATAATTGCTTCCGTTTTGGTGAGGAGAATTGGAGCCCCTGCCGTGAAATAGTAATTATTCAGACATAAAATGGGCGGTGTGAAAAAACTAAAAAAAATGTCTCGGAAGACTTGGAGGAGACTTTGGCGTTGGCGGCCTCACGAGAGACAACAGTGAACCGCTCTCTGGTATCAGCATTCAAAGGACATTGCTCCTTTTTAAAGTAGCACGTAGATCCGCCTGTCACTTTTATGGTTCTCAGATTTTGGCACAGTGCGCCATATGCGCCTGAGGGTCACGATGACTCCTGCGCAACCGCAAGTATGCTCCCACAACCCGTGTCCCAGTTTCTTCCCTGCTGTGAGCTCCCGTTAGCGTGTATCCCAAGCGGCCGCGTTTCCCTCTAGCTACGCTAAGTTTTGATCATTCATCGTCAGCTGTGAGAGGGGAGGACGACAGAAGGGAGGGGGGGAGGATCCCTGTGGTGCGTGGTGTCTGGCAGCTTCAGGGACGTATCCGTCAGCGGTGGGAGGCCGCACCCCCCCACCCTCTGCATGAGAAACGTCAACTCCCATTAGACGCGCTTGTGACAGAGTGATGTTTCCTTGGCAAATTGATGACTTTTTTCTTTTTTACTGCTGGCTCTCGGGGTGATTCTGCACGTTGATGTCCCTCCGAGAGCGGGCGCCTTTTAATTTAGCCTGCGTTCCAAACGTTGTGCCGCTCTGCATTCCCATCGTCTGCCCGAGAGCAAGGTGAGCACGTGTCGTTACAACAGCTGCATAGAGGAAACGTGCTTTTTTTCCACCCTCCCTCTCTCTCGCTCTGTCTCGGGTGATTCCAGACGCACTGCAAGAATGCGAGGCTCGAGGAGTCGTGCAGTTGTTGTGGCGGCGCAGTACTCCGGCCCCCGCTCGGGCCTCATCTGTCATCAAGCCATTGGCTGAGGACAACGTTGTCTCAGGAAACGTCAGGAAACGTCAACTAGGAAAAGAAAGTCCCCCCGGGGCGATGCGTGTGTGGCTTGCACCAGTGTTGCATTACAGCTGTCAAGTGTGTACGAGGGGGTCGGACGTGTGATGTCAAGGGTCCTCGAGTCCCCCGCCGCACACCTTTCCTCTAACCCACCCATCCTTATGAACTGTCAATGACACACTGCGGTGCGCCACAGTGTGTCATTGACAGTTCAGACAGTCACTCATGTTGTCAACCAGAGTTGGTGACAACATGACGAGGTGTTCGGAATTTCACCGCTCAGTGAGGTAGTGACTAGAGTCGAGAGGTAGACCCATTGGTACAGGAGGGAGGAGGGGATTGTCAACTAATGAATCGATCACGGATGGCGTCATTCTCTTGGATGGATACAAAAATGAGCCTTCAAATATATTTTGGAGGCTCGCTAATGTGTCAGGAAACAACAGGAACAAAACCGCCATTTAGCTGAATAGCGGGACAGGACTCTGTTGGCCTATAATCCAAGACATCTCTTTTATCTACACTATATGCTGTGTATGTCATCAATAGCCGTGTTTCTATTCAATTGTGAAGTGAGTTTTTTTAATGTCTCAAAAACAAAAGAATGAAAGAAATTAGGCACGAATAGACGACTATGCATGGCTGTAATCTGCCAGTAAACAGAGTAGAAGAAGAAGTAGAGGTCGTGAACGGGAAACTAAACTGGCATGGCTATCAAACCATCTATGAGAGAGAAATGTTCCTTCATCTCTGCTACTAATCATGTTTCATGCTGTCCAGGGACAAAGACACCATGAAGGTATATCCAGGAAGACGCATGAAAATGCATCTTGTTGGATAAAAGACAAAAAAAAAAAACTCAAGTGGCCACTTCACTGTGGAACAGTAACACTGCGAATTCCCTCTACTTGTCGTTGCCTCACTCTGAATGCATTCCTCTTTTCACCTTGAGTCCTTTAACAACCACTTGAGTCCTGAGGGCTTCTGCTGCACCTCACGCTGCTCGACACGAGCGTGACCTTAAATGTGAAGGTCTTGACCCGTGACTCTCCTTCAAAAGGGAAACGTGTACCATTTCGGTCATGAATGGCCGCTGTGGCTGCAGACCCGCGTGTTCATTCTGCGGCAGTTAGAAGGCGTATGCAAATAGCTCCTAAGCTAAGCGAGGGGGATGCACCATATCAAGCCATTGTGTCTTCCAATTTTGCCGGTGCAGCGGCTCTCTGTGACTACCTGGCTGCATTGTGCACTCCTTGCATGCTAATGGCTGAATGTGATTACGGCCGTGGATTCGCTCAATGGAATTAGGGTTGTGTACCGGCCCAAGAGTGCTGACTGTGCCTGTCAGGGCTCAGATGTCAGATGAAAAGCGGGCTGTTAGACGGTAGAGGATAGAGGCGGTGGCGGAAGCCTGCATCTGTGCTTCCAACTCCCCATCCGTCCCTTGCTGCAGTTTTCCACCGCAATCTGTAGGGGCGTCCAACGGCACACACGTAACATTTGACCTCTGCATTTAACCCAGCCTGAGCATAAAGGAGCAGAGGGCTTTGCAGCAGCCCTCTGCCCGGGGGGGAAACTCCTGGTTCGGTTTCTCACATGGGGAACATTTCGACATGCGGGGATCGAACCGCCCACCCCTTTCCAGAGCACTCTACCCACTGAGCTGCAGCTACCTTTTCCCATCCGCCCTCGACCCCTTCTGTCTTTTGGCATCTCATCTTCCCTCCTCGTTCAGTCCGTCTCTCTGTTTTCTCTGTCGCTCCTCTAAAGAGAGACGGTGTGAAGAAGAAAAAAAAGAGGGTACTCTATGCTGTTACCATGGCAACTGCATCTCGGAGCCGAGCCAGTGCCCTTCCACAGACATGTGCACTCCCTCCCTCTACCTCGCTCGTTCTCCCTCCGCCTGCCTTGCTTTAGATTAAAGCTCTGATGAGAAACAGAGACGCGGGAGAAACAAGGAGAGGCTGCACTTGTAGGCGAAGGGTGGCGTGTCATAACCCTGTGATGAATCCTTATTACTGATGGCAGATATCAAAGAGCGGCATTGTCAGTGAGCTGCACACAGTGGTGCAACAAGAGGAAACACGTGGGCGTGTTCTTGTACTGCGAGGAGCCGTTTCTTCCCCACTCGGCCGGGTCGACGGCTGGTAATTGTGGGTAATGGACCCGCGCCGGAAATTAATGCATTCGCGCTGCTCCGCGGCCTCGCTCTGTGGCATCAATCCGTATTAATTTGGCAATTAATCTGATTTCACGAGATGTCTCAATATGGGATGCTTTTTGCCACGGACCGACTTTGGTTTATGTGATTTGTACTTTCAATTTTTGTGTTTTTTTTTCCAACCACTTCAAAGCAACAGTTAACTATCTATCGACGTGGCACGGTTGGGGAAACAGGAAAAATGGCCACAGTGGGGAACAGGAAATGGTTCAACGGGCAGTTTTTCAGATCATTGGTCGCCGTGAACACGGCACAGCTGAGACCGGTATAACCACACAGACAAGCTGCAGATGAATGCATCGTGTCATGTAACCCAGATGATGTTAAGTGAAGGGGCTGTTGGTGCGCACCTGTACGGCCCGCAGGGGAAGACGCTCGTCATTTTCAGCTTGACTGATTCGGACTGGGAGGCGAAGACAATAACGGAAAAATACATGACGGCTCTGTGAGTCTGTCGGCTTCCTCTGCCATCAGAGCACGACACCCGACCGATCTGGGAGTTTATTTGGCAGTCATGAACAGGATTCAGCCAGCGAGGGGGGGCATTGATTTAGCAACTCATAGCCCGGTGCCCAGCTGGAACAGACAGTGAGGGGAAAGCGAGGGCCCCAGAGCGGACATAGCACTCCACACTTCAGCTTTCGTCCACCAAGGAGAGAACTGGGGCGGTTGTGGTAGCACAGCAGAGGAGGAGGAATGAGGTGGGAGGGTGTCATTAAGCAATCAGCCACAAGAGGCCTCGAGTACAGGAGTGTTTGACTCTGGACAGGCGAGCTTTAATCCACCTGCATGGGCTCTCGAGTATCACATCACGTTTTTTACTACCGATACCAGTTGTCGACGAGCCATATCAGCCAATGCAGCCAATTCTTTACTTTGTTCTGCTATAGCAGCTGGTATGTACAACCTTTTTCATTATCCCCTAGAAAAATATCCTTCTTTTACCTTATTGTCATCTATCGATTTGAATTTATGTTTAAAGTTACTGCGAGGAACTTTCAACTGGTTATGAAGCAGCCTCAATTCAATACTGATAAACAACGGTAAGCGAGGCCAACACGCCACATAGTCTGTCTAACCTTGCTTATGTCGTCTCCCAGCAGCTGTTGCTCGGCGGGCAGGGCGGAGGTGTCCATTTATGAGCTTCTCGGCTTCTTGATGTGTCCGCGGGCGAGACACCGATTCTCAAACTGCTTAAACTGCTCAAACTTACCTAAACCTGAACAAACCTGCATCTCTAAAACTACTTGACAGGGGAACAGACTTTGACATAACACCTGCTTCTTTTCATGCCTTCTCCAGCTTCAGTTTCTCCCTCGATCGTCTTCAGCCAGCGTGTAACAATGGGTGACTAATTGGCTCTTTGATACTGTGATGCGATCACAGCTGTGTGTGTGTGTGTGTGTGTTTGTGTGTGTGTGTGTGGACTACTTTACAGCGGGTTCAAACACGGCCCAGCCATAATCATAATCAAGCACCGGAACTATCCGTTTTATAACCCTCCTTGAACCACGTGCAATCTGTCGAGACCTTCCCTCCCTCCCTGGTTGGGAGTCGGAGGGGCGTCATCTCTTCTCCGAACCGGTGAGAACCGGTTGTGTTAGCCGTCAGCCACGATTTAACCCACCTCCAGATGCATTGCCTTGATGTGATTTGCTCCTCGAGGGGCAGAGAGACCTCCAGGGTATTGTCTGAGGGGACTCTATAACACACAGGCATTATTCTATAATGCGGATCCCACTGAGGATATGTTCACACATTATGCGCCTTGTCTTCCTTTTTATAAAAGGTCACGGAAGAATATGTTCCAGGGTCAAAAGCAGAATCCTCCACCAGTGGATACATTTTAAATAATTCAGCCTAGGTCACAAAAATATCGATTTAAAGGTCATGTTATGGGGGCTGATGGGCAGCTCCTTTTTCTTTCTCACTTGAATAAGTGGCCAAAAATGGACTCTACCAACTCCAGAATGGAGTTTAAATGCTCATACTATCTTTATCATTCGTTCACAGTCAATGCCAGTTTTTTTTTTTGTGTCTTCCGAATCACAGAGGCTTCGCTTTTAATTCCCCACTTAGACGTTCAGCAATCATTCAGGGAGAAATCCATTGTAGAGGGAAGCAGAGAAGCCGGTCTCTCCTTAATAGATGACAATGACATGCACGCAATGTGATTTTATTTATTTATTTTTGCGTAATGCACATTAAAGTACCCAGCCCACGTAAGCTTAGAAGACATTAAGTAGACAGTGAGAAGTGGGGAAACAAGGCGTGTGAGGGAGTGATATAAATTATGTCTCTATTGGGAACAAAATACTCAAAAAGGGTTTTTGTTTCCTTACCATGCTAGGTATGGATCTGCAGAAATTTAGAGCGATGCATCGAAGGGTACAGTGCTTAAATCATCGCATAAAATGCAGCGGTAATATAAAATCCATAAAAGGGCTCCATGAAGTTATCGCTTTTGACAGCAAACAAGATATAGTGTTGATTAGTGGACTTAAGCGGTGCTGGTAGATGGATTTCGTTACTTTTGGACAGAGACGAGCTGTTACCCGGTTTGAAAGTAAATTAAAAAGATTTCTCTAAACTAGTAATTAATTTCCTCAAACATCATTAATACCTTTCTAGTGAGCCTTTGTTTTGACATGCAGTACACGCATCTCTAAACAGACAAAACTGGCTGCGCTTTTTTTTCTTCTCCAGTCCACCCACACCTTATAACCTGCAACCAATTCCAACTGATCTCCATAAAGTGTAGAAACGAGAAAGCAAAGCAGAAGTAGTCGATGAGGGAAGCTGTGGGGAAGTTGCTGCACAGAAGGGAAACATAAATGAATAACACACCTGCTCTACACTGTGATACTTTACTGTGTGTCTTTGTGTTGCGTTGTTTGGTGTTATGCCTGAATTAGACCAATTAAAGACAACGCGATGGCGTGAGCCAACATATTACTAGGGATGTAAATCACTATTGTCATTACAATATAATGAGTTATTGATTCACTAGATAATGATAGAGTATCTAAAAAAAAGTCTACCATGATATGATTTATATTAGGTTCAATAATTCAGGGGCCTGCAATGCATATGATACAATATTATATGCCCGTTTAACACAATCTGTTACATTTATATCAACTCGAAAAAAGCGACTAAAATATGATTTGACTGTTTTTATTTAACCGGGCTCTTCCAGACATTTGAATGGAGAACCAGATATTCCTTTGAATGAAGAAGGTCTGGTTTCTGGACGGCAATGGTGAAATGGGAATTTCAAAATAAAGGCCAATGTTTGAGAGGATGATATGTTTGGATGTTTACACTTTGCATCGGTGATGCTGGATCGTTGATCTTTGAAGTGATACATTGATCCAGATAGATGGACCGTTACGCTACCTTACATAATAACTGATATGCATTGAGGCAATTACATAGTCCATTGCACTATGGAGCTATAAAGACTGGAGCCTGACAAGCATTTCATACCCACTCATGGATGATTGTACTCTTATCGTTTTTTGTGGTTGAACACCTTTGCGACTGAAGGAATTTACGGTTGATAGCCAAGAGTACCGACAGTAGTGCCCATGGCCTAATTCACAAATTCATTTTTTTGGTAATCGTCTTCCCAGTGCTGGAACTTGTCTCGCTTAAATAGATGATCATTATCTGGCTCAGTGAGGGATTTTATAATTAAAGTAAATGTCCTTGCCGGCAAGGTGAATTATGTCTGTGGAAATTGTGTTGTATCAAGAAGCTGTAGCTTTCAGAATTTGTAATGAAGGTGTGATCCTGGCACCAGTAGCGTTATTATTTTAGGGGGTGAAGGCAGTTTGTGTTCAGCATTTCTCACCGTCTCCGGCTGCAGCTCCCACTGTCATCTCTGCTCTTTTGATGCCGAAAGAGAGCATGCATTAACGCTTCTGACATGGCATTCTGACGGGGGGCTTGAAGACACTTCTTGATAAATATTTTGTTTGTCTTTCGTCTCCTCTCAGGTTGGTGTTACTTTGCTGACGAGACAGAGGCAGGCCCCGAGTCCGGAGGTGTAGAGCGCAAGGTAGAAGTCCTCCCAGACAGCAGCGGGCAGCAGCAAACATGCAGGAATCGGCCTCGGACAGCAAGATGGCCAAACAGGTCAGCATCTAACTATACATCTCTGTGTGTCTGTCTGTCTGTCTGTCTGTGGGTAAATCACTTAACCATGTTAAGTCCAACTTAAGAAATATTTACCATTCAACACATTTTGTAGACAGGAAGTAGCTGTAGCACCACAAGCTGTCGTGTCAATAACGTAATGTAACGACCGGTTCAATTAATTGGGAACACTTTGTGAACAGAAGTCTGACATGTTATATTCATGTACACATGGACAAAGAAGTGTGTTTGAGAGTTAGCTAATAGTATTCATGCAGTTTAATATGCTAACCTAACTGATGCTATTAGCATTGTAAAGATAACAATGTGATGTAAATTAATTTGTTTCTGTTCAATGTAATTTGAACTCTTTCCAGGTTACATTATTACTAAACAGCATTTTGTCAACTTTCAGGTCAGATACGTTGACCTTATTCCATATTTCTCTCTTACTCTTCATTCTAAATGCGACAAGCTAACAGTAGTTTAGTCAGCAAGCAGCAGTCACACCCGGGTGTTAATAATTTGTAATAATAATGTCTATGGGAGAACTGTGTTTGTGTGTGTATGAAGCAGCCATTTTTAATTTAATTTAGGTTTGAACTGCTGATGCAACCGGCTCCAACGCTTGTGGTTAATTGAGCTGCGGTTGGATATCATTACATGGCAGAAAAGACGATTCATTTGTTTATGTTGCCTCATTAGTAGTACTCTATTTCTTCATATTGCAACACTTTGTCTGGCTTGAGCCTCCAAGAGTCTGTTAAGTCTGTGATATGCAAGGAATGCATCTCTGTAATTCAGTGGTTAGTTGCATAACTGGGAGTCAACGAGTTTCCATTCGATGTACATTAGACTATATGCTTCTCAGTATGTGGAATTAGCAGATCACAGTCCCTAAAATATTACAGCCACAATGCTGACTCGACACCATTAAGTTTCTCTCAGGCCGTCTTAACCCTAATGCACTGTCCTGATACTGATAAAGTTCTTCAACATTTTTGAATTGTTTCAGATATCCACTCAGGTATGTTTAACTGTGTCATTTTGTTTAATACATATGTTAAGGAACAGAATTTCAAGCATCTGGATGAACCCAGGGAAACGGACGACTTGTCGGAGAAGACGTCCCCAAACAAGAACCTCAAGTCTCCCCAGAAGGGCTCCAAACGACTTAAAACCGCCCCCTTCAAAATGACCCTGCTGGACACCTCCGAGTTCGAAGGCGAAATTGAGGTACGCACAGCGGCGGGGAAAAACAACCCAATTTGTGGCGATGTGTTTATAAAGAATTAGCCTTAACATGCTTCGAACAAACACTAGAAAAGCAGCGTTCTTTTTTCTTCTTCTTCTTTTCCTTCCCCTTTCGTAGTAATGTCCTCTGTTGGCAGTTGTGTGCGTTGTGTGTTGCTGGAGTGAGCAGATGAAACGGGCACAGAGAATGAAAAGAGAGCTGGTGCCATGCTGGGAGCTCACCGGGGGGGCGAAGCCAAAGCAATGTCACACATTTCTGTAATGCACACAGTTGCACACAAAAAATAGTGAGTGGAGCATGAAAGTCTTCATTCTCCAGCATCTGTTTTCATTGCTCCTGCGGTGTGAAAAAGGACATTTCCCGCTTGCTTGGACAGGAAACTGAAGGCATGCATATGAAAAAAAGAAAAGGAGAAAAGAGATAGATGTAAGTGCATTGCCTTAGATAAATGCACGGGAGATTATGGAGCTTTAATGACTAGCAAGCGGCATAACACTTCTTGCAGGAGGGGCCTGTCTTTAAATATAAAATATCTTTTGTGGGATCGTGAAGAAAATTCATATCCAGATACTTGACTATGGAGATCAGCATTGTTATATCTTGTTAGGGCTCGGCTTTCCACTCCGCTCTCTGAGACTTTAATCTAGACACCCATAATGTGTCCGCCTCGCTCCGCTGCCTCTGCAACCGAGATGACAGAGTTAAATCGGGGGGGGGGGGGGGGGGGGCACAATTGGCGGCAGCCAGCCCTCTGTCACAGCCCGATAACCTGCATCCGCATCTTTCCAGCGCTGCCTGCTGGGGGCTGGAGATGTGCTGCGCATGTTTCGGAAATTACGTCGCCAAGAGTTTCAGGTGGGCTCACCCTGGGCCCTGGGCACATAATGTGCGTTTAAGAAGGAGGAAAAGAGCGCGTCAAAGGAGAGCCCTTTTTCTCTTTAGTGTCAGCCGCCTTTCACTCTTCACTCAGTTCAATTCACTTCAGTTAGTAAGTGAGGAACACAGATCTCAGCTGCTGGAAAAGGTTTTCTTTGTCTCGTGGCAGGTTGTGTCGGGGAAAATCCAGTTGCTTCTTGAAGCGTGAGGCATCCCGTTGCTTGCCGGGAACATTGAGCCCTCTGTCCCGATCCCATTCGTTCACGAGTCAGGTGCTTGAGCATCGGTGTGCCTGTGCTGGCGATGAAGACGACGACAATTTTTCGTACTTTCCTCACACTTAGGGTCACTCTGCTATTACTGTCTAATGTGAAATGAAGACCGCAATCGGCCTTCAAAAGGAATATCCTTTGTATCGAAACCAAAATGGCTACAAAATGAACGATAACCACGTCAATAAAATTGTAGCGATAGCCCGCAAAAAGGAATTTGCTGTTGAATGAATATAATTTGCAAATTAACACATTTTTGGACTGTAGCCGATGCCAACATATAAAATAAAACATCAAAATGGTCTATCTGTCCATCTCTGCTGTGTTTCAGCACCCGGGAGAGCGGCGCGATGACACACTCACACACAAATCAAACGCAAAACAAGCGCTATTATAACTAATGATGAAGCTCTGAAGCATCCAAGTCAGCCTTACTTCAACAGAAATGAAAATACAGGCCGTTGCATTTCAAATAGGTCTGTACTCTACTCTGGCACTCCTTTCAGGAGGAAGAAAGTCTCTGTTAGTGGCCCGTGACCATTTTCTCCCACCATCTGCCACGTTCATGGTTAATGTTTGGTTACTTTTCGACAACAAAACCTTCTTGGTAATGGGAGGTGTCAGGCGTCACGCTGCTCGCTGTCTGCACAAACACAAGAGGTTGCATGTCAGCCAAATGGTAAACAAAGCTTGTTTAGTTGGACCTCTTTCTGTCTTTCGGTGAATTCCTGGAGGTCTTGTCGTCACTTGCGAGACCACTTGTCGGAAGACGGCGTTGAATGCTCGCTGAGATTCCTGAGCATGTTTACTTGTGCTTTGATCAGATAGTTCCAGATCTGACTCAGGAAATTGGAAAAACCGTCTCACCACGAGTGTTGTTCAGGTGTATCACACAATCTTCCCCATCAGATGGAGTAGCCTACTTGTCGACTTTCTGCTTTTTTCGTTCTTGTTTGTCAGTTCAGTGTTTTGATCATATTCTTTGTGTTCTAATGTTATACTGTGAACCTTTGCACATTCCCCAAGCATAGATTTGCTCATTCCTTCGCAAAACTGTAAAGCGCTTCCATAAAAAAAGAAACTGCTATTTATTTTTTCAATTTTTCTACATATTTTGTTTATTTATCTTATAATGACTCTCGACAATTGAACTGTGTTTATTTGTATGCTCCAAATCACCAAGTCACATTCCTTGTATGTGCAAACCTACCTGGCAAGAAAACTGTTTCTGTTTCTTATTCTAAACCATCGAGCGGTTTCGTATGCTGTATGTACAAAAAAAGGTTTCTCTTCACCAGACTAAAAAGTATTATTTTGTATGTATACTGATTTGGTATCGGCACAAAAATCTTCATTCGTCACGGGTTGTCCCCTTTTGTACCATAAAAGCCTTTAGCACAGGCCGCTAACAGGCTAAGAAATCCATAGCTGCAAGCCAGGTGCAGCCAAGGAGAAAATAGAAGAGCAATGTTATTATGAGCCACCCACTTATGCATGAAACTGTGTGTGTGTGTGTGTGTGTGTGTGTGTGTGTGTGTGTGTGTGTGTGTGTGTGTGTGTGTGTGTGTGTGTGTGTGTGTGTGTGTGTGTGTGTGTGTGTGTGTGTGTTGATGAGGGGAGGGCGCCTCTTTATGTGCAAAAATGTGAGGTAAGAATATCAGGAATGCTCCCCTTGCTCCAACGGCTCTCGTAGCACTGCAAAAAACACTCAGAAATAACTTTGGGCCTTTTTGTGCGTCACCACAACAATAGTTAGGATTATGGTTATGACAGCTTGTATGACAAGCTAAATATTTGCCTGGCCTCGAAGCCCTGTCAGTCATTGCCGGAGAAGGGTGTACAAAAGCAGCCTCTTGTCAGCCCGTGTTTAAAAAAAGAAAAGAAGTTGTCATTAAAGTTTGAGCATCAGACCTCCAGGCCATCGGCAGGCGTGCGGTTCCGAACCTCCCTTGTGCTTCCAGGAGTCGGTTAATGACGGCGCTGCAAGAAGGCAAGCCACACTTCTCCCCGGAGGAGGTGCCGCATTCGTGGGTTAATTAAGCCTCTTGTCATGGACGCATGGCTGAGTAGTCCTTGGGGGCGAGAGGAAGGTGCCACACCCATATCCCCCCCCTACCCCCCACCCTCTGCTCACTGGGCTGTAACTCGCCTGACTATGCATCGTCAAACCTGGCTGCCCCGGTGTGAAGAGCAAAGGCTATTTTGGGGTTTCATGCTGGTTAGCTGTCCTCTTGCACCGCCAATAATCTCTTGGGTGTCCATTCTCTCTGAGATCATTACTGTACATTTGCATATTTAACTCCACGATGTCACACAGCGCCCTCTTGCTTTAACGGTGACAAATGTTGCCATCAGGGACCTACTGACCGACATGGCGAGAACTTATAAGCACGTCGCGAGTATCGCGCCAGTGTTCCTCTTCCCCATAATGAGGCAAAGGTGAAACACTTTTTTTCAAAGTCCTAGAGATGTTAAGAAACAAGACAGCGGAGAGATAATACTGCATCTGTTTCCCTGGCAACCGCTTACACCATCTCTCCGTCACCTCACAATGTAAGCTCCAGGGGAGGTGTGTGTGTGTGTGTGTGTGTGTGTGTTTCAGTGTTGGGCCGAAACCTTAACATACGTCTTCCTCGTTCTAGAATTAACCCAGCGTGTGAGCCTGTGCATGCACTGATGATTTCAAGTCACTATTTAATTATACCTATCAAATTACAGTGAAAACTGTTTTAATATGAGCATTATTGTGCATGATTCAAGAAAATTTGGCTGCTAGTGCAGTAAATGGCTTTCTATTCATTAAATTACAAACCAATCAATACTCAGTGCTAGGGAATTCAATTACTCAAAATAAGATTAGTGCTATTCCTGTATCAAAACCCCATAGGGATAAAACATATTTAGAGTCTTTCTAACCAGGTCTTGAACGTATGACCTTCAAGCTGGAGGGCATGTGTGCTAACCAAATGAACATCTTTGGCCTTTCCCATTCAATAACCGAATGGTATGTAAAGCCTCTGAAGCACTGCTATTATCAATGGACTGTGACAGACAAATACTTACACATATATGTTGATTGTCCACCAATTTCGTTCAGACTGAAATATCTCATCAATTATTGGATGGTTTTCCATAACATTTGTTAACATTCATGGTCACCGGATGATGTATCCTAATGACTTTGACGATATCCTGGCTTTTTCTCTAGTGCCTCACTCTGAGCGTGTTAGCATGCCGACTACAGCACGGCAGTTGCCTCTTGGTCATATGTTTTTAACAATGAATGGAGTTTCTTCAAAGGTGGTTTATATGGGTCATCATCAGAGAAGGATGTTGGGTGTGATGAGTATTGTGAGACTGTGGTTTTGAATACCAAATCTAGTCTCAGGCTCCTTCAACACTGAGGAAAAATGCTTATTTGTGCATCCTGGAAAAATCCATAAAGAAACTCTCGCTTGAATGTGAAAACATGAACTCGTCACTTGAACGTAATGGAAATCTTCGTGAAATGCTCATCTTGAACTCTTTCAATAGAAGAGTAACTCTCTGCCTCCAGCACAAAGAGCAATCTTCCCCAGCAATTCACAGTCCATTTTCACTGTCAAGTGTTTGAAGCCCGCCGACTGCGACACGGCACCAAATGGCTGAGCCGCTTTGTTTTGTGCAAACCAGAGAACGGGGAAGCAATCTTGGCAAAGCAAAGCTGTCTAATGGGGCCTGATATTGATGAGCCAAACTTTGCCCAATAACACTGAGCTATTCCAGCAGCAGACTCTTTTGCACATGTGGTATTGCGGAAATTAAGCTGAGAATATTTCTTCTGCATTGTTGTTGACCTTTTTTACCACAGCTGTGACATACATGTTTTTATTTTTGTCTTCACAGAAACACTCCAGAGGACAGAACCTGATTGACATGGTGTGTGAGCACCTCAACTTGTTGGAGAAGGACTACTTTGGCATGACCTTTGCCGACACAGACACCCAGAAGGTCAGTGGATCGTGTACTGCTGTGACCTCACAGGGACATTTCAGTGCACAAACATGTTGCCCACAGAACAATCTGTATTCCTCTCACTTGTTGGAGGGGTCGGCTCTCTCAGGAGCGCACCAGCCAAAGATGAATGGAAAATGAGTGCAGTTGGATGAAACAATGAAATATGACTCATCTATTCTTTGCAAGACGTTTGTACGGAATTTCTGAGCGGCAGAGCAGCTCTGGAGGCAGAAATAATCATTCAAATGTTTTCTCTGCGGAATTCAACAAGCCACTCAAGCTAACATTGCTAACAGCAAAAACGGTGTAAACGACGGCAACAGTGCTGCCAGAGCCGACAGTGTTAACTGGGATGGTGAGCGGATGGTAAACGTTACGCTTCAGTAGAGAGCAGTGCAGATTAGTTAGCCAACGTTTGGTTCTGCTCAGGACGCTATAACTCCATAATATCTTTACATTGCAAATATCTGTTTAGCTGCTATATTAATGCTTTCAATCCCGTATATAGAACCCTTAAAGCTCCATTGACTGAAGCCAAGAGCCACTGTTTATCAAGAACAATTGCAGAAGATTTTGGTCAAAATGTAAGCGGGCCAGTTTACTAGCTTAATGACTATAACTGTGGGAAGGTTTTAAGTTTAAAGCAAGCTAATATAATGTTTACTGAACAGTGCTTTTACTGAAACCGTGTAAATATAGCACAAGTGGAAAAGGGTCATGAAGAAAGGGATCCAACTCAGAAATGTCAGTTTTACTGCATATGAATTCAACATTACATTTGGGATTAGACGGTTTTCTTCTTTCAAAGGTTTCATAGCCTCACTTTAAGGTCAGCCAGGCTAGCTCGCTAATAGCAGAAGTGTCAAGTTGGTTTACCCCCAAAAAGAAAAAAACTCACTCATCAGAAATACTGTTAGTCTTTTGGGTCACTGGTTCTGTCCTCTGAGGTTTAATTATCTCTGCTTTTGATAAATGCATTCATACATACATTAAACACCAATCAGCTCGCACACCATTTTGATATTTTGAGTAGAAGGTCTGAATATGTTCCCCTCTGATCTTTGTTTACGTCTTCGGGGTGCACAGACCAGGCATATTATCTTCAAGTAAATGACACTGACCTTGTGGGTCCTGGCTGTGGGACCACTTTAGGGCTCTTTGTCAGATGTGGGTTTCGGGTCTCGATTGATGCGAGCCTCCCTCAGGGCGGGTATGTGATATTGCACAACCGGCTACAGAGGAGCCTTCTGCCTTTGAAGATAGGAAGGAAGACAAGTCTAAGTCCCTTTTACCATCTGCAGCATATTCTCTGTCACTGTCATCAGCTTGTACATACTTTGTTAGCTCGCATGTTGTGACTTGGTCCGTGTCTGACGGCCGGGGCTTTGGATTTAGCGTAATCTCGGCCCATAAAGACAAGCAACTGAGGCGGTTAAGTAGGTTAACAGGATTGAAGTTCAAATATTTTCCTCTCTCTGAGTGTAGGTAAGGCTTCGGCTTAGATAAATATGATGGGCTCGTCAAAGACAGGCTTCTGAGCGTAGATTGATACTACTGCCTGGGGTCATCGCTGATTGGTCGACAAAACAAGCCTTAGAATTGAAATGTCATTTCAGATGCCCTTTCTCTGCCTCAGTTGGAGAAGCAGGGATTTAATCTTCGTGCTCCGTGACAGCATTTATTCCGTGTGATTGCTTTATGAACTTGGGTTGTAAAAGCAAGCGCGAAGCTTCGAAGAGTCCGTGATTAAAAAGTTCTTCCTGCTTTTCAGCAAAGTGAAAAGCAACGCAGCAGCGAGCGCCTTGCTAATTGAGTGCTCTTTGGCCTAGGCTGATATAAGATTGATTCAGGGGGACGATAAATGCCTGCGGCTCATTAAAGCCTTTTAGCAGCCTGATTAAACACTGAAGGAGCATGTGCATTTGTGCCTGTGTGTGTGTGTGTGTGTGTGTGTGTGTGTGTGTGTGTGTGTGTGTGTGTGTGCGTCTGTGTGTGTGTACGTGAAGATGCAGTTCACATTGCCAGCTGCTTGCAGTTTGCCCAACACGGCCACAGCAATTGCACCGTGCTGTGTCAACATCTCTCGCTCCCGTTTCCACTCTGACTGATGTGAGACCAGATGCCAAAATGGCTGTCAGTATAATAAGTGGCCGCTGCGGGAGTCATTCAGGTTAGCGAGGATTACTGTCGCCTCTCTGCACCGCGGGCAGTACATAGCTACGTAGTACGCACCAAACACCTGTTTGCGCGAGGAGCAAAGGAACACATTGTAGTTACACCTGTTGCTCTGTGCGTAATTAAGTAGAAGTCCTTTTTTGCGGACTTTATTTTAATTTGATTTTAATCCGCAGCAGCACTGAATTGCGATGTCTGTCAGTCGGTCGGTCCCTTGGGCCCAGACTTGAATATCACAATTACTGGATGGATTTCCACGGCGTTTTATCCAGACATTCATGGTCCCCAGAAGATGAAACGTCCTGACTTTAGTGATAACCCGGCTTTTGATCCAGTGCCACCAGATTTTGGTCAAATGTGACCTGCTTGACGTTTTTGGTCAAATGTCTCAAAAACGATTAAGTGGATTGCCACACAGTTTGGTTCAGATGTCCACGATGCTCATAAATCCGAATGGCTTTGGACCTTTTTGTCTCCATTAGCAGTGCATCTACAAGAGTGGCAAACATTTCCATGTCCATTACATTGATTTATGACCAAATAGCGTCTAAGGTAATGACATTCACATCAGCCTCAGCTGCACTTTGTGTTGAGTGCTAATTAGCTAGTGTTAACAACCTAACACACTGAACTGAGCGTGACCATGGTAAACATTATACCTGCTAAATATCAGAACGATAGCATTCGCACTGTGAGCGTGTTGTCAAGCCTTTAGCTCGAAGCACTGCCCCAGAGCTGCTATCAAAGACTTTAGATTGTTGTTAAAGGTCCCATATAGTAGAAAGTGAGATTTCCATGTCTCTGTTGATCATAAAGTAGGTCTAGGTGCTAAATTTACAACTGTGAAAGTATAAAAGTGCTCAATCTATGGCGAAATGGACACCCTATTCAAAGGATAAAGGGAAACAATTTAAATCAATTAATAGATTTTTATTGTGTTTTAAGGATTTTAAAAAAAGTCAAAATTCCTGATTAATGTTTTTTTATATTGTATCTCATTGCTTTTCACTCATTTACTTTTTGAATGACACAATAAATAGGTACATTTTGAGCAAATGCCTCCTCTACCGACAAAGAAGATGACTCTGATGAAGGCCATCAGCTGAAACATACGGCGGTTTAACAATAGTTACATTTGTAGAAACTCTTCCAGTCCACAGACACCAAGGCCGTTTATCAATAGTGAAAAAGAATGTGTGTATCCGCCCCGTGATTTGGATCCGCTCCAACATTTAACGGGTTCGTCCTTGGCCCATACAAAACCCTTCTACCAAATTTCATGAAAACCGAGCCAGTAGTCCCCCTATTCCCGCTGACAAACCGACAAACAAACCGAACGAAAACCATAACCTCTTTGTCGGTCGTAAACAGATGAGTATGCAGCGGCAGGGTCCATGAGCATGCGGGGAGGTAGCGTCCGAGGTAAGAGTAAGTGAGGGAGGTATTTCATTACTCTCTTCATTGCCGACTGTGTGCAGCTGTGCCCCTAAACGGCATGATTTACGGCTTCTGTTCCGAGCGAGTCAGTGTGCACCACTGCACTACCGCGCCGCTGATGAGATGCTGCAGCAACCAAATCAGAAACGGTGCCCCCTTCACTGCACGATCACATGCAATGCCATCAGATAGGTAACTGGCTTGTGGTGAATGTTTTTTTTTTTGGTGCAACACAATGAAGAAAACAGATGCTTGAATTAAATCTGCTCCCTGCACATTTGAACAGCTCAGCAGGGGAGAGCTCAGTTCCTTTACTTAACCATATGGAAAGGCTTTCATTAGGAACCTTTGACGGCAATTAGAGCAAAATGTGACACCGGGGTGTGCATTAGCCATGTTCCCGGTCTGCCCTGTGTTGAGTTCTGCCTTCTGTCTTTCAGAACTGGTTGGACCCCTCCAAGGAGATCAAGAAGCAGATGCGCAGTGAGTGTCTTTTCCAAGAGATGATGAGTGAAGTCGCGGAGGCAGATTTCTTGGCATACAAACCGATGCAACGGCTTGTATTTGCATCTTTTGTGCAATCTTTCCTCAGACAGACTTGATGGTTAACCCTGTCATTGTAATTTCTCCTCAGACTCTCCGTGGCACTTTGCCTTCTCCGTCAAGTTCTACCCTCCAGACCCCTCCCAGCTCACCGAGGATATTACCAGGTAAGACACGCCCCCCCCCCCCCCTCCAGCTCGCCCACGCGCGTGCTCTCACAATATCAACAGTTGTCACTCTTCTGGCTTTGCTGTCGGATGCTCTTCAGAAGGAGAAATTGTGCACTTGTGTCAGTTCTTCAGATGATTTTTTTTATTTAGTGTTGACATAAAAGTATTGTAGCAATTTACATGGCGTATTTACCCCCATATCAAAGCAACCCAAATCCCCCTCTCCTTTTGGAGGATTAGACCTGGAATGCTACTAACTGCCATGGATTAACTGCGCTGAAAACTTGTTGGAGCTTGCCTTGGTTCAGGCCTGTTTTGACTGCCAAAGCCCTCCTCTCCTCCCCCTTTTTGTATCCTCTGACAGATACTACCTGTGTCTGCAGCTGAGGGACGACATGCTGTCAGGTCGGCTGCCGTGCTCGTTCGTCACTCACGCCCTCCTGGGCTCCTACAGCGTCCAGGCCGAGCTGGGGGACTACGACCAGGACGACCACGGCTCCGACTACGTCAACGATTTCCGCTTCGCCCCCAATCAGACCCGCGAGCTGGAGGAGCGGGTGATGGAGCTCCACCGAAACTACAAGTACATTAAATCCTTCTTTTTAAGCCATCTGCAAAACCTCTGGGAATGAACGGCCGATGAGACTGTTACTGATTTGTCGAAACTCCCCTTACATGCATATGGCTGATAGATGCCGTCACATTGCCGCAGCATCTGTCACTGAGATGTACACAGTGCGATGTCGTGCCAGCGCGAGAACACTTTCTCAGTTACAGAGTCTTCTTTGCACTCTGATTTTGGCACTGCTTTCTGGCGTATGCCCAAACATAATGCTTCGGGAGGGGGATCGGGAGAAGTGAAGTTATCAAGCTTATTACCAAGATAATTCCACTCCCACTGTGCAAGATTATGGGTTTATTATCTTGCAGCCTGTTGATGTTGGTTACAGATGTTGTTGTTGTTCGGCTCACAGGGGGATGACTCCAGCAGAGGCTGAAATTAACTTTCTGGAGAACGCAAAGAAACTGTCCATGTACGGGGTGGACCTCCATCACGCTAAGGTTGGCAACATTTGTTTTTAATGAGCATTAGAGAAGGTTTCAAGGACACGCACTGGTAAATCATGTCTGCCTCTTTTTGTTGTCCCTTGTTTGCTGTAGGATTCTGAAGGGATCGACATTATGTTGGGCGTCTGTGCCAACGGGCTGCTGATCTACCGCGACAGGCTGAGGATCAACCGATTTGCCTGGCCAAAGATCCTCAAGATATCCTACAAGAGGAGCAACTTCTACATCAAGATCCGACCCGGAGAGGTGCGCAGTACGGTTCAGGATAATTAAAGCAGCACTCCATCAAGTTCGTCAAGGGTATTGCTACTCAACAAAAATAGTTGTGCAATGTCTTCTCTGGCTTTGGAGGAAGCCTTGTCAAGTTTGAGACTAACCCTGATGATGTCACAGCGATGTCATCACATTTTTATCAGAAAGCCTGCGTTACCAACTGGTGGGCAAGCCCACATTAAGTTCTTAAAGGGTTTAAGCTCAGCGATGTCATCTGAGTTTCCAATCTTCATGCTAAGTGCTAAATTATGCTAAGCTTCATATTTAGCATACAGACATGAGTATGGTCTTCTCATCTTATTCTCTGCAAAAAGGCAAATTAGCCTTACAGTCTAACTATTTATTTAAGCCACAATCTCAGATTTTGACTGCAGTAATAGTTGGATGTTATGTCACAGCTGTCACTGTTGAAAGTCACAGGAGAAATGAATGTGCGGTTAGTTGTGCTGCGCAGAGGGCCGTGAAATCCTCCGCTTTATACCTCCACGTTTTGCTCCCCTGCACAGTCAGGGTCTATGTTCCGGCCCTCCTCATTGTGCCATGCAGTGCTGCAGCTTATCCTCCATGCTGAGCCTCGGTGTGACAGTGCTGTCTGGGCCAGACTCAGTCAAGTGACAGAGCCGCACAGAGGGCCTGTGATCGAGACAAAGAAAGGGTCCCTTTAACAGAGCGGCCACAGCTGCAGCCACAGCCAGAATAGAAGGATAAGGAGTGTAAATATAGCGCCGTGAACACGTTTGGCTCCCAGTGTCTGAACATTGGGGCGTTATCTTTCCTCTGCCTTTATCCGCTCCTTTCTGTCCGGTCGACAAAATCCATGCTCTGAATGTGTTTGCTTACGTAGTGGAATCCATGCCAGCACAAAGTACACCGCTTTATTGATTGGGTTCAGTGTTCACGTAAGACGTAGGTGTCGTATACTTATTTAATATTTTATGAATGTATTGTATGTATGTATTTTCAATCAACTTAAGTCTGCGTAGAGTAAACACACCTGGTGTTAAACCCCGCACACCTTTCTTCACATGCCTCCCTGTCTCCCCATCCTCAGTACGAGCAGTTTGAAAGCACAATCGGTTTTAAGCTTCCGAACCACAGGGCTGCCAAGAGGCTGTGGAAGGTCTGCATCGAGCATCACACCTTCTTCAGGTGAGAATTGATTTGATCTCGTCGTTGGAAAGATTCTCGTTCTGAGCTCATCAACGCAAAACAAAACATTCCCTCAGACTCGCGCTGCTACTATTAGTTTTTTTTCCCCATAGGCTGGTGTCTCCAGAGCCTCCTCCGAAGGGCTTCTTGGTGATGGGTTCGAAGTTTCGGTACAGCGGAAGGACACAGGCTCAAACCAGACAGGCCAGTGCTCTTATCGACCGGCCCGCTCCGCACTTTGAGCGTTCCACCAGCAAGAGGTACCTGCTGTCCAGGAGCTTGGATGGAGGTGAGCGCCACAGTAGCTCCTCAATAGATCTGGTTATGGAGGGTCGAATTTAACTTGTGTTCAGTTCCAATAGTTGTAGCCTTATTAAAAGAACCCTCAAAACAATTCTGGAAATGTGCCCCTTTGCTTTCTTGCAGAGCGTTATGCCCTGTTTACACCTGGTAATGACATGCAAACGGACGTCGAACTGTTTGGTACACAAAAGAATGTCCGCTGTTCTGACCATTCTGCTACGGGGTTTTTCATGGGAAATTTTGTTTCTATGGGTTAGAAAAAAGACCACCTCCAAATGTGGCGTGAGTGATCGGATCCCAATATGTCCTCAACTCGTCTTGGGCACATTCACTCTTGTGCTTAGAGCTGTTCACTTGTTAATGCCAGGGATGAACATAGCCTCACATAAGGCCATGAGAGAGTTATCTTAGCTGTGCATAAAACCTGGAAGCAGGAGAAAGCATTTAGCCTGGCTCTGTCCAAAAAAGAAAAATGTCCCTACCTGCACCTAACTAATGTACATGTTATATGTCATCCATTGCATAAATTGTAAGAAAGAAACTTCTTGACCTGCTTGAAGTAGTCGCTCACATAACCCCGTCGTTTTGACCTCATTTGAATTCCCCCTTATGTCTCTAAATAATGAAACTCTTCGCCAGCAGCAGAGTTCTCGCGGCCGATTTCTGCCATGTGCGAGAACCACGACAGCCTGTCCCACCGCAGCGCCGGGGAACAGCGTCGCCTCCACAGCCCCTCTGTGGACGAGCAGGAGACCGAGCTGGAACCCAGCATGGAGCAGGACGAGGAGGACAGGGACCAAGAGCAGGACGAGGAGACGGGGCAAGAGGACGACGGTGACGTCACCCCAAGCAAAAAGAAAGAGATCATGGTAGTAAAGATTTCCTGGGAAACTGGGACTTTTTAAACTTTTTTTGTTCGTGCCTAAGTAGATGTTCACATTAAATATGGTCCAAATGTATAGAGATTTTGTCACCTTGAAGACAACTGCAGCCTCGGTGCGGGGAGATGACATGGACTACAGGGGTTCTTGTGTAAATGTGTGCAGTAGAAGCTTCTCTGGCCAATTTAGGCTTATCCAGCAGGGGCATAGCGCTGCTGTGACTTTGGTGGATTTAGCATTTACAAACTCTTTTCTCCTTTCACCCCGGTTCACTTCAGGCTGATACACTTACACTGCACTGCTCATGAATCCTGCTTCGCTGTTTTTTCTTTTCTTTTGACCCTTTCTAATAACGCTGACAAACCCAAGCCTAGCTAACATGCTATTTCTTTCTTTAACTCTTGCTGGCGACCAGGAGGAGGCTGGCTCACCAGTCGACAGTAAACAGGAGGTATTTGGTGTCTGGTGATTTGGTCTGTCTGTCTGTATACCTGTCTGTGTTTATCCATCGCGAAGTGTATCTGTCGTAATCGTATCTCATTCTCTCTGCCTGTCTTCCGCTGCTCCAACTGTGGCGGTCAACCCTGTCCATCATACACAAAATGGGATATATTTCCAAATTTGTCTCGGCATGATAACAAGTGGACAAATCTTGCCCTCCTGTCTGTCTGTCTGTCTGTCTGCCTGCTCGTTCTCTGACTGACCTTCTACCGTCCTGTTTCTGCATCTGACCTCGTTCCTGCACTCTTTGACCTTGCACCGCTCACCTCTCGTGCTCGCCCCTCCCCCCGCCCCGCCCCATCTCTCTCAGTTGGACCAGGAGGTCACTCCTCGGCACAAACGGGAGGTACAGGTTCCTGTCTTCGGCCCCTTGTGCTTCTTTTTTTTTGTCGTGTGTGCCGCTGTTCCTCCACACCTCTAGTCTTGAGTTTTTTTCTTTTTTTCAACAGTTTGAGATTTCCCTGCGCCTCAGATCAAAGGATACCTCTTTTTTACATTTCTTTAAGAATGTCATAGACATTTGACATGTCTGGCCGCTGACAAAGAGTACTTTCAAGTTGAAGCTTTTGAAAGATTCACCTTTCTGTTATAAGAACATATGACATTGAAAATCCTACTTAAATAAAAGTACGGAAGAATTAGCAGCAACGTGTACTTGAAATACCAAAATGAAAGGAACTTGTTCACCAGAAACAGCGTGCCCTTTTGATTAAAGTATGGCGGTCGATGGGGATCTGTGAGCTCCTTCCTTTCACTTATTTAACCTTCACACAGCCTCCAAGAACCACTTCAAGTTGTAAAAATACAACTGGACACCAGTATTGACCACATTTGCTCCAGCCTGTGGCCAACCAAAGTCATGGAGAATGTTAATCAGACATTTGCACTTCATTCTAATGTGGACATTCCCCCCAGACATTTTTATTTCATCTTCTCTTCATTTCAAGTGAATGAGGATCTGCCCGTAAAACAAAATTGATTGAAATGATGATATTTAATAGAGAAACTCTCGTAAAATGCTATTTTAAAACCTCCAATTAAGTAAGAAGTCTTATCCTGTAAAATAGACTGCAAGCGCGTTGTATTTAGCCATAATTTAAGACGCTTTAAATCACATTATTATATTTATAGTTACTAATGCATCAATGCTTAAGACACATTTTACTATTACTGTCCAGCTGGGGTTAGTTTAAACCACTTTGTCACATTTAGGTAGTCCATTGGGACGCACAATTAATCCAAATTGTTCTGACCTCCTCGGTTATAGTGGTTAAGTTTAGAGGTTAAATGTCTCCAAAAAGTTTGGGGAAGATGCAAACAACAAATGACTTGCTTCACCAACTGTCATCCCTACAAACAAACAAAAATATTGCAGAATTTGAATAATCCAATTTTACTGAATGTCCCATCAGGGATATTCGTGGGGCCCACTTTTCCGCCTATTTCGATGTTTTTAATGCTCTCTGGCACCTTATCTACATTCAAATTATTCCCATTGTAAATCAATCTGTTTTCATTGTGAATGAGAAAATGGCCGGCTGGCCACACGGCCGTGTTCATTTCTTCATTCATCTGTTTGTACTGAGAGCCTTGGTCTTCATAAAAGCAAAATCAGTTGGAACTATAATTTGTTTTTGGTTTCCGTGGGCTTCAACAGCATTTAAAATGCTATTGTTCTCCACAGGCCACAGTAGAGGGTAGTAAAACACCAGCAGAACCTCTAGTTGACAGAAGTGAACTTCCTCTCTGTATACAGTATGCAATGATCGTGTCGCTTCCTGTTCAGTCATGCATATCGTCAGTGCTGCAGTTTTCTAAAGGATGTTGCTAACGTGTGCCCGCCTCCTGTTTTTTTTCTTTTTCTCTCACCCCCACGTTCTCCTCCAGTTCCTGGATAAGTCGAAGGATGTCTTGCTAAAGCACCAGGCTAGCATCAATGAGCTGAAGAGAACCCTGAGGGAGCCGAGCAGCAAGCTGTCGTACCGCGAGAAACGTCTATCATCAACCTCACCGACTGGCACACCGGAGAAGAAGGCTGTGAGTAGGGGGGCTCGGGGCAGGGAGGGGCGGGGCATGTCCACTGTGGTCAATAACTTGAATCCAGCCAACTCTAATGCTTGACATTCCTTGAAAGGGCATTGATATTCCCGTCTGGCCTGCTGTCATGCCGAATTGCTCTTATTGCGGCTTGATTCAAGGCCAAACAGGCCATATTTTTGTCACGAGGAAGACACTTGTTTTGTGTGCTCTTTTCATTGAATGATTCGAGCCTGAAGACATGCTTTGTGAGGATAGCTAGAGCTATTGAATGTGTTTCCCGACAGATAGTTGAAACGCGTGTCCCCGATGCAAAGACTGCGGCTCACGTGGCGTAACATGTTTATTTTTTAAGGAATGCGTATCGCGATGTTCATTCCGCCTCTCTCTGGTGTGACAATATCTCAGAGGGACCGGAGGATGAGTGACAAGCAGCACAGAAGGAAAGCATCTTGAGGAGATTAGTGACATGATGTTTTTGAATGTGAGGCACTTGAGAAATTATTATCAGTTACCTCTTTTTTTGTTTTTTTCCTTGATTGCCTAACAGTGGCATAGTTTTCTTCATGCCGATCGAGAAAAGCTCTTGGGCTTTGATCAGATTTGCGGTAATGAGGCTTTTGGAGATTGTAGTCTTCTGATAGGATGGTTCTGTTTTTGCCCGGGTGCCTAAATTGCCTTCAAACAATCTCTCATCTGCTGTCGGGGCCGATCAGATTATGCCCAAAGAATGTCAAGCGTTGTCTGTGGCAGAAAATGTAATCTGCTGTGCGTCTCGTTCCAGGTAAAGGGTGGTGGGTGGTGAGGGGTATTCTGTTTGAGTGACAGTGGGAGGCGGGGAAAGTCTCTGTGCTCTAAGATTCAGTTGAACTCAGCTCTTTGATGTAGTTACAAGGGGAAAAAAGGAGAACAAATATTTGCATTGCAAATGTCTGCTGATTTGGTTATGTGGAATCGGTGTCTGTCAGGTTCCACGGGACCGCATGTTTTTAGCTCATCCAAAAGCTTCTGCAGAATAGCTTAGTGAAAACCTGTTAGCGCCGATTCCCTTATGCCTTTCCCCCATTTTCTCGCTTTTGCATGAAATGGTTTTATTGTTCGTCTCACTAATTCACTCTCTGGTCCCCACCAGTTTGAGTTCTAACCGCTGTTCTTCCCTCTTCTTTCAATCTCTCTCCTCTGCCTCGTGTCGGCCAGTCTGCGGGCCGAGTAGCGGGGAAGGACCCTGTTAACAACCTGTCTGTTGAGGGTTTCGTCCAGAAGACTGTGTTGGCTTCGCCTGAGGTTGCACAGCTCTCACTTTTCCTCTTCATGATACCCATAGCTCATAGCATTTGTGGTTTGGTGAAATACACTGCCTCCAAAGCATCATTTTCACTCACATGTCCATTTATTTAGGAAAGTACCACCACATGTTGTGCAATGAGTCCCCCAACTGCAAATTCATGTTCACTTCTAGAGCTGCAATGATTAGTCGATGAGGAATGAAATCTCAGATTATTTTGATATCTGATTGATCGTTAAAGGGATTTTTCATGCAAAAAAAATAGTTTTTGGCCTCCCAACTACGACCTAAAATATATTTTTCTGTTTCATATCATATTAAACTAAATATCTTTTGGTCTTGGACTTACAAAACAAGACATTTAAAGACAGTGATTATCGATTTATCTAGAAAACAATCCGCAGATTAATCGAAAATGTTAAAAGAATCGTTAGTTGCAGCCCTATTCACCTCACCATGTTCCAGGTCTATATTGTGTTCCCTTTACTGTGATTTAAATGATTGAGTAGATTTAAATTTTTTTTGCAGCAGCTGTCCTTGGCATGTCTAACTGTGTTTAATCTATACCAACATGTAGGGCTCTGAGGAGTGGGTATTGATTGAAAAACAAGAAGCTTATCAACAGGACCATGACTGGAAGGCAGAAGAAAAGAACAGATCTCTTGCATCTGATTCCTCATGGGAGAAAAGGGAGCTGGAAAGAGAGATAGACGTTGCAAAGATGATGCATAAAGAGGTAACAGGGTATGACAGAAAAGAAATGAAAAGCCATAGTGATGATTTTTCATCAACAAAATCGTCCAGAGAGGCAGACGAGTGCTCTGAGCCACGGCTGACGAACAAAAGTCGCTTTGTGATTCAATTGACGGAGAACGCAGACTCCTTTCAAGACAAATCTCAAAGCAAACCGTCTCAAGCCTCAGATCCCGAGGCAAACAATGATGTGGCCGCCGGCTCGCGGCAGATAAAGGAGCGCACTGCTTCTAAACCACGGAAAAAGAGGCGACCACAGAGCTTAAACTTGGGAATGCCTGCCGAGCTCATCTACAATAAAGGAAGCGGGGATTCCACTGAAGAAGAGAACGAGGGCTCGGAGTCGGACACCAGTCCAGCGGAAGACCCCAAAACTGGAAATCATTGTGAATCATCGCCCATGGAGATGATGAAAGATGATGAGGGATCAGTAGAGGATCAGTCTGTCAGGGTCTTTAAAGACAGCCAACAAGAGGATATGTCGATTGGAGAAAGCAGGGCGGTCTCCACTCTCGGAACAGAGCAGGTGAAGAGAAAGGTGAGTCAGGTTGAACCAGCTGATGTCGATTCAGACTCAGTGAATGGACTCGGGAAGATAGAACATGATAAAGGGGAGTGTGCGATGAAGGTGCGAGGGCGGGGCCTTATCGACAACAAAGAGCTAGCCGAGGTTAAGCTGCGACAGGTGAGGACGCACGAGAGGAAGGTCAGTAGTTCCGGGGGGGAAGACATGGAGGGTTTCTTGGGAGGACAGAGGACGTCCCTCCACCGGCTGTCAGGCAGCAGCTGCCAGTCAGAGATCTCCAGGATCGTCCCTCTCAAGCCAGAGCGCTCCAAGAGCGTCGCTTGTAAGGACGAAAGGGACAGTACCGGACAGGACGAGCTCACGCGGGTCCTCAGGAGAGAACACCGCTGGTCGGTGGGCTCTCCGGAGGGATCCTCCGACCTCGCCTGGACTGACACCGCCGCCTGCCACCCGGCGTTCGCAGCAGATCTGGAGGGTATCGCTAAAACAGATCATTCCGATGATGATCACCAGTTCTCTCTACGAGGACCCGTAGAGAGTCAGTCGTTCAGCTCAAAGATTTTGGCGCTTCCCAAAATGGCTCCCCCAGCCCCGCCGGTGAAAACCCAGAAGGCCCGGGAGTCTGGGCTAATACTGCGGAACAGCCGAAGCGCCGGCAGGGAGCCGAGCCTGGACGCCAAGAAGAGACACTCGGTAACTCTGCTTGGCATCCGCTATTCAGTCATTGGAGTTAAAGCATCGCATGAGCTTCAGACAGACTCGCACGCTTTTTTTTCTCCCCCCTACGTTTCAGTGACTTGAAACACTCATCCATCTTACCTGTTCGTGCCAGTTTGAAGAGCAGGCGGAGCGGTACCTTTGCTCCGTCCAAGTCTTTCCAAAAAATATTTTTTTTTCCCATACGGCAACCCAATTCCTCCCCTCCCATCTCTCCCAACATGCACCGCACTGTCTGGCAAATCTGTACAGCTCACCACTGGCTGTGAAAAAAAAGAAAGACAAAAATCAATATGTTTTGGTTGTTGGTTTGTCTTCAGCTTCTCTTACTTGTGAGCCTCAGATTTCTTTGCAGCTCACGTCGGAAAGAAAGGCTTTCATATTATCATCGCTCCGATGATTATTATTATTTTTTTCTTTTTGCACTCCCTCCGTGCCACTTTCGAAAACTGGAAATACAAAACAAACTATTTGATGCATACTAATTAAAAAAGTACTTCCATCCATTACTTTGCGACAAACAGCTATTATTTCCCAAAATCAGAGATAAATGGAGTATAGAATTGGTTGGCGCACCAATGATCGAGAGACCTGATGACCGAATTCGCGAAACATCAATCGACCCCTCCGATTGGTGATAACAAATCAGACACATTACTCTCCTAAAACCTAGTGGTGATGTGAACACATTGGTTCCCCCAACTGGAAAACCCCAGCAGGCGGTGAGCAGCCAGGCACCACGCTTGGTGCCTGACAGTCAGATTTGCTGCTTTCATTTTCACCGTTGGTATCATTAGGAGCTTGCACGCGTTTGGCCCGGCAGGGAATTAAAGGAAATTTGACGTGAGTAGACATGACAGCTTCCATCATTTCCCATCTTTTCATCTGAGTCAAGCTCTCGCAATGTGTCGGATTAAACGGGCACGAGAGGAAGTGTTGCGTAGCTCACAGCGTGCGAACGACCTCCCTGGCGAGTGACAGCCATACCAAGAATCTGATTTAACTCGGGGAGTGTGGGAAAATATTAGGTGCCGCTCCTTCAAACATGTGGACCCCATTCGCACAGTCATTTTAACATGCACCTTCCATTGGACATTTAACACTATTATTTGATGATATCATTTGAAAGTACCCCCTCCCACAATTAAAATTCAAGGTGTGTAGTGTTGCAACACTTTCTCAGTTGGTCAATGCTGCTCTGCTGAAAACCTGCTCATTATACAATGCATGATTCTCTCTCGCCCTGGCCTCTGCTAATTCTAACAAAAACCTGGCTGTCGATGTTGTTTCTGTTGCAGTACGCTCACCTCTTTTCTGTCCTCAAAAGTGTATTGTAAGTAAGTGCTGGAAATTTGTGCCTGAATCCATTTGGACCTGACCGGATCTGAACAGACCCGGTGGGCTTCGATTGGGTCCGGCTGAATTTCTCACCTAAACTTGGGTTTTTAAGTCATTCAAAATAAATATATATTCATATATATAAAAAAACAACAAAAAAAATTAGCTACTTTGAAATGTATGGCTAATATAAAGATTTGGAGTCTAACCGAGCAGTGAGCCGCCATCCCAGTTTAGGTTGGGACCGAAACTTCTTGTGCTCAGAACACACTGAGCTTATATTGTTCAGGCTCCAATCCAGCTCTCTGTTTGTGTGGTGGTCTACTGGCCACTTCAGCTTGTGCTAACCTTGGGACGCTCTCTCTGCTCTTTCCTCTGCTTTCCCCCCTCACCCCCCTCACCCCCTGCAGGAGCCCGTCTCTACTCCCGCCATTTATGAAGAGCCGTTTGCTGATTTCAAGGTTATTCATTTTGCATTTAAACCTTCACACGCACCACCCATCATCCCTCAGTCCTCTCTGCACCCCTCGCAGGCTAAACTACACGCCTCCCACATGACTGCACCAGTTTGTGTATAAAAGAAAACCCGCTATAAAGGATGAAGCGTGTTACTTTCCACTGGCTACCTAGCTGCAGTCATCCATCATTGTGAGTTTGAATAGATCGTGTGGGTAGAAAACCAAAACCCGTATGCCTGGCTATTGCTGGCATGATTTTTGTATTTTGTGTGTGAGATCTAATTAGCTAGTGTTGGTGTGATTAATTTAAGTGTCAGTACTTAAATTAGCTGCCGCAGGAGCGCCATTGTTATTCAATGGTCCCCAACCTTTTTGACTAGTGACCCCTTAAAGGGATAGTTTTTGTTTTTTTGCAGTGGTATTGTTTAAGCTACTCATCCATAGTCTGTGTATAACGTACAGTAGATGACCTTCGACACGCCCACAGTTTGGATAAAAAGACGGGAGTACCGACACGCGACCAAAGCAATACTATTGTGTACGAGGGTAGCAGCAAATGTATTTTCTACACCTAACAGAAAGATTCATCTGAAAATATTAATATCAGTTAAAGTGTACGTTTTATTTTGAATACTTTCCGACGTGGAACTGAACTGAGAGTGAAACTTATTACTGTGTTTGTTAACGGAGACAGGTGGCTTTGAAGAGAGCGTAGACACTTTTCCATTAATGTTCAGTTCCCTCTCGGAAAGGGCTTCCTGAAGGCAAGATAAAGTGGTGAAAATATTCTACATATAGCGTACACTTAAAGTGATATATATTGTTTTTGTTGGGTCTTTCTTTTTATGTGTCTAAAATACGTTTCGCTGCGCCCCCCAGCCAGCATATTGCTTTGCTCTTGTGTCAGTATTCCCGTCTGTTTCTCCAAACCAGGGACCGTCATCTACACACTGACTCTGGATAATACCTCGTATAACCAAACTTCTAAACAACTGAATCATCCCTTTAAAACAGGTTGCATGTCGGTACTTTATTCTTTCCCTTGTTTTATTTGAAAGCTTTTAGTCACCTGTTGCCTACAAAAGGAAGAGAGTATTGACTGCAGAAGCTATGAAATTGAGCATAGAGCGAAAGTTTTCAGGCTGACTGGGAAACTGCGTGACATTTAATTTCAGACTTTATTGAGGCCAATTATTTCACTCAAGAATTCATTGTCATGGAACCATAATAACCATAATATACCTAGAAAATGGTAATGCTGCCCTCTCTGATAATCTGCACAGAATGCTCTAAGTATCTACAAACAGCATTTTTTCAAATTACATCCTTTTTTTAAACATATCATTTTCAGGTTCATACTGTTTTTTGTGTGTTTCTGCTAGAACATTATTTTTAACATTATTTTTTTCCAGTACTGTCTGAATATCCTGAACTGAATTACCAATATATTGGTTCATTAAGATAAATACTTTATTATCTATGAAAACAAAAGATCGCAGAATCACAGAAGAAGACGAAACAAAGACCAGAAAAAAATCCTAATCCTAACTCATTCACAGTCGCTGTTGTAATTAACACCCTATTTGTTATGTAACTTTTAATTTCTGACAGGACCGCATGTCCTATGATTTGTTTGACTGTATATTCGGGATACATTGCATGCACAATGGCTCTGCTTTTGAGTCCGCCATGAATCCCAGCAAACACAAAAACCCTCGAACCCCAGGGTGATGCCTCCATCCCTTTCCATGTCATGCTCGCCATTCATCCGCCTGCAGTTGTGTAACTCTAGAGCGGTGGTCCTCTACCTTCTGTACCCGACCCAGAAGGAGCTCTGGGACAGGAGGCCTCAGCCGGGCCTGACCCCGGAGGAGGAGCAGGAGCGGGACACGGTGGCCTGCATGAGGGAAACCCACTTGGGCATCGAGCGCAAGTGCTCCAGCATGACGGTCAGCTCCACATCCAGCCTGGAGGCCGAGGTCGACTTCACCGTCATCATGGACCTCCACTCCGGCGCCGAGGACTTCTCTAAGTGCATGTCGGAGGTGGGAGAGAGGGAGCGACAGCCCGAAGTGGGCCGCGAGGACTTCGAGGAGACCTCCAGGTTCTACTCGGCCCGTCTCATGGGCTCCCGGGACAAGTCTCCCATGGAGGAGAAGCTTCTTGAGGAAGGAGCACATCACGAGGTAGACCGATGAAGTATTCTTCATCCTTCGTCATCCTCCCCCACTGGATTCACCCTGCCTGGCTGGATTTAATGCCATAAATACCTGCAGCTTTTTTATTTTCGTTTTAATGTTTTACTATTTTATGTTGTTGTTCACATCTGTTACAGTTGGATCATTTCCCATTGTTTGAATTTTGTTAAAAACCTTCTTTTTAATTTTGTTCCACACTCAACATGTTTTATTCTCTTTGTTGATGTATTAATTCATGCTTTGTTTTCTCCCATTTTATTTTTGTCAGCGTTTCTTTGAATTCCCCCTCCGCTGCATCATCATTTGCATGCTTTTCATCAAGCTGAACAATCCAATAAAAATAAGTTGCGTGTCAGTGCTGCTCCGAAGCAGCTTGTCGTTTTTTTTATTAATTTTTTCCGTAAAGGAAATGCTGATGTTGTTTGGCTTTAACTCCGCTGTTTATGCTTCACACAGCCTCCCGTGGCAAAGAAGGAAGCCAGTGCTGTGAGCATGGCCCACATGCTGAAGAGGGCCGACTCCAAGACCGAGACTCATACGAATGGATCGGAGGTCCACCCGAGCATCACGAACGTCTCACCGCAGGTAAAGCAACGATAGGAACATTAAGCAAAATATGTTGCTATAAATCCACACGTCTGCTGCCATTCTTTTTGTCCTTGTGTAGTAATTTGCTGCATCTATATTGATAATTGTAGTATTGTATATTGCAGTTTTCTTTTCATTAAATTATATACATAAGTAAGCTTCAATCTTGAACACTTTTAGTTTATTTAAAGTCGGCTACATATTTGTATCCAGACCCAATTAAACGAGTAGGAATTTGACAGTCCTTTCTTTTTTTGTTTTTATCTGTTCAAAGCGTAAAAACAACATGTACACTTACATGTTTGTTTTTTTACGGATTTCACAATAATAATAATAATAATTCAAACTTATATAGCGCTTTTCAAGATACTCAAATATGCTTTACACTGGGGGACAAGAGACATAGACAAACAGAACAAAACAGAAAATGGAAAGACAAAGCAAGCAAAACAAACAAACAGAACATTTTTGGAAACAAAAAGAAAACTGGAGAAGCTGTGTGGAATGAGTCATGCAGTGGAGGATAGGGTGTAGGGGTTTAGCAGGTGAAGGCAAGTTTGAAGAGGTGTGTTTTGAGGGCTTGCTTAAATGAAGATAGGGTGGGAGCCTGACGGATGTGGATGGGGAGGGCGTTCCAGAGGGGGGTTGCAGCAGCTGAGAAGGCCCTGTCATCCCAGGACCAGCGCTTGGTCAAGATATAACAAGTTAATTAGTGAGCTTTAGAGGTGCTGGTGGGCAGATTTTATCAGCCAGATCCAGGCTAGCTGTTTCCCCCTGTTTCCAGTCTATGCTAAACTAAGCTAACCAGCAGCTGTAGCTAGCCGCTGTATCCAACAGGCACAACACAGGTTTTCAATATTAATTGCTGATACAATTGTATGCGACAGCATTGGTAGAAAGTGAGAACAATGCTCATCATAGGATCTCTGAGGTTGGTCTTAATTAGAGTAGGAAGCCTTATCTTTGGGCCACAGTGAAGCCATGAAGCCCACATTCCCCAGACAGGGAAGACATAGTGGCATCATTAGGGTGTGATTAAAGGATTGACAGTGTATTAATGTGGATGATGAAAGCAGGTGTGAATCTCATTCATCTCCGGAGGCAAAGATTTGAGTGCTGGCTGGCTGTCCCACAGGTGCCTTATTAAAATGTAGCTAATCGCCTCAGGGCTCTTCAGCCACTCCGCTTGGGGTGCGAATGAACTCAGGCAATGATGTAGAGCGTGCCTTTGAAGTGCCAGATCACTGTGATGTCCATTTTTTGTAATCTTTTTTTTTTTTTTAAAGACTTCAGAATAAGACATCTTTGGGAGAAATGGGAAAAAAATGTCTGTCTGTGTGAGTGTGTGCGCGCGCATATGCAGCAAATGGAGGATGACGTCATCGTTTAGACAAAGATCTCCAGCTCCAACATTGTTCAGCCAGCAGAGGGAGCCATGTCATGTCTGTAGAGTCTCTCAAGAGCAGCACAAAGGCTGGCTTGTGATGTGAGGGACCGCCCGCCTTTGATTTCGGGAGGCATCGCCACCAGACTGTATTAAAAATGAATTTGTTCATCTGGAGGATTGCCTTCATGAGCAATTCATGTTTCCACATGCTGTTATTGCTGTGCTTGTCAGTCATGGCTATGACATATGTTGTCAATACAAAACCTTTATCATTTAGGCAACAATGTGCTCTGACTTCTCCTACTAAAGAGATTGTATCATATTTGGTTTATATTCTTCAATTCATCCTAGACCAGGGGTTCTCAAATGGGGATACGTGAGATAAAAAAAAAATCTATTTAAAAATCCTTTAAAAATAGTTATTTATTAAATATTCAATGAATATTAGTGTAAGTTAATGAACTGAATTTGATATATTCTATATTAAATCAGACACTGATGGCACAGCGCTGTGTATTACATCTTTTTTTCAACCAAAAATGCTTTGCGCTGGTCAGGGGGTACTTGACTGAAAGAATATTTCACAGGGAGTACATCACTGAAAAAAGGTTGAGAACCACTGTCCTCGACTGTTTCGATAAAATGACAAAGACAATTAAATGAGGTGGCACACGTGGATGTAATGTGCCAAATACTTAACATTTGAAGCACTTACGTTGCTTCATTCATTTGCTTTAAAGTGAGAATGTGTGGCTTTTGAAGGACAAAATATCACGATCTTCCTTCTTTTATAACAATTGTTTTCACAAGCAGTAAAACGCACTGAATCCAATACAGGACTTTTGCCGTTGCCGTACAGCGTCACTTGCTCCAACCAACTTGCTACACATTGCAGCGTATGTACATAATTCACATTTTATTTGACAAAGCCCTTTATTTATATATATGTATATTTTTTAAATATTTCTTCATAAGAGCAACTGTAACATCCACATTTTCCTTTGAAGATCAACTCAGTATTGTTATTATTTTCATGATGTCAATCACACCTGTACTTTCCCTGCAATGACATGTGACAATGTCTGCTGTGAAAAAAGGCTCTATGCTCTACCTCTATGCAATACAACCCTACGCTGCTTTTGAGTATGCAGTGTGCGCAATACACATGAGACACATGAGATATGATATAAAAAGAAAAAGTGGGAAAAAGTAGAAAAGTACAATCAAAGCAGACAGTATGCTAAAAAGTGTGCTGTTGCACGCTGTTCTCCCACAATGCAATTTAGTTGTACTCAGGAAAAATGTGACGTCTCTTTGTGAAGCTGAACAGCTTTTCGCAGTTTGAATTGCATTGATCAGACTCAGGCACAGTGTGTCATTTCCATGAGTATAAAATTACACAGAATTATGGTATGTCGACACAGTGACTGCTAAAACAGTAATTATTATGTAATATGAATTTGGGAGGTAATGTCTTTTCTAATCCATATGTTTGCCACAACCGCTTTATTGTCAATCTAGCGTTGTTCTGTGTGGCTGCCTTATTAGTAATAACTCATGTGTATTTCTAACATGCTGATTTTGCCTGCTGCATTTCACTGATGTAGCTGGACTTTCTTCATTTGAGGATAATAAGTTAAGACGGTTCTTCTTCTCTCTCCTTCAGAACTTTGCAGTCGTCAGCCCACGGGAGGCTCCCGCTGCCCTGAAAGAAAACGGCTCCCCTGTAAGTATCTTTACAGCGGAAATACATCAGTGCGACAGCGTGTGTGTGTGTGTGTGTGTGTGTGTGTGTGTGTGTGTGTGTGTGTGTGTGTGTGTGTGTGTGTGTGTGTGTGTGTGTGTGTGTGTGTGTGCGTCTTCTTTTTAAAAACTTGCCTGTCACTTCATATCCTTCTGAATACGTGTACAATATATATATATATATATATATATATATATATATATATATGTATATATATATATATATATATATATATATATAAGAACATTTGTGTGTGTGTAAGCAGAACGTTCACAGGGTTTGGATGCCACAATACTTGTGGTATTTTTTTCTCTCTCACTCTTATACAGTTGTTTTTTTTAAGTGAAAAGCATTATCAACCATAGGAGTGGCATCTCAAAGGTTTCCTGGTCAAGATTTTTATCCTATAGAATATATCATAGTTTTTCTATGAGCAGGTCTGGTATGAGATGATACACATCTCAGTGGTTTCATGCTGCTCTGCTCTGATCTACCGGTGGTGATGCGCCAACAAAGGAAGAGTGCAAGCTCGAGAACATGGAAGTAAACTATGCTGAATTTAATAAAAGAAATACTCAGAGTTGCAAATGTTTTATAAGTGAAGCAAAAGCATTCAACCCACGCATTAAGAGCTGAAGCATACACACGGCGCACTGTGGTGCGACTCCATGGGGAACCTTTAATACTGTGGGCATTTACCAGTCAGAAAAAAATACAAAATAATTATGGGAAGTGTGGTTGGAATTGGACCTTTATGCTGGGGAGTGAAAGGCTGGATATCTCTGGCTTTGAAGCTTCAGTTCGGATTGTTGAAAAAAAAAAATCAGCTTCTTGTGAAAGTGTCCCAGATCTAGAAGGCTAGAATCTGAAGGTGCACTAGTAGATCGCTGGAGTAGCTCTTAAATGGAGAGACGCTTTTATCTCTCTTGACCCTTGACCCACTCTTAGTGAACAGGAAGTGAGGAAGTATCTGATACACATTACATGCTCCCACTCATTCCAGATATGTGATATTCACCCAGGGAGGTCGAGACCCACTGGCTGAGACACTACATGCTGTATTGTGTGTGTGTGTGTGTGTGTGTGTGTGTGTGTGTGTGTGTGTGTGTGTGTGTGTGTGTGTGTGTGTGTGTGTGTGTCCATCCCTCCATGTGTGTATGACTCCCTTTCACAAATGTGCTTGTAGGTAAAAGCCGGAGCCCAGGGGAGGGAGTCTGTCGTGTCCCCGTTGACCATCACCGGTGAGAGCGTCACCTCAGCAACCACGACTCAAGTTACCAAGGTAACACCTCATCTGTTCCCATGGTTACAGCCTAATGACGGGAGTCAGCCCACCACATCTGTGCCCTTTTGGTACCCTCTTGAATAAGTCTCATCCCCTCGTTGTCGACATATTGGAGTAGATGACCTGAATCTGACAGATATACATCATTTTATTTGTTTTTTATGAATGATAAGGGAAAGAATATGTTTTAGGATTCAGTTGCCACACAATGTGCAATTAATGCTTTACATTAATCTACTATTAATCTCTCTACTGAGAAAATGGTCTGATACACAAACAACATGACAACTGGAAGTACTACAGAACAAATATATCTTTGATTACTTATTTTGTCTTCCATAAACGGACATTTTTAATTGTTGGGAACTATTTATTAAATTACATCTTTGTTCTGCAGACTGTGAAAGGAGGCTACTCGGAGACCAGAATCGAGAAAAGGATTATAATCACAGGAGACGATGATGTGGACCAACATCAGGTGAGAAGAAGAATAACACACGCTCCGAATGTCCAATAAGTCATAAGGCTAATATGTATGTATATGTATATGTATATGTATGTATATATATATATATATATATAATATGTGAGGGTTGTGATCCATGCGTTGATGCCTCATGTCCCTCCAGGCCCTCGCCATGGCGATCCAAGAGGCCAAGCAGCAGCACCCCGACATGCTGGTGACAAAAGCCGTGGTCATCAGGGAAACAGAGTCTCCCACTGAAGAGCTGCAGCAACAGCAAGCAGAGGTGTGCGAGTCCGACAGCGTTGACAGCTACAGGGTTGCTTCGGAACCCTGGTTTAGCGGGCAAAGGGTGTCTGAGGATGTCAAAAAATATATCATAGAATATGTCTTTATAAAGTCATAATGGAGCATTTCTTAAAAGGTCATAGCATAGTCTGACATAAGTCTAATTCCCATCCATGTCCATGTGATGTGATGACTGATCCGTGTTGCCGTTTGTCTCGTTGCAGTCCTGATCGGCCATGGTGGCTCCTGAGACGGGCACGGGGGGACAGCAGAGCCTCCTCCAGGCCGGATCCCTCCTCCCCGCTGTACGCCACCACCCAGACACCAGGACGCTCTACCCCGCCGGAGGAAACACTGAAACAAGAACAGACTGCGTTCCATGAAGCAGTAAGACCTCCACTCCTGTCCATTCAGACAAAAAACGACTGTGACTCGGCCTCTGACCCCAACACCCCCCCACCCCCACCCTGCCTACCTGCCCTGGCCCCACCCAGCCTTCGCCGGCCCTCCTCCTCATTACGGAATAGGAAACCGTCTTCTACTGGATGACTCACCGCTTAGTTTAAAGAAGTGGCGCTGTCACAGCTATTGGAAATCACCTCTGTTCGAGTCATTTGTCGGAAACCTGACTTGCATATTATTTAATCGAATATACATTTTGATTCCCTTGAACCATGAGTGTCATACGGCTCGATGAGTTTTCAGCCCCAATCCCCTTCCCTCACAAATGACTACTTTGAATTGTCCCATATGAAATGAATAAATTATAAGGGTGGAGTGAAAGGACGGGCACACGCTGGTGGTGGGGTGTGGGCGGGGAGGTCTGCGGCAAGCGACAAAGGGGACGGCCTTTTCCCCCCAAGATGTTGCCGCCTCCTGGCTGCGACACCTTCAGTATAATCAACAGCTGTCTTATTAGCTTTTTACATTTTTATCTATAGAGGATCTAATTTATGTCCCAGTGTTTGCTTGTTTATGAAACGTGTATAATATCAGATAATCTGCATGATTCAATAAAAAGAAGAAAAAAAAATAGCAGAGGGAATGAAAAAATGAATAAATAAATACACGTGTCCACAGTATAAATCCATAAAATGCTCTGAGATGATGGAACTGAGCACCTGTAGAGAAACTGTAGAGAAACTGTAGAGATCATTGGGGCCAGTGGGAAGTGGACACGTGAGGATGATGATGAGGTCCATGAGGAAGGACAACTGGAACTCTGCTTTGGGCACCAGTCTCCAACACGTCCTCGTCCTGTTCACCGTTTACCTTTTTTTTAAATTTTATTTTTTTTTCAACGTCAACTCGCCTTCCACATTAAGAAATGCTGGTCACACGTTTCGGGCACAGTCATCGGATTTTTAGAGATATTTTAATATAAATAATGTTTTATCTAATGCGTTTCAGAAATGTGCCGCTGTGACTTTCGTTTGGTTTCACTGACTTCCGTCGTGAAAACATGGAGATTGTGAGTTCTTCTTGCGCTTTTGGACGTTTCAGTCATGTGAACACGCTAAAACCTCATTTAAGGAAAAAAATTGGGAGATCGTACGTAAGTTAATCAGAGAGCTCTCAACCAAAGAGAGTATTTTGCCAAAATTGGAAAGTTGTGCTGCATTGAAGAGAAGTGCAGTGATTTTGGAGGGGTCAAAACTTTTAGTCGTTTTGCTTGTTGTGCCTGAAATATCCCGCTCCTTCATCATTTGAGATATTGATGTTAGCAGCTTTAAAACAGCAACTCCCCCCCCCCAAAAAATAGTTTAAAATGTGTACGTGCGTGTTCACAAACAACCTGAAATGATTCAAACCACAAGACTAACATGGGTAACTTATTTGTTTGTTTTTGTTTGTTTGTTGGATTAACTCTTTTAAGTTATGGTGTATGAGTTTCTAATTGTATTTATAGGAGTGGTGAATGTGAGGCCTGTGCTTTCCCTCCCCCACCCCTCCCGAACCCGTTCCCCTGACGGACGAGGCCGAGACTCGCAGTGCGACGGGCACCGAGCGCCGTCCATCCACAGAACCCCCCGGTCGGCTGCCACTTAAGCATCTAACCCGGATGACCTTTAATAATATACTATGCATCAGCTAATCGTCCATGAGAATCCCCCTGTGATGGAGCCCGACCCGCGTCGCCGCCATTGTCATCTTCGTGCTACTGTTAACCGCACTCACTGCTTGTAAAAAGACGTTTCGCAATAAGCAGCCATTGCTCGTGTCCTCTGTCCTCTAAAGGGAGAAAACTGTGAACTCTCATGTGTAACCCAAGCGTAACCAAAACCTACAACACGGAGTTAGCGGTACACTCAAAAGGAAGCACCCTCCCACCCCCAATACACTTTGTGACCATGGCTTTGTCACCTTCGTCGTCTCATCTCCACCATTGACTTGAAACTGTCGACCCCTGCTGTTGATGTGTCTGAGGAAACGGATTATTTGTATTTTTTTGCTCTGTTTTCTTCTCTTTTTTTAATTTTTTTTATTGTCATATGACACTGGACTGTTGTGAAGGCACTTGCTTGCAATGACAGCAGCACATACGTATGTATACTGTAAAGTTATTGGTGAGGGGGGGCAACAAAAAAACTGTCAGCGCTGTTGTACTGGACCCACTATGATGGAAGACTGTCAGGAGACGTTCTGTGGGCGAGGTGGCGCGTTGAAATATTTATATATATTTAAATATATATACTTCTGTTTAGTACCCTGTAAACTATGTAGACATTGACAGGAGTAGGGATGTGTTTTAGGCCCAAGAGGTGAGGCAGTAAGTGGAGTCGTGAGCAGAGAGCCGTGCAATAGAAGCGTCTCCTGAATGGGTGCCTTATGCTTGGAGTCGTGGTCGATGGGAGCGGCAGCCGCAGTTATCAGCTGTGAATCACCACGAGGCAGAGGTGGAGACGACCTCTCCTCTCAGTCCAAGGGTGAAGTCGGAAGACGAAAGGCCGGTCTTAAAAAAAAAAAGAAAAGTGAATTATTGTCTTGCAGAGAATGTGACTCCTCTTGTGAATGTTGGTCCGTCAGCGAGACGACCACATGTATTGGCCCCCGTCAACCAGATGAGTTCAGATTATGGATATGAGGGTTTTTCATTTTGTTTTTTTCGTGAAGAGCATCAAGCTGCGCCGCTGTTTAGCCTCCACCTTCAATTCTCCACTGTCTTTTTTTTGCTCTACATTCCCCCCAGTGCTTGGTGGTGTGTATTTGCTGTATTTGCATTCAGTCTAAATGGAAAACATACATGCATAAATAAATGTCTCAGTATGATTCAAACATTGTCTCTGATTCCACGAACGAGGGGAGAGGGATTGCACTTTGACCTGCTGCCTATAAGGAAGAGCGTATTCTTTGTTTACTTCGTCTTTTGGCTTTCATCCGTCAGTAATTCACCGTGCGAAATCAATTGTGGGTTTTTGCAGCGGGAGAGGAATGGAGGGCAGCACCGGAATGGGACACGTCCTTGTATCGTGCTGCCATCTCGTGGCCTAAACCGGCACAAAGAATTTTGGGTGCAGAGTGGAAGAAGTTATGTATGTGCTTTTAGTGCCATCTAGTGTATTTTCTCCTTCACTCCACTCGACATATATACGTACATGGATACTTCACTCACACTTTTAAAGACATTGCCACAGATTTTCCAGCATTACTATATTATTGAATGAAGCAATGTCCACTTTTTCTTGTCACGAGGAGTAATTACCAAGCCCTGTGACGACAGATGTGTGATATGTGGAATCGGAATAGGGTTCAAAGTAAACATTGAGTGCATTCAAAGTGTATGTAAATGTATTTTGACCCCAAAGTTGACGGCGCCGACTAAATGGCCGTTGGTGACGCTCTGATAAACGTCTCATTTGACTGTCCAATCAGGATTATCATTTCATACCTCGGGACCTACTATTCAATCTACCGCACACTGGGTGTATGTATGTACACCCATGGAAGGGCTTTGTCGAATGTGGTGCAATTTCACCAGATGTTGGCGCTGCAACAGCAAACTGTACATTTTGGACTGTAACTTTTGAACTGTAAGTGTCAAAAAAAAAATCTAGGATTCTGTGAGTCCTGAGAAATCTGTCTACATAATCAAAACCCATTTGTGTCGAGATTATTACTCATCACCTTTAGATTTGGTACAGATCATCTGAGCTGAGCCCCAACAGTTTACTTTTTCAGATTTGTCATGTTCCATACAGTTTTACTATAGCTGGCCCTCAAAGTTTGCTCAAATGCTGTGGGCAGGGCTTATATTACCAAAAAATAAATATCTCCTGAATGTCAACGTCTAAGTGACCATGACACAAACGTAGTACCATTTGGCCAATAGATGGCGCTGTAGCAGCATCCTCTCACAGATCTCACAGGTCTTTGTCGGCGTCCTTGTAAAGCTTAAGAACCCATTCTTTCTTTCAATCATTTTATTTTAAGTTTATCAAGAACCCATTCTTAAGAATCAACGACATCCGATCTACTTCATGCTTGCTGACATGTTCAGGATTGATAAACTATGAATTATAGTAATAAGCGTCCCAGGAGCCAACGTATCCCCGTACTGCCTGTTTCTTGGTTTGCATGCACACAGTTCCCTTTTGTGTGTTTTGTTCCTGTTGTGTAGTTTATAAGTTATTACAAACATTTTTGCCCTAATAGGATTTATGTAAACAAGTTTCTATTTCATTTTTTTCACACTGAAGGACTTTACCCCTGTCGTGCTAGTGCCTCATAGCTGCACATGTGTGTCTGGATCAGTGTTGTGCAGCCACTGTTTTGCTCAGTCAGCACTTTACTCCCAGTGGTTCCCCAGTACTCAGAAGCACAGAGGGCGAGCAGCAGTGGCGCAAACCACACACACACCTACACGTCATGTTTCAGACACACACTCAACATGTCATCACTTCTGTCACAGGGTGTAAAACCAGGAGCGGTATTGAGAAGATTGGCTGAGAACAGGCAGAGTGAGTTTTTGTTCAAGTCGGAGCACAGGAAGTCATCAGTGAAGTGTTGCTGGATCTGTCTGCCCTCCAAGTACTACGAGAGATCTACAAGAACTTCTGCTCCATTGGTATCACCTGCAAGGCGCCACTAGTGTGAAAAAATGATTGAAGATGGCTGAATTGACCATTCTCTGCAGACAGCATCCTGATTGGCTGGGAAATGGGATATTAGAAATCCACTTCTTTAGGTGAACTGGAAATTAACTTAAATATTACCTGGAGTTTTGTTTGCCTTTTACAAAAACGTGTAAACTAACCAATCCCAATAAATGTAATGGAAAAAGTCCTAGTATGGCATTAAAAATATGAATATAGTATGTCATAAAAAAAAGTCATATTATATTATATTGTAAAAAAGATGTTGTAGTGTCGTTGGCCATAAACATGTCATTTAAAACAGTGTAGTGTGCCTATAAGTTAACGTATGCAATACAATAATATTATGTCACAAAGAAATCCATAATATACTGTATTTAAAGTATGTCAGAATTATTTTGTAAAAAGGTCAGAATAATATCAGTATAGTATGCATTAGAAATGTCATTGCAAATGTCAAAGTCTCAATCAATCGCTCAAACTTTATTTGTACAGCCCCTTTCATGCAGGTTAGTGCAGTGTTTCACAGATGACTCACAAGCCGTAAAAAGAGACGGGACAATAATACATTATGTAATTGAAAAATGTATAGTATTAGCTGCCAGAAAAATTAATAATAGATTTATTTCAAATGTCATGGTATTGCATATGAGAGAAATGTATTTAAAATATCATCGTATGGTAAAAATATATAATTTGTGTTGCAACAAATGGTTATTCTTATATAACGATCAATCAATCTAATGATTATTTATTAAATGAGGCAATCATTCTTACAAAAAAGGCACATTACAGCCAGTAAGCAAAACAAGTTATTGTATAGTATGTTACAAGAGAAATGAAAATACTAGTGTACTATGTTGAAAGAAGTCATATGTAGAAGGAATTTCATTAAAAAGTAATAGTATACTACCTAAAAAAAAAAGTCAGAAGAAGTCATAGAATAGTATGTAAAAAAAATGTCATAAAAAGTCCACAGTATAGTAAGTCAAAAAAGCAATACAAAATCTGTTATATAGTATGTAAAACAATTGTATGAGTAAAAGGCCATACATAGTACTACGGGAAAAGTAATAGCATTTGTATAAAAAAAGTGTTAGTTTAGTGTCAAAAAGTGTTGAAAAGAAAAGTTATGGTAAAGTAGTGGTATAATCTGTTGGGATATGTAAAAAAAGTCATTGGATAGTATGTGGAAGAAATTCTGTGAAAGATTCTGTAATATTACAAACAAGTTCCACTCCAGTATATCTGTAAGAAACCCTGAAAAGCCACAATGTAGTGTTCAAAATGTCATAATATAGTATGTTGAAAAAGCCATGATAAAGTCTACGTATAGTATGATATAGACACATAAATAGTAAGTCATAAAATAGCCATAGAATAGTATGTGAAAATATCATAGTAAGTATGTCGAAAAAAGTCAGAAACATAAGCCTTAAGGGCAGATAGAGATTGATTTTGTTGTTGTTGATCTTATTTTCACCATCGTCCCAAAGTCAGTTTAAACCATAAACAATTCTCTGTGTTATCCTTTTACTTTGTTATAGTAAGCTATTGTGATGATTTACATAAAAACACAGTTCAAGGAAGGATTGTATTTCTTTTAATTAAAATAAATCTTGCCATTAGTCATTTCAATAATGTATCACTAGCTCTCCTCCTGCCGATTTCAACACGGATTTGTTGTTCAAAGTGCATCATTATTAGACTACCTACTAGAAAGCATTAATGCCAATCTCCAGATTGCATATTTTTTACTCAGAGGATGAAGGCAGTACAACTTTGTATCACACTATGATGCATAAACTATGTGATTAATTTGTGGTTCACATGACTCCCTGCTATTTTCATACATCCAAAATGCTCTGACACGGCTGATATGAAGCACCTTTGTAATGTTTACACAGAAAATAAATTGGCACACAAACGGGAGAGGAGATTTCACTGCACACAAAAAGGACGCGTCTCAATGCAGCAATCTGGAAACCGGGATACCGTAGCTTCTTCAATTATCATGTTTATGAAACCAAGACTTCTGTAGATTTCGATTTTTTTCCCCCACCCCTACTTTTTAAAAATAATAATGCCAGTTTTATTTTTATGACATGCTATATTATGTTTCTTTATGGCTTACTGTAGTTCCTGAAGCAATAATCAAAGTAAATCCCTGTGATGAGCCTCCTGCTGGTTCCCCAGCTGCTCCTCCAGCTTTTTCTGGAGGACAGAGGGGCGAAAAAAAGACAATTGTTCAATTATAAGAATATGTCATTTGACTGTTGCAGTTTCCAGCTGTGTCGAGACGGTGGTGTTACTCCAGTCCACCTCTGCTCACCTTGATGTCCCGGTCTCATCCAGCCTGCTGCTCCTCCCCAACACCTTCTGTCTTTTTCTCTGAGAATCAACAAAGAAGACTTTAAACAGCCGTGACGTCAAATTTAGGCATTCAGAAGTTCTGGATGCCAGAGATATTACTATTCTTGGGATGAGGAATCATACTTAACAATGTCTACATGTCAAGATGTTCATATATAGTACAACAGATAAGTTGCTTATATTATGACAATCGTGCATTTAATGAGGAAAGTGCATCGTTTCAATGCTTTTTTTTCTTATAGACCACATTGGCCACTTATAGACCACATTGGCACATTATATAAATATATATTTATATATATATATATATATATATATATATATATATATATATATATATATATATATATATATATATATATATATATAGATAGATAGATAGATAGCAAAAACATTGGTAACACTTTATAATAAGTACACACTATTTAGCATTAGTAAAGCATAAACAAACACTGAATTCATCATTCATAAAGCATTATTCCAACATGAATACTCATTAGTAACTCATTCATAAACACAGTTATACATGTTTCATTCTTGATTATTAAGCTTGGGTTTCATACTTTATAAATGATGGATTCCCCATTTGTAAATGAAGTATTCAGGACTTATAGATGATTAATAAGATCATTTGTAAAGTGTTAGTAAATGATAAAAACAATGCTGCAATTCATGATGAATTCAGGTAGTTACTACTTGTTAGTTGAGTAGTTACTACTCATTAGTTAAGTATTAGTTAAGCATGTTCTGTGACCTTATCTAAAGTGTAGACTATCTATGCTTTACAAAGCATTAATACATGTCATGATGAATTCATTAGTTACTCCTCGTTAGTTCAGTAGTTACTACTCGTTAGTTAAGTATTAGTTAAGCATGTTCTGTGACCTGATCTAAAGTGTAGATTTTCTACCCTTTTGGATGCCTGGTCAGAAAGTCTCAGTCCCATCACCTGGCTGGAGTTATTTCTGACCGGGCAGCGTGGTGGGACACACCGGGTCCTCCTCCTAGCGTAAACACGTGTCCCACGCTGATGACGGGTCACCACCTCCGTAAATCCGCGCAAGCCAGTTGATGTTAGCCGATGCACATCAGTAGCACGAGTGGTGGCATGTTTCTCACAGGTCACAGAACATGCTTAACTAATACTTAACTAACGAGTTCTAACTACTGAATGAATGAGTAGTAACTACTGAATTCATCATGACATGTATTGATGCTTTATTCTATTTGTGAAAATGCAAAAAAGGAAGATTTTTTGTGAAAATGTGAATAACTAGACAAGGTGTTACTGGGGTTTTTCATTTTTTATTTTTCTTCACACATTGTATTTATTATATATGAAACACCAATAAAAACAACACAAAGACAATACATGATGAAATAAAAAGTGATACAGACAATATGAGGGGAGATGTGAAATGATTAGTACACAGGATCAGACAGGTCTTTCTCATCAATTAAGAACTTTTATGATAAACTCTTTATAGTATTGTCACATCCTTTTTCAGGAAAAATTCATACCCTTACTCTGAACAAAGTCTTCATATAGAGGTCTATCGCTAAGTGCATTTTAAACAAAGATTTCACCTTTATCAATCCATTTTTTTATGTATCAGAACTTGTTTGTTGTCAATACGTGCTGATTGTTCCATATTATGCATGTGAATAAAAAAGATGTTTGACAGCAATCTTCCAGTCTTTAAGAGCTTTTTTGTTAAAAAAAATTGCCAGCTTGAGAGGCAGTTTGCTACACTTATAATTACATGATAACAAATGTCTTGAAAATCTAAAGAATCAAAGTCAAACCAAAGAATCAAAGCCTACAGAGTAGTTTCTAATGCATGATTTGTTTTAAACATAATCACTTTTGTTTTTCCAAATGAAGTTAAATGAAAGAATCGGTGGGCGCAGGTCTTTGGATGAACATAAAGTCAGATGGTACATTATTCTTGAGACAGCTGTGCATCCTGTATGTACGGTAAGGTCCCGTTGCAACCAGCAGTTAAAGGTGGCTTTGGCTTTTTCTACCTTGGGTGAGAAGCTGACTCATACAATATACTAAGATATCTTGTGATTTTTCTTTTTCTTTTTACACCAAAGCCTCTGATTGATGTCTTATCAGAAGGATACTCCTTCACACTTACTTTGATTCATTGTAAGACCTGAGGCCTTGGAGACATTATTTCAAGCTTCCAATATGACCGACTCTTGAGCTCTATATAAAAAATAAGTGTAATCAGCTAGTCGACAAGTTATTACATTATTTTCTCCTATTTCTAAACTTTCAACATCCGTGCAACATACAGCTACTGTGATGTTATTCTATTTCCCATAGAATTACATTGGGGAAGAGACATCTCAAGCTGTGGATATCTTTTAGATATCTTCCCTGTACTGTACTGTAATTTGTTCCTAAACATTGTAAAATGCACTATGAGCTGAATCCACAGTAATTCTCGTGCTGTCGTTCATGTGAATGAGCTTGAGATCGAGCAGCTGAGAGGCGGGGTTAGAGGAAACGCTTGTGCCGCAGGGAGGACGTATTTTTGTGGGCCAACCGAGAAGCAAGCATCGCATCGGTTCCCTCGACAAATAGCCGACGGGATTTTCTTTCCAGAATTATTGCAGCTCTGCAGCAGACACAGTTCATGACACTAACACATTTCGTCCAGCAAGATAATCTACACACAACTGAATATACTTTTCAGATGTTTGAGGCATAAATACAATCAGCCAGAAGTAAAGAGTTCATGTTCATGTGTTGCTATAAGATAAGTACATCACAGTCCCATTACATCACGTCACCAAGTGAACCAAAGGCAGACGTGTGGTTGGCGTGTTGACGTCCAGCCGTCTCTTTTTGACACTTGCCAGCAGCTGCCTTTTTTGAGACACTTAAAAGCTTTAAAATTCACATGGGGGGTATTTACTAATATATTTTATGCTGTAAAACCAAACTTTTGAATCTGTCAGGCTTGTGTTAACCACAGACTTTTCAGACATCAAACCAAAAACCCATTAAAAAAAACTGTTGACTTTGAGAAGAGGGAAGCGGAAGGGCAAACATGTCATCACATTTCTGGGGTTATTAAGGACTCCTTCCAGCAGGACTTTATGGGCCCATAAATGCGGAAGACTGTTGGAAAATCCGGGGAAAACATGTAAAACCATTTTTGGGGCTTTATGCACCACTGAGCATCGGGACGAACGAGAGCCCGCCTCCAAATGTGTACTCGTAGGTTTGATTTGTAGGCGTAAACTTGAGATTGACACATACAATCACATTTTGTAGGACCTTTATTTTCCACCCACGAACGTAAAGATGTGTAACTGCAAACCTTTTTTGTAACCTTTGTGCAAATCTTCTCCATGCACTCACATATTGTATTATTTGTGTGCGCTAATCTTCATTTGTTCACAAAATGTCAAGCACAGCAACAGTTCTCCTTTCAGATCCATCTCTTTGTTCAGATATTTTTACTTTTTATTTCAATGAATTTGGTCAGATTGTTTACACATTCACACATTTGAATGTGTTCATAAAATGTTTGCACACACTCAGATATGGTGATTCACAATCCTTTTGACCCTATTTGGATTCTAGTTCTGTGGCTCTGGGGGAGCTTTGTCAAGTCTTAGAAAATAATCCCTGATGATTTCCTGGTGACGTCATGAGGGGTTATCCCAGGCTATGTTTTGAGACTACACATTTTTAACAGAAAACTTGTGAGATGTGGAGTTAGAAAGCTGAGGCCATTTACAATGCATGAAGGATCTAATCAGGCGGAAACCTCTGGTCTTGAAAAGGGAGGTCAATGCTAAAGTGTTTTGAACTAGCATTGTTTTTAATGGCCATTAGGGGGCGACTCATCTGGTTGCAAAAAAGTTAGGTTGTAACATTTATGAGAAAACTAGTCTATGAGGAAATTACTTTTCACTTGATTTATACCCTCAATAAACATTGTAAGATAGTTTCAAGTCCTCTTCAATACATCATTAAATATTCATTTAGTAAATTATGGTCCCCTTCAGAGTAAAATAGACGATAAAGCAGGGTAGGCTTTAAGGCGGGGCTACCTAGTGATTTACAGGTTGTGTTTTCATCCTAGAAATGTAACCCTTTCTCAGTGTGTTCTGAGATCATTTAAGTTAACTGTCACCTTTTGGTTGCCCAAAAATGTTGCCCTTTCAACGTTTGGTTGTAGCTCCACCCTCTCGTGTCACCACAGGATGGTAATGGTGACCAAAATCGCACGGGTCAAAAAATGCCGAACTCGAGGTTTCAAAACGGTAGTCAAAAAAAGAAAGGGTGATGTCACGGTAACCACTTCCACTTCTTATACATAGTCTATGGGTCTAGAAGGCAAAGTGTTGCATTAAGGGAAGTATAGCATCCAGTGAACTTGACCCATGGGGAGTAAAAGTTGGAATTTGTAGTGCTTTGTTGTTTTAATTTGAGGAGTACTATACTATACTACTATACTATACTATACTGGATCACACCTTTGATACATGTTCAAGATGTACCATCCGCCATAACATCCAGGTGTTTTTATCAATATAAATGAACAAATGACGAGCATAGAAGAAGAATATTCCTATCATGTCAGTCCTCATATGTATTGACGGATCGACCCACAGAACTTGACATTGTTCTATAAATCAATAATCTTTATTGACACAGTATAAACAACAAACAGCAACAGAGGAAACCCTCATGTAGAGCGTATATGGACAGTAGACCCAGTACATCTCAGAGGGGCTGACTGAGACAGAAGCATAGACATGGGGCTTATCATGGGTCAGATTCCATGGTACACATACGGTATACACAAACCTAACAGATGCATGAACCTTGCACGTTGCCAAAGCCATTCAGTCGATTTGCAAGTGGACAGAAGAGAGAGGACAAAAGTACAGTCATGCTGAGCAACAGTTAGCTACAGTATGAAACAGAGTTATTACATAAAAACCAAGTAAATCATCTCTTTAGAAAGGTTCTTTTATATAAATGATTTGAAGTGTACAAAACAGTATATTACACATTTCTTGATGCATGATTCTGAGCAAGACCCAGTAGCCTACAGCACACTTCCCTTCAAAGTACAAACTACTGAACTGGATTACAAGCTACATACAGACTACATTGTACCTCTGTAGCACAGCTGTCCCACATGGCATCAGGAGACTATGGGGAAAGGAAAATATCAGCAGCATTGTCTTTTAATAAGAATACACACCTATAAAAATGCACCAGGCCTCATATATTGCCAATATCCCATGCGAAATAGCAGAATGCCATTCAAACTAACCTTGGTATCCTCAGCATTGCACAAAGGATGCTGCCCCCCCCCTCCCTACCTGATCCCAATCACATACAAGATCTTTCAACACAGCAGCATGTAAACATCACCGCGGCTGCTTCGTTGTTCTATGTTTTCTAATGTTTTTGATATACATATGATAAGTTAAGGCTCTTTAAGGACCTGAGGATTTTGAACATATGATGAGGCACACAGAAGGCAAATAATAGCTCTAGACACAGGGCTAACTGAAAGGATGAGGAGCATGAGACAGCCACAAGGGTCCGGTCACCAATGCTGTACAATGGCCAAGATAGAGGAACCCAGGGGAGATGCTCTCCAAAATAGCATGGTGCTATTTCCGGTAACGAGGTCAATAGCTATCACTTCACTTGGATGGCTCTAAGGTACCCCATCGACTTTTTTGGGGGAGTTCTTGGTCACCTTCCCCGAGAGGACTGGCACCAAACAGCAGCATGATAAAAAGAACTCCATGCGATTTTTATGATGAACGAGTTAATGGTCGCTGTAATCATTCCGTCTACACATGAAGCGATCCCTTCTGATCTTCCTTATGATGTCATTTCCAGTTCAGCGGAAGCCCCCGAGGGGCTTCAACATTCTTCTGTTTGTAAAATCACGTGGGTATCTTTGTACGAGTAGCAGTCGTCTACGTTTATTGTCAGTGTATTATCCCAGCAACAAACTTAATGTATTCCTCTGCTGCGCCTCAGCAAGGAAACATTTGGAAGAACACAATAAGTGGGCTTTGGATGAGAGCTACTTTGGATTTAGCGAACTCAGACTGCTACAGCCTCTTGTGGCCCCCAACCTTCTCAGTGTAGTCAAACTGCAAAGGGCCTGGGCTCAGTATCGGTGCTCCATACCTTTAGGGTATCAACCCAAAAACTTCATTAATATTGAATCTTCTTCAGTCAAATGATACCTACATTCGAATCCTTTTTGTACCTTAATCGAGAAAAAAAAGACTATTTGTATGGTTTTGCTTGATGCGGCGTATGATTGGACCACCCAGACAAGCTGTACTGCCTCGATTCATTAGGCATTTTACCAAACTTAATGCTTCCATTTATTTGATGGGAATCGAATGAAGTAAAGAAAAAAAGGTATAAAATTGGGTAATCTTGGTATCTGTATCACTTCAAGAGTGGTGGTTTTGGTACTGGCATCGTAATCTTTTAAACAATACTCAGCCCTAGACAGGAGGAATGATTCATATGACTCATAACTCAATGTACATATTGTATGTGGGTATTGTTCTACACAAGTAAGTGCAAGTTAGCATTATCTGATGTTGGATAATAACTTGTTTTTTATTTTGTTTATTTTTTTTACTCTTTGTTTGCTGAAGATTCATGACCTAAAAAGAAAATCGTAGTTTAGTTTTGAAAAAAATAAAGATGGCTGACTTCCAGTTTGCTAAAGCTAACACTTTACTCGTGCGGTAAAGCATTAGCATGTGCTGTCATGAGTTCCAATGCCAATCCTAATAATTACCTACAGTACTTGGTAAGATGACCAATAATGACAAGCACCCATGTCGATGCGGTCCTTTGAACGAAACATTCGTGACATATTGCAGAAACGGAAATGCAGAGATGTAACACAGTAACAGTTAATAGTTCATTTACTTGAAGAAAAGAAACTGCTCTTTGCTGTTGGAACCAAAGTCAAGTATTACCTTATTTTTTTAAGATAAAAGGTGCACTGTCAAATCACATTCTTAACCTCCGGTCTGGAAAATTTGATGTTATTTGCCATGCACTTAATTGTTCTCTCACCAGGAAGCCCAGACGGACTTTCAATTGATAAAAGGAAAAAAAAATCTATAAAAGCTCATCATGTCATACAAAAAGATGCATATAAGACATTTTTCTCTTGATTTTTTTTTCTTATGAAAGCTGCTTTGGTAACAACATAGTCACGACATCGCTCAATCTCCTTTACTTAGCCTGGGTGCTGAAGGGGAATCCTTCCCTATCATCTCAATGGCGTATATTTTTTTTTAAAATGTATTATTTATATTTTTCTTTCTTCCTTTTGCCTCTAAAATCTTGATGAATGGATCTAGTTACACCAGAGTGGGCTGTGTTTACGTTCCGCCGTAGAGCTGTCTCCACATCAGATGCAACGTCTGCTGAGAGCTGTTTGTCATAAAGATGTCCGTGCTGTGAAAGACAGCGCTATTGTACTCAGGGCTGATAGAGTGGAGACCTTGGATGCTGAGCCGACTGCGTTGGGGCCTGAAATGGTATGGGAGAGAACGGGGCCGTTAGTGTGTTCGCAGTGGGCAAAAAAAACAGACATTTTTAGCCATTTCACTTCGTTAATCGGCCGCCTCTCTCTCTCTCGTCTGCATCAGCTGAGAACACTCATTTCCAAAAATTGCTCGAGAGTTATTATTACTTGAGCGTCGAAACGAGACATTGAAAGTATTCTCAATAAATTGCCTAACTTTTCATGCAACGCTTGCGTTATGGTGTCACGTAGAGGCCCTGATTACAAAAATGTCTCATGTGTAGCGCATTATTTCCCCGCTCCCTCTGTTCCTTTTGGAGACGATGATAGCTAATCTGTTCAGGCAAGACCACAGCAGGGGGAGTGGATTATTCAGCTCGGCCACGAGGGAGGCTCCAACTATCTCTCCACTGACCTGGTATCCTTGGGATGGTGATCTGCCTGCTACTGCTGCCTTCCCCTCCCTCTCCAAATGGCTTTATCTGGATGATATAGTCCTCATCAGTGGGCAGGGCGAGCTCCACAGAGGTCGTGTTGGTTTCCATGACGTGGCTGTGTCGATTCTTCTTGTACAGCACCTGAGGACGAACGGCGAGAGTCGAGTCAAGAGTCAGCCGCGGAGGCAATAGCCGCAAACACAATTTTCTGATTAAGCCGAGCAGCTGAGTGCTTACTTTGTAACCGGTGACCTCTGACTCGTTCTCAAGGGCCTTGACCTGCTCCCAGTTCAATATAATCTTGGAATTTGATGTGTTCCACATCACTTTAACTGGCGGCTGACTCGGCGCTGAGAGCAGAAAAACACATTATTCACCTCAATGAAAATGTTAACCGTGGCCGAGAGTGGCCGGTTGTTATAATCACATCCAGTGCTTACGTGGTTTCTTGGTGGTAACGTTGGCCGTGGTGCTGGGGGGCCCCGGTCCAGCCGTGTTATACGCCCGTACGGAGATGTAATACGTGGTGCTGCCTTTCACCCCGCGGATAATGGTAGACGTTTGATTTCCCACCGTCTTTTGCACACTGGCCGTGTCTTCCTTTTCACTTCTACTCCAGTACCTCAGCTGAAAGGCAAGGGGGCAGAACCGCAGACGTGAACGCGGAAAAAACACGACAGACATCTTAAAAGCTTTCTGTTACACCCTGTCAATGAAGTGCAAACTGGCAACGGGGAGATGTGAACTCAACTGGATGAAATACATGAATTGGTTTGCTGTGTGCTCGCCAGACATGTGTCGAGGTTTGAAGTTATGTGGTAAAGAGTGAGGTCAAACATACCAACCCAAAAAAGGAATCCTAAAAAAAACCCTGCCATCAACTTCCACTGATAACAGATTTCCTTTGTCAAGCCGCTCCGCTTGTCAGGGCTGAAATAGCCGGCACGCCTGACAGCAGAAATATAATTTGCCTTTCCTCACAGGAAGGGTTTGCTCAGGCCCTGCTCCTTTGTTGACTTTGAGTGGTCAACAATTTAAAAATTCTGGCACTTTTAAGCAATCCGGGGACGAAAACAGCGCCTTTGTTCACATCTTGGATTTCAATAATGAGCGGAATTAAAATGACAAGAACTAACTGAGCGCAAAAGCCAGTGTCTGCAACTGCTTTGTTGTGTGGATTAGAAGCTAAACGCTCTATCCCTTGGAGTATTGCATCAGTACGCTAATCAGGGTGGTTACAGTACTTAGGTAAACAACAAGAGAAACACAACTAAACCCACAGGCATGGGACTAGGCTGGACCATTATGCATGCAGCAAGCTATTATCTCCCGTGCCCAAGGTGCATGAGCCTGAAACACTCATCAATAATAAAAGAGAACAAGATTCAACAGCATAAGTTGCCATGTGCTTGCACGCGCACATTTGGATCCAATGGAAGCACACGCACTCGCACACGCACACGCACACACACAGTATTTTATTGTAGCTCACCTCATAGCCCAGGACTCTTTTTTTGCTGGCATTCCAGGGCAGAGCTTTCCACGAAACTTCAATCTCGGATGCAGAGAGGCTCTTGGCACGGACCCTGGTGGGAGCTCGACTAGGCTCTGGAGTTAATACATAAAGACTCAGAAGTAACACCGGGCTTTGATGACCCATCAAAGTGGCGACATCAAAATGCTTTTCAAAGCTATTTCTTTCATTCGAACAACAGAGCGACGGAGGTTTTAAGAAAGTTGCCTGCAAGTGCCAATAGAAGAACGCTGGCTGCAAGATCACTGGTCTAAGCACGGACTGGAGTGGCAGAGCGAGTGCTGCGACCCCGTCGCGTGTTATGTGTCACAGGAAATTACACGCACCTTCCTCGGCGGAGTTGATCGTGGTAACGGGTCCAAACGGCCCCTCCCCCTCGTTGTTGTAAACCCCGACCTTCACGAGGAAAGGCGAGAAGGGCTGGATGCTCTCGTTCTTAAAGACGTATTTGGAGGCTTCGGCGGACGGCACGGCGGCCTGCATCCATCCCGTGGCCCCGTGGGGCCGGAAAGCCACCACATAGCCGAAACCCGGTCCATTCTGCAGCTCCTCTGGAACCGGCTGGAGGAAAGGGGAGAGAAAACAAACACAATTTTAACAATATTTAAATAATATAAAGACCGAACTTCAATGCAATTGTGTACATACAAATATATATATTTAAAACTCACTAAAAACCAAGATTGAAAACATGGCTTTCACATTTTTGAGGCAATGCTTTGCCTTAAATATAACATGCTGTGCACACAGAACCTATTACTAGACACATCCATTACACAGTACAGTGCCCTCAGCATGATACCATAAACTCTGTAGTCCAGAGTGATAACATGGCTCATACATTTATAGCGGCAGACTTCATTCTGGTGGATGAACCCACTTCAATCTCGTCCACTAAGAGATACACGCTCATATAAAAAAGCACTTTGCCGATGACATTAGTTTGTTTCCTTCACAGAAATATTTGTACACACTTACTTCTCAATATTAATTTAGTTTGCCGTAATATGTGAAACTCAATTGTTATTGTATACAACATTTGTAGTTTAGTTTGTTTCTTCAGTTTTTAATAAACTTTGTACTTTATTATTTTTACCCATACCTCAAAAATTGTAATATTGTCTGGGCTGCTTATTCCCCCAACCTGACAATGTGCTACATGCGGTAATCAGATTGAACACCCTGCAGCGCTCTTTTGAGATATGAATGTTCATTCTATTTCCATAAATGTAACATTTATATATTTATATATTGTGGCTGTTTTTCTCCTAATAATTGACGTATGTAAGTATAATTGTGTTTATTTCACTGTTGGAAAATGTTTCTATTTTCTTTTGTGTGTTGTAATAATGTGTTTCATTGCTATTCTAGTTTTTTTGTGTTTTGTCACATCTGTACACTGCACAGAAGATGTCTCATTATCTAACGTGCAGATTGCACATTAAACCCATATGACATCAATGGGCTCTTTACACTTTTGCCATCCTCAGAATAAAAGTTGCATTTTCAGCCTCACTACAGGTATCGCATAAAATTTGTAAGCACAAGTCAAAATTAAAAATGCAACACTGCACCCCTGCTTTGTCTCAAGAAAAATGCCTCAGGAAAATTCAGAGCCGAGGCAGAATGGCGGCTTTGTTAAGCAGAAGTAGACTTCAATTGAACCCTTGCATTTGGAAACATCAACACTGATTCTGTAAAACGTTTCACAGCGGGGGCTGATGATTGTGAGGAGCCGGAATAAATTCATGCTTTTGGAGCTGGACTGATTTGCAACGGGCTTTTCAGGAAAGAAAGGGAGAGAGAAAGACAGAAAGAAAAAGAAAGAAAAATTGAAAAAAATTTGGGACTTGGAAGGAACCATTGAGTTTAATTATCTTATTGAAACCTCAAAAGCATTTGTCTTTCCCCTAGGGTGACAGCAGCAGTTATTGCCTCTCTGTTCTTAAAAATGAAATGCCATACATTAAGCCGCTCAGCTGTTATTAATGAAACAGAGGCCCAGATCCACAGAGAATAATGGCGTCTGGCTCCCTCCTCCATGGGTGAGGGGGTCCCGAGCAGGCTTGCTTACCTCCCATGTGATGACTAATTCGGAGCGACTGCCACCGCCTCCACTCACATTAGCTGGTGTGACCTTCGGAGCTGGAGAGGAAGAAGACAGATCAGCTTAGCCCTGTTGACTTCGCACGACGCTGAGAAGGCACTTGTAATCATTTTCCACGTCGCTACTCCCGAACGGCGGAGAGAGCGAACTTTTTGACATGGTTGAACTTCAACATCTACAAATTCAGTGAGATAGCAGCTAAATTCTCACAGCTGAGTCAGGTTGGGAGACTTGGTCAACCTGTGTTTATTCCAAAAAGAGCACACAAAGGATCCAACCTTGGTGAATTCAGCTCCCTCAGGGTACATTGGCGATTGCCTTTTTTTTATCTTACTTTTCAATTTTAATAGAATTCCAGTACAGACCATACCCAAAGTTTAACATAATAGTAATATACCGGGCTAAATGTTGCCAGAGTTACCAAATTGGGGAGGCTAGCTGTTTCCCGTCTTTACGCTAAGCTAAGGGCGCAGCTGTATCTTCACATTGATCTTCTCATCTGACTCCAAGCAAGAAATCGTTGAACTATTCCTTTAAGAAAGTGAAGGTATAAAACAACTTTGTTTTGGAAGGGAAAAACAAACAAATGTGACATACATGTTTTGAAAGAGTAATAAGGGAAGTGTTTTTCATGAGCATGCGGTACGTACAGGTCCCCTTTGTCCTTGCTTGTTTGGACGGCTTGCTGGGCTCTCCGGTCCCGATGGTGTTGCTCGCCAGGACTCGAAACTCATACTCCACCCAAGGGCTCAGGTCTATTACTGTAGCTGTCAGCCGGTGGCCCCCTACCATCTCAGGAACTGGCATAAAACACACAATGCCCCCTTCAGTATCAAACAACTTTGTGTGTGTGTGTGTGTGTGTGTGTGATGTCTGTGCGTGTGTGTCTTCACTGTTTGTGTGAGTGTGTCAGCTTAGCATCAGCAGCAGAATGACCTCCAGGCTGACACATATGGTAGAAGTCCACCACAGGTACACAGGACACTCGTAATCCCTCACAAGGACACATATTGCACACACTAACTAAAAAAAAACACAACATGACAACAACACATAAGAATCACATATGAAGAAATACACTGACTATCAACATTATAATCCGGGGATATTTCTGTATTAAGACATGTGATATGGCATGGTGTGTGTGTGTGTGTGTGTGTGTGTGTGTGTGTGTGTGTGTGTGTGTGTATGCGTGTGTGTGTGTGAGAGTTCTTGTGTTCCACTGGAATTGCCAAAAAGTAATTTTCTTCTTCTTGACAGAGGAGCCGTGTCTACCTGCAAGGTCATAAACATATGATCCTGATGTGGTAAATCAATGAGGCCAGTAAAACTATCTTGGATCAAAGTGTCCTTAATTTTCCAAAAATATCAATAGAACAACAGTATAAATGCACACTATACCGATCACGCGTGAATGCTGAGCCCCATTTAAGAGGATGTGGGGGGAAATTACGTCGGCGCTATCACTTAACCACACTATCAAGTTGCAGCCACGGCAACGTGGCTCCGTCATCGGGATGAGATCCACGTTTCAGGATTCCCAGGCGGCCGATAAAATGGCGGTCAATGGTCATGCTACAATAGCGTACCATTTGGGGCCGGGGTGAAAATTACATCTCCAATATCCTCACAGGCGAAGCGGAATGAAAAGCGGACCCCCTCCATGTGATTGGAGGAGGCCACGGCTGGTTGGAGAGAGCTTACCTGTGGTGACAGCCTGCCACCCGAGGGAAAATGGTGTCCTGGCCTGGATGGTGTATGCCGTAATTGGACTGTGATTATCGGGTCCAGGCCTCCAGGACAGAGAGGCTGTGGTATCAGTGATTTCTTCTACATGGATGCTGGTGGGGGGACCCGGGGGACCTGATAGATGGCATAGCCAGGCAGCAAAGAGGGGAGAAAAGATAAGAAAGACAGACGGAGGAAGGAAGGAGGAAGAGGGGAGTGGGGGGTGGAGAGCGGAAATGTAAATTAGGAGGAGATGGGAAGATGGTGGAGAGAGTGGCGGTGGTTTAAGCACCTGCAGCTACTGCAGCGAAGTCAGTGAAACCTTTGGGAGCTATTTGGAATAATTAGACGGAAAGACATTTCTGTGTGCCTCCCTTTTCATTTTATGCTTTCATTTCTTCGTCAGTGAAGCCCAACCGGTCACAGTAAACACTAATCACTAACTAGCTCCGCCCTTCTTCAGCAGTAGCCGGATGATACATTATTTAACCCTTGGGAAACACTGGTAATCTGGTCGGTGGTCGTTTCCAATTGAAGCACGAAGCAGAAGGTAGTTAAAGGAACGTCGTGGCTCACCTCTGACAACCAGGTCGGCCGCAATGGAAATGCTGTCCACCTTCGTTTGCACGGCGCACGTGTACTTCCCAGCATGCCTCAGCTGGATGTTTCGAATCATAATGTCTCCTGCTGAATGCTGCTGTCATTCACAACACGCACACGCACACGCACACACACACACACACACACACACACACACACACACACACACACACACACACACACACAAAGAGTTCCATAAGCAACACGGTAAGCCTCCAGCTATTGTAATTCAAGAACAATACCGACTTTCCCGGCCACATGGGAACAAAACCAGCTGAACAGAAAGCTCATTCTCATGTACGTGTATCTTGAAAAAATAAATCCATAAATCCCCACGCTGCCTTTCCTTCCATATCCTAAAAAAAGGCCACAGAAATACCTCTATTCGACACAGTCCATGCCTTTATTTTACCCCTATAATTACAGAAATGTACTTGCACAAATAGCTTGATTTTGCGAGAGCAGTTTCAGTTAAGGAGCAGCCTAATGGCTGGTCTGACAGTTAGTTCTTTAAGGGAGCCTTTTATTCCATCTTTAATTGCAATCCCGGCACCCTTACATTATCATTTCATCAGAGCAGAGCAGGTTGTGTAATAAATTGGACACACAGAGGGCTGTGGCACAATGGCAGTCGGAATTCTGTGGAGTGGCTGGTAGCTTAATCAAAGTAAGTGCAGATGTGAAGCTATGCATTAGTGAGAGTGTAAATGATGGTATAGGAAGCAACTAAATCACACAAGAAACAGGAAAGACAACTCAGTGCTGGATTTTTTTTTCTCTGTGCCTGCAGTTTTTGAAGGAGCCTTGAATCTTTTTTTTGTTTTTTTGGGGAGAAAAATAAGCCTGCGTAACACATGCTGAGATGTAAGCTGCGAACCTCTTAAAGTATACAGCGGCTGACTGGGACTGGTTGCAGGGTGTGTATGTAAATTTCATTTTTAAAATAAACCACAGGCAGCAATTTTCCTGCCCATAAATAATACACTTGATACAAACATTCCCTCTGCACTGCGGCTGAATTTATTATGACCCTGCTAAAATAGAGAAAAGGTACAATATTGATGTACCAATGAATCTTCACAGTCACCTCTTGACCTTTATTCAATGGAATCTCTGAAGGGGCTGAAAAATAAATCAATGTCTTTTATGTGGCAAAAGGGCACAGTCGCACTAATGAAAAGAGCATTCTTCAACACACCACAATATGGTTTGATTCTTAATTATTCATTGTGTATTCCGGGTCATCTGAAAAACGTGGCAAAAAGCCGGGACAGTGGACGGGTCTCTGGATGTTTTTCAGGTGAGGCAGCTCACACTGTTATTGATGAACCTTGCAAAACTTCTATATTTAGGGTGATCATTTAGAGTTTCTGTGTGACAGCTGATAGAGGTGCAGACAGATGGCTTTAGATGGAATCGGCATCATTACGCTTATAATATTTCACAGGAGGGAACAAATAATCTGTTGTGCAGAGTTTATTTTCATGATCCTGTGTGACTGATGAATGCATCATTTTAAATACACACAACCAATAGTGTATTGGTACAGTTTTATATGCCTGTATGCACATGGCAGGTATCTCATGAAGTTTAGCATTAACGTACCATATCTTGCATAAATATTTACTTTCTTTTTCTTATGATTGTCTGTTTCTTTAATGTTGTTATGGTAAGGTTACTTTTATTTTGTTATTTTGACATTACTTTTATTTCATTATGCTGACATTACCTCAATTTAATTATGCTAAAGTTACTAGTATTATGTTAATGTGACTGTTATGATGATTAAGTTCATTCCATGTGTCATGTTAGCAAGATATATTTAACAGAAGTCCATCAAACTGTGGTGCGCATTAAAATAGTTGAATGAGAAATGTGAGAATCAGTGCCTTATAAAAATGCATTTAATTGTGTTTCTGAAAATCGCTCCATTTCTAAAGAGGAAACATGCCCATTAGCATTAGCTATCATGACATTGTGGCAACTTTGAATACCTTGCTGCAATGCAAATCCTCAATTGTTTGTTCACGGGAAACCTGTAGCTCTAACAGCAACAGAGCCTTTAAAAAAAGAGAAGAAAATCCGAGCCTGATAGCCTCGCATGTTGGCAAAAAAAAGAAGAAAAAAAAAGAGAGATTATGGACTTACGCCTCCCACTTTTTCAAAATATCCACCGTGGTTCCCGAAGTGGATGAGCTGCTCGTTGAAGAACCAGGTAAACTTGAGCTCCAGCGATGGGTCGTGGCTCACTTGACAGGGCAGGACCACGCTCTCCCCCACGGTGATGTCCAGCGTGGACGGCAGGGTGGTGATGGCGGTCGGCTCTGAAAACACACACCATGCACGTTTGATCAAAACTCACTTTTCTGCCCCCTCTTCTCTTTCTAAGGCATTACAATTCAGCACAGGGAAGTGGCTTTGCAAAAAAAGCCGAGCCCTTCCATCATCCTTATGGATATGTCAGACTCAGTTAATAGAAGGATATATGGGACAGAGCACACAGCAAACTAGGGCGCACAGCTACAATAACTGGTATTAGTTTCGACCTGAGCTCGTCTCTGTGGGGACTCAGAGACGTGTCTCTCCTGCATCCTGAGAAGCCTCCATGTGTCACTGGCAACTCAGCCTGTAACCCTCCCTCTCTCCTTGATCGGCCCCCGAAATTCCCAAAACGCACCGCTAGGAACACAGTAAACAGCAGCGAACACTTCTTCCAATCGTCGGCACTCTCTTTTCAAGCCTGCAGTGCATTACAATGGCACCGCTGAGGGAATAAGGCGAGCGTCCCTTATCTGCACTCGTGCGTGAGCGGCGGAGGAGGAAGGTGGAAGGACATGAGAGAGGTGAGATGAGTGGGAGAGGCTTTGTTCTCGGAGTGCACAACACCTGTCTCCCTCTTGGGGGTGCTGTGATTACTTGGTTGAAATTGCCACTCTGAGCACACAGACTAAATTAACCATGGCAAATGATCCCTGGACAGGCATAGATTCATGTAGAAAGTGCCGGCAGTGCAGTCTTCATCCAGAGTGAATTCGATACCTCCATTGTATTGCCCCCCCCCCCCCCCCTAAAAGGCACTCACTCACACACACACACACACACACACACACACACACACTCACCACCGCCACCATCACCACGACGCCGCGCTCTCCCGGTGTGATTTATCTAGCCGTTTTCTGATATCAGGCCTAGAATGCAATCAGCCGGGCAGTTTTGTCATACACACAATGAAAGTACGTCTGAATTGCTGGTGGCTAAATGGCGAGCAAAGGCGGCGCAGTAAAAAGGTGGTAATAACACACAGGAGGTATTCAAGGGGTTGTGTCTACTCTGTCTGCTCTGTTTTCTAAAGGCCGGCTTCCTGAACTTGTTGAACAAGTGCAGGAAGGAAATAGAAAAGCGAAGGGTTAGAACCGCACCTGTTTTTTTTATGACGATAATCTCCATGATGTGAGGAGAAGGAAACAGAAGGGAAACAAAAAGGCTCAGGGGAGGATCTATCGGGAAATACTCGGATCCACAATAAAACACATTTACTCCTCTATCTGCAACATGGAAACATACCATAAACATGTGTTATTTCTCCAGCTGCCCGGCCTCTAGCTGCCTCTAGGGATCGACTGTGACCACGGTAGGAATATGCTCCCTTATCACCCTCCTCTGTCATCATTTGTGACAGATTATATGGACAACCAAGGTTGGTTACACGACCACATACTGGGCTCTTGAGGATAATTTGATTGATTTCCGTCTTGTATAATGCCTTGTTACCTGCTGCCACTGTAAACGAGGGACTAGTAACCCACTCACTTAACGGGGTCAATCAGAGACGAGATAGGGAGCGCGTTAACCGGGTGGATCAAACTGCCGCCGACAGGTTTCAGTTTGTGCTTAACAGTGTGAAAACGTGCGTTTCCCGCCACAGTCACCTGTCACAGTGTTCAACATGAATAATCGACCATGATTATTCATGTTGTCGAAACCAATGCGTGTCATGTGAAGTGAATAAACTGGTGTTCAAGGTGAACGTTAAGCAACTCACTGAGGCTTTTCCATCAAAACAATTGAAAATATGCTCGTGCTAATTGTTACATGGCTAAAAAGAAAGGAACTGTCCACAAAAAAGACTTTCAAACATTATGATTTGAGGAGATCCTTTCAAAGATAGATTTTGAGTTCTGACTATGTATGTATGAAATGTGATAAAATGAAGCCACTCACTGAGTTTTTCCTTCTATCTTTTTGACAAAGTTTGGTGGAAAAAAAACTTTCATAAACATGCACACATGATTTTGTTGTTGGCTAGACTCAATGTACTAATAACATGAGAACATCAAGTCCTCATCCAAACGCCAAAATGTATCTCTTTTCATTGTCTTCCAAAACTTTTCCAAAAACTAGCACTCACTTACTTACCCCTGCTAACTACTGAAGGTGTATTGAATGACACATGCTGCTTTTGCGTTTTAATTATTGAAACAGTGAATAAAGACCTACCCGGCTTTACATGCACAGCTTTGTTCCTTCATTTCATTGTCTACTGTCTCGATCCCCAAGTGATGTGTTGGTTCACTTTTACACTGTGATCTGTAGGCTTTAGAATCTATCTTTATCTTTTTAACATGGTTTTCTCTCCTAAATCAGTTTGACATCCTGGATGTATCCTTCTGGCACTTTTTTGTCTGCTTCTCCCTGAAATAATTCTTTTGTTTTACCAGAAAGTTCATATTTAGTCACTGTTAGTGACAGTGTGGGTTCAATGGTAGCTCCGACAGCTTGAAGGAGTAGCAGCGGGGGGCGCGGCTTAGCAAAGGGTCAATTAGTTATAATTATTTTCAGAAAAACTAGGAAACGATTGGGAATTAAAATTATGGTAAAATAAAGCCTCACTAAAAAAAGAATGACACGTTCTCCTGTGTCAAAGCGAGACGTTATGAGAAGATAAAACAATGCCGCGTTATACGAGATCTGATAGAGGTTTTAAGCTGAAGACTCCCAAAACATTGTTTGATGCTTAAAAGAAAAGAGAGATTGATGAATATCTTATAATTCAAGCAACATCAAATTGGATAGGCCAAAACAGATGACTTACCGACACTGACTCGCAGTAAACAAAGCGAGCTCACGGTTACCAAATGACTCTGCGCTCCTATCTGAGGTCAGTCTTCCCCAGTCTTCCCACAAACAGCAGCCATCATGAATAATGCTCACACTCCTCTCCTCTCCGCTCCCCCATCCCTCCCCTCCCCTGTGGAGATTCCCTCCTGGCTTTAATGGTCTAAAGCTGTAATGTGTAAGAGTGTATTCTCCTTGAGTGTATAGACACTGTAGTTTTCCACACATGGTGAGTGATGTGAGCTTGAATAATGCATAGAGGAGAGCATCGAGGAGCCACGGGCCGCGGGATCCAAGGATTTTGAAAATAAATTTACCAGGGAAGAGATTTACCCCAACCCTGTAAGTCCTTCAAACTGAGATTCACACAGATGATGCGGAGGCATTTAGGTTCAAGACAAGCACAAACTTGTCGAGGAAAATGTCTTTCGCTGGCAGGTCAACGGCCTTTTCTAAAACGACCCACATCGGGCTCTGGGTCATATAATTACTTTGAAGGTAAAGCACCGTAACATGGATCGTGTTCTGAAAAAGCGCTTAAATCCGCAGTGTCTCTGGTCATTTTGGTACTAAAGTGTGGTGACCCTTATGACAATAATTCCTTTCATCACCAGTTTTTCGTCCCTTTGCTCTTCATATCAACAAATCACAGAGGGCTTTCATCAACACAGCACAGACTCCTCCTACGCGCTTCTTTGAATGGCACTTACTTTCCGAAGCACAAATCAAAGGTTTTTCAAGGACAAACTTAAATTGCGGTAAAAGCTTGTGTACATCGCTCAGCAGATGCATACAAGATGCACTCAATGCTTCATTTCGAAGGCTGTGCAAAGCCGCACATCTGCAGCGACCTGCTGGTGATCACTGACAGATGGCTGCTCATTATTTTTCTATATGGCTGTCAGGAGTCACACGTCGCATTTATCTCACATAGTTGCTGGCAGTCAACATGGACGAAAGGGTTTGCTTTGAAAAGGGCCTCCCAGACTTTGACACAAAACTGGAATGTTTTTACATCCAAGTAACTAAGCAGACAATTTATCTTCTGTCTTACACCAAGAAAATGAAAAAAGCAATGACCAGCGCTATCTTTCCTGTGTGATATCAAATGTAATGTAATCCCAGAGGATATTTTTTTGATCCAGTCTTGGCCAGCATACTCCATCAGAGGTGCTTATCACATGCTCAAACATCTATGGAAACCCCCTCCGTCCTTTCTGACGCTGGAATTGGCTGTGCTACCATAATGTATGTAACTTTCCAAACCCAAAATTCAAACATCCACAGCTCACTTTGTGCTGGGTTTGAACCTTAAAGGGATGGTTAAAACATTTTTGAAGTAGGTTTTTATGAGGTACCTATCCTATCTAGTGAATTCATAGATGCTGACCACGTCCCTATCTCAGCAACCTAAAACAAAAGTCAATATCAGTTTAAATTTGGAATAATTTCAACCCCCTAACCTTGACATCAGACAGCGTTCTCCGACGGGTAACCAAAGCCATTATCAGTGCTCTCTTCAAAGCCATAGGACTCCATTGACAAAAACAGTATTTTTAAATCCTAGAACGAGAGAGTTTCTTTTCTACGGCTGCCTTGATCGGTGAGGTTTTCTTTGATACTGTGTGCCTTCGGTGAATCTCAAATAACCCTTTCTAACACCCAAGTCCCAAAAAAAGACTAACTCACCGAACGCGTCAGCGGTAGACATTCTTCTTGCAACACCACGAGTGTCTTCGTTATTATCATAACTTGCCCATCTCTATGGTGGTGGACCTTTCGCTCCACCTTTGAGTGTGGCTGTCTGGAACAGCTATAAATAACTTTTCCTTCTGACATGATGGGATGTCACGTCAGGCTGATGGGAATAGTATTTGGTTATCAACCAAAGTATCGGTTTAATGAGTTCAAATTTTGACCTCATGATGGCACTGGAGGAAAAAGTAAGGGTATATCAAAGCAATTACAATTCATCCTGAAGGGAACATACATGTAAATGAAGATGAAGTCCTACATGGTGCTAGAAAGTGTCAAATACCATGAATATGAGTGGAAACAATGACACAAAACATTCTGCTTACTTAATCTTTGCTTTCCAACCACCTCCAGAGCAAATGGTGATGAAGATGTGTCACAGCATTGGAAAGATTAATTGCCTTCCAGGTTCACAGACGCAGACAGAAGTGAACGCAGTGTGAGCTCAGAAGTTTTGAGTTCGCTGACCATCTGTAATGATCGGAGGCAACCCTAATTGCAACGGCTCATCTCCAGCGTAATCAAAATTCAGGGAGCACGTCTACGTATAATCAAGTGCAATTAATCTGCTAATATCCCTCCAGTGTTGGAATGATGGGGACATTAACAGGGCTCATCTGTTGTGACTGCTCCACCGCTGTTCACTAGCTGACTTATTCACAGCAGGAGACGCCGAACGCCTTTTGACAGGTATTTTTCCACGTTCGCATCACCGAAGTCAATTTGAATAAACTACTATCATCTCCCAAAAGGCCCGCTTCCGCAACACACATTTCTCCCCGCTAAACAGGTTTCCGATCCTCAATGAAATAATGCATGCAAATTACCCCATCCCATTTCTCCAAACAATATCGATTGTGACAAGCGAGGCGCAAGATCACATACAGGAACATTTGTACATCGGCGGCAGAAAACAGTCTTAACATACGATGATGGAAAGGAAGCGAAGTGAGAGAGGGTGTCAAATAAAACTCCTATTCCTTTTCGCAAGAATAATAAGTGGATAACGCCGATGTCTCTTTATGCTGGGAAGACGTGTGTGTGTGTGTTCCCTTTGCAGCTTGATTGGAAAATCACATAAAGGCCATCAACCTGAACCTACAGAGAGAGCGGTAAGTCCCACCACCCCCACCCATGCACACTGATTGGCTGGGGAGGGGGGAGGGGGGGGGGAGGGGTTCTGTACCGTTTTCATTTCACAGTGTGTGATAAATGGGTAAAAGGAGTGTGGAGAGTGTATCTGGCAGGGTACAGCAATGTCGTGCATTTTATTATGCCTTGAACTCATGGCTCTGGGCTCCAAATGTTTCACAGCAACGAATTTGTCCATGTGCAAAAGATACAAACACACTGAAACATTCTTCTGTTAATTTCCTCACTTCAATTATGCAACGGTTACTGATTATTTTTTTGTTGTTGTTGTAGAAAGGCAAGACTCGTCAATGGGATGCAGCGCGAGGCATCAGAATACATCAGCGGCAAGGTGCACTCTGAGCTCTCCCCACATCTTTGACTGCTGCTGACTTTCAGGCATTCATAATGTATGAAATCTGTCTTTTATAATTCAACAGAAAAGGGAAACATGCCTAGATAGAGATTTACAGACGAAAGAGCCCATCTAGTTTATTTATTTTTATTCCATTATGCGATGTGTCTTCTGGTTAAAAAGGAATTACTGCATAGATACAGGACATTCCTCTTGCGGTTTTGCCCATCGGTATTAATCACATTTTTTCAAAGTACTTAGATAAACACTAAACGTGGATTTAGGTTTCTATAAGAACTGCTTGGAGGAAAAATATATAAATGAGACAGATTTTCTTGCTGCGCTGTTGACACGGCATTTCAAGGGTTTTACTGATCGCTAACTTGAAGAAAAAAATTAAATGGATTGAACCTTTGAACAAAAATCGTAAACTTACAGAAGAAGAAAAAAAAGTCTTCAAGTCTTTATGAAAAAATGATTTAACATCAGAGTGGTGGAAAAGAAACAGCTTTTCTCGTATGGTCGGGGAATTGGAAGGATTCTGGCAGCACTTTATTAGTTTTTTTTGTCTTTCCCCTGTGCAATTCATTACCTCACAGGGGAAAAGTGTCTTCAACACCAACACAAGCAAACGATTAGTGTTTGCGGCTTGTTTACATGTGGTTACACAGAACCGTATTCTCTCTGTGAGAATACGGTTCTAAGGGAATTTGCCCAGCCTTGACGTCTCAGAATATGCTGTTCTTAGTGAAACCGAGGAACTACAGTGCCAGCGGTCTGATTTGTCTGAAAGATTTGAGGCAAAGACTCCAATAATCCATTGAAATACACATGTGAATCGATACCAGACCCTGTGAAATATGAGGCGTGAACTTACTAAGGCCAATACAATGTAGATCAATAACTCTATGAATCTATACAACCTAGCCAACTAGGAAGGTCAAGGCAGAACAAATGACCATAACACAAATGAACTGTGCAACCTTCGTGAAGAAGGAGGTCGAAGGGAGGGTTGTAGTTCACTGAATATGTCAGCAAATCCCCCAGGAACGAGAGGAGGGGAGAACACTATCCCCAGTGGAAATAGGACAGGAAAACAGCAGCGTGCACAGAATAAAGCCACCCAATGAGCTGCACTTTGTACCTAAATAATGTCACACACAAAGGCAATTTAAAAGGGGAAAGTAGTATAAACATTAAGACAGAAAGAAAAACTGCACAAAAACATTCAAATGAAAATCATGAAGTGTGGATGGGCGAGATCGTTCATGATGAATGCTTAAGGTTCGGTCAAAGGCAGTGCGGGGGAACTTTTTAATCTGGATTCAAAGGTGGACAAAGTTGGTGCAAGTCCAACATCCCTTGGACGTTTGTTCCAGCTCTGTGGTGCACAGAAACTTACCGCTGCTTCCCCGTGTTTAATTTGCACTCTGGGACCAGTTAGCAGCCCCAAAAGGCTGAGAGGGTTCATGTCGTAAAGGACAGTCAGAATCCTTTTGGTCCAAAGCCATTGGGAGATTTATAGACATGCAGCAGTACTTTATACACTCTTCACTGGAGGAGACCTAAGAACCGTTGTTGAGCTGTCTAAGTCTTTGTTAGGACTCAAGCAGTTTCTTTCTGAACGAGCAGAAGACGTCTGAGAGGTTTAGGAACTGATTTGCGTGACATTGAACCATTATTGGCTGATCTAGTACCTTTTGATTTGAGGGTAAAGAGAGCTGATGATGTCAGAGAAGAATAATTTTAACTTGAAATAAAAATGAATGAAAACTATGAGGAACTTTGAACTGGTTTTGAAACACTCTCATTTAAGTATTGATGACCTTCATAAGCACACAAGACCATCAGTGAGAATATTTGGCATCGGGTCTGATACCCCTATATTGATCAGAAACTCCTTCAGACTCCAGCAGCGACTAGGCTGCCGCGTACAGATCCGGCTTTGCTGACGCCTTCAACCTGCAGTCGGAGCTCCGGCGGGAGGTGGAGAGCTCCGCGCCCGGCAGCAGCGTCTCGCTTCACCTCGCTGCTCCACCGGCCATCGGTGGGAGCCGACATCAACATCACGCTGCTGTTGCTGAGCCACGAGCGGGAAGGAACAAGGACCAGGACTGAGGAGGGCAGACTGCCAGACACTGCTGCAGTAAAATGAAAGGATGTCAAAAGGGACTCAAGGAAACACTTGTCCAATCGGATTGCCACATTCATGCCAAAATGTAAGTTCAAGGTGAATTTGAAGTCTTGTTTCTCGCCGTTTGTGCTCAGCTTTCTGGCATTCTCTCTTCAGGACCAGTATTGATTCATGGCGCTTTTGTTACCACCGAGCGATTTAACCCTTGCAGGTGCACTGATCATGTAATTGAAATTGTGTGGAAGCTCATTCACAGAGGGCAACATGAGGGTAGGCAATGCCTCCACAGCCTCCACAGTGTATTCTCACCGGCGTACTGCTTTTCAACAGCTGTTGATCTCGTGTGGACCTTTAGGAGTGACAGACAAATCCCACAAAGCACTGAAGTGATCTGATATTGCAAGGTCAGTTGCAATACCGTTTGAAATATTAACACCCTCAGTAATGGTAAAAAAAAATTTTTAAAAAGGTCTCTTGCTCTGTTTTGAAGAAAGATAAGTCACAGTGCCGGAGCAGAAATACAATCCCCCAGCCCAGATGATCTAACAACACCATCAGACCTTTTTCACACAGCATATCCTCAGTCAGGACCGGAGGCACCGAGGCAGTGAGCTGAACGTTTTCTGCTAACAGACGTAGCAACCGAGGTGTGTCTGCCTATCCAGTGATGACAGCACAGAGAAAAAGCCTCGCTCCTCATGACGGAGCAAACGAGGTGGTTGTGTCCTTCCGCTCTTTGTTGTTCATGTTTTATTCATGAGATTGGAACACTTCAAGTTTTCGTTTTTCAAAGAGCAGAATGAAACATCAAGAAACACTATCTGCGTGTAAAAACATGGTGTCCAGTACTTTATTGGTTAGGGTGCCTGCTGATTGAAGTGAAGTAACAGTGATGAAATGTTAAGAGGGAAAAGGAAATACCTTTGACGGTGACGCTTCCTGTGCTGCTGGCCACGCCGAACTGGTTCCTTGCCACACAGGTGTAGAGGCCGGCATCAGACTTGGTTGCGTTCCATACCCGGAGGTTACCGTTGTCCAAGATGGAGACCCTGTAGTTAAAAAAAAACAAAAAATATATATTAAGACCGTAACAAGCTAGTGAGGTGCCCGTTCGGAACGGGCCTATTGCTCAGCTCCCAGTACTGCTGCTTGCCGTCTTGTGGCTGGGCATGTGCATGTGCATGTGCATGTGCATGTGCATGTGCATGTGCATCGCCGTGCGAGGCGCACCTGTTCGACATGGGCCTATTGCTTGAAGTCCTGCTTGCAACTTTCTCGAGAACCGCTCATCGCTCGTTGACTTTTGCGGTTGTAATGTTGGCATATCCAGCATCAAAAGTGAACTGCGGTCAAATAGCGGTCAATTGTTTATTGCGTCCAAATTGCATCAATTTCGACAGTGCACGCCCTTGGGTCCCCAGCAATACACCCGCCAAGTGTGAGGCACATTGGATCAACGGTTCTCGAGATACGCAAAAGACACACAGATCCCTTGCTTTAGCTGCTGCTTTGCACACATTGTGAAATGTAAATCGCGTGGCATACAGTAGGTTAAGTCAACCGACTTAGCAGCAAAGACAGGCGACTAACACAGCAGGAAACATTTTTCAGTGTCTCCAATTAAGTTCTGCTCCTTTGCAGATCACAGCGATGAGTAATAGGATTACATTTTCGAGAGTGATTAATTCAGCACATGACTCTTGAGATATCTAGGACAACAGAGGCTTCATGCCCTTTATACAGTGGCCACAAGTGCTCCAAAAAAGGGCCTGACGAAACTTGACATTTTCTAAATAACAAGCAAATATGGAAATTATGCCCTTGAAAGCAAGGTACTGTGGGAAATCAAGGGTGGACCGAGTCATAAAGGCACGGTGCATTTTAATTATCTGAAATGCTCTGCTGAATCTGCAAACTGTAAATATGAAACGGCGTCAGCCTGATGTTAAAAGGGGGGAATGAAGTGCGGCGTGTAAATTGCTCTGTTCACCTATGAGTCAAAGGAGTCACAGCGAACATATTCATCCACAGTCAGATGGCAGCGAGGGTGTTAGAGTCAAACAAACTGAGTAAAAATGTTATTCAATGACGGTTCTTATATTTTCATATACAGACGCAGGCATGTTTGCCTAAAAATGGGTTAACAATTAAAGCCACAGCAGTCGCCATTTTTATATTAACAGTTAGTCAAATGACTGTGTAATTTCAAAGGAGTCACTCAAGATGACAAACCCATAATTAGAATTAGATTCAAAATAATGAAAATATGATAATTATCACTGCAGTTCCCATCAGCTCTACATTTTAGCATCTTTCTACTCACTGTTTTGGGTTAACGGCAGACAACTTCACTCTCATCGTTCACAACTATCCTGTTTCCAGCTACAGTGTAAACCTAAAACTGAAAAGTTACAACTACTTGGTGAAAGTAGTGCAGAACTTGGTAGCTAAAAAAAAAAGATATTTTTTCTCTGGTGTTTGCTTTTCACCCCTCTAGGCAACAATGTGACAACTCAAATATGGTGTTTAGCTCGTGATATTTTTTAGCATGTGTCAATTTATTCATGTCACATGAATACACTCTCTTTAAAACAAGTTTATTTAATGGTAATAATAATAATTCATTTTTCACAGGAAGCTACTTGGTCAAGATAAACAAAAGATTATGGTTTGGGTTCAAATAAGTGTGCTTGTTACAAAGACTACATTACATACACAACCCAGTAAAGTTACACAAGTCAAATTGCAAAACGTTGTGTAACCTGCGTAACGTAGTTAAGTAGACTATGTTATGTAAGGTTCGTTAACTTAAAATAAGTCACAGATGACTTCTGGGTTCACAAATGACCCATGTAAAAGTCCTGTGTTTTCTGACTCAACCTCTCCCCACGCTGACTTTATCTCTCTTTATACCACTTAACCTGACTTTATCCTTTACTCCCGCCGTGACCACGGCCGAATAGAGCATGGTGCATGGTTCACTCTCATTTGAATCGGGATCTTTTGCTGCTGTATCTTGCACTGTATGTTACACCGTGTTCATCACCTAAATGGTAATGTAAATGGATGTGGCTCAGTGGTGAGCAGGGTCGTCCTTCAATCAGAGGATCGGCGGTTCGATCCCCGGCTCTGCTAGCCCATGTCGATGTTTCCTTGAGCAAGACACTTAACCCTAAATGTCTCCCGTAGCTGCGCCAACAGTGTATGAATGGTTGATAATCCGATCATCAATGGGGGAATTATGTCATGTAGTGTTAAAGCGCTTTGAGTGGTCAGAAGACTAGAAAAGTGCTGTACAGGTCCGTTTACGTGTCTTGAGCTTTTCTAGTCTTCCGACCACTCAAAGCACTTTAACACTACTTGTCATCGTTCATCACCCATCAGGACTCTCTAACGTTCACACACTGTAGGCACAGCTACGGGAGCAATTTGGGGTTAAGTGTCTTGCCCAAGGACACATCGACATGGGCTAGCGAGGCCGGGGATCGAACCGCCAATCCTGATTGAAAGAAGACCCTGCTCTACAACTGACCCACAGTCGCTCACCTAGTCGATAACTTCGGCTAAAACATCGAGCTGAAAGGTAGGTCTGTCACTTCAAGCTACTCCTTTTACCTTCAAGTAGTAAGACCATTGATTAAAGCTTTAATGCTTTGGAAACCCCCTTTTTTAAACCACCGTCATATTTTGTATCACTTCTCTAGAATTTGTATTTACACCCATTCATCTGACAGATTATTGAATATTCCTTTTACCCACCACAGTTTTAACGGTAAAGCACCAATTAAAACAATGGGTCCCGACTGTATTGAAAAACTTCCAACATGACTGCCTTTGGGTAAATTCAAAGCAACAGACTCCGTTTGTCAGCCAATAGCTCTCGAGACGGATGTCACTCTCTCAAACCAGGTTTTGATTGATTCAAAACAAACATTTGACAGTTAAAGAAAATTGCCAGTGCAGGCTGAGCTGAAACAGAGAGGAGTTTATTAGCCATGGCCCAGAAATCAGTTCATCAGCTCTCCCTGTTATGTGAGCAGGATGTTTTCCTGTTTGCACCAGTGATGCATTTAACTGGATGTACTTGTGAAATGCAGTTGATACGGTGTTACATAGTGTTACACCCCCTCCTCCCTACTTCACTTCTTTTTACAAGTGGTGGATGTGATAAGAAAATGCAGCGACACTTAGTGTGGGAGAATCTACTTCTAAAACCACATGGTGCTGCTGAGTGGAGCACTTCTCGGGTTTTTAAATCAGGTCGAGGAAAAAAAAAGGTGCTGAATGCAAAGCAGCCAACAATGACCATCAGTTAAATGGAAGGCATATCGCCGAGTGGGATGGCACGCAGTTAATGACACCCAACCATGGGGGCTGATAAATGTAAAGAAAATGGCCCATTAAATGGCCCCACATTACCCTGAGCAGAGTAAGCACAATTAAAACAACTCCTGTATATTAATTACATTGCATTGCATTACTGTGTATAAAGCAAAGTTTGTCTGATGAGTTATGATGTCTAAAGGTAACTAACTAGCGGTCTTTTTTGGCTACTATCGGTGAAAGTGAAATCAAAAGGGGGAAACACATTATTTTCAACTGCAACAAGCTCTGAGTTAACCAGCACATGGCACACAGCAATACCTCAACAACAAAAGAAGAAAAAAGACTTGTTTTCTCTCAATGAAAAACGGAGTCTCCTCAAAGCTTATGACAAACTGCCCAAAAAATGAGATGCAGCATCAAAACTTGGTTTGTCTCAGGCGACTTTGTGTCCTCTGCTCAAAAAGAGAAACAGACAGCTGCCAATAATGGAGACAGAAAACAAATTCGCCATGGACGTATAAAGAGAGCTGGTTGAATAAAGCGTTGGTGGCGGGGACCCGTTCATCCTATTAAAGGAATGAAGCGAAATAAGTTACTACTACCGAGTATAAAAATCAGATCAAATGTATCGGATCTCATGTTATCCATGCGCCTATAGAGCACGCGCCCTAGCGCTTCCTTCAACCCAGGGTCTCAGCCTTCGCTTCAGCCTTGGCATCATTACATGAACGGAGGAAGGAAAAGGAAAAATTTGGGATTTGGCTTTTTGTGTATTCTACATCTTTTAGGAGATAATGATTCAAATAAGGTTTATTCAAGTGTTTGTACCATCGCAATGCGGCCTTTCCCGATGCAAGCCTAATAGGAAAAAAGTCTCTTTTTGGCCCAATGGCATGACATGACGAACCCGAAAGTTAAAATTCCATCGCTTTGCCATCATGCCCGGTGCTCTTGGTGAAGGCTTGAAAAGTCCCTGTGATTGAAGCTGCCCTCACATAATCCCTATAATATTGTGTATTTGAATCATACACATACACTATAATTTGAAAAGCGTTTTAAACCGCTGTACTGTATTTTGAAACAGTCAATAAAATCCATCTCGCTACTTTACATTCATGAAACGACATGTGCATGAGAAATAAAGAAAAGGAAACAAATCGGTTATAACACATCATAATCTAACTATGATTACCATAAGTGGCTTCCACTCTACCTGCACTTGCGCTTTGCGCTCTGAATATCCACAATCTCTTTGTCCTGAGGGACGCAATAGCAATCATGTGACTTGTGCTCCGTGCATCTTGTAAGAGGAGGCTCTGCTGAGAGCGGACAAAAGGTGCCGCGTGCAGCACAATGTTTCTTACAGGCATTTAAATCCACAGCAGCCCTCCCGTGGAGCCAAGACTGCATGTTCTTAGGCATTCACCGCACTGCCTACCTTTTTGGGGTTTTATATTTTTATTTATTTATTTTGAAGCGTTACATGAAGATCGGGGAGGCACTTTCCCTTTCAAAGGAAGAGCCGCAGACCGGCTGTCTGCGTAAGTGTTCGTCATCTCAGTATGAAGCTAATGGAAGAGCAGATGAGGTCAAACATGGTGGAAGTCGACCGAGGCGCAGAAGTGGTGAATAAGAGATGGGGGCTTTCGATTAACACTTCTTCAGTTTTGTTCCTGCCTATTTTTCTTCTTTTTTATCTTTCCTCGTCTCTGCCCTGCCCCGACAACATGCCCGAGTGTCGCGTCCATTATGTTAAGAGACATTTCCCACCTCCGTCCTGAGAGATATCAACGGAGGGGCAGATATCCATAATTCACAGGTGAGGTGAACAAGAGCGCCGCTTTTTTCATCCCGGCATCACACAGGGTTTAATGGACACAGCAATAAGTCTCCGAAAAAGAAAATGCACTCGTGTAATCCTGAAAAAAGAAACGCAGGTGTGTGTATTTTGGGGTGAGATCAAGCCTCTGAGGACGGGGCCCTGTGCAGCGTTGATCCTCGCTGCTCAGTGACAAGATGAAAGAGACAAATAACATCAGTCACTGAGCGGCTCTCACTGCGCTGTGAAGTGGAAAAAAAGCCTGTTTTTTTTTTTGTTATTTCCTTACGTTCCCTCTTTGAGTAACACATGCAGACTTTTTTTTGTAAGCGTCCTCTACAATCAAAAAGCCGCTTGAAAGCCTCTGCTTTTTTTGTGATGTCTCATTCAGACAGTTTGCCTTTGATCCGTTTGATAAACTCTACATTGTGAGAGGTAACTGTCACAATACAAATAATGAGTCCCCCCAAAAAACGAATGCGTTGAGAGCAGCGGCTTTGAACTCGAGAGCCCGGAACGTCGAAGTTTCTAATGCCTCCCGCTCAAACACCGGAATCACGTGAAACTCGCTTTCCTGCATACAACAAACACACCAACTCGCTTACGCCGTCGAAGAATTGGAGTGCACACAAATTCAACATACAAACAATGGGCCTGATCACAGATTTGATTTTGATTTGAGACGTTCATGAATACTTAGTGACTCTGAGGTGCCGTGGCTGATTGGTAGCGTGACTGCTGGGTGGAGGCCTGCATGCGTCTCTACTTAATTAACAGGGTAAATAAAGTGGCCTTGTGAAAATAGAGGGTTAAGATTCTATCAGTGGGATTACTCAGCCATGAGACCGCGGGAAGAGAGATGGTCGCCGGCTTACGGTGATTCCAGCGGATAATTAGTCTCAGCTAAGGCCCTCTCTACACAAAGACTAATGCCTCAGTGCGCACACATCTTCCTGCTCAACTCACCACCGAAAGCAGCTGCCCCCACTTCGAACACACCAGAAGTGAACATGGAGAAAAAAGAAGAAGAAAAAAGCACTGCAGGGAGCTGTGTTTGATATTGTGTTTGTCTGCCACGGGAAGCTCGCAGATAAGGTGAAGTGTGCGTCTTTGTTGCTATTTCCCGACCCACGCTGACCACCATCGACCTACCTGCGGGTGATGTTTCTAATCATAATTGTATCAAAACGGCATCGTCACTAACATCGCCGGTGGCGAGGGGGCTGTGCGGAAGGAAAGAGGCGAGGTCACCGCATCCTTTGAGCCGCGACAAGGGGCGGGACCCGACTGCAGGTGTTGATCTACGCTCTTGACTGCTTTAAAAAACCCTGAAGCGTATCGGTGGTGGGAGGCGCTGTCAAAGATAAATTGGAGGGCCGTCTCTCCTCTGGATCCCCACAGCGAGCCGTGCTGGAGAGAAACGGCCTTGTCGGCGGCATAAATCAAGCCCAGCTGTGCGGCGCAGACCCGGGACGCCGCAACCTGCAGGGCGCGATTTGCGACTGCGGCACAAACTTCTCAGATGTCTACTTTATGCAGCCTCATGACTAAATGAATACGCGTTTCCTCTTCTTGTGAAGCTGTCGGCATCAAGGTTAACGGTCAATTAGAGACCAAAACGCGAGTGTATGTGTGTGTTCTTTCAGTCAACAAAGCGATTGGCTCACTCTGGAGGAACAGGGACACCTGGGCATTTACTTTTGACAATTCTCCGATGCAGGTGTAATTGATATGGATTTTTGTGCTGTACTAAGGCCGGTGCCAATGCCTCTCACCTTGTCACAGGGATCATTAGCGAATGATCAGAGCATTACCACGTGGCTCTCTGATGAAGGGGATGATTCGCTTTGAGGTGATTTGAAATGTAAAGCTAAACTACATTTGAAAAGCCAAGATGATGCTGAGCAAAGCAAAGCCCTTGCAAACAAATTTTTATATCAAGAGATGTATCAAGCTATAACTACACTAAAAGTCATTCTGCTGCTTGGATGACAACTTGGCTCTGGCCGTACTCAACCTGGATGTAGTTTTCCTTTTTCATGTCTTACACTGGCGGCGTGGCTCCGCCCTCAAGAGGAAGACAGCTTTGAGCAAAAATGTCTCCACAGCTGCTGGATGAATTTCCATAAAATGTGACACAAATATTCACGTTCCCCAACTGTCCCGTATCACTGCTCCTCTATTCTGATCATCAGACAGGCTCATAGATCCCAGAACTGACACAACTGCAGTAGCAGATGATGTGCTGATCACATCACATGGAAAATAACTCGTCATTCAATCACAGGCACTCTTATGCGTATCAGTTGTGTATAGAGCAAATGCTCCAATTCCTGCCCCCCCAACACATGTTTCCATAATGTCTGGTGTTGTTCGCTTGGTTTGTTATGGAATAACCCGGTAAATATGGATAAAAATCCATATCCGTAAGCAATCTGTAAGCAGCTCTTACAAACAATGGGAAACAATGGGAAGCAAAAGAGACGTTGGTAAAGGCCGTCAGTGGTGACTCTGCGAAAATCTTTTGTGCTTTATGCCTTTTTGGAATTCCACATTTGCATATGAAGGTGAGAATGAACTTAACTCCTCATGCTTGCACAAGAAATGCACAAGAAGGCCACGGTAGCTATAGGTGCAAGCAATATCGGCATCTGTACTGCTGAACATGAGAAAATTGCTGCGCGTGAAGCCTTGTGTGCTGTGCACCACTCGGCCTCAGCTACAACAGCACCGACCGCCATGCAAAGCTTCAAAGGTGCTTTGTTTAAAAGACTCAAACGTTGTGAGGAGGAACAAACGCAGAGACGATTACAATGAACGTTTTAGGACCAAAGACCGCGCGGCACATTTCGGGTGATCTGTCCTCGACCCGATGCCTCAAACAGGGGAACAATGTTTCCAGAGTGAGTGAGATATTATGCTGTGTCTGATGGAGTGCAGTGCAAGTTACTTGACTTTTATGAAGACAGCGATTAAACTGCAAATGGCATACATCAAGCTCTGATGAACTGCCTGGAAAAGCATGAACGGGATATTAGGCAGTTAAGAGCAGCGAAAATGGTAAAACGTAGACTCGGTGAGTCATGATGACCCACTTTTTCCTCTTTTGCATTTGAAATGCTCTAAATATCCAAATTATTATTTATTTAAATTATGTAGTTTTTCAGTTTTCATTCATATTTGAGGGTTTTTTTTCAAAGGGAAGATACACAATACAAAATGAAGGACATTCCCATCAGCCGTAGCTATGCTTTTTGTCACAAAGTCACAAATGCTTGCATGCTAATACGCCAAACGGTCCCAATGAACATGGCACACACTACAACCCACTAAACATCAGAATGCCGTTGTGCTAATGTCAGAATGTTAGCCTGCTAGCATTAGCGATTAGCTCAGATCGCCACTGTACAGCTTGAAGGAGCTGCAAGTTTGGTTGTAGGCTTAGTATGTGTCATAAGCCTCTTATCCGCACATGTTCCTGGTAAATCACTGGGATAACCTTTCAGGCACCACTAGTGACTGTCACACGTCTTGCAAAATTTCACACAAAGCTGGAATAGATGGGGCAAGGGACAGTCCAGCAGGTGGGGGTAATGCAGCACTTACCGATGCCAACCGCCATAAAACTCAATAGTAGAAGAAGAAGAAAATGGGGCAAGGACAGATGTACGTGTGCGCCGCGGTAGACGGTTCCTCATAACTTTGAAGAAAGTGCCGGGTGAGGAGCGTTGTTTTTGTTGTTGTCTGGATATAGCAATGTATTTGACATTCAGTTTACAAGACAATTTATGTTTTTCCGTGATCTACGCTCGCTCCTTGTGAAAAGAGTCTTTCCTCGATCGGACGTAGCCCTTTACTTGCTCGTCAGTGCAATGGCATTGCCTTTCACTCACAACATAGCAGTACCACATTTTCCCTGAACTGAAAAAGGTCTCGAGGTGGGCGATTGGCGGCACAGATTTCCCCAAATATCTATCCATTCAGGAGACTGTTTCCTGACCACTTTAGGGATTCACTGCACATGTGAAAGGGACTGTACTGAGCCAATCTTACCAACATCTTGTCAGTTGTTTCCCGATCAAAATATCTTCATGACAGCCAAGAAAAGGGAACCTGACCCCAAAACCATTCAAAAAGCACGTCATGAAACCACCATTAATTATATTTTTGCCTTTAATGTGATAACTAATCACAGTTCAAACATAGAGGTCCAAAAGTGGAACTACATAAATGGCTTCAGTACCATGAAGCTGTAGTCGGTACTGTTTGTTGAATTTAACTTTAAATGCTTTTGGGTTTGTTGTGCACCTTTGTGAGTTGCAAGGCAGTTGGAGGGCTAGAGAAAGGGAGAACAGGTTAAAACAACCTCGGAGTTGTGCCTTAAATATGCCAGTGAGTCAGTGCTCAGCCTGATCAGACAAAAAAAAAAAGCCCGGTAGCCAAAGAGAGAACACAAATCACTCCCTCGATGTAAGAAGTTATTAGGCAGCTCGATTACAGTTTACCCTTTCAGTCTTTCGGCTGTGTAAAAGCACTGTACCTTGCAGACAATTACCATCAATCTGGTAGAAAACGCCCGTCTGACAGGGATCTTCTGGAGGTGCCAATCACAGCTCAACAATAACAAGTGCCTCTGCGACCACCGTTGCAGGGAGCTTCTCGCTTTAAGCCGGAGCAAATGAATAAGAATGAGTGACACAAAATAAGCACTCCTTCTCCAACTCTCAACAAAGGCAAGCTCTGCAACAAGAAGCAGGGTTATGTGCTGTCTTTTTTCCTTCTTTTTCTCTCTATCGGGCTACATTAACAGTGGAGTAAGTTGCAGGCAATACTTGAAATGACTTTCCTTTCGGTTCGCTGTGTATTGACAATTGTCTCCGGGGCACCGGCTAGCATTAAGGCTTCTCTGACAATATTGTTGCTTTATAAAAACACAGCCAAGGGACAGGGAGGCTGGGCTGCGACGCAAGTATTAATCTCTTACTCTATGAAATACACACTACCGCTGCCTCTCCAGTGTATTATCATAATGTAAGCAGGAAAATGGTAAATTCTTCCCCATAGCCTCGACAGCTACAATGAATTCTCCTTTTTTTAATTTTTTTTTATTACGTTGTTTATTTTTTTTGATAGATACAGGAGGAATTGTTCACTTGTGCACATTATAATACTAACAGTCCTGGGTATAGTTTGGTATCCAATTTGAATATTGGATTTTCTGTTCTGGGAATTGGTGGCTTGATTTATTTTCTAAATAACAAGAAAAGTTAAGCCTCAATTTTCATAATGCGGAGATAAATGAAATCAAAAGTACCAGATATTTTTGTTATCCGGTCTCACTTAGACAATAAAGGGAAACAGAAAAGTGCTCAGGAGCACATCATGTCCCCAGACGTCAACAGATTGTTAACTTATCAGTGCCTATAACGAAACAATAATAGTAATCCTGTTTATTTTTCACACACACACACACACACACACACACACACACACACACACACAGTATACTGTCAAAGGACCTCAGTGCAAATGAACCCTCTCGGACTAAATGTTGTGTAAAAAACTATGCATTTCTTATAGGGAAGGTGTCTAAATGAAGCAGGGCTGATTGAGAACCTCTTAATTCCCGCCTGTGGAGCATGATGTGATTGTGTTGGTAATTGCATTGCGGGGAAAAGGAGTCCATCGGGCCGGGCCGTAGAGAGGCGTGCGTTCGCACTTCCAGAGGATTCCTTTAATCACAAATTGCTCTCCGTGTTTATTCCCCTTCCCCGAGATATTCATCTCTCCTCGTGCACCGAGGTGTCTCTTCAGGAATAAAGAGCACACACATGTTTGGCAGGAAATTGTCAGAGGAACCAAGATGGATTACTCATGCTGCGTTGGCGGGTTCTCACTTTGAAAAATGATATCAGCCACAGTCTTGCAGATAAAAATAATCCCGACGAGCAGTACATGGGATGCGGGCGGGTAAAGAGGGTTTCGACCTAATCTCAGCAAACATCGCAGAGTTTGCTTTATTTGCGGTCTGAGATTTATTTGAGTTCAGTCAGTCAGCGGCATATTCTTTGCAGAGATGTTTTTTTAACCCCCCCCCTCTTCCTCCTTCTCCAGAAAAGGAAAAACTGGCAATATAGCACAATGTACACTGATAGATGGTTAAAAAAAAAGAGCAAATGATGGCACTACATGATCTGAGGACTTAATGATTTAAAGGATATACCGTCTGTGATTGATGCAGTGGGATGTGGGAGGCAGGACCGTAACGGCTGGGAGGTAAATTGATCTATGAATCATTTTGATGGTCTCTAAATACAACAACACATTCAATGAAAGCTCGTGATCGTGGCTGACAAAGCAGAGGCTGTTGAACAGTCTGTCCATCAGGGAAGCGTCCTTCAATACAGATCACCCTGACCAGAAGTCCAAGAGGCCCCGGAGGCACGTTAAATAGTTAAGTTTACCATTAAAATGTAGCTATTCAAACTGCCTTGATGATGCTGATTAATGTTTTTCTTCTTTTCCTCAATAATGACTATTTTAACAAACAACTATTTTTAATTAGTTCTCCAACACAAAGGGTTCTCCATCAATATTGACCCACACCGGTGCATCTGGGCTCTAAATGTGTTGGGGAGCCATTTTTCTCCAGGCCCTCGGCAGTCCACTCAGTGGTTCAATTGAAGATGTTTAAACTGTGATTTGCCAGTTCATGGTAAGTTCAGCAGATACACCGCATTAAAAAGTGTAACTGCAATACATTTTCAGGAGCGTGAGAGATCTGTAGCCTCGCAAGGCAAAAAAACAACAGTTCGCAAACTCTAATTTTACAAAAAGATTGCTCTGCTTCTGCAGCTGCTAAACCTGGAGCAAAAAAAGACAAAATGAATAAAGCAATAGCATCTTGGTGCTCCTGTGCTATTTGCACATATTTAAATTATATATATGTATCAAGCCACGTTTTTCCCCCGTAACTCTGCAGACAAACACAAGGAACCAAAAACTTAACTTCTGTGGCACCTGATGGTCTAAAAAACAATTTTGATGATTCGGGTTCATAATATGTCTGAGTGAAAGGAGCTGGCAATTTCCTCTTGCACAACCTGCTTGGAAATATGTCTCTAATGCATGCTATGATCTAGGCTTTCGAGACCTCAGGGAGCAGTGTCAAGATCGTGAGCTACTTAATCATGTCATCCAAATTGATCTCCTGATCACAGCATGTCACACGCATGGTGCTTAGAGCCACAAATATATCAAACTGGTCATTCATATTCAGCTTCAGTGAAGGGACTTGGGCGTCCCAATGGCTATGGGATGGACACAACTAACTGACTAACTAACCAACTATCCATTTTTTTCTCTATCCATCCATCTAGCCAAGTCATATCAATTAATTAAGTCATATTAATGCATCTATCAACACCCATTATTATAACTTTGATTACTAATCAAGACGGTCCGTTTAACTCCCCTTTCCCTGCAAAAGAAATGTAGGACTTTGGCTCTGCCCACTGAGGTTTCAACCAGCCAAGATTATTTCCACCTCCTGAGCAGCGCCAACTCCGAGGCGTGTTGGGATAAATAAAACATTTACAGTAATCTGCTGTGCGCATGTGTGTGTGTGTGTGTGTGGGTGTGTGTGTGTGTGTGTGTGTGTGTGTGTGTGGTTGCTAGCTGGCGCCTCTGAACAGTGTTGGGTGTTTGTCTGCAACTGCCAGGATCAGTGGAGCACTAATCCTCCGCTTGCTCCCATTCTCAGGCGAGGTGGGAGCGCACTCATTCACGGGGCTTTTTAAGCTATACACCCGGGGTGGAGAGAGGTGTAGCGGCGGAGACAGAGCAAAAAGCACCAGTCAGCTGTCCGCGCGGCAGCCTTGTCGGCTGGTAAACCTTTCCTCAAGGCAAAGTAATGAAATAAGTCCTTCTGGGCACATTAGTGTTCAGTATTCAGGCCCGGCACTGCTTGCTCACGCTGCTAACCTCCACAGAGAATCAGAACTCCACTTCACAAGCAGATGTTCAATTAGAGGCAAATGTGGAAATTAGAGATCTGACGAGGAGAAAAAAAAGGCGAAGTGACATTTAAACATGATAAACACTGGTTTTAATAAGAATAACAGCGTGCAGCCTGAGAACGAGGGCACTGGAATAGCAGTGCAGGGCCGTCCGTTCACGCGGATCATTTAATCACCACCTTTATTAATACACTTGTTCCCATACAGTGCTTATTAATTCTAAGTCCTCATAAAATTAAGCCCGAAGACATCTGATGAGACTCTTATTAAAATCTCCTTGAGACAGAACAAAGGCATCATGGAAAGATAAGAAGATATGCGATAAGTAAATTAAAGCAAAGTTGCCTGCGACTGCCTCTCCCACAGTCTTGGTGTTCTCCTGACGCTGATTCTTTCTGGAGTGCGTCTGGCTTAGCAGATGGGCCTATAAATGGAGATCACTCTGCAAGACATCTCTTCATTTACGTGACAGCCATGCTTATTTGCACTTCCAATGAAGTAGGGATATACAATATGCAAGAGGGACAGTCTACCCGTGGGTCATGACTACAGATAGAATCTGGCCAATTGCAAATGTGTCGCTCTCTCTCTCTCCCCAGACTAATGGGTGAATCAACATCCAGGCCACATACAGATGCCCCCCGTGTGTCTTCTCACTTTAACTCAGCGAGCCACTCAAAAACTCTCAAGCTCGCACCTACAGCTCAGACATTTACAGACACCACTTAAAAGCCATAAACACACCTAACAGATGATTTGAAAATGGCTCCGGGCACGAAATGAGTCAGAGAGCATCCTTCGGTAGTAATTTCTCATGCTCAATGATTCACGTGGCACACTCGCTCTCCGACGTGCGTGTCAATAGTTTGGCAAAAGTAAAAAGCAGAATTAAAGAGGCATCAAAGTGGAGGCTACATCTGAGCTCTGTTCGTGACAAAGTGATAAAAAAAGAAATATGGGAGGAAGCAGGGGCTGACATTTGGCCAATTCCCCAGTGGCATTTGATTTCTCAAAGTAAATTGCGCAGACTTTGAAAACGACTGTCCCATTAGTGTGTCAAGCTACGCGGATGTGGCCACTTTGTTTCCTCTGCGACAAAAGGTAAGTGTAATTTGTGCAATGAGATATGAAACACAAAGAATGGATCAATCTTTAATCTTCAAGGAGAACGTCCTTCAAGAATGGATTTCTTTTTCTTACAGATTTGGAAATACTGGGAAATATAAGAACCACTTTCTCACTTTGTCTTCTCAATATTGATCATAGTAGTATTGTCAGTGAAATGTGTCAAAGGGAACATATTGATAGAATATCTATAGTGAATTACTTACAAAATTAATTATTACATTTCCTCAGTATATATACTGTATAACGTTGATGTTTGTTTGATCCAAATTGTAAATCTTTTATTTTGTTGACCAGCTAGTGACCAACGTTACTTTGACATTTAAACACTCCCTATGTTTGATTCTGTGCGTTACTCCATGTCTGAATTTAATCACTGGGCCAGATGGTTAGCCTAGCTTGCTAGCTTCCACTTTCCAAGTGAAATAGACTCTTAGGGCACCGTGGGATCTCCCAAATGTAGAATGTTGTCAAGGGACAGACGTCTGTCTGATGAAGCTGTTGATGGTGCACAACCGTCGCTATGCAAATTCTGATCTCATTTGTCTTTATATTTGAAGCTAATCGCCAAATACAATGTCATGAACCGGTCCCAACGGGTGTCTGTGCCTCATTGTTGCAGTTGTTTCCACGGTGCCGGAATGACTGTTTTAATCATTTTATTTGTTTTCCTTCCATATTTCTTCTCAGGGCTCCGTACTACAGGGATATGACACTTTTTTTCTCTTCGCTTCTAGCTTTGTTAAACTTTCGCACATTGTACTATGTTGTCAGACAACTCTGCATATTCTGCCTTTTGATATTCTGGCCAGTGATGCCAAAAAGTCCTGTCATCTGGCCAGAAGCCAGTGATGCAAACATTTCTAGCCTTGAGTTGTTGTTTTTGTAATTTAGCGTTTTTTCTGTAACCCACTCCCGTCCCAACTGATCGTCTGAATAAGCAGTGAATTCACTCGCAATGTGTGATAAAGACAGCAGCCTGTTTGTACGGACCCACCACGAATGCACTGATGGAAAAAGGCAGTGTTGACTTTAAACCACTGAGGAGGGGTTCCAACGAGATTAATGTTTCTGTCCATCTTAACAAACCATACAATAAAAGCTATTTCTGATCACTGGCCAAAGTAGGCCACTGAGAGGCAACAATGTGCATTTTATTTTTAGTAAACTCGTCAAAATCTAACCTTCTTCTATTGAAGGTGAATTTGTTATAATGTAACAATAAAGTCTTCCCTTGTTCATTTTCACCTCCCACTACCTGTTGTATATTCAGTAGGCAATAAATACACTATTATCACATCACTGAGCGTTGTTTAAGATCTGTGAATTTCAACAGTTTTTAATTAACTTCTCAAGAAAAGAAAAAAAGTACGCATTGCACATATGTAATTTGCATTTGCACTCAAATCAGGAAAGTTTCTGACACCATTGCCAAGACAAGCCATGATAAATGCATTTGCACATCGTCTCTCGCTTCTCCGTCTTTCCGGTAGCATCCATCCTCGACATCTCTTGTCCCATGTGCTCCGGGACCGTACATCTCTAGCTGTTTGAAACCACTAATCTGCGGTAAAAAAAAAAAAAAAAAGCTAATAAAACTTTGAACAGATGTTACCTTGGCAACAACCTTCCTGTCCTCTCCTTGTTCAAAGATGTCACTCAACTGGTTACACTCCCAAGTGCACAACGACTGCTACAGTTTACACTGGTGCACCATTTCACACAGTTCACAGTTTCAATAGGCGTGTAGCAGTGGCCAATAGAAGTTTCTGGATTGAAATCATGGGAGAAATTGGAGAGAATGTTTGAGACATCAAAGTATTGCCAGCTTTTTAAAAATCGTCCACTGGAAAGCATTAAAGGAAAATACACTGAAGATCCATAGATCCATGTCTGTAGAACAAATAGTGATGCTAAATAAAGTATTACAGTGCCATGAGCACCATTTCAGGCCTGATGGAGCGATCACATAACTATTTATTCTCCCGTTCCGAGTAACAGAGATCATCAGAGCAGAGCAGAGCTTTCTCACAGACCGGCAGCAGAGACAGTGTTTCTCCGATATGCAGTTATTTTAGGGCGAGCCGTTTAAATTTTTGATTTTAAACCTGAAAGATAATACAATTTGTGGAATCCTGGACTCCTTAATTGACTTTCTGAATGTCACAAATGCTCTTCTCATTAGTTGGCTGGCTCTGTGCGGAGCTCGGAGAGCGTTAGTGATTTAATACTGAACTGAAATCTTTTAATACGAGTTTAATACTATTCATCAACTCATTTAAATTAGGTGAAGTGAAATGGGATTGGAAATAATTGAATCGATACAAGAAACATATATATTTTTTAATACATTGTAGGGTCATCTGACACAGCGGGAGCCCAACTGAAATGTTGACTAGGCAAACGGTTGGCCAAATATATTTTTGGTTCTTGGAACAGCATCTCCCCTCAGCAATTATAATACACATAAAAGGACCCAACTCTGCTTCTCCAGGAAATCTAGCCACCAGCTGGGTTCATTTTGAAATATCTTTTATAATTTTTTATTTTTGGGGGAGATATGATGCATAACCTCGAAATACAGTACAATGAAAGAAAAGAAAATTAAAGCATAAAGCATTTGCATCACATTGCCATATCTTATATGTATGACCTTTTGGACTGCGCTTACTAAACAGTATTGCCATGGATACCTGTGTCGTGGCAAATGTCTCTCCACCCCTCAACTCCTGGGGGAGGAGAGTATTAACGCTAAAGATCAAAACAATTAAGTATCAATCAAATTATTATTCTTTTTTTTAACCTATTATTTTTTAATGTGCACCAAAAAATGCACAACAAGGCCACATGTACCCGCTGTGCCACGCCTAGAAGCAATCTCACGTCTACCTCCAGGGGATAACACCTTCATCAAAGCATTGAAAGAACTAGCACAAATATTTGCATAACAGCCTAAGCCCAGAGAGATAAATACTCAAGGCCTTTAAAAGATGGTGTTTTAATGCAGGAGGGGAGCGGTGTCGGTACGTCGGCGGCCCGTGAGAGGACGGTTGACTGAGCGCGTCTGGTGTGCACGGCCTAACAAACTTGATTTCTTCCTGCCAGTGGTGTATTGAAATGTTTTTTGTTTTTTTAAAGGCGGCTCTCTCCACGGCTGACACGGCCCACTTACGCACTCATCAGCAAGACCTGCTCTGCTCTCTCAGCTGCTTTGTTCCAGCTGATGTCATCTAAACCTCGTCCCTGCAGGGTTGTCTGGGGTAGATAGGACCCCCTCCCACCCCCTCCCCCACACCCCTCCACTGGTCCTCTGCAGAGAAAAAGGAAGAGGCTGCTGCTATGAAGATGGATTACCCAGCTGGTGACACTGGTTTCCCTTTCCGCTGAAGCCACAGCGGAGCGCTAACGCAATTAAGGCAATTAATCTTCAACAAAAGGGGTTCACAGCTACCCTTTCGTGATTTCACACCTTTCTGTACAGGTGCAGAACTAAACAGACCTGCTCAGACATGCGAGCATACACAGACTGCACATGTCTACACAACAGAATAATTTTATCTGGGCTCTGAACAGAAAACCAAATACAAATTAACAAGCAAGAAATGTAGCACTCACGCTTATCACACAGCCAATGTGTGATACCAGGATGGTCATCCTTAACGGTCTACTTTCTACTCCTACTTTCACTAAAGAAGTATTAGCTGTCAAAACAACTGGCAGGCTGATTACGATTTTAATACTAATAGAGTGAACACAGGTGGGGCAGCTATTATTAGAGAGACGTTTAAAAGACGACCGCTCTAATGATTAGCACAGCAGATGCTGGGCATTTTTATTGTGTGGCATTCAACACCGGTGTGTGTGTGCGTGTGGAGTGTGTGTTTGTGTGTGTGTGTGTGTGTGTGTGTGTCACAAATGAGAGAAAAGGTAGGTAATAAGAAAGAGCGTAAGGGGGAGTTGTAATCAACACATTTAAAAGGCTCTGGCATGTTTTCAAGCTCTGTAAATAGTTATTCCACTTCCTAGAAGGCAATACATTCCGGCATCATGGCAAAAAAAGAAAATAGAAAGCATTTTTCATGTACTGTAATATAGCTTGGACTGTTGGATTTTAATTTCAAATTTGTGCCTCTTTGTTCCTAATTTTGGAGCATGTGGCACAGCTGGTCAAAACCAAATCTAATTTATTAAATTGGAACTAAAAGCATAAAAACACATTTGTGGTTTATATATGTAAATTAATTAATTATGTCATTAAATTATTTTCATTTACTGAGAAACACTGATGGTTGCAGAAGCAGTAAGCACTTTCTGTAATTGTGTGTAAAGCTTATTTCCAACACCAGTCCAGTGCCTTGATGGGCATCGATGGTTCAAGCAATCATTAAAATGACATGCTACGGTACAAAATATTAAAACCAGCGAATCTTCCACAAACGTAACAAACAAAACAGAATGCAAACCATTTTACTCCAGCACACCAGTATTGACTAGTTGGTGTCATGATGACAGTTCTGGCCAAGTTCTAACCAGGACTTGACTGTTGTAGAAAAAGTTTAACCTTAGCTGGGAGTCCAAACTGCCTCTAGTTCATTATCTTTCATCCTCACAGTGTCTGTGACTGGGAGTTTTTGGATTAACATATATAAAGAGACACTTTTTGTGTGTGTGTGTGTCTGTGTGTGTGTGTGTGTGTGTGTGTCTGTGTGTCTGTGTGTCTGTGTGTGTCTAGTCAGAGCACCGCCCTGCCCAAGCAATCTATTAGTTTTGTCTGAAGCAATAGTCTGTGTTTGTGCCATCACGAATAAAACTGTATCATCAGCATACATTTGTAGCCCAACTCGTGTGCCACCCAGGTGTCATTGAAATATAGGTGCAACAGCAAAGCTCCCAAGAACTGATCTGTGTGGTATGCCTATTTTATTTTCCTGGGATTCAGATTTACACACCGTAATTAAATAAAACTAAATTTTTTGGGGTGGGAACAATGTTTGACTTGACAGAATGGACTTATTCAAAATGTACATTATATGTAACAAAATACAAACTTTAGTTGCAACTCGTTTCAACCTTGACAAAGGCAACTCATACAATATTCATTCTTTCCATTCATACCTTTCACAATAAAAGCCTTGGAAATATACACCGCGTAATTCATTCAGAGCAATTCGCTAAAAAAAGAAACTCAACACATTAGCATGCAGCAGCTCAGGCTATACAACAATTTACCTCAGACAGACTCAAGTCAGACTCAGTTAAAAGAACCTCGGTAGTTTGTCCTCTAGCGACGCAAAATTATTCAAATGTTATTGAAAACGTGTTGCAGCTGTCCCAAATTTGCATCACTGCCAGAATAAATAGTTTTGATCCAAGTATTTTGCATTTTTATGTTGTTTATTTGTCACTCCCCTGTTGTGTAAAGGCTTTTAGAATGAACAATGTTGACCTGTTGACTACTATTTTGTAAATAAGAATCAAACCATGGGAAGAGTAATTCAATTTAGTTCATTTGGATATCAAATTGTCAAAAAAAAAATGCTGTCGGTCTAGAAAGACTGCGTCAACTACTCTCCCCTCATCCAAAAATCGTTTGGTATTTCAAGGAGATATAATGAGCTAATACCATTGAATGCTTGGATCTAAAACAACATTGATTTGGGTGCAAGTGATTATTATCCTCCGATTAATCAGCGCTGTTTTGTTATTTATGAGTTTGATTAACGGTCCTGCAAAAGTAAATGATTGTCTTTTCAAGAAAGCAGTGTCTACAATACTGACATATTTATCATGTGAATTAGACGATATGGTTTTGTGTACTGTATCCTCATGCTGATATATTTCGTGTCGAAAGAGTTGTCTGAGTCTATTGCAGTATCTATCACTCTCAAGATGAACTGGCTGAAAATACCTAGTTGGTTCATCTATAGAGTTGCAAAATAAATCATCAAAAGCATTTGTTTTCCGAATCTGTGTAACCTCTTTATTATGTTTTTGAAGGTATACATGTGAGGTTATTGCTGCAGTTTTTTTAGATCATATTTGAATGTCTTCCCTGTAAGTTCGCTGAAACAAAGACAGAGTTACAGAAATCCATGTACTAATTGCCCATCGTTCTCTAAGTGCAAATAGCAGATCTAAATCGCTGCAGTAAATCCATATTGAACAAAAAAGAATCCCTTCATTGTAACTATTATATAACTAACTATATTCTAGAGTAATTCATTTATAACACTTAAATGATTCAAATCATGACTCATTCATTATTTATCACAGCACTTGATCATTATGTGATTTATAGTTAGGAATGCATTTTGAAAGACAAGTACATGCAGTGGTAAAAAAGCATCACAAAGCATCTATTTAACATGAGGACGGACAATTCCATTTTTGATTTATCACTTCATGTCCCAACAAAGACAAATGTGAAATCAATCCTCTCTATGAACTCAAAAACAACAGATTCGAAATGGTCCAGGTGGCGAGAGGCTGGAACGCGTGATGGAGGTGCCGCAGGGCGAGTGAAGGGCACCGGCGGCGAAACCACGATGCAAATTCCGCGCCACTTTGTTTGACAAGCAACAACACCGCTTTGTATATATGCAAAGCCTTGCAAGACACTGTGCACACAGCCCTGCTGTCAGAGCAGAGTCATGCTAGAGCGATGACACCCGATGGATGACCCCTGCCTGCAATGAGGCCACTGGGCCGGACTTCAAGATTCAAATCAAACGGACTCGCACACACACACACACACACTGGCAAAAGTGATCACGTGTTGCACACGATCCACATCTCAGGGGTCAAACGAGGCAGGACGCTCAGATGGCCCTCCGTTCCACTGAAACTTGGTGTCAGAAGTTGAATAATTGGATTTCTGGATCCCCACTGAGGTGAAAAGTACTTGATTAGCACTCTGAATTTACTCAGCAGCCGGTCCGTTTTGGTCACCGCTAAAGAGATGGAGATGAAACACTTCAAACCCCATAAACCATTACTCATTTAGACTTCATGCTGATTTTTGTCTTAGCTGTCCCCGCCACATCTGAGGACGGCATCAAAATCTCTCCATGGACTTGCAGTAATAAAATATGCTGCAGTGACTGGAGGCTTTTGGTGTAACATTGATTCTGAATTTCAAAAAAGTCTTAGCTCTCTGACTGTTTGAGTCATGAAAACTTGCGTTGCATTAAACATTTCAATTTCTGCTCTGCCATGGAAGTAGATAAGTCAATTCTTCCCTATAAGGCATTTTATTTTAAGTATTAATGAGACATTATTTTTTTATAGGAGAGAGTGGAGAGGTGACAGGAAAGGGAAAATACTCAAACCCAGGATGTTTCAATTACTTAAACAGCATGATAAACTCCTACACCACCAAGTCACCCAAATATACGGGACAATTTCGATGGAGCAAGAGTTCAACACATTCTCCCTGCCAACCTTTTAAACACTAATGCTTTCTAGTGGCCCTGCGCTTCAAACTATGTAGCTCTAGGTCCCCCTCTAGTATCAGTTTCGACCTGTCAGGGACGGGCGTGTCAGTTTAAAAATAAACTTCCGTGTTCACAGGAAATGTACAGTTACTACTTGTTACTTACAAATCTTTAAAAAAACATCCAATGTATTTCTAGTCAGTTTTGAGGCTTACCGAAAAAAATAAAACTGTTAAAATAAGTCAACGTTGTCCTGGGTGAAAGTGAAGAGGTTTGGTACGTTTTTTTTTTCATACTGGAGTTAATTTAAAGCCTGGTGCATCTCAAACAGATGCTTAAGTGCGTTGGTATTAGACCCTTATTGCCCCTGTTGTTTTGGATAACGACAATGAAATAACAATAAGTTTGAGTACTCGAGCCACATGTCTTACAGATATAGTGAAAAATGCAACTTTTAGTTTGCCTCGGGTCTGTTGCCATTTATGCCATTAGTGATTAAATATATATCTTGAAGTAGTTGCATTCCTTCATAATGTATTTCATGCTACTGTGCTGAGTGAAACTAGGATTCTGATCGAGGTGGCGGTGAAAATGCAGCGCTCTATATGTTGACTTTTTAACGTCATATGTGAATCCGGTCCAATACTGCAACCACGGCCACATCACATTGGAGATGACTTAAACTGAAGGTTGCAATAATTGAAATGTTAAACAAGAAGGTACATTTGGAAAGCCACGCCTCACAGCGGGGGTCGAGCTGAGCAGAAAATGTGCGAATGTTTGCGTTACCTGTTACTTTCTCGGAGCGACTCACTGCCCTTCCGCCAGGAGATCACGCCCCAAGGAGACATCTTGGGCTTGCACTCGATCAGCGCATCTCCTCCAACCTTCACCAGCGTCTGGCTCCTCAGTTGGTTGTGAGAGAAATCTGGGGCAACGGCTGAGACAAGAGCAGCATATTAAAGCCGGGCGTTTGTAAAAGCATCACATCTCTTTTCCTTCAAATTATCTCTGAGTATCGGATGTATAATTCATCTCTAAAATGAGTCCTTGAATACGTTGCATTACTGCTGTGGGCAATTCTAAGACTCTAATACATTCTTCATAATCTAAGTAATTTGTAATCAAAATGCTAAACAGCAATACCCACAATTGATGTCGTACAGTTGCACAGGCTGATGTAACTTTATTAGTATTCTCAACAGAAATGTCTTGCTCTTTAGTGATCATCACATAATAACTTTCCCTGTCTATAAACCACTTGAAAAAATACCAGCCCTTTTAAAAAGTTAGATATTGTCTCTGACACTCTATTTTTTTTAAATCTCCACCTCTAGTTTGACCACTACCCTCAGCTGTGTTGAGCCTAATTCCTATCAGCAACATGATCAGGATGAGACACGCTGGAGGATGAATAGCGAATGCGAATCCGCTGCTCGCTCAGAGTGGAGAGTGACAGGCCTGACAGGGCAGATGGGCGAGGCTGGCGAGCAGAGCAGCACTGGCATACATCACTGTCAGCCGGACGCATTCGTCTTATAATTAATGCTTTTCAATTAGGGGCCAATGAGAGAGAGAGGCCATAGGTCATCCGGCGGTATTGAGCAGAGGAGCAAGACGGAGCAAACTAGAGAACAAATGCGGTTGAATGTATGCTTGCGCACGCGCCGCCACACCATTGTGAGCGTGCACACGGACGTTTTCAGTGACGACCTTGCTCGGTTTTCTTATGAATTATGTAAAACATTGCTGGCTGAACAGCAATAATAGAAGTGACCAACTATTTTGCCTACTGAACAGATCGAGACTGAACTTTACATCCGAATGTAGAGTTTTCTCGGGATAACGGCAACTGGCTCTTATCTATCTATTCCACCATAATGTAGCCCTTTTACCATCAAGGCTTATTACAGCTATACCGCTACAAACGTCAAATATTGTATGTCATGTTGTGGTCCAGTTTACCTCAATGACAATGCAAAAAATGATTTTAAAAGTACCGTTCGCTAGTTTTTAGCTGGCGTTTGACTCCCATTCATTGTTTTAACCCGAACTTCTCATTCATTACTATCAAACTCTCTCTCCCTACATACATTACAAACCATTGCTCATCGCCAGAGTTGAATCCCAAAACTTTAAACCTTTGCATGCAAAACAAGCTTGCATGTCAAATTTAGCATATGAACCAAACATGCTCACTAATGAACATTATCCAGCTGTTTAAAACACTTTGGGAATGGGAAGTAAGTGTAAGTAAGTGACGGGACTTTCCACAACATAACCCAACGCAGCCTATTCAAAATACTTTTGTCCTTACAGTACCATTTTAACCTTAATGTGATCCTGAACGAAACCCTTTCAGATGGCAATGATGTTAGTTTTTGGGGGGCTCGGATCTACTTTTTAATTCCAATCCAAAAGGTAAATAGGACAATTTTGAAATAGGACATGGAAGGAAATCCTTATTTACTTGAACGAAATTATCCGCTGAATTACAGTCACCTCTTTCCCAATGTAAGTGTATGGGACAAATGTATTTGTAATTTCCCCTTGGGGATTAATAAAGTATATATTCATTCATTCATTTTTGGACCCAATCAATGGCATCATGTGATGGACCTTGATGTTGTAATTCCACGGTTTTGGTTTGCGTTCTTACTGTGGGCTTATGACACACACACACACACACACACACACACACACACACACACGAACAGTACACACACCGAGCCAATGCCTTACCTATAACCCGGAGCTCTGCGTTGGAGTAGACCTCGCCGTACTTATTCCCAGCCACACACTGGTACATTCCCGTGTCGGACAGGGTCAGGCGACTGATCGACAGCGCTCCGTTGGCCACCTGTATGCGTTCCTGTGGACAGAGAGACACCTTTAATATGACTTATTCTCATCTACATAAAACCAGCCAGCCAGTGGGGCCAGTGAATTATGGTGTGGAATTGACAGACGTGGCCATAAATCTAGGTTTTCATCACTAATGGAGGGAAAGGCTTGGGTGGATGGAGGCAGGCTAGCAGAAAATGACCCTAATCAATCTGCATGTTTATGAGAGAGAAATAAAACCGTGCCCTATTTATATCTGCGACTGCACCACAGGGCCTGTTTCCCCTTCAGCAGGAGGAGGGGATGAGAGGGGGAAGGAATATCGTAACATCTGAGGTATAATGCATTGTGAAAATTGCTTTTCTGATAGGTATGCCCCTATCCATACTAAGTGCCAGCGTACACGGTCAAGCTGTGTACCTCCTCTTCATCTGTTTGGGCGATCATTTTTGCCCGCCAGCGATGGGGGGGGGGGGGGACCTTCTTGCCTGTTTCTGAGCCATCAAATTAAGATCTATTTAAGGACGACTGGGCCCGATGAACTAAAAACTCAGTGCATCTGTCGGACATTTAATCCTCGATATACTGTACGTTTATCTCTCTGAACTTGGGCTTCGCACTCGACTCCCTCACCACAGCATTAAATCCCTGAGCAGTTTTCACGCATCTCTATGCAGCTGTGTCAGGTTCTGCCTCCGCGTGCCCTTCATCTCCCGTGTCTTCCTCGGGGCTCACCCATAATGTCATCACAGACCATTTCCGTAGGGTTGTCTGAGAGGCCCAAACCGGAGTCGCGGGGGATTAAGGCACTGTCACATGAAAAGGGAGACCGTCCTCGACTGAAAGATCACAAACTAATCCTGTGTTTGAGCAGGTTTTTGCGCCTGTAATTTCCATAACGCTCTGCGGCTCTGGATGTGCAGGGGCGAACATCCCTGCTGGCAAGGGAGGCAAATGGTGGCGTATATCAGTCTGTGCACGGAAAGCACTCCCGTTTATGGCTGCTATTAATTAAGCATGACGTTCCTCTCAAATCAGCAGTTTTTCATGCAGGGACCTGCGGGGACCATCTGTACGCCTTATGCTGAAGGAAAATGATTGGCAATGTCATTTGCTGACAACGCTGGGTTGATTTGTTTGACATAAAGCTGTGAAAACACGTAAAAGAATGCCTTATATGGGTGAGAAGAGTGAGCTTCTTTGGTTTGATTGCTGTCTACAGTTATCTTGCTCAGAATTACTAATAACTGGAGGCCTTTGTGAAAATGATGATCATTTTACAGCTGTAAAGTTGAAACAAGCTACATTTTATCATCATAAAAATAGCAATCCACTCTTGTGATTGTGATTGTGATTTTTCTCTCTTATACACATAATAAAAAAGGTATTAAATAAGTAATCTGAAGTCTACAAAGCAATTATTGGTGCTCACTGTGAAAGAAATCTGCAAATTCTGCTCACAGATATTTGATGAATCTGCTTCTCGACATGCTTGTGCAAGAAAGAACTTCAAGTCGACATGAACTAAGCTCAACGGTGGCTCTGCAACAGCAAGAACAAAAGCTCTGAGCTCAGCCTGTTTGCTCCACTTGAGCTGGAATTAACAGAGGAGGAAAGAGTAGAGGACTGCATTAGATTTACATCAGCCACAGTAGATGTTGATTCTCTGAGTGCTCAGAGCTTTTACTTAAAGTTCAGGTGTTTTGAAGTGGGGTTGTATGAGGTACTTATCCATATTCAGTGCATTACTTACAGTAGATTGTTTCTACAAACTGGGGGCATGCCAACTGTAGACAGGAGTACCAGCACGGAAGAAAAGCAGAATACTGTCCACCACAGCACATGGCCTTGCTCCCGTGCTGGTACTCCTGGATGTTTCTAGAAACTGCCCCCATCTGCCTTCATCTACTGTAGGAAATGCACTGAATGCATTAGTAGCTCATGAAACCCCTCTTCAAAACACCCAAACTATCCTTTTAAGTGAAAGCAAACAGTGTAGACATACTCTGTTGGAAGGGAAAGGCCTGATTTAAAAATGTTACTTAAAGCTAGGGTTAGTAATCTTATTCTTTAATAAAAAATACCAAATAAAATATAGATATAATATATGATAATATCATTGTATATATTTTACATTAAAGCACACTGCATATTTTTTTAATTCTTAATACGTTGAACTTTTGCACATCCTCAAAAATGGGAAAAGACAGGCATTTCCAGGTGGCTTAGGAATTTCACCAAGGCAAGGCAAGGCAAGGCAAGTTTATTTGTATAGCACATTTCCACAACAAGGCGATTCAAAGTGCTTCACATAAAACCATTAAAAGCATCAAAACATAATGCAGATTTAAAAACAGTTAAGAAAACATTAAAACAGTCAAAAAGCAAAATAAAAAATAAAAGTTGCAGTGCAGTTTAAGAAATAAAATGCAGTAGTGAGATGCAGTAATTGAATCTGGTTCAGTTAAAGGCAGCAGCAAACGGAAAAGTCTTCAATGTGGACTTAAAGGAGCTGAGGGTCTCAGCAGACCTGCAACTTTCAGGAACCTTCTTCCAGATGTGCGGAGCAGAAAAGCTGAACGCTGCTTCTCCATGTTTAGTTCTGACTCTTGGAACAGAAAGTAGACCCGTCCCAGATGACCTGAGGGGCCGGGATGGTTCATAAGGTAGCAGCAGATCACAAACATACTTAGGCCCTAAACCATTCAGTGCTTTATAAACCAGCAGCAGGATTTTAAAGTCAATGCTTTGTTTGACAGGGAGCCAGTGCAAAGACCTCAGAACTGGAGTGATGTATATCTTATCTTATCTTTCTCTATAATTATACATCATCCTTTATTTGTTGATTTTGTATTATTAATCTGAATGCACTAAATGCACTGCAGTCAAAAGTACAATTTCGTACAAAGTAGCAGACAACGGAAATACTGAAGTAAAGTACAAAGGCCTCAAAATGACAGTACTTTAAGTTCAACATTGAAGTCCTAACAGGAATTACCACACCATGTGTATGGTGGTCCCTCACTGACTCAAATGGATTAATCCGGTTTCACGCTGGAGTTTCCCCTTTAATTGCACAGCCACTTAATCCTGCAGCCATTGTCAATAACGCAGCAGAGAGTGAGGTCCTTGGGATGAAAACAGCCACGAGAAAAAGAATCATTCCAATAAACCGTTGCTATTTCCACACAGGGCAGTAATACAAAGCATCGAAAAAACAACAGGAGTCTCATAATCCATAAGGGCAGAGCGCAGCGGCATGTCAACCGGCTGTCCAACAAAGAGCCCAATGATTGTAGAACCAGTCTGAGAGGTACTATTATTAGAGGGAAACACTAGAAATAGTTGGGGCTCTTCAATATTTTACATGACTGACATTGAATAATTGAATGCACATATACTCAGCTATATATATCATGATTCCCCAGAAATCTACTGTCCTTTATAGTCAATTTGCCCAGCAATAGATATGGCCTGAGATGTTCCCCTTCCATTTATTTCCTTGCGGTACCTGAGCTTGCCTATACCGACTACCGACCAATAAAAACAGAAAGTATAATAAAACTTATAAAAAGAAGATATATTACTATTGTTTTTTTAACAGCAGTACACTACCAATCCTTTATGAATGTGTTATGATTGTATCGTTGCTGTATGGCCTGGCTCAGGTTAAACCCTTTGTAAAATATGACCAAGTATATACAGAGAAGGGATGCCATTGATATGATCTAGTTAGACATCAGTCAGTTATACCTAAAAAAATAAATAAATAACTTAAATGAACAAATCTGTGAATAAATATAACAACCCTCAACAGAGAGAGAGCGAAAGACAAAAGAAACTTTGATTTCTTTATTGCTGTTGCTTAAACTTCTAGAACTGTCAGCAGAAATAAGTCCCAGTGAACTATACAATCAGAAAGGTCTCAATTGATTCGCTGTAATAAATAACAACAAATGGCGCATCCTCTTCCCACTGCTCCTTTACATCATTGACCTTTCCCTCTTCCACTCATTAAGCCACTGTGGTTAATGGTGGCATTTCAAACAATGTAACACCTTGGCTGATTAATCCATTCACCCATCCGTTCTGAATATATCCATATATTATATTTATGTTAAGGGAGGGACGGGGGAAATAGAAAACACAGTCGTTGTAACCTTTAATCACACATCCTTTGCAAGGTGCGTTTGTAGTTTCCTCATATTTTCAGAGGATGCCTTTTAAAAGCCGCTGTGCTTTCGTCTGAATGCACTCAGTTCAGAATGAAACGAGAAATGAGGAGGAGTAAGGACACCTGCACAGAGGGAGGTGCGATGATGCAGTGTGCGTTAGAAAACGACCAAATATGGCAAAATAAAAAAGTGTGTTTTTTTCCCCACGCAGACAAAACAGGTGGACTGTCAAACAAACAGAATAGTGTTACCTAATAAGAGGTTTTGATCAAATGCAAGCCATTGGCAAAACAGATTGTTGATTATCCTTCCTTGATAGCAACTGTGCAGTTTTTATTTTTTGTGTGTTGCCTCTGGTAACAGCAACGACAGACTGGGTTCATTCCAACGACATGTATTACATTCAACTGATCGATATCCTCTGGTGTGTTTGTTGCCTCTTTTTTTGTGTGTGCATAATTAAGCAAATTATCATAATGCCTGTTTATTTATCAGGTGCAAGCTGTGCCTGAGTGTCCAATCAATCTTCCGCAAACAACCTACCTAAATGATCCGTTGTGATAATAATCCGATATGATGAAGGAATATGGAATTGTGTTTTTCTTTTCTTTCAAATGCCAACAAGTTAAAGTTTGCTGCACAAGTAGACGAGCCAGAGCCAACGCCAGGCTCATCTCTCTTCATTAAATACATAATGGTAATTCAGCGATGGCAGGGAGCGTGAAGGAAGGGAGGATGTACAGTGTTTATATAGAGGACTTTACTTTTCCCACATTTGGTGGCGCAGGATTAATAACAGCACTTGGCAAAGAGAGATTTAACAGAAGATTAGCGTAGCCCTTACATCACTGTGCTTTCCACAGGAGCATGAAATACTCTCAGCACAGCAAAGCAGAGCAGACACAGTCCAGCCGCCTTTGGAGCGAATGCGTTTTTTTATTTTTTGCAGGGCAGTGAATCGCACAGCGCATTGCTGCACGGGAAGGCGTTGTGTTGTAATGAGGAGGACAATAGCGCATGCTAACTAGTCGACAAAGCTTGAACCAACAAGCACAGTGTAGCACAGCTCTTCGTTCAGAGTCTGCTGCTGTCTGAAGTCTGACCTTGGGAGGGGGAACTTTGTCCTCGGTTCTAAAGACGGCGGCAGATCTCACCTCTACGGGCTCCAGGTTCTCTCCATTTTTCATCCACCTGTAAGAAGGCTTTGGCTTCCCCGTGGCTTTGCACTCCCACACCAACGAGTCGTCGATGAGCTTCTGGGCATCTTGGGGTTTCTCGATGAGATGAGGAGGGGCTGGAGGAAACACGGGAAGAAAGAAATTGCCAGAGTGAACATAATGTGTCGACTTAGGAATAGATGGTAACAATTTTTTTCATGCTTATCAAAGTCGCCTTCAATTAATTACCGCACGATCAAAGCAATGAGGCTTTTCATTGAGTAAGCGAGAGCACTTTGTTTCTTCTTCTGCCTGTCAGGCTGCATATGAATACATTAATTCTGGGGCCTGTCTTTTTCCTCAGTTTTGTACATCCTCGATTACTTTCCTTACCACCTCACACGGCCGGCAGCAAGACATTTGACGTGACACATCCTCACATTTTAAAGTTACGTCATATAGTCATGTTTTCATGACTTTTGGGGACATTACATTGACTGACAATCATTTCCAGGAGACTTAACCAAATTATACTTGGTACCAGCCTAATCCTATCCCTTAACCTAATCATACCTTTGTCCCAAAAAGGATATCAAGTCCCCACAATGTGAGTGTGTAGTCAGATTTAGGTCCCCACAAGACCTCACACACACACACACACACACACGCACACACACACACACACACACACACACACAAAAATCCCACACACACACACACACACACACACACAACACACACACACACACACACACACAAACGTATGATTAAATGTGGAAATTTTTATATCCCCTCATTTATTGCTCTTAGTTTAAGGTGTGAAGTTAACGAAAATGCTGAAAACCAGACACATATACACGATGGGTGGCTTCTGGTGCCATAAAAACGCTCCATTCGATCCAATCTGACTAACTGATGGTATAATTATACTGGAGGAGAATTGATTCTCGCTGTGTCACACGAGTAACTCAGGGCTAGTTAATGATTGAGCCCCCCCCCCAAAAAAAAGCGGTCCATAACACTGGATCAGTAAAGCTCCCTCTGCGTATTGCCCAGTACATTCTGGATGATGTGTAGGTCAAGCAACCATCATCCTATATCAGACAAGGCCAGTGGCGGGACAAGAGTAATGGCCGACCGCACTTTTTCCATTCCGCAGATCTCCACCTTAATGCCACTCTCAAGGACTGACCTTTGTGGTGGCTTTTCAGTAACGGTACAAATTCCTCCTCTAATTGGCTTTGACTATACAGTATTTTGCCTTTGAGTGAGGCAGGATAACACAGCGAGAAATTCAATCACTGCAAATGATTACCCACACTATATATGTGTGTGTGACAACTTGTGTGCATGTGGGTGTTCAGAAATGACGGCAGATTCAAAAGAAGTGGACGCGGAGACCGGAGGGGGGTGTTTTGCGCGGCCTTTTGAATTTGTGTCGGAGACCTGCACGGATTCCACATCAAAGTCCTTCCAGCATCAGAGAAACAATCCGTATTTGTGGATCATGTGACTACAGGCCTTGTGAGATCCGCCCCTTCGGCGGCGGCACAAGGTTGGCCGGAGTCGTTAGCGCTGACGCTGTGCTGTTGCCGTGAAAACAGAGAAAAAAGGGTGACGGTTTTCCTTTGACAGAAAGCTGAGGCTTCTGTTGTTTATCCTGCTACAAAGGAAAGACGTTGGGCCTCATGCAGGTACAGATTTATTATGATTTGTTCTTATTTTCTGACCAGCCTTTGATTTCTGGGATTCGCCAATTCTATTTCCATGGTTTAAATTTGATTTAGAGTAACTAATCAATGGACTACTAAAGAAATACTATTGGTCCATTGATCCGAATGAAGACTACAAAACCATTGCCTTTGTTCAGCTTCTGAATGGCTATCATACTGTTCTTGGATGCTTTTTGATTTTCCAGTAACACCAGTTTCACGCTGTAGAAAATCACATTTATGGCGTCTGCACACGGCACACCACCTGCCCCTTTATGGTCTTTAGAGGGCGTTAGCGATGCTATCACTAAACAATCTGCCACCCGCCTCCAATTTACGATACAAGTGGATGGTTTCGAATATTTAGTGCATCTGGAGTCTCTTATTTTTTTCTCTCCAGAGAAAATCAAGAAAAATGTTGCTGCATGAGGCATATTTACCCTAAAAACTATGTGATATAACATCTATGTGACCCTTGTCTAAGTTGCAGTTGCTTTACCTTGCTAGAATGCTCCAAAATAACAATTTATTCACATTGATTATTAAAAAAAAATCTATTTCAGCTTTACTACCACCTGCAGAAGTGTGAGTGTTTAGAAAAGAGCCCTCAGGGAGGAGAGCCGGCAGGAAGTTACTGCAGCATCCTCATCATTTAGCGTCACATCCGCCCATTCTACCGCAATCCTCCATCAGAGCATGGCTAAGCCGCCCCACCCACTGCACCTTCCAGGACTGCATTGTAGTCGTAGTGTTTTTTTTCTTCTTCTCGCTGACAGAGTCCCTCACTCCATCCCTTCGCCCCGCTGCCAACATATCGACTCTCAGTCAACGCTTACCAAATGAGAGCCGGCAGCCCATCTCTGCCGGCACCAGGGGCCGAAGCGCACAGACAATCAGAACAAACGTCAAGTGGCTGAAGGAGGAGGGGAAGATGGGAATTTGCCTTATCGGTGAAATTACTGTGAGATAATGCAGCGGTGAAGTCTGCAGAAACACAGACGTGAATACAACGAGGGAAGGGGAGGGGGAGACTGACCTGTCACAGTTTCACATTTACTTCTCCCTACGAGAGATATCGACTTCAACAAGGGAGCAAAAGCACATTTCTTTTATATTTCTTCACCCCAAGCGGTTCTTTCAGGGATGGAAATTGAACAAGAGTCCTTGTCTTTGCCTTGAGTGTAGTTGAACACCGCTTCCAATACGGAATCACGAAGAACGACGGTGGCCAATTGCACCCAAACCGAAGAGAACTTCTGTTGCATGAAGATGCAATGAATCAAATTCCACCGCGGGTTTGAATGGGAATGTGATTGAAGCTGCTAAAGCTTCAATGCAGTTATTGAATTCCTGTCTCGGCTTCAGTCGAGACAAGACGGAAACATTTTAAATTGGAAACGCAGCTCCTTCATACCCAAAAGACACCCCGACCCCATTCCTACTGCATTAGTGGGACTCGTGGCTGCATTGTGAAGTGTGAGAATGCTTTAAAGTGACCGTAAAGTAACACCTTCATGTCTTCTATTTTCTAACACAAAGCCCGGGTCACTGCACCGTGCTTGGATGCACAAGAGATACCCTTATCGATTCCCCCATTGGCTTACACTGCTGACGAATGTCTCAAAGGCTTAATTCAAAGGGAGTTCAAAATAAGATTACTGATTTTTATCACCTGGCAGCAGACAGCAGGAGAGAGAGAGATAAATAGAAAGAGAGAGAGAGGAAGGGAGACTGACAAAACACATCAAAATGAGAGAGGAGCCTCAGCTCAGAGGGACAAATCAAGCATTGGTGGATCACAGCGTGGTACCGGGGCTGTTGGGAGTGAGCGAGGCGAAGGGCCTTCAGGACTGTTGTAAATCACGGCAAATTGTTTAATGCCCCAAATGAGTTACGTTTGACGGCTGACACAGCACGACCTGAAGTGGGGAGAATCAGAGGGAGGCAAGCGGAGGGCGGTCGAGGTGGGAGGAAAATCCACAGATTGTTCAGAGAGCGATCTCACAGCTTGGACAGATCCAAACTGCTTGCCCCATTATTCCGAACACGTCCATGTGACGGCAGCGTTTCTCCCGTTTATTCACGTCATTCGTGATTATGGAAAGTTACCGAGACAGGTAAACAGTTATATGGTCAGGGAGGGTAGGTAACTTTGATTATTTTACAGTGTGGATCGACAGACTTCATTCATGATTCTTTCGGTTAATTCCCCGAATTTCAGTCCAGTGTTCATAAGTCACAAGATATTTATGAATCTTATGCTCCACTATCATATTTTAACTCGAAAATACTCCACATCACAAGGGCAAAGGTTTGGTTTCAACATTTGGTGCCACATATCAAGCGGAAGCTTCAGGTAGCCCCCCTACCAATCAAATGCATGCATGCCAGGTCATATTAAAGACGTAGCCTTTGGGAGAGCACTTGGGTAATATGACGTCTCTCCAAAGACAATGAAAGCTAGTTTGCTCAAATATCGGTATTGTATATTATCCCAAACTATTATATGCCGATATTATAATACATTATCATATGTCCATATGCCAACCTAATGACTTGGTCCTAATCCTTAGGACATATTGTTTGTTAGTAAAAAAAGAAGGAATATAACCAACTATAATGCTTGACAATCTTGTGACTAATTTGCACATTTTTGAAAACAAAGAATGGAAAAACATTATAAAACCTACATATCGCTGGACGTAAAATAGTACTTCCCGGCATGGAGTCGTCCATGTGACCATGTGTAATACAATAGTAGAACAATAGTACAATATATAGTAAATGCAATGCTATATCAAGATGTTAACATGTCTACCACTGTGCTATCTAGATACAGTATATACTTAGCTCTAAATTTAGATTTTTAGTTGAATCTAATAGATATATTATTAATAAAATACCCAATTTAGGCAGGAAATCCTTACTGTAAAAAGCAGATTAAGGTTTCCACCAATAGCTTTTTAGTTTTTTTCTATCATGACTCATCTGAACTCAATAGGTGTAACTACTCATCAGCAACAATAAGTGGAACTACTAACCCCCTTCCTGTCGATCCAGATGCTGCTGTGCAGATTATGTCCCTGACATATGTGCCTATGTATAGTACATTTACCGGCTTTAATCTCCAGTAAAGTTGGACGTCAATCATGATGCCATCTGGTGGAACCCAATACAGGGCTCACCAACAAGGTCGTGTCCAAGGGCTCAGCATCATCCCCATCACTCCTTTAATCTGGATCAAAATATTAGAGGCATCATGGCTGACAGCCTTTAATCATTTTGATGTGCCGTTAAAACCAGCCTGCGTCCTCGTGCGCGTCACACGAGCCTCTGCCGATAGTCGTCGACCGCTTTATAAGACCAGTTGTGTCCGCTTTTTTTCTGCCTTTTTAGTCTGAGCAGGTCTGACAGATGTGGTGCACGCCAGTCAAATATTCATGTGTGTCAGAACCACCTACCGTAGAAGGAGAGTTTCCCTTTCACTGTGTTCAATCCCCTGGAGTTCTCCGCCACACACTCGTACGTGCCGGCGTCCTCCTGCTGGAAGTACGGGATTTCCAAGACGCCGCTGGCTTTCCTCATGTCCACTTTCCTGGGGAAGGGTACACCGTCCACTCTCCTCCAGTTTATAGACGGCACCGGGCTGTGAGAAGAGGAATGGAGGAGTTTAACCATCTGGAGTCACAGCTTTTCACAATTTCTATGAATGATTTCCTGTTCATGGGTGAACTAAGTCGTCAACATGTGCATTTCTGATGACCCCAAATATCTCTGTAAACTCAATACAATTTTTAAGATTCTATTTATGTATTAATTCTTGTTTGACAAATAATTGAATCGGCTTAAAGTGAACTGTGTCAGAACATTTATTAAACATGTCCTCATACTTTAATGGTAAATTATGGAGCAGAATTAGAGTTGAATCAAAGACAGTATAAAGATAAAGAGTCGGCAACCTCCGGTTCTGAAAAGCGAAGCCAAGGCTGAAGTGTCTTAAACTTGCATTCTTGCTAATAGCCAGCAGGGGGCGACTCCTCTGGTGTCAAAAAGAGGTCTGATTGTATAGAAGTCTATGAGAGAATTACTCTAGTTCTCACTTGATTTATTCCCTCAGTAAACATTGTAAAGATTAGTTTATGGTCTCAATCTCTAGTTTCAAGTCGTCTTCAATACAGCATGATGTTCATTTAGTAAATGATGGTTTATTTAGTGTAAAATAGACCATAAAGCAGGGTATGCTGTATGGTGCGGCTACCTTGTGACGTACAACTTTAACCCTTTTTTAAATGTGTTCTTGTTCAGCGTTTTGCTGTACTTAGCTCCACTGTCTCGTGTCACTTCTAGTGGCAAAAAACAAGATGGAGACGCCCAAAAAACCACAACGGTGACAAAATGCCAAACTAAAGATTTTCAAAACGCCTGTCTACAAACCCATGGGTGACGACTACGTCCATTTAATTTGCAAGATTAAGGAAAGATAAAGATTCCTCAAATATGTCATTAAAACCCTTAAAATGTAATGCAACAGCAGTATGAGGAGTGCAATGTTTAGGGCTTTACTTGGATTTTTAACGACCAAATATCACAGTTGTAACTATTCCATATGTAACATTCATAAGTTATACCTCATTAGAGGTCTAATAGAGTGTGTAGTAAAGGGTTATTAAGTAATCTAAATGTGAGCATTTTATCAATTCCTTTACATAGGTTTACACTACAGCACGTGGATTCCAATTTCTTAGATGTGCAACTTGAAACACACGAGCAGCGCAGCAAAGCGGCATGAAACATTTAAAAAAAAGAGCTTATATATATATATATATATATATATATATATATATATCCAGCACTCTTCTGGTAATATTTTTTCTTTCATATGCGATTGAGCATGCTGAGCCTGACACTGAAGAGTGGGCTTACTTTCCCAGAGCGAAGCATTCCAGCTTCACAGTGGATCCTTTGGCAACATGAACGACCTCTGGAAACTGAACTTCAATCTTTGGCTCGTATTCACCCATCACACCTGAAAGAGAAATGCAAATGAGTGTTAGAGCAAAGAGAAAAGAAAAAGTTGTATTTTTGATTTAGAACTTCAGCTAAACAACAACAAAAAAACGATAATATAAACACAAGCTGTGGCTTCCGTTGTTGCTACACAGCTTCTGAAAAGTCAAATATCGAGCCGTCTTTTTTTTCTTTTCTTATTTATTTTTTACCAGAAACCGAAATGTTTTTCAACTTCCAATGCCGTGCAAACTGAGCAGAGGAGGAACAAAAAAGCCCTGCGCTCTCAGCGCCGTCACAGAACGCTCCCCCATTGAAAATAATGAGAAAACGAAGCCGAAACACAGCTCTCCGGTGGACGCGCAACACGCTGCTGTTGAATGAAAAAAAAAAAAACTAAAAACAAACATCTTTGAGAATTCACAGCCGGTTTGAGCTTTTACATCCAGATGAGTTTCATCTTGTTGTGTAGTGCTAACAGCTATGAACCAGAAAACGGGCCCATAAAATCCCCCTGGGTACCGCCACTGTGTCTACAAAGCATCCCATTCACTGTCGGCGAAGCGGCTCTGGTGGATTATAATATTGCTGCTGTGAATGCTAAAAAAAAATCTCTCTGCATAAAGCAGAAGAAGGGAATGTGGGCTCTCTGGTGTTCTAGCTCTGGGAGAGACTTATTCATAAATCAAGACTGGAGTGTCTGACAGCACGTGCGTGTTTTTGTCTCCAACTCAAATCACACTAAGGTATATTACATCAATGTATTTGTAATGGGTGTCATTTCATTCCTCCTCGCGGGGCCAAAGCCGGGGTGCACAACATGGTGTTTTAGAAGGCCTCTCGTCCACCAGTGTAACAATAGGTCCCACCACCCCTGTTGCTGTAATTCAGGGCTGTGTTGCACAAATAGCTCTAGAGATGGAGGAAACAGGCCAATTTCATCCCGTTGATTTGGCGAGGCATGTGTTATCAGGATGGCTCCCCGAGTGACTGTGAAAGCTAATTCAGATCCTTATCACAACTGTCTCATACTGGAATGTAACCACAGCACTATCGCCCATTTCAGGCAGACAGGTGGAAGTGGACGGGTAATTGTCTCATACCATAACCTTTTGTAGGGGACACCTGTTTAATGCGCCAACCTGCCCCCCGCCATCATCCCCCTACCTGAGCCCCCCCGCCCGTGACCGCGGTGGAGCTGACGTTGTGCTGTTACACCTGCTGCCTCGGTGAAATAAAGGTATAATGAAAAAAGAAAGGAAGGAAGCAGGTGGGAAAAGTGGTCAGGAATTGGGTGAAAAAAAAAATAACATCTCTCAAATCAGGCAAGCTATTCGCAATTCTGTCTCACAGATAGTGAGGTAATGCATTTTTTATAATGTGTGATGGCTCATACATGCGGAAAGAATGCTCTTCCTTAAAACTAGATTTAGGAAAATCCAAAAACATTGTAATGCATTTGTAAGCCATTCAGAAGCTGAGCACACAGCATATCACCCTCGAGGGTTGTATAATCTTAATTTGGATCAATGGACCAATAGTATGACTACAATAATGTAGTTTTTATAATAATATTAAAACATTAAATATATTGAATTTGATTCTAAGATATTTATGCATGTTTTCATGTTCCTACAATTTAAAACTTGAGTTTCCTCGTGTCGGTTGAAGAATTTGAGGACTGTGAAAATGTATTTTTCTAAATTGGTTAATATTTCTCGACCATTTGAAAAATGTACTCTTACCTCAGAGAAGAGTAAAAACTAGACAAAACATTGGTGAATCCCAGAAATCAGTGGGTACTATTAAGCTAAAAACAAATCATGAATATGAACAAAATAAACAAGACATTTGCTCTTTAATGGCTTACTGCATAAAGCCCAATTTGTGTCTTATGTCAGAACTTCAGCTATAATTACGGTAAGATATTTACAAAATACTTAAGTTAACTGGGTGCCATCTCAAGGCAATACAAAATAAAAGTCATGTATATCCAATATAAAAACAACTAACAACTCATTATAATGAAGTGGCAATATTTATTTATTTTTCACGTATCAATTTGTCACCAAACATAAGACCGTCTCTGAAGCATCCATAACTCATTAAACTATGAATGGATGCTTGGTAGTCCAGGATAAGGACTGATATTACAACACCAGTGAAATAGTTGGCAAAAACATTAGACATACTTAGAATAGTGTGTGTTATAAACTGCTTATACATGCTTAATGGGGTGGGGATTAAAATAAAGTGTTACCACTAATACTAATAGTATTAGTAATGGCTTCCAAAAAAATGGTCTCATGAAGCTGTTTGATAAGAGCTAGTGTTCCCTCTTCAGAGGTTTTTTTTTGTATTCCATCACATCAGCTGTAATTAATTGGAAGACAAAAATGCTAAGACATTTCTGGTGAACATAACATTTGGCTTCGTATTTCTTGCATTGCATTAGATATGGTAAGGAACAGCCTTCTAGGACAGACGCCTACAATCAGATTCCTGGCTGGCAGTGACCTTTCCTCTTGCGTGCCTTGATAAGGCCAGCCGAAAGCACCAGGCCCACATGTTAAAGGACATGCTAAAATTAGCCGAGGAGGAGATAATTACCCGTTGAATTTCATTTGTATTCCCCAAAGCCATTTGTCCTTCTTCCGGGTAGCAGCAGAGCAAGTTTGTCTGTCTTGTTTATCACGAGCCAGGACACGACCAAATTATATTGGTCTGCTATGTTAAATTAATCATTTGATCCCAGCATTTTAGTGCTAATAAAAGTGACAGATATAGAAGAAAAACACCATCCAAAGACATGATGAAAGTGGCAAGAGGTACATGTTCACACATGTTGAGCCCTGAACCATGTTATTATCAAAACACTCCACACAAGATGGAAACTAATGGCCTTTGTGGAGTGTTTTTTATTTTTCACAATTGCATGTGTTTTGCATGTTTATTAGTCGACATCTAAAACTTTGCATACACACCAAATACACATTAAATAATACAAATTCCTACTTGGAGAAATGCACTCTGAAAGTACACATCACTTTATTACTCCGTAGGGTTATAGCTTAGTAAGGAGTAGTACATAAACTGCAGTGAGGTGTATCTAAAATCTTCCTGTAACCAAATATGGAGGTTTAATGGAAGATTTGCTGATTGCAAATACAGATTAAATGTAAAGGAAGATCATCTGGAAATCCATGGATTTGAAAAGTCCAACTCATTACGATTAGGAGGCAACATTTGCACCCTGATTAACGCCCCAATAACAAGATAATTAACAGGTTCTATAACATGCGGCCCAGTTAACCAGGACACACTTCCATCAGTCTTACGTGCCGTGGTTGTCAATGTTTGTTATGTAGGTGGTAACATGTTCAAAAGCAGAGCTCACCATCACTGCGGAGCACCAGTGGAGTGGGCGGACCCTGGACTCGGGTCTTTGTGACGGTGTTGGTCACCACACAGGTGTAGTTGCCGACATCTGAGGGCTCCACCTTGGCGATGTACAGGTTCCCCGTCTCCTGTGAGATAAATCTCCGAGTATCCTGCTTCACAAACGTCGGGTACTCGTTAAAGATCCAGGAAAACACAAGATCTATGGAAGAGGGAAATTCAATTACATTCAATTCAGTTTATTTCGTATAGCCCAGAATCACCTCATAGGAAAAACTCCCCCAAAAAACAGAAAAAAAACTTTCACAGGGAAAAAAGGAAGAAACCTTCAGGAGAGCAACAGAGGAGGATCCCTCTCCCCGGATGGACAGAAGCAATATATGTCATGTGACCAGAATGAACATTGAACAGAGTTACAGCACATATAACGAATATGACAGCAATTATTCATATAATGTGTGGAAATTGACATATGAACTATTCTAAACATATGACACGTAAAAAAAAAGAAGAGGATTCTCACGTTAAATGAGACTCAGAGAAGGCTGTGAAACCGAGGTTGGGGTGGCAACTTTTTTTTATTTTTGAGAACTCCTGCGGCTCGTGAAAAAATGGTGACAAAGTTCTATCACGCTGAGGTGAAAATTGAAAACAGGATCAGTGCGAGGTTGGAAACAAATTTGATTATCCTGAATTATCTGGAGTCTCCTCAAATTAACCATTTTTCATATGGATGAGGTTTGCATACTGAACTAGGGAATTGGGAGACACTGGGGTCTGTGTCGTCATGACTGATTACAGATCCAAATAGAATTGACAGAGATACAGTGGAAATTGCTTCTATAGATCAAAAAGCTTGGGACAGAATCATTCCTGTACAAATGTTGTTTTAACAATTCGCTTGTAGCTCTTGAGTCTTTTCGTACATGAAAAGAAATGGAAACACGGCCTCGTCTGAAATCTGGCTGGCAACCTGAGGCTTGTGCTGAGTGCATATTGAAATGCTCGTGGAAAAAAAGAGATTTCTCAATGAGAAACGAATGTGCAACAGAACAGGAAAGCACGTGTGGTTTAAGCCTCCCGGGTCAAGTGGACCCGCGAATTCAGACCGCTGCTGTGACGGAACCGGTCAAAAAGCGGCACAGCCTCACCCCTGGGTGAGAAGAGATGCACAAGAATCGGCAGCGAGCCGGTAAATAGCGAAGTGGTCCGTTTCATCAATTTATATTCATGTAGTAAATATGTGAATGTCAATGAGGTGGAAATCTGCATGAGAAATAAAGAAAGAAATGGCTTATAATAATATTCAATTGGACCTGGACAGGCGGGTTCACTGTAAGTGGTTTCCATGGTGGTTTCTAATACAGGCACGGTAGCTAGCATTCACTACAAATGACTAAAATAACCAATGAATGAGCGTAATCACATGAATATGTAACACCATATCATTATCATATCATTATCTACCACAGCCACACCACATGCTATGCAGTCATAGCTGACTATTATAGAATATCATCTCAACCATCTTAGAGGCACCAAAGGGGCGGCTTTGCAGTAACAGGAAGTGGGGCGTCAGGTTAACAAGTACCTGTCAGATTGCTGCGATCAATAACACATTGCTGGAGTTTAAATGTCAACCTTTCCCCCGGTGACACATCATTGTGTTGGAAGTATTTCAATGAGCCGAACCCACATTTTGGCTTCTTGATCGACACGTAAAAAAAGGTTTCTGCTCTTCCTTTTCAAGGCAGAAGACTTAGTGTATGCAGTTATCTGGCTCATTGGGCTTCCATCATGAGGTGCTTAAAAGAAAGTGAACAAATTATGAAAATCAAAGGCCAGTCATTGAGAATTTTACAAAAGAGTGATAGTTTTCTAATTACTATGTAACAACAATTAATGACTGACTGCTACAGTAGATTCAATTACGTAACTATGGGACTCCATTAACCTGATCAATAATCCAATTCAGTGCGAACCAGCATTTAAATGAAACAAATGCACGGCAAAATGTGAACAATGCAGGTTCTTTAGGAGCCCAATGAAACGAATAAGCATTTTGTCAAAAACGAGCTTCGACCCAATGTCATCATCGACATCACCGTCACACTCGCGAGGGCCATAACTCAACCGTGGACACCGTCTCCTCCGTGATCTCGTGTGCAGGGATGCAAGAGATGTGGATGCAGAAACAAGACCGAACCTCATCCTTTTGTCCTGAGACTTCATGAAACAAGCATCACAGAATGTGACGCGAGAGAAATACATTTTCCATAATGGTGGCCTCTATTTATTGGATACAATATATCAGTAACCTATGTGGTTGGATCTTCTCTTGGATAGGTTCTTTACATTATTAAAGTCAATGACTCAACGTTGTGACGTTATCTGCTGCTCTGGAAGTTTTGCATAGAGCCTAACTGACAGGCATGCGGTATTTTTCCCCGCTGAGTTTAAACCGCACCACTTGCTAGCTGACCAGCAATTAAACAAAAGAGTCTTGGAGGAGCCCCTCTCGGCTCCTCTTGCTGCTCGCTGGCCATTTATCACAGCATGATCCCACGCTCCCCTGCTGGCCGGGAGGAGATGGCACTGTACTCGGCAGGAAGCGGCCCCATCGGACCCCTTTCGGGGTTTTGGCGGCAGCGTGTGCGGAGCTGAGCGCAGAGCGATGGCACAGCAGAGGTCCGCGGGGACACGGGACACTTCAAGGCAGGATACGGCATGTTGTCTGTGTTTGTTTCCTCTCCAGCGCTTTCGGTCCACGGCTGCACCTGCTCTCGTTTCTATGTTTAAAACCCACATGACTATGTGGCATAACATGAGCCGCAGAACGCCGCAGAGAGCGGAAAGATAATGAGATGTCCCCCGCAGCTGGCCGAGCAGTCTTCACAAAATCATCCAGGGCATTGGTTTTATGGGTTACACAATGCTCCCTGACATAAAAAAAAGGGACATCTCAAAGACAAAATGGGGAGGGAATCCAGCTGCCCTGAGAGTATTGCGACCACTGCCATGGCAACAGATGATGATTTATGATTTATTAGTATTATGACGATGGCGGCACACATTTACAATTTAGGTTGTTTTACAACTATAGTCTGATGTGGCATAGGTCTTTTCAAATCTGACAGTACACAATGATCTTGATTTTGCACTTTGTAAAATGCAACTCTATCAGCTAGTATGGCTCCTTTTGCTCTGGTATAAAAATAATTTATGCTTTTTTTTTTCCCAAAACATGATCCATTGTAACGAGGTTTGCAGACGTCCCTGAAGAGTTCTTTGTGGTTTCACTCCAGGTTAAAGATCACTTTGCATAAGTCACAATGAATGAAGCTGCTTCACACAAAAGGAGGCAGAGGAGCCGCTTCAAAGGACGGCCCTCACTGAATATTCAAAGACTCCAACAAGTCGCGCAAGTCAAACATGCCCGTCTCCCTTCGCGGTTAGGATCACGCCCAGAGTGATTTGAGATCGTTTAAAGACGGAGCGCCAGGACAAAGAAGGTGGGCAGCATTCCCAAAGTAGGTCTATCATCCTTTATGACAGTCCAGAAAGGGAAAGACTCTATCAGCTTCACCTGCGGACGTACGCACATACAGTTATGTGTGTATGCTATCGAAATGCTCCTCTGCAGTGTGAGCGGGCCGTTTCACGGACACCACTTCAAATGAATGAACACGTTCTTGAACCAGAAGGGCGACCCCTGCTTCGAATGGCCGTCGTCAGCCTCATAGACAAGGGGCCTGCTACACCTGCTAGCTGGCTCAGAAGACAGTTATCATTTATTGACATGGTTGTTTTGTTACAATTGTTAAATCAGAATGTTATACGTTTTATTTTTAAACTTGTTTTATTTTGAAACAGGAAATGTCCTGTAACTTGTCAGGTGACTTATAATCAGGAAGTGAATAAGTGACAACATGGCTCAGAACTGCTGTTTTCGGTAGTTTTCCAATCCAGTTGAGTCTGCCTGCATCTTATGCCTTTTGATGGTATCATTGGTATGTATTGATTTGTTTTATTGTTACTTATGATCGCAGATGATTATTTTTGTGGCGATGTTTAGTTTTGGGATGTTTTATGCACATCGAGTCATTATAGTTAATGACTAATCCGCTATTATGACTGTTGGTAAAGTTCATGACAGAATAAATACAAGCAAAAATGAATAGATAGTTGATATGTTAAAATACAGTGGTTTACAGGAACATATGTATGTAAATCAGCAGTAAATACATAAAAAGTAGCGGTTAAAAGCAATGTATGTCACTGAAGAATCAGTATATTGACATTGTGCATGTATAAGGTTAATGAGAAAGCATTTTATTTGTATTCATTATGCCTTTTGTGTGTTTTAGTTTTACTCTTTCTTACGTCAATAAACCTGTGGACAACGGACAACTGTCTTCAGAGTCGTGATGTCAAGAAGGAGTTTGTCTAACTGCCAAGGTGTATCACAGCACATATACTGAGGGCAGCATAATGGTTGATCACCAATACAGACAATGTCAACGTCATGACAAAGCATCTGCATGGAGGAGATTGGAGTGGAAGAAAGGGTGAAACCAACACAGGCCTTTCACCCGGGAGACGCTGTCAACGTTGACTTATTTTGCTGTACGTACTAATTAACTAATGCCGTAAAGACTAAGCAAGTTACATAAGGGCGCTTATTTTAATCCAAACACGATTTATTCCGAAATCTAACCGTGGTATTCTTGTTAAACTGAGTTATGTTTCAATTCTCAAAATTAAGTTTAAAATGGTCAAGGAAGGCCAGTCAACTCCAAATGTACTTCGTCCTTGGCCCATGTTAAACCCTTCCACCCGCCTATTTTTTTTCTCTGTAATGCTGCTGACGAACAAACCAAGAAGCCAAACATAAAACCAAACATTTATGGCGGAGGTAAAAATGAAGTGTCAGTACTACATAAAAATATAGACTATATGTTGTTGTTTTTCACATTGAATAGTGAATATTTTCAGTAGTATATAATGCATAGACTTTCAACAAAGAAGGCACAAAATGAGTCAGGATGAAGATGTGAATATGTGTTATTGTGAAACTATATTTTTTACAACCTTGAACTATAATAATAGTTTGACTATCACAACAGCTTTCTGCAAGTGCCTATCAGTGCAACTTTGAGGTTCTTTTTGGGATAAACAAGCAATTTAGTGTTGCACCACTGTGAAGTTGAAAGAAGATGAAACAAAGGGGGTCAAAATGAATGTGGGACAGGTAGCGATATCTGACTTTTACTTTCTTAAAATATGAGTCAATCTTTTAAAATGCTTGATCATACCCACAGTTTGTAATGTGGGACTTTTGGTCCAAATATCTCCAAACACAAGCGTCGTGATCCCTGATGACATCATCTGGGCTATTGTTTCAGACTTTAAAAAACTCCTGCAGAGCCACAGAGGACATGCCATGACTGCGTTTACTGGTCGAGAGACTTATTATGTTATCTAATGATCAATTTGTACATGTATCCATTACCTCGCTGCCGCCAAATAAACCTCATGGCGTCATCCAAGACATCCTGATTTCAGGGTGAACGCCGCCACTCAGAGCCGCAGTCCAAATTGAGAACTCTAACTTGTCGCGGCGGTTTCTCCAGCTTCGTAAATATGGCATCATGGAAGCCAACGACGTAAAAAGACGAGCAGCGCTTCTGTCTCTGAAACAGTTGATTTAAGGTAGATGAAAACCCGACTGGGCAGAGTCACTGTGAAGCGGAGCCACTGTCAGGCCTCGTGTGTCTTGTTACAGTCAGTGACGTCAGCCGGCCGTGTCTTGCAATGTGACTAATTCCTGCACAGTACAGATCCTGGCCTGCTTCTCTTCCTCCTGCTGCAGCTCTAAAGCCAAGCCAGCCACTGACACCCCCTGGGGGGGTCTCGTACATACTATACTCATAAAGAACTAAATAAAATAAAAAACACATATATTCTTTTGCCAAACAAACAAAGCAGCCATCTGTCAATACAAAAGGGCGTCTGCGGTTTTACTGTTACATCAGGATGTTTTGGCACTATAATATCATCAGCATCGGCTGCCTCATAATTTCATATTAATAATACATGTAAGAGCACACTGTGACAACAAGATGCATTTTTAATCAACCGATTACAAAGCGGTGGGATGCGGACACGCTGCCAAATGCGAACATTTACAACGAAACGCTTCCCGCGCCGGGTAATTCTCCCATTACAGGCCGTCGGTGGCCCGGTGTGACACTCGCGAGGATGGGGGGGGGCTGGGTGTCGTAAAACTGGATGGAACGTGACGATACGACGTGAAACTACTTCTCCCCTTAAAAATACCAACACGGTGGCGGACTCCATGTGCATCAAAAGTCAATTTGGATTATATGATCGTCACTTTCGCCGATTTACGAGAGCATATTTGAGAAGGCTTTGACCCCCGCTCACACACACGCACACACTTTCTCAGATAAACTACCGTCGTCCCGCATTGTGTTGCTGAGTGCTCCCATATCTGCTCCAGGCTCCAAGAATCCTCTGTCCTACCGTTTCCTCTCCACGACCGGACAGGATGCACATGCTCTCTCATGGCCTCGGGTGGGAGCAACACACACACACACACACACACACACACACACACACACACACACACACACACACACACACACACACACACACTACTCTACTCTTAGTGTAAATACACACAAGGGATTTCAGTCTTGAGTGCCCCTTAAAGGTCTTTCCCCATTAGAAAATAAAGGTCGGCAGCATTAGGTCCGCGCCTAAAACACCAAAAGAGCGCGGCAGGGTCACACTGGCAGCCCATTAAATGCAGCCGGCTTTGAAAGAGTAGGGAACTGACAGGCGCTCAGCATCCCCTTGCTGCCTCTGATCCCCAGTGGCAGACAGGAGGTTGAACTGGACCGCACGTTTTGGGAGAAAACACACATTTTGGAGTTGTGTCGTGGTTTAGAAAATACAACTTGTATCGCGACCAGGTTGAGACAATCCATTCCCTTCCCGTCCTTTGAGTCTGCAGATACTGATTACCATATATTTCTGGCAGGCTCTGACATTGGCCTGTCAGATGGAGAGTGAGTGTGTGGATGGCGCGTGGAGGCAGCACCCCGCTCTGCCTTTGTGCTGGGATCAGGACCGGCAGGGTGCGTCATGCCTGATCTGCACTGAAGCGGCTCTTTATAGTCTCTCCACTGCCGACTGAAAGAGCAGGTAGGATCGCTGATGGTGTTGGTCACGTTAGAAGACATACAGCACCGTGCTTCTCGAGACTAACAGAGTCTAAAATCCAAAAAGGGTGCAGTAAACTGAATATCCGCACGTCCAGTATTTATTCCCTGATATTGTTACATTGTGAACAATAAATGGGTGTTGGAGAGCTATCGGTAATGTGGACAGCACAGACTAACGGAGGTTGCATTGAGTTATATTAGGATGCGTTTATGCTCTTTAAATAAACAAAATAAATAGCACTAGGCGAAGGTAAAGTGGGTTCAAATGTAATCTTATAAAATGTTGTTCTCGGCTCGAATAAGTGCAGTTGTTTGAGAGCGATGTTAACACGGCAATATGAAACAGATATTAGGAAGGTGATTACGACCTGTGATGAGTGGTGTGCTTTAGGGTGTGGCTACCTTGTGATTGATAGGTCACTCTACTGCATTTTCCGGTCTGGGAATTGTGTTTTTTCGCCTCAGAACCTTAACACCTTCATGGGGGGTTTTCAGTTCATGAAAGTTGATTGCAACATCTTCGGGCGCCTAAAAATGTCTTACTCAGCATTCGGTTGTTAACCCGTTTTAGTATTTTATCGTGATATTGGTTTCGCCTACAACATTTTGAGTATCAACCCGTCTGATAAGAGCTTTTAGAGGCCAATACCTCTACTTTATTTCAATCCAAGTTGCTGTTCACTTTGCACAAACTGTGTGACTGTCTGTAAAGGCAAAGTTATAAATGTATATTATTAGAAACATCTCGGTGCTCCCGGGCTATTTGAGCCTCTTTAAATGATGTAATATGCAGACATGAGTGACATTTGCGTCACATGACTGCAAGGCATCTATCGAGGATTTTCCTATGATTTGTTATCCTATCAAAAACCAACAAAATTAAAAACAAAACAAGTAACGCATCAGTGTAGTACAAATTGGATCAACGATAGTCAAAGCCAAAGTAAAAGGTAACTACAATCTGTCTATCACTGGCACGTTAACCTTCGATGTGTTGCAACTGTAAAGGACTCTAAAATAGATCCCAATGAATACAACAGAGACACATCCGAGTGGCTTGCATCATTCTTTCAACAGGCGAGACTGGGCGTGCTGGGACTGATGGGACAACACGAATCCTCAATGGTCCTGCTCTCCCGAGACAGCCGCTTGCAGTGATGCAGATACTGTTCTGCTGCAGGTCGAGGAAAAACACACTTTTTTTTTTACCAAGGGTGACCAGTAAACACACTTTGAGACACCTTGTTTTTTGGGGGGGATTTTAGAAAACCCTCGCGATGATTGCAGCAAACAATTGCCTCCTCCTTTGTGTAAACGTGATCACTCCATGTGCAGCAGAATAGATGCACACAGAGGAAGAGTGACTTCATTACTCCACTGTGTATTACATAGCAAATAGTCGTTTGCTGCTATATTAATGCTCTGAATGTCAACCTGCTTGGTTCGGATCGCACAATCCCACTCATCACCAGCAGTAATGTAGCCGTTCAGACGAGCCAGCTACGGGGTGCTCTGGCCTCCATTCAAAAACTGCAGTCCCGTGCTCCGCTGAGCAAGGCTAGGTGCTGTGGACCGAGCTGTCATGTTTTCGACAATTGTTATTTTCCCCTTGCACAGCAGGTGACAGCGCATTTCTTCTGGGATGAAATCCCCTGTGGGCACCGGGGGATTTGTGTTTATGCAGCGCCAAGCGTGGAGCCTGAGGACAGCGGGGTGGGGGAGGGGAGGATGCTGCTCACACACACTGGCGACCACGAAGAGCAAAGCAAACCGGAGTGTCGGAAATGTAGTTCTGTGCTGTGCACGCGTCCGAGGTGTACTGTACATGTGAACCTGCAGCGCCTTCAGGACCTTCACCCCCAACCCCCCTCCCACACACACACTCTCTCCAAATGCAGCAGCGCTGTGTACTGTGAACTTTAAGGAGCTTAAAAAGAGATTGAGGAGGCATGTCACTCACACACACACACACGTCTTCTGGGAAAACGGGCGCGTGCGCGCCACACTCAGACTCCTCCGTGACCTTTTTCATACGTGATTAGAAACTCCAATCAGGAGTGACACTGCCTGAAGACACACTATATCCCCATTTCATGGTGCTGTCATGTCGTCGGCTGCTTGTCACTGAGGTTTCTCTTCACTGTGAGGTAACTGAGTCACATTACGTCAAAAACCGTGATGGTGGGGGGGTTCGGCATGGATGGTGTGACAGTGACATGTGATATGATTCCACTGAGCTGAAGTCCCCAGACAGATGAAGAGGAGAGGGGAAATATGACTGTGTTTGGGATTGTGAAAGGAGATTATTCATGGAGATTGTGAAATGTGTCGTCTGCTGATCAGATTAAATGCCGAATAATCCCTGACGGGTGGAGAAAAAAACAAACACCTGCTAAATATGAGTCACATAGAGTATCATCAACAAACAGCACTGGAGTAAACAGGTCCTTCCTCGTAGTGCATGGAGAGGTTTGTGTTGATACCTTAGTCGCACAGTGGCTTCAACGAGCATCGCTTACATTATAGGATGTGACATTAAAGATCCCAATTTGCCTGACAACAACAATCAATGTTGTCTTTTTCTCTCTTTTTTTTTTTTTTTTAAAGATTTGTGTTTCCTTTTGTCATAATTTCTAAGTATTAGAAAAGGGGAGAAAAACCAACAAAAATCACACATTAAAACTTGTGACGCTCCATAAACGCGAGCACACTCAAGGCATGAACAGCACCCACATGGGGATTTTTTTACCTCTTAAATGTGTCTCTTTAATTATCCATTGCGATACAGTTTTCAATAGAGTAGATTTTTTTTTTTTTATGCAGGTAGTTTACATATCTGGATTATTGTGTGTATTTGCCCTCCCACTGTATGTGTGTGTGTGTGTGTGTGTGTGTGTGTGTGTGTGTGTGTGTGTGTGTGTCGTCATCTGGGCTACTCTGGGCAGACGTACATGCTTTCGGTGCATGTTACGCACCTAAGCGTGCCCTGCCGGCTCGAGGCAGCTGCTCTGCCCTGCGCTCATTCGACAGTTACAGCTCATAGCGCTGTCCCGATGGAAGCGTGGCACCCGCTCTCCGGTTCCCCCCTCAGTTAAACACCGCCAGCTCGGTCAGAACAAGTGCAACTCCCTCAGATATTCTTCTGAGGGAGGAACAGAAAAGGTGGCAGGGGCGGAAACGCGCCTGAAGAAAGCACTAGTCGGTGCAGGTTCAGGCTGCTTTAAGTCCAGTTGCAGGTGTGCCAGTGCCATGCGAATGATGGACCCCATGGAGTCATCGACTGGCCCCTCCGAAGGAGTATGGGCTGAGGAGTGGGAACCAGGCCCGGAAGAGTGGGAGGCCTGCCCGTCACTGTATTCAGTGAAGAAATTGCCGGACGCTGCCAGCGAGACAGTGTCCTCCTCCAGGACCGGTTCCTCCGGGACCAGTTTTCCTAGGACCGGCTCGGCCGGGGGTGGATCTGATGCTCCAGTCCCCCCCCGCACTAGGGTGGAGGGTCAGGAGAAGAGACTTCATCTGAGCTAGCTCGGCAGTCAGCAGCTCCACCCTAGAAGTCAACCTTCCGGATTTAGCTCTCCTGGGGGGGGCCCTGCGGCCCCCGAGAGCCGGCGTTTGACCCGAGTCTGTTGGGCTGGAGCCGGCTGTCCTGACAGGGGAAGGCTATCAATTTCACCCCCACCCATCAGGCGTTCCACCTCAGCCAATCTAGCGACCCTCACTGCGTAAGGCATAATGCCGCAGTTCATGCATGGGTCCGCCGAGAGACCCTCCCTTAGGTGCTCGAGGACCAGACAGGAGGGGCAAAGGTCATGGCCGTCTTCAGGCTGGAGGGGAGCCAAACAGGTCCCACAGCCGGCAAGGTTAAACATGACCGTGACTCAGTGTTCTCCGTTAGCTCCAGCGCCTCTTCTTTCTAGAGCACCGAGCTAGTGGTAGGGAAAGGAAAAGCAGGGAGCACTGTCCTGTGGCAACAGGTCAGGCACAGTCTGTCTAGGAGAGGGGAGCGCAGCGCTCTCTTCACTAGTCCCGCAGCTGTGTTCCTCGGTTTCCTCCAGTAAGCTTCAGCGAGAGCACTGAGCTAGTGGGGAACCGGTCGAGTGGCAATAGGTCGGGCACAGTCTGTCTAGGAGAGGGGAGCGCAGCGCTCTCTTCACTAGTCCAGGCTGTGATCATTGGTGATCAGCCAGTAAGCTTCAGCGCTTTCTTCAGAGCACTGTGCTACTGTGGAGACAGGCCGGCACAGTCTGTCTTCTGACGGCTACTAGTCTAGTTGCTGTCAGAATTAGCGTGGTCTCGGTTAGCCTGCTTCTTCCTAGCTTAGGGACACTTCGCCCCTATAACAGCCGCAATATCTGCCGACATTGATGCACGCGCTCAGTATCGTCAACGACTTACCCCGCAGCGCCACCAAGTCAGTCCGCACGGGACGCTCCGCTCGCTTAAGCCGGCCGCGACGGTGTAGCAACCTAGCCGCGCCGAGCGGCGCGCCCGTTAGCACTCCGCTAATTAGCCGGAGCGCTCCTCAGAGCGCCCTGCCAATCGTGGGATCTGCTGCTGTCGGCAAATACTGTTAGTCGATCTCACCCGATACTTCACGGTGTAGAGGTGATGACCGGGTACGGGTACGCTGCCCGGCTCGACGGTCCGGATGCAGAGCGCACCGTTCCCTCCTACGAGGGTACAGCTTGTCGCAGCCTTTGGAGGGCGAGAGACCCGCGACTCCGACTGGAGGTCACAAGGCTAGCAGCGACGAGCTCTGTTTTCACAAGTTCAGCTTTAGCTGATGCTAACACGTTCGTTAGCCTGCGTAGCGAGAAGATGAAAAAGGGCATGATCTCAGGATGAGGCCGGAAGTTATACCCGGCTGGGGACTCATCCGAGGTCACACGTGACATCTTTTGGTATACGTACTCGAACTGCGCAAGCGCAAGACGGAAGATATCCAGTGTGAAAACACTGCCTCTGGTGGTCAGTAAGGATGAAATAGAACCGCATGCCACTCTGTTGGTTTTTACAATAAAAAAATGGTTTTGGTTAATGATTCAGTTTTTATTTAATATTTAAAGCTGACATTGAACACGGTCATGCACACCTCACGCTGGGTAGCTTCTGAGTTATGTAGCAGATGTGTGCTATCCAACCAGCAGCCAGCCATCCGCACCCGTCGCCCCGTGCTCTTTCTTCCGTCCGATCACGTCCTTCTGCATGGACGAGGCCCGCCCCGCATACAGTGGGAAGGACAGCTGTCCGCCATGCATAATGTGTCCTCCGAGAGCCCCCTGCGGCAGGTGGAGGCCCTCCAGAGCCTCGAGCATACACCGAGGGTCCCACCCCTACGGGAAGGTCTGCAAACATATGGTGCTGAATTGGGGGAATGCGGATGAGGTTTTATCCTCGAACGTGCCACCCACATGCAGAATTTGATTAAAATGAAATGAGGTCCTCGTGAGGGAGGGAAGGTGGCCCGGCAGTCATTATTGTCTTGTTATTGGCTGTCAGGCTGCTGATGCCACGCTGAGATATCTCCTCTTTGTCAAAGTAATGTCATGAAAATATGACTGCAGATGAATGAACATATGAAAGATATCCTCCGAGTCTAAGCATGCAAAGGAGCAATACAAGCACTGAATATGTATCACCATCTTTTTTTTTCCAGGTCTTATTTTTCTCATATGCAGTTCGGTATTCAAGGTTTGGGCCAGAGTTGCTACGCTTTATATTTGATGCAACGGGAAACACGAAATTCTCTCTATTCAGAAGCAGGGAAATTGGCTCACAAACAGGAGCTTGTAATGGCCGTCACCCGTATCACAACAGTGTTTGTTAGACAACTTAACAGCAGAAACTTTTACATTTATTTTGATCGATTGTAAATCGTCAGGAGAGGAAAAGTCTTCTTCAATAGCCCTTTGAGTAAAAAACATTGCGTTTCATCCATCCATCCATTTTCAACCGCTTATCCGGGGTCGGGTCGCGGTGGCAGCAGGTTCAGCAGGCCGACCCAGGCTTCTCTCTCACCCGCAACACTTTCCAGCTCATTCTGGGGGACCCCGAGGCGTTCCAAGGCCAGACGGGAGATATAAGCCCTCCAGCGTGTCCTTGGTCTTCCCCGGGGTCTCCTACCAGTTGGACATGCCTGGAAAACCTCTAATGGGAGGCGTCCAGGAGGCATCCTGACTAGGTGCCCGAACCACCTCAGCTGACTCCTTTCGACACGAAAGCGTTTGCGTTTCATGAATATGAAATTGTATTTCGTGATATGAAAGCATAACAAGCAAAGAAGTCTACCAGTGGGATAATTGATGGCTGCGTCTAACAAACATGGGACTTTCCCCCAGGGGACCACTGTTAGTGACCTGTGTGAAACCAAGTGTAAAGACTAACTTTACACTTGATAACTTGCAATAGTTCTTATGGAACGTTATGTCAGAAAGTCCGCTAATGGCAATTGTTGTTTATTTACGCTAGTTAGGTTGTAAAGGTTCTTACGTTAGGTTTTTAAGTTATTATTTGAACACAAACCATGATGTTATTTCTAAGCTTAACCAAATATTTTTTTCGCCCTAACCACCAATCTCTTTACAACGTTAACCTTGTGTCATGTTGTGTGTATCTGGCTGATATGATACATATTCTATGTTCAGAAACGTTGGGATTCGACGTATCCCGTGGTTTTCAGAAAAGTTCAATGCCAACATGTTCTCTGGCAACTGGGCTGCTCCGGACAGGCCAAACAGATTTGCAATGGAATAATAAAACAACTGAGATTGATGACTGAGCTGCTTCCTGAATTCATGCCCAGAGTAAAGCATAACTGAGGCACCCTGCGAGTGCTGTCCAATACATTACATTGTTTCCATTCATAAAAGCCATGACGTTCAACGAACTAGGATTATACGTAAAGTATACAATGTTGACGTTCACTCCTTCGAACATCTCTCGACTTTCATTCATTTCTGTATAACATGAAAAGCGGCATCAGTTAGCTACATTTAATTGATCCACAAATGAAATGCAGATTGAGTTGAAAAGACCACATTTCTTTGTCTTGTCAAAATAATGCAACTGACAAAAATGGCAATGCAGGACAATGAAGTGAATGCAGTGGCATTCAATGTGATGGATTGCAAAATTCAAAACGAGCCTGATCATTGACATATTTTACAGTAATGAAGTGAAACCGCTGTCTAAACAATAGAACACAATGTGTGTCTTTCTTCCCATCTGTTGCTCTCAGCCCCGGGCCCTCCCATTCCAACAGGACATAACTCTTCAAAAGGAGGTCAAAAATGGATCGTGTCATTTTTCAAAAGGGCACAGTAATTAGCTTAAAACACGGGGGCAGTGTAGTTTTTGGAAAACTTCACTCAAACAGGAGGAAATAGGGCATTTATTAAGGACTCTTTTCAGCAGTGGATTGATACATATTTTGTATATTCCTGAATATATACTGCAGCATGGCGGGATTGAGTTAAAATAAACTACAGCGTATGTTCATGGGGATGAAGGAACATGGTCCTCTTATAATTAAAACGAAAAAAAGTGTATTTTAAAGGAAAAAAGGAGCATTTGTATCGTTAGGCTCACACACAAACAGCTTAAAAGATCACTGCACAATAAATAAGCATTAAGAAACCTTGATTCTAGTCTGTTGCCGTCATTGTGCTTCGGGACACTCAAGTCGGTAACGGAGAAGCGTTACAGCGTACATGAAAAAAAGATCAGGCAGATTGACTGATGATAATAATAGGTGGTGGCCTGCCATCTACAAGCAGTCAACACAGGGGGAGCCATTCCCAAGTATAATTGGGTTGAGGAAGACACATGCTTATTCAATGCATTTCATGCGACTCATTTCCTTTCCAGGCCAAGTCAATTTAAACTAATTCAAGACATGAAATTAAATTGCAATTTGCTGACTAAGCTTTCAAGGCAATCCCTTTGATTTCACCGTGACGTGTGTGTATGTGTGTGTGTGGGGGACAAATCTGCGTTGCCAGGTTACCGGCAGTATTCCCTGCTAACAAGCTGCGGCAAGTGCCATTTCAGATGCAACAAAAGCAACATGTCAGGTCAACAAAGACAACTAGTCCTGGCGAAACACTTAGACCTTTGCCTGCGGATTGATTGCTTTCCATTGTTGCCAGTTTGAATACAATCCCGACCGGCAGCTTGGCTGAACGTGTATTTGTGTTGATGCTTAGTGCCAACAGCCTGGTGTGGCAAAGCCTGTTGATTTGGTGTATGTTGTCTACTGTTTCATTCCCCCTGGTGAGCGAGTGGATACATGTAACCGACGCTGAACGTTGCTATTGAATATGGTTGCTATTCGTGCCAGATTTGTATCATGTGGCGTTGTCTGAAACATGGAGGTAAGACATGCCTAAACATGTGTCAAAGCAACATTTTGCTCATTTCATGTCAGGGCTTAAAGTCCCACATCAAAACACTGTGTACTGCATCTGATCAAAAGCAACAACAACAACCGAGTGTTTTATCCGGCCGAATGACACGCTGATAGTAGCTTCTACTACAGCTGAGAGATGTAACTCACTGAAATGGACTGCTAATTGACAGCTTGTAATGGCGCTGTATATAAATGAGGAGACAAGTGTCTTGAGGGGGCTTTTCATGTGCCTGAAGATGCCTGTCAGGTTGGAATTATTTCCCCATTGGTCAAAAAAACAGACCTTAATTGGATTACGCCAGCAAAAAAAAAAGTCAGATGTGAAAAGAGTCGGCGAAGCAACTGTTCAAAGCATAGATAACAATCGAATACAGGCGGCTCAGCCCGACCACTTGCAAATAATAGGGATATTCCAGACTGCTGCGGAGCCTGCCAAGACTTCGCCAGGTAAAAGCCCGAAAGGATACGAGCCCCAAACAATTACCATCAGTTACAGGCGAGCAGCATTTTCAGAACAGCGGACCTGTGCATGAAACTGTTTGGTGGCTGTCAATTGAGGGAATGTAATTCAAGCAGCTGTTGCGTTTGGAAGATCCAATAAGAAGAGAAGCGGCAAACCGAAGGACACATCTGCTGCAATTATAGACCGAAAATATGAAAGATGTTGCAGAAAAACGAGGGCTGTGTCCGAAATGACTCAGAGTGGACTTTTTCTTGTGCTGTCCGAATGTATAGCGAGAAGGATCATCCCACGATGCATTGTGAAAAGTAGTCTACAACAGATGGTCACTAACGATAGGAAAGTACTTTGTTTGTCTGTGCTTTTTATCAATTTGGGAGAATATCAGCCCCTCAAGGGCAACAGCAGCATATACCGCTTTACTCCTTTGGTCCTTACCTTTCAGAATAAATGCCCTAGACACACACTGCAGCAGTGTTTACCAGAGGAACACACCATTCATAAAACCATCACCATTTGTACATAGCTTCATACAGGCCACATGGCACATCCAATCCATAGCTGTCCAGTTAGCTATGCTAAACCAAGTTAATCCTGGCTCTCTCTTAGTATTTCGCACAGATACAAGTTTATTAATCTACTCATCTAACTCCAGGCAAGAAAGCAAATTAGCATATTATTTGTATCTTGTTATACCTTACATCCAGGGCATTCCTGCCTTTGGGTTGAGAACAAACAATGATGATACATAGTACTGCTTAATACTTTCATTCAGCTGACATTGAAATGAGGGAGAAACATATGGCCCGAATCAAAGCAGAATTAGCTGTGGACTCCTGTGAGCAAAGCTGATCACACCAAACAAGCAATGCAAGAATCACTTCAGTCCCTTGTAGTGGCAGATGCAAGGTCTTGATCACCAAATCAGAAGTTGCCATTGAAACAGCTGGACCGAAAACACCCCCGGCCCAACGTAACAGCCGCTGTGATTTTCATTAAATTGTCGGAATTTCAAGCAAACTTTTGAAATGTTTCAAAAATGAAATGGGATCTAGGTGCTTCTAACATATTTTGGTCAGAAGTTGGCGCTATGGCTATAACACGCTAGTAAACTAGGAGGAGAAGTAGCGGTTGCAAACTGGAAACAGCTGAAAAAAGCCAGCTTGACCATGTAACTCATGTACAATATAACAATGGAGAGGGCTCTTCAGGAGTAAGCCTCAATGGGTCAAGTTTCAATTGTTCTTTCATGTCAGCTGGTATTAGCCTTGTTTCATGCTTTCCTGAGACAAAGACTTTTGCCCGTTACGAACTTAAAACTACAAATACCCATCTTAACACGTAGCAAACATAAGAATGTCTTCCACTTTTTGCTTTTTGTCAACCATCTAATTCCCGGTGTGTGTGTGTGTGTGTGTGTGTGTGTGTGTGTGCTCGGTGAATGGGTTAAACAGTTACCTCCAGAATGCGACGGGGGGCCGCACAGCAGAACCACTCCTTGACCTTCACGGACGGACACGGAGCTTCTTCTGTGAGTCTTGAAGTTTTCCAAGTCTGAAACAACAACAACAATAAAAACACAGCAGTTAGTAAAATATAATCACAAGTCAGAGGCTTGAAACACCTGAGAGCGCTGCCATGAACAAATTATGTTTTTGTTTTTTCTGCCCTATTTTTTCTTGCTTCTTTCTCGCATTCAAGGTCACAGCCCATGGAGCCTACAGCAGTGTGCAGCGGGCGGGGAAACACTCACAACAGGATGCCAGTTTATTATAGAGCTAGCACAGATAAACACACCGCACACTCACACAGTACCAGAAAGTCGCTGGCCTACATTTCGAAGGAACTGAGGCTTAACCCTGACGAATACAGTTCTTGTAAACTCCGAGGGGCCAAGGTTCAAACCCTCACTGCGTGTGAGGCAGTAGGGCAAACCACTGAACCTCTGCGCCACCTCTATGAACAAATGATGTACAAATACAGCAGCGCCAGTAGCCTCTGTGTATCCACGCTAGTGTGAGGAACATTTTCAAGGGTGAACATTTTTGGGTGGTAAACAGCCTTTGGCTTTGCCTCGGGCCAAATCATCCCTTGTGAGCGCGTCTGTGTATATTATGGATATCCAAGACTCACTCGCTCACTCTGTGATGACGCCACGGGTATCAGAAAGAAAGTGAATTAAAGGGTCCCAATGGAGACTTTTGTGGGAAGAAAAAGGCAATGACTGCTGAACAAGTTGGGAATAGTTGGGATGTGTTTTTAAAGAAGCACAGCCAGGTATGAATCAATGGCGAAAACATGGATAAAAAAACAAACAGATTTCCCAAACGTGTCTTGTACACGAGTTGAATCTGAGGAATTTGAAAAGAAATTTGTGCAAGTCGAGCAAAATTTGCAACATGATCAAGATAAACAACATAATAACATGTAGTATTAATTAGATATTATGAATTCGATGGGATTTTCAAAGAAAATCATGCTGTAAAACTGTTTATGCTAAATCAGAAATATAATGTGGCGTAATTTGTGGATATCCCACTAAGTTTGACCATTTGCTATCCAAGTAATCAAGAACAAAGTTATTACACACTGGGTGTTTTTTTCTTCAGGGAATGTATTGGTAATCAAAACATGAAATAAACCAACATTGAACGATCGTATGACATACAACCAAATGCCTCGGCTGGAATTTAACCAATGACACTGCGGTTATGTGGAATGCACGACAACAAGGCGCGTATAACACTTCGAATTTTGACCCCAAAACTAGATTTGTACATACTTAATGTACATTTCCATCCAACTACAGTTGTGCAAAAGTAAGATAAGTGTGGTGGAGACACGCTGCCTCCAAAACGCCTCAGGAGCACCTGCTTCCTTTCCATCAATGTCAGATCCAAGTGGGGCCCAGCGTCCTCATAGATCATTTGTGTGCTTTAATTTCTTTTCGTGGTTTTAAAGACGACATGAAGTGCGTGCGGCATGCTGCACGTAACAGAGGACATAATACACCTGCCAAATAATTGCCTTCTGGAAGAGACACAGTTGAGAGAGTGGGAGAATGAAAAGAACCAGGACTATTATTACTGTACCCAGCTCGGCTAATTGTATATTCCAAATAATGAATGGAAGCCTTGCATGACCTAAACCCGCTATGAAACACCCCCACCACAAAAACAGTTCAAATCAATAGTGACGCACAGCAACTAACATGGGCCAAACGGCAATCTGCTGCCCTGCTGCTAAGCAGAGAGGGTTGCTGTGGCAGGTCACACATGAGGGGTTTTAATAGCTCTGCTGGTAATCAGGTTACCTTTCATTCATCACGCCCACACCCACTGAACATTACAAAGCTATTCCTGGTGTGTTTTTGACGGCAGAAGTACTGTCGAAGCCCAACTAATTTTCATTTTGACAAGTGATGGAAACAATAGCGGGTCGCAGGGCGGCTCCAACGACTCGCTGCGCTAATGGTTTACATCCTGGTGGAGCCGGGGTAAATGTAATTCACACGTCACGCGGCGGCTTCTTGTCTGCACCGATGGGGGGGCGGATGGGTTCTTATTGGAAGCACTTTAACCTGACAACAAATGCAATTTAATACAAGTCTGTGCAGATATTTTAAGAAACGGCAGAAAAACTATGAATCAATTATGAGGATCGTTACATGGCGTCATTATTAAATTAGCAAAGCAATCAGGTCCTCTTAGTCGTCTATTTCCATTCCCACTTAACGTCTAAAGTGCATTTTTATTTATTTATTCTCATTCATTTAGCATTTTCCAGTTTTTTTTCTTCTTCTGTATTTCGTTTGTACATTCATGACTCATGCTTTGAGGTCAAAGTGCATTCATGAATGCGCTTTTAACAAAAGAATAGACATAAAGCGAATTAATACATAAGGACAGGTGGGTCTCAGATTGATCCATACATATTCTCCAAATTGGATTCATTAACCTTCATTAACCTTGCTCTGGAATACGCAGCATATTCTCGAGTCCCTGCGAGCAGCGGTGCGGACACGAGCGCTCTCTTCTGCGGACCTGCTCCCAGCAAAAGTGCAGCCAATCCACTTTGAAATGAGATTACTGATTAGTTCGGCTCCAAGTGATCTAAATGTAAAATTATTAGGCTCACTGATTTATGAAGAGGACTATAAGGTCAGCTAATATATGTCATATTGGCTGCAGGACAAGTCAATTAAGGAGCAGCCTTTAATTATTTCTTTAAACATAAATCTCTTCTTAACCCACGAGGACAGTTTAACTAATAGCTATTTGAGGCTCTTAAGCCCTATTAGGAAACCAACTCCCTAATGTTTATTTCTAAAGATTTATGCCAGATTTGACACTTTACGGTCATTCTGATGTGTCCTAACCGGACGCAAAAAGTCTCGTCTCAGCTTTGAGGAGGCAACCGGCCGACTGTGGATCAGTGGAAGAGCAGGGTCGTCCTTCAATCAGAGGATCGGTTGTTCGATCCCCGGCTCTAGTCTATGTCAATGTGTCCATAGGCAAGACACCTAACTCCAAATTGCTCCCGCAATGTATGCATGATGAAATAGTTATGATGGGCAGGTGGCACCTTGCATGGTAGTGTTAAAGCGCTTTGATTGGTCGGAAGACTAGAAATAAATAGTCCATTTATATGTCACTTTTAAAACCAGGAGGAAGACAATTTGTTTCTTCCTTTCTATTTATTGATCATGCAGGTGGAGCACCTTAATGTCCAAAATACCTTCCAGTCATCCTGGTATCAATATATTCATTGTGGCGTTAGTGGCTATAAAACAATTGAAAGTTCATTCAACTTCAGTCAATAGTTATTTCACTATAAAAAAAAAACAATTAAAATATAATGAATGATTATTATTTGTAATTTTATAAATTATTTAATTTTAACATCTTATTGTTGCAGTCATAACATTTTACATGATATATTCAATATTTGTTAATAGTTAATTAATGGTTTGGCAACCCTGTATAAATATTATTATTTGTAATGCTTTCTAATAAATGGTCTATAATTGTTATTTGAATTGTGCAACTTGTGATTGTAATACTGTGTTAAGTGATGAATACATTTGTGATCTATAAACATTATTAGTTAACACTTTGACAATGGTTACTAATTGGTCCATGGTCCATATTTCTATGTAATGTTTCTTACGGTTTAGAAATGTAATCATTAATAAATCCTTAATATAGTACGTCAAATGTTATAATGAACGCAACAATAAACTGTTACTAAATCGTTTACTAATATAATCAGAATGGAATTGTTATCATCCCTTATCAGCCATGAAACAATATATGACTTTATTTAATTTTACACAATGAAATGATAACATAACAGAAATTATAGCATGACTAATAATTTGCAAACACATTTCATTATGATTACATTGTTTGTTAACAATAAATAAACCATTAATTAAGTATACTAATACATTTGACCATGTATTATTGATGGTTATTATTAAGTGTAACCACGAATGACTCCTCTGCTGTTCTCTCCGTGCCTCGTTGTGTTTGAACCTCAACTCAGTCAGGTACAGCCGGCGGTCACGCGCAGACGACACTAACCACGGATTACTTTTATTCATTTATGAGTCAAAAAAGTGAGGCCGAGGAGCGCGAGTCCCCAGGAGCTGTTTATGACCGCTGGTGTTTGAGCTCCGGTCGCCCGCCAGCTGCAACGGAAACGGAGTCACCGCGCGGCAGTGGGTCCCGTTAGGGTCTGTTGGTGTTTGTGTACCAGGAGCGCAGGACTGTGACGGTGACGGACTCCAGACTTTAAGGGACAATTTGAAGGACAGTGAGAGGAGAGGAAGTGTGGTGTAGCAGAATACTGCGAATAACACCAAGACAGGATGTCCAGCGCTTCCCATCAAGCGTTTTAGACATTATATTAGCCGTAACGCCACGTCCGTAACGCCACTTCCACTTCCGTATCCGTACGCCACTTCCACTTCCGTATCCATATGCCACTTCCGTGTTGTCTTAACCCACCTTTTCCTAAACCTAACCTTGTAAGAAAACTCAAGGGAAAATAAATGACGGTACCTTTTTGAAGATAACGTATTGAAATTCTCCCTGATCTCTCTTATCTTTCCGTTCCTTCTTGAATAATATATGGATAGTTCATGCCAATGAAACTAAACTATTTTAAGAAATGTCACTGTGGTTAAACTGCTCACAGACATGTACATCCTGTGGTAATGGGTTGCAAGTTGACATTTGTTCAAAGGGGACATAAAACAATAATGAAATCACTGAGGTAGACTGCTGCATACAGAGAGCATATTGCCATAATATGATGACTAATTCAAAGTCATAACTTGAATTCTGGTAGCAGTCTACAGTCATTCCTGGTTCCCCTGTTTTCTATGATGAAGGACCAGTGCTACAGTGTGCTGTGCAACCCGACAGAGTGCTGCAACAGCTCCATCATTTGCCATTCAATGGCTCCGATCTGAAGAAAACGTGCCGTCACTACATCTACCACACTAAGTCAATTCAACTTGAACGTGCCTTTCTTGCGTCCAGGCAGCACATCAGGCGTGAATTATTTACACAGCGTCAAAGTGGGGAAAGAAGTGCAGGATTAAAGCGCTCATAACATGTAAATCCACTCTTTTGATTTACGCATTTGTTTGTCCCTGCTCTTTACTGGGGGGGAAAAAACAAGACGCCATCTCCGCACCAGAATAATTGAGCGTCTGAGTGCCGTCCATAGATGGGATGACAAATTCCCTGTCTGCAGTCATTTTTACTCTGCAAATCACTGTCCCTCCAAATTATATTTTCTGGGCAGTGAGAAAAAAAAAAGTCGTCCGTCGCCGACAGGATGGTAATCAACTCATAAAAGTGAACAAAAAAAAGAGAAGGAAAAAGGGCAGAGCAGAGATGTCTGAGGATCTGAATTTAAGACGCTTTCCTGGAGTTTTATGACGTGTGTGACTCTCAATCTGGCCTCCGCGCTTAAATTAGGCCATTTGTTTTTATAGCTTGTCATATTTCACAAATGGCTACTTTTCCACGTCTTTTTCAAGGAACGCCGGCCGTCTTTTTGGCTCTCGACTGTCACTCAAGGTGATTAATGAAGCACGGCTAATTGACTTCCCTGTTGCTCGTCAGCTATCACTGACGGGAGCTTGTTGCTCACCCCCGTGCCTTTCGTTACATGAATTATTTTAGCTTCAGTCCATCAGTCCTTTGCTAGTAAGATGCTAGAAATAAGGAAGACCGTCTTGTCCCAAACATGGCCGGAAATCAAGGGCAATTGTTGATGGTTTTTTTGTCTTGTGGAAACAATCCGGCCACTCCAAACTGGCAACAGAAGCTTTTTTTTTGTATTTTGATTTTGTTTTTGAGTAGGCCCCACCACTTACTTTCATCTGAAGGCACGATAGAAGGTTAGATAAAAGCACCCAAGCCTCCCCAAAATACGAGCCTATAGAACAAAGTGGACAAGAGCAAGAGACATCTAAGGTATTGAATTTATTCGCCCCAAAAAAAAGAGTCTTTTTGGCATTTTTTTTGGCTGAGATCAAAGCTCTTGTGATTTGTGAAGTGGGGGGAGGAGAGGGAGGGGGGCGTCTGCTTCACTAAAGCCGATGATTGTCCCTGTCCAGAATCCACGGACGTGGCCTCGCCCGTGCTGAAAGCATGCCGCAATACTGGTAAAATCCAACGCCCCCCACCCTGCTCTCCACATCCTACCCGCCCACACTCAACGGCAGAAAAAAAAAAGAAGAGCAAAAGAAGCATTGTTGTGAAGAGGGCTGGAGGAGAGCGGACGAAAAGCATGATTTCAGACGCGGGGTTTCGGACATCGTGGGGGGGCTCCACCAAAGGCACGCTTCTCAGAGTGCACACAGCTGTGCACATGTTCGCTCTCAAAGTTCAAAAGGAAGCATGAAAGCACACAGTTTGCCTGCGAGGGACGTCTCCAGTAACGCATCCATTCAAATTGTTACATAAAAAGGAACGGCGGAGAACAGAACTCCTTTTTAGGATTTTTACTCAAAACAGTTGTTTTGTTGTTTTGTTGTTTTGCGGCCAAGCTTACACTAAACGCCATCGTGTCATTTAAAAAAGGGGAGGCTGGCTAACAATGATTAATAACCTCAGAGTGAGCGAGCGCGATGCCCCATCTAGCTCAATTAGCGTTAATTATTGCAAACCTGGGCCCGGCATTACAAACAATGATCCAGATTAGTCTGATGATCACATCCCAGACACATGAGCTTTCCAAATGCCAGCGTGACTTATCATACTTCAACGAGCTAGTCCAACCGTGACCGCGAGATTCATTACAACCTGCGACTCCTTAAGAATGCTCTTTGTCATGGTGGATAATCTGTGTGTGTGTGTGTGTGTGTGTGTGTGTGTGTGTGTGTGTGTGTTTGTGTGTTTGTGTGTGCGCTTTGTCATAGAATTTAATCACATAAGTGAAGGAGATTTTATTAGAAGTGTTTTACAGAGGTGTTTGTTCGACTTCATGGAGTTGTTGTTTAAGGTGCTGTTGAATTGTATTGTGTGCTTTGGGCTCATTGGAATTAATGGGGTTGGACACAATATTAGAAACACAGTATAACACAATGCAATTCAGAAGAAACACAAACTCAATTATTCCATTAAATTCAAAATACTTTGTTCAGCCCTCGAGGGAAGTTTGCTAACGTGAAAACAGAAAATCAGAACAAACAAGTCATTTTATGAAGTGGTAAATCCATAGCTGAGCAACAGTGATCAATTATACCAACTCAAAACGGGCTAAAGCAGCAATCAAACAATACACAGAATACAATTACCATCCGTTTACCTTCACAAAGGTATCGGAGCACTTTTGTGACCAAAAGTCAACGTCGATTTAACACTTGGAACCCCAAATCCCGCCGTTGGAATGAAAAAGCATGTTTTTCTTTAAACAATCAACAAAACTACAGTTTATCTTCGTCAGAAACTGGGAATCCCGACATTATCGACAGAATTTCCTCTTTTCCAAACCAAGTAGTTGCGTTGCCTAAACCCGCACTGAAATTCGTAAAGCAAAACAAAGAATGACAAAAGCATTACTTTTCGTAAGATATCACATAAACCGTTGTGTGAGGCTACGTTGAGCTACGCGGACATTACCAACGCTGCCGAGCCTTTTTTTTCCTTAACAGCAATTTTCGGGATGTATCTGAAAAAGATGTTTAGTAAATCCTAAAGTGTGTCCCGCCACCTGACGGCAGGTCCTCAAGAGTGATATCTCTGTAGTGTGCTGCAGATTAAAAAAAAAAGTTAAAGCCAGAGAGTACACCCATTAGCTATTTACACCTCATTAACTAAGTCAATATACTCACTGCACATTATCACAACAGCTGAGAGGAGTTGAGAGGATGTATTTGCATTTAAATGAGGTATTCATTTTTCCCCCTCAAAGGCTTTAAAGCCCACTGTGGGGACATCAGGAAGTCTCACCCCTGTATGGTTAGCAAAACATGAGTGTGTCTGACACCGCTGAGACACAACAATATATATATATATATAAACTCCCACGCAAAGCAGGATAGTGTCTCTAGGCGAGCTCCGTTTTCACAAACTTTTCTTTTTTCTTAAGAGATGGCCCTTCTCGACATCTCTGGTCATGTATGTGAGAGGCCCCACGCTGTTATTCCGGTTATTGAACAAGCGCGCCTGTTCATCAGTATGAATTATGGCTGTACATCTTTTACATAATCACTGATATAGAATCGATAGACATACTAATCAAGGGCAGCGAGTATTGAGCGGGGAGCGCCCACGGCCCATCAGTTATCCTTGCCTCAGGGGGTAGACAGCCCCGGGCCCTCGCGGGGAGGAGCATCATCCATCAAAAGTTTGTGACACGTAGAGGGAAAACGCTGAAGCGCGGCTGGAGTCCCGCCAATTTCAAAGAACAACCTTGGAGGCGTCGCGGATTCCGCGGACTAACAAGTGTTAACCGAGGAGTGGCGTTCTGCTCTCGTCCACAGAATATATAATACGCACAAGTTCGGGAAGCAGAGCGCTCGCACACGACTTAGCGAATATGAATTCAGCCTGTGGGTTTTCAGTTGTGTGTCAATTTCGAGGCAATGTAAAGCGACTGGATTAGTGCTATCATATCAAAACGTTCTTTTTTTATTTTTTATTAGAAGGCAGTTGTACACGCACGTTTTAAGTTAAGACCCCACAATGCAAGTGCGAACTGGGAGGACGGCGCCATTGTGCTGTGGCAACGCATCCTGTGACATCACCAATAATGCCTTTTAGAAAGATTACTCCCCGGGAACAAGATTAGGACACCACGGATGCCCGTTTAATTAAAGAAGAGGCAGAAACCCCTCGCACTCGGAGCTAAACGGCTGAATCAGAAGGCAGAGCATGTTCACTGAGCAGGGAGAACAGGAGCTCCTCCGGATTTCATCACCATCATCAATTTATGACCCAATTCTAATTTAAATAGCTTTTTTTCTCTCTCTCTTTTTTTTGGGTGAGAATATTATTCCAGTTTGGGATCCAGACTATATTCATGTGTGGTCTAAAAGTTCAATTACGTTTGAATGTATTGCACTTGGTGGAGTCTGTCTCAAAAAAACATGCTAAATTAATGCTAACATGCTAACGTTTTTTCAAAATGCTTGTACAGATAATACAATATAATTAAGCCTGGCAGATTCAAATGAATGCACAAGTTAATTCATTCAGGTATAATGGCTAAGCCTTTTGAAGTAGCTACATTTGTCTGAGTGCTGTCCCCCTTTTCAATGGTAGACATCTGGAATAACACATGTAGCCTCAATAAATACATCATTTGATAAAACGGTTGGTGATCTTCGTCAAAAATAATTTAGTTAAAATTGTCACTACATTTCGACAGCATTCAGTCAATCACATATTTAAAAAAAAGAGTTGGAAACACTAAATTGGGTTTTTCTAGTTGGATAATCTGTTTCTTAAATTGTTTGTCAAGATCACCAACTCTGCCAATGTAGTGCAGGTTAATTATGATGTGTTCAAAAAATAAATCCCAGGCATGTGAAAACCAGTGTATTCTATCCTGTCCACTGTGGCAGCAACAAGAACCCGGGAGAAGACGTGCAAGCGCCTGACGAGAGAGAAGACCGACGTATTAATCGGTGAACAAAACACCTTTTCTGGAGCGCAGAGTGGCATCGACGCTGGAAAATGGACCAGTGAAGTGCTCTGTTGACACGTCGCTGAATGCCACAAAACGATAAGCCGCTAACAGTATCCTTAACCATGACACGATTTTCCATATACCGAGCAAACGCCACCCTCTATAAACAGCTTGTGAGTAAACAACATGTCAAAACATGTCTTTCCAACACGGGGGACACATTCTGACACATTATGGCCTTACACAGCTGATATGCTCACGTGTTATTGTACAGTTTGCTATTTACACAGTCGGCAGACAGGAAGGCACGTAGAAAAATAAATAAACCTTTTAAAAACATAGTTTTTCAGCGTTAAGGCTTTTTGATCTTCTGTAATAGACACTGCATCGAGTAAAAAGAGTGGCAGCATAACGTTAAGGTTGCGCTCATAACCCAAGCTACTGTTATTTTTTTAAGCCCTCATATCAGCTGCAACAATTGGTAAATATAATCTATAAAGATCACTATATATTGGAAATGTGCCGCATCGATCATGCAGTGTCTCCAACAGCTGCACAGACGGACAGAAAGACACACAGACAACTGCGGATGCTGAACATTGAACGCGGCTATTTTCAGGCATGGATTAATACACATTTAGTGGACATTCACGGCAGCAGGGCGGCGCATTTTGGATCGAGTCGTGAGAAACTACAATGCCCACTTACTTTGTTGTGAAAAACCCAGCACGACTGGTGGGGCTCCTTACTGTGTTTAATAGTTTTGGGACAACAGGGATTATCTACAGTGGCTACCCAGACAACTCATTTTGTTGTTGGTTTTGTTCTTTTTGTTGTATTTTATGGATTATCACCTAAATCATCCTTTCACAATAACTGTCAAAAAAATTGTCCTTATGTCAAAAAACACCATACTTTTAGGATTAAGTGTGAATCCAAATTCTGTACTTTCATTTATTTTAACAAGCTCCACCGCTTCATGATTCAGCCAAATACAAGTTTCTTTAATGCTCTAATTCTCTCAAGGATATAGCCTCAGATGCACCCTCCCTGCATGCAGCAGGATATTCATCATTACAGGAAGTAAGATGCTCTCAAGACACAATTAGAACGTTTTTGACAATCCTTCAAATCTCTTGACTTTTGACCTTTCAGTTGCAGCTGATGCTTTTTTTTTTTTCAAAGCTCCAATGTGATTCCCTCTTTCTGGCGCCGGCTTTACCTCCGGGCTTATTAGAGATGTGAGTGGGCTCACAGTCTCTCTGGTGTCAAAATCAACAGTCAAATTACGCGTAAAACTAATTACCACCAAAAGGTCACAATCTGTACTGGAGGGAAATAGGATAGGTGCTGAAACACAACTTGCACCGAAAGGAGTGTATTTGACTGATGGTCTGCGTTTACAGGAGCAGAAAATCTCCACATGCCTCCCTGCAGGAGGAAGAAGTCTCGTACTTTAGTTCCCACAAAGAACTACATGCCACTCTACAGTAATGCCAGTTGCCCTTTAAGTTATTCACTTGAACCTCCACCGTTCAATCACGTTGCAGAGTTAATTAAGCAATACCGAGATTTAATAAAGAAGATAGATGGCAGTCGGTCATACATGCATGCCCTGACTCTGTGACAACAACTGAAGGATGGGAAGGTCAGCGAGCCCGACAATTGATGGAACTGTCATCCGATCATAGTGGAAATCCACCAGCAGAATCGGAGGGCAGATTGACTTCTCACTGGTCCAGGGGACCAAACGAGTGGCCTGAGACGTATTGGTGGCCTTGTCCCCGAACGCCAGACCCTCCGAATCTAATCTGAGCGAGTGATCACTCACTCGCGGTTAATGTCATCCTTTATGCCTGTCCAATAACTGGCACATACAGTGGGCACTTATTGACTTCCTCCCGCTTCAGGAATATGAAGTCCGTGGGCCGTCAGTTAGAGTCACCGGGATCCGTCAAACGGTCTATCATCGCGACGATCGCCAATCGGTCGAGGAGGGTCATTAAAAAGACATTCATCTGCAAAGCTGATAGTGCTGACTTGGCACACTGGAATGTTGCGGTTTTTCTTTCTTTCGGTTTTCCTTTGTTCTTTGCAGTGGTTTTCACAAAGAAGACTCTGCCAAATTATATATAAACACAAATAAAATGTCACATGTGTGTTGGTGGAAGGTTCTGAGATGTATCTGCTCTACTTAAACGTGTCCATTGTCTGTTAATTTATACCTCAACCACAATCTTTACATTTCAGTGACGCCCCCGTTTTATTTTTTTACCATTACCGTAATGGACCGCAAAGTGGAATGACATTGGAAAGCTACGCTTCTTAGCATTCAGAGTCCGTCGGAATTACGTCGATGGCGTAAATAATCGAGAAGTTTCGGTCATTTTAGTTTTGCATCCTGTTTGCGGCGACAGGCTCCGTACTTAAACAGCAGGCGTAGCTACAAAATCCACGGCCCGCCACTGATATTAATATTTTGCACACTAACATGCACTTTTATAGATTAAGCAACCTAACCGCCTAAGGTCTATTCTGCACAATACATATGTTTTACCTTAAAAGTAAGTAAGTAACCAATACTTCTCTTTAAAGCTGGACTGATTGTGTGTGTTGCCGCTTGGGGGGAACAAAACAAGCCGAAAACACGGCACCGGGATATTATTACCATTTATACAGTTGATAAGACGAACCATTTTAATAATTCATTCACTCATTGTGCAGACATGGAGCAGTCCCTTTGGCTCCGTTTTGGTCTCCACCAACTAATCAGCTAAGTGCATTCGACTACATTCCCAGCTAGTCTCTAACGGTGTCGTCTGCTGTAGGTAGTGTAGATTGTTTTTTTCAAGAGTTGCAAAAAGAACTCAAGAAAATTAACCTACTTCTCACTTGATTTATTAACTCTGTAAAGATTGTTTATGCTCTCAATCTATAGTTTCAAGTCTTCTTCAATACAGCATGATGTTTGTTTCGTAAATGATGGTCCATTTAGAGTCAAATAGACCAGAAAGCAGAGTATGCTTTAGGGCGGGGCTACCTTGTGATTGACAGGTCACGACCACGGCGCTGTCCGGTGTGGGAGTTGTCCCAGTTTTCATCTTAGAACTTTAAGATACTTCTTCTACCATTGGTTCTTTGATAGTAGAAAGCAGCACTAGAGGCAGCTCTATTATTTACCCATTGCTTTGAGTTTCACTTCACTTGGACTGGTTTGTAAGTTTGTGTTTGATCGTCCGTGATGACTTAGAGTAAACTCTAGTCAGCACACAGAGGGAGTAACTAGTTCTCAGGAGACCTGTTTCCATGTTTGTCATGTCATAAATTAGAACCCACCGTGGTACCCTGAGGTGCCACCGGCGTGCCTTTTATGTCTGCTGTGCTTCTTTTTCAGTGGAAGCTCAGAAGCCCAAAAAAGTTTACCCAGAGAGACGGGAAACAAACTCACATGCAAAGGTTAGACTGGCCTCTCGGCTGACGATGGTCCCGAAAGAGTTGGAGGCGAGGCACTGGTACGTTCCAGCATCTTGGTCTTTGTTCAGACGGCTGATTCTGAGGTTGCCTCCAGACAAGCTGTAGTGAGATCCAGATCTGGGATTGATTTCTGTGCCATTCAGTTTCCACCTGTAAATAAATGAATGCAGAAAATGAACATGTAAATTAACAAGTTAAAACATTGTTCAGCGTGGACCGGGAAGCATTCCAGACTACAAGAAGAGGAACGTGACTTGTACATTTGATTGTTTTTTTTTAGATAGGAAAGAAACAAAAAAGTGTCGAGGTGTCCCCCGGCTTTGTGTTAATCTAAGCAGCAGTGAACCACGGAGGTGCCAAGGACTTGACTCCCTGAGAACAGATAGCATTGCGGGACATCCATCTTGCCGTGGCCCCAGTCAAAGCGCATACAAATGCAGCTTAATCATTATGGCGCGACAATTAAAACAAATGCCTACAACCTTGCCGTCGCGCTTGTGCATTCCAGACCGATCCACGTGATAATCGTTGGCGTTAGGCCTGATCGACGAAGGGTGTAATTCACTTAAAACGGAGACAGATTCTCTAATTCTTTAATGCAGAAGATGCCTCTTATGAGGGAAAAACATGCAGGTGGAAGGGAACTCAGTCATATCAGAACAAAAATGGTTTCAAGCCATAACCTAGACAAATAAATAAAAAAATAAGAGCGATCTGACTCTGTTGTTTGTTATTTTGATGTAAAACCATCGCAGCAATAAAAGACTCCGCACGGATAAACAACCATGAAAGGAGCATTTGATACCTTAATGGAAAATGGACAATGCAGATATTTATTTGGACCTGAGGTGATTTGGCGGTTGATTGTTTCTTCGAAGAGAAGTTCTTCTGCTTTGATTTTTTGCTTTCTTTTTTAATAATTGTCTCTGAATGACTTTAGGTTCAGCTGGGGAATAAACAGCGTATTGTTACATTTGTAAAAGAAAGCAGCTTTGGTTTAAAAAAAATAAAAAAGGGCTTTGCTAAAGCCCTTTTGTACAGTAGACAGAAGTTGCTACAAAGCTGTTTGTGTGCAGTGCTGCCTAACTCTCCTCAGTGTGCCAATTTGGTGCCCTGAGGCATAAGAACCTCTTTTTCTTTTTTTTTTGCGTTATCGGTGTGGTATTTGCTCTTACATCTTCTGTAGCATGACACGCCCTAGAGGATGGACACATTCGCTATAAATCAACTGCGTTTCGGTACAGGATCATCACATACTACACAAGTAGGAGCTGATTACGTGAAGAAAACAATTTCAGAATGTGTTGCTTAGCTGCACCCAAATGTCTCACTCGTGGTGCCGGGCAGTGCAGCACTCACAAAAGCGCCTCGACAGACTTTTGTCTTTTCTTTCCTTTTAATAGACAAAGTGTGTGTAGCACAATGGTCTTCTTTGGTTCAGTCATAAGTAAGTGCTCGCTCTCAAGAGCCTTATTACTACACACAATAGAGAGGAGCCTGAGGGGTGGGGGCGTATGGTGGCAGTAGTCTCATAGGACCGGGGTAGCGATTCGTTTGCGGCTGAGGTGGAACAAACTAAAATCAACATAAATATCTCGCAGACAAGTAACACCTTTGACTCGGATGAAAAAAAACGCTGAGTGGACAGCATCAGCCTCAGATAATGGCTGCCTCTGCTTCTGAAAAGGGGTTCCATCAAATATATATATATATATATATATATATATATATAAATAATTGCTCGGAGAGACTCAGCGGCATCGTTTCCGCATTGAAGCGCTTAAATTGGGCGACAGCTTGAAGACCAAAAAGTTGCAACAAATATTTTGCGACTGACCACGTTCCCACGTTGAAAAAGGTCGGAGGAAGACCTTAACGCGCTGTATCGTGTGCAATGTGTGTGGTAGTTTAAACGCACTGGAAGTGAAAGCTAATTGCCCACCCAGAGGTGCCAATGTTCTGTTGTGACAAGTGGAATGCCCTATGACAGCTCTTGTCGCTCTAAGCCAATTAGATGGCGTCTTTAAAGCCACTAAGTGACAGGTTCTCTAATTTGTGTGAAGCTCGAGCACATTCTAATTGCGGGCAAATTAAGACCGGTTCGGGGCGAAACTGAATCCGTCGACCGCCACATCGACAGCGGAGCAACAGATTACTTCAAAACACGTATCAACTAGATTATTTAATAAATCCATTTGCAACGATTTATGCTGGCAAGCAGGCCACAACAGCAGTTCCATTTGTTAGGCACATGCTTTATGCAATCATGTAACAACAGGGCCGCGCACACAGTGGCATAATACAACACCATCTGGCTTATGAGGCCGTGGATGTGAGGCGGTCTGTTCCTTTTCTTAAAGCTGGAGCTTTGATGCGTTGCTGCTACTGCTTACTTTTCCCGTTTGGCTCTAAATCCAGTTTTAGAACAGGTAGCTTGAAACTGATTAGTTCATGTCCGTGACATTATAACCATATATTGCTGCAAAGACTTTATTATGACTCATTAGACTAATATGTCTTGGTTGCTTAGCAGCGACAGGGTCCCTTTTGCCAACAATATAAAAGTGTCAAATTTAGCTTCTAAAACTCTCTGCAAAATGGAAACGTTTAAGGTTCACTTCTCTAGGGAAAAGGATTTGAGATAAAAATAAAATAAAAAATCGACTAGCTACATGACACGTAGCAAACAAATAGCTAACAAATTAAGTCAACGCTTGGTACCAGCGGTTATCGAAGGCATCCTGCCGGAGAGTTTTAACAGTGGTTGCACATGAAATTAAGTGCACAAATCAAGAGCCAAATATTGAAACCAATGCGATGTTAGCTTGAGATGAAAAAAACTCAAACAAATGATGGCGGCGTATGTATTATTTATGAATACAAAAGTATTTTCATTGGAATGTGTCTGTAACTTTCATATTGCCATACTTTAAGACCATTTTATAAAAGCAATAGCTCTTGCTTCAATATAGAACAACTGTAAATGAAGTCCATTAAAAAATAAAGAAGCCTCTAGTGTCCCCGACTGGTGCTTCTTGAGGAGAATTCCCATGTAAAGCGGAAAAAAATAGCCGACAAATATAAATTACCATTCACTATACTGCCAAAATAGTTCAAATTTCCAATCATTTATTTTCCTTTGCTTCTTCCGAGCCAGCCCTCCATTTTCGAAGCTTGACAGTAACTCCTTGTTTGCTATTAAATGTAGTAAAAAATTGCACTAAACTGTTTTTGTATACTGTAACACCAGCGTCTGACTTAACACAGGGGAAACTGGAGGAAGACTAAGGGACTATCTTGCCAGTGACTCCACAGTTAACTCCTCAAGTCTAGCCGGGCCTGAGTGGAGAACCTGTGCTCTTCTTTTAGCAGATATCAGCTGGGCAGTCCGGTTCATCCATAATTGCATGGCACATGTTGGAAATTGCTCTATTAACTTATCAGATTGCAAGCATTTATGTAGTTATTGTACTGCATGTAGCCTTGTTTTCTTCCCGTCTGTTTGCAACACTAAATATGTGACACGCTTGTAAACAATGTCTGTCACCATTATGTATTTACAGAATGTGTCAACAATTCTGCCTTCATAGTTGCTACAAAAAGGCTGAATATTTTGCTTGCATCCAACGCAAAGACGTTAGAATATGAATGCACAAAACATTTAAGCATAAAAAGCAAAAATACAAAGAAAACTGGTTTAATTTTGTGTTTTAAATACGCCTTTTGGAGTCTGCGTGTGTCGAGCTCTCATTGGATAAGTGGTAAACATTCAGCCTTCTTGTCGAGCATGCTTTTATAAACATGACCGATGCATTATGGGACATCCACTTTTTTTGTTCCCTCTTGGGAGAGTCGGATACGAGGAAATTGACACACTATTATCTTTCTATTATGGGTAAAAGTATGGATGTAGCACTATACAAACAACTCCACAGTACTAGTGCTCAGTCATATTCATTTAGCATTCACTTGAGTGCTTGGAAATATATATTTTTATTCCGCAACCTGACCATGTTTCTTGTTTTTTAAAACAAGAAAATATAGATAGATAGATAGATAGATAGATAGATAGATAGATAGATAGTGGCAGCAGCAAGCAAGTTACATAGAAGACACACAAATATTTGGTATGAAAAATACTCAATATATAAAACAAAACAGAACAGCAGAGCGTATTAAATTTAAGAAAATTAAACAATGAAGAAAGTGCAAAAACGTAAGGTATATGCAAAGTATATGCAGTGAAAATATTATATATATATATTATATATATATTCACTCAGGTTTAGTGCAAACAATAGTGAGCACTGACGCCATATCTGCTGTTTGCATTCGATGCTCTAGCTGTGCAGTCTCTGAACGCCATTTAGCCGCCGTCCTTTCGCCGCAACACATTTTTAGGAGCCTCTGACGGGTCCACGCAGCGACCTTGGCGGGAAACGGCTGATTAGGTCATGCTCTAAGCTGGCTCCAAAGTATTAACTGTACCAATCCTTTTCGATTCTCACCCCACCCAGCAATTTACGGCGGGCAAACATGATTTATTTGAACTCTTTACTTGCCAGAGAAGCTGCAGCACAACACAACCCTCTTTCAATAGCCTAATGGTCCATGTGAGGAGGGGAGAATAAAGAGAGGGCGGGACCAGCTGCTCTTTGAACTCTGCAGCAGCAATGCAAAGCTTAACAGGCGTTCCTCGGCTGCAGACGGACCAGACACGTTTCCAGCAGTGCAGTTGAAGGGGAAAATCCACCACAAAATAGAATCCATGTAACACATTCCTATGATCCTGATCAGCTCACAAGGATGAACAAGTTTCAAAAGCTAGGAAAAAACAACAGAGCCAAGACTCTTGTTGCTGCATCAAGGGACAAATCCTGGAGCGGTTTCACTCGGGATGAGCGGGAGGCTGAATCAGAGGACACAATGATACCCGGCCCGGCGCGGACACTTTCCTCCGCTCCATTACCGTTAAGAGGACGCTGACGTAAAGCACACTGGAAAGTATGAGCTCCCGACTCCTTTATGAGTCGGCTAGAAAGTCGAATTCACTGGCAGCTTTTGGCTTTGTAAGATTAGAGGCTCTTTGGTTTTCAGCTTGAGAATAGAAGTGTTATGTATGGATTAAACTGTCTGAGATCTAAGGAACAATGTGTGATCGCTGTTGTGCGGTTCATCGTTTCAGTTTGAATCACACGAGCGCTGCGAAGCCATAATTCTCTGATTACCTTGTATTCTCACTCGATTATCGAGAATTACACTGATTTTTCCCATTGAAGATTTCATTTCTACTTCTAGGTGAAATAAATAACAACCAAAACAAATGTGTAGAAATGTCAGTTTAACAAGCCTAAATCCACCAAAGGAGCAAAAAGAAAAATAATAGAATAATCATTTTAATAGAAAAAAATCTCACAACACAAACATCTCTGAATGTGTCAGTGTTACAGGGATAATAAAGCAATATATATGTATGGATGATTATTGTTTGACATACGATTCCTAATACTGTTACAAAATATACTCATGTAAAACAAAACAACCAACAAACATTTTGTTTCTTAGTATTTCTGCCAGTTTTTGGAGAAAATATTGTATTCATGGTTTTACACCGTAATTGAGTGCTGACTCCTCACTATTCTTAACCAGCCACAATTTGGCCTCAAAAACTGACATCCATAGAAAAGTTTGTTTTTTAATTCCATTCTAAAGAAAGGCACAACACAACATTATTAAATCTGTTTTTTTTTATTTAATTTTGTATATCTTCACTGCCATCTTGACTGTAAGGGAGCCACGGGGGACAACTGAGTGAGATTCGACTCTTCTTTGTTTCGGGAGGGGAGAGGCAGACACGCCTGGCGGAGATCTGCTATCTACTGAGTGCACTTTTCGAGATTGTCGAGCCATTCATGATGGCGATGCCTTGAGCTGAGGCACTACCGCTCCCATAATGCTTTGGGTGATGTAAACATGCGGCGTATTATTGCAATGGAGTGTGTGCTAAACCTGCTCCCTGCGTTTCCTTTATGTCGTTATTTGTTCCCATTTCGGGCAAATGGGCGACACAACAAGTCAAATGAAGTTCCTGTTTTCACTGCAACCACAGAAGCTGAAAACGTGATGATTGTAGTAGGTGACAATATGAAGTTATGCAACTTTGATTTCTAAGCCAACATAATGTCTACCCTCAATAGGCCAAAGATAAATCTATCACATCTAAACATAAGTTTGATTATTGTCAACAAATCCCATGGACAACAATAGATGTGTCTGTCACTTATTTCATTCTGTTCCCTGTCTGGGCTTCTCAGCCACATCCCATATGTTCCACTTGCATTTTTAGAAATGGATCCAGATTAATTACTTTCAGACATTTTACTTTGTTTCACAAACACAAACAGAAATCCTTAAACAGCTGCGCACTGCGCTGTTAAGCAAAGATCACTTACGCTTGAATGAATGTATTTGTTGGCGGACTATTTCCAGCAGTGGATTAATACACACATTCAGAGCACTCGTGAGTATTTTCAGCAGCGGGACGGTTCTGTCAGATTGACCAAAAAATAAAGGAAATGTTTATCACGACGATGTCAGCCAGCGCAGCAGTGTGGCTCGCTGATGTGTTTTTAACCGTTTTTCTGACAACAGCGGAGCTCTACGGCACAGAGGAATAAGATACATCAGGCTTAGTAAACAGAAAAATACTTACTCGTTGGATCAATTCATTGTTGGTTTTTTCACTTTTTAATGGGATTTGTCGACAACAAGAAAAATATAGAATAATTACCAGATTTATCCTTCAGGTTGTGCTGATGCCAGCCACTTAAGTAGCTATTATTTGCTCAGCTTTGAACAGCAACAGCATTTAAGTAATGCTTCAGTCGTGACAAACCACTTACTTTTTCTGTTCCTACTTTTAATTAAAATCACATTTTGAAAGCAGGGTTTCACTTCTAACAGAGTGCTAGTGCTACTTCTACTCAAGAACACAGTCTAAACACTTCTACCGCCACTATTCTGCGGGTTCATGGTGTGGTCGAGTCAATCGGCTTGTAGCTCCGTCACTGCGAGCTAAACACTCAACAAAGTCACGACTTCCGTCATCTTCCGCCGCAAACTAAAAACACATCTTTTTCCGACTGCCTTGAATTGAGAAAATTGCACTTTACCAGCACTTGAATGGCTCCTACTTATAGCACTTTGTAGCTGCTTTCTTGTAGAAATTGTACTTTCTTGATTCTTGTTGTTCTGAGTTTGTACTCATGGTTGAATGCACTTATTGTAAGTCGCTTTGGATAAAAGCGTCAGCTAAATGAAATGTAATGTAACAGGATTCATGGGGATTTAAGGTTTCCAACCGTTCGCCGGTGCTCAGAGCTGCCCGCATGCGAAGAGCGATTGATCGAGGCGAGATGGAGACATTTGCGACTGATAGGTTGTCGAGGGAAAAATAAATGACGGATGCCGTCACCGTCGGCTGTGCAAAAGCAAGCGGGCAAATGGCGCTCTGCGGTCGCTCACTCACCGGTAGATGGGTGGCGGGCTTCCCTGGGCTTCACAGCTGAACACCACCTCCCTGTTCTTCTCCACGGTCTCCACGGGGTACACGATGCTGCCGGGCTGCTTGCTGAAGACGGGGCTCTGCAGGACACCGCTCTCTGTAGGACACAGGGAGAGACAACACATTTAGACAGCGGCCTGTTTGCGAAGAAAAAGAAGCCAATTAGTCGGCGGCCTGAACAGGTTGATTCTGTGTTAGCGTTTAGAAGGGCAAAAACCACAAGCAGCCAAAACATATCAATTTGAACCGCCTGTCGCGACAGCGCGGCGCTGAGAAGAATGATTTGAAGCGGGACGTGTCTACAGCAGCTATTTAGTCGGTAATAGGATATAGAGCCTGATTAATGCCGAACAATTGTCTGGAAACAATGCCTTCATTTACGTCTGTCAAACTGCTTCTTCTGTTTATTTTCCCGGTGATGCTGGGGATCGTGTGTCCGTGCAGAGGTGTAATCTGCTGGCTTCGTGTGGCCAGAGAGGTTTGTCGTAAGCGGCACAACAGAAGTCTCAGTTACTCCATTAAGGCGCCATTAACGCAGGGTGCTTCCTGTGCATGGCTTTGGAAAGTATCAATGACACTTTGAAGATAAGGAGAATGAACAGATTTAATCACGGTTTTCTTCTTCGCTTTCGCTTAATTGTTCTTCTTCTTTAAAGTTGAGGAGAACAGAATCCAGAGTTGCTGAGGTAAACAGAGGTCTTGGACTTTACAAACCAATCTGAAAAAAAGAAGAAGTGGTGGAAGAAGACAAAGAAGAAGAAATACAAACTAAAATCAATGTTGCTTTGAAAAAAATACACCTTGACCTTCAGAAGTCTGCGGCCTGAATCTGTTTAAAACTGAACCGCAGTGTTGATGGTGGTTGTAAAGGAAAACATTTCACCATTGAATTACAATTTTATTTGCACTGCATGTAAAGTACTCTAAACAAAATGTTTCTAATATCTTAATGGCATATTTTCCTAAATGTGTAAATGCGGGCGTGTGAAAGGAAATAATGAGGTCAAGGAAAAGAGAAAGAAGGAAAATGTACTGTTCCATGACACGAAAGAAAGAAAAGGGCAATGTCATACCAGCTTCACGTCACCACCACTGAGCGGACTAAAGGAAGTTGGTATCGTCCAGCGTGATGACGTTTTACAAGCCAGTTGTTAGCCACCGCCTTCTTTGAGACACTTAGTAAATATCCGACTCGTCAATTTGAATTTTTGGACATATCTTACAAATCTCATATGAGATTGTGGGGAATATAATGAATGCATACATCATACATGTATAACATGTGCAGCGAAATTAAAGCAGCAAAGTGCATGAATGACAATGGCATACATATCGGGTCTCAATCTACAAGAGAAGGCGAGAAGTGACTGCTGGTCTGACTCTACTAGTCTCAGAGTAATGAGTGTGCAGTGCAGTGCATCATGGTCTAAAAGTGTGGGAGTGAAGGCCGGATGATGTCATTAATATATTATCAGGAAGTCTAGTGATTTCTTTTTCTCTTTTTTTTTGTTGCTGCCATTACCACATCCTTATTGAGTTTCCATGCATGTCCTGTTCTTGACCCGGAAGTTACCTGGTAAAGTAATCTGAGCTGTGACAGGAAGAAGAAGGCTTATTTTATTGTATTACATTTAATTCATAGTCTTTTGAGTTTCCCTCAGTATATACACCAAACTTAAACTTAAATTCATGAATTGTGAATGTATAATTGTATTGCTTATTATTATTATTATTATGCATTTAAATAAAAACAAAATCATAAGTATGTTGCTTTAGTAAATAATAACCTGAAAATAAGAATCATTGTGTTTTTGTGATTTTTGACGCAAAATCCCACACACTAGAATTTGAAAGCAAAATACATACACTATATTTTCTAAAGTGCTATGGATGTAATCTTTGTACTTTTGCAATTAAGTTTTTTGTATTATTAAATGTAGGAAAGATATATATATATTTAAAAAAACTTTGGCAGGAAATTTGATGACTTGATGGCTCTGTTGACCCTTTATATATCTATAATTTCCTAATGCCAAACTATTACCTAAGCTCTCTCCACATCTAATGACAGGGTTCCTATGGACTCTGTGGCTAATATTGAAGTTCCCCTCTCTTTTGATCTTCTGACTCAATCACCAAACATCTCGAAACAAAACATTGATATTGGACACATCCATAAAATCTTACATCCAAATACAATCAGCTAGACACCTTCTCCGTAATGGAGCTCACAACCGGCAATTTTGTCTCCAGACTACGGAAACCTTGAAGCAACAGAAACATCAGCATTGTGTTGTGAAGGTAGTGACAGAGCCGTACAGGACGATATGCACGGGGTGATGCATAATTCAAAGAACTGCTCAATAGGCAATCTAAATCAAGAGAATGTCTCCCGGCTCACCTTACTTCTTTTTTTTGTCTTTAAAAACAGCATCAGAGTATGCTTCCAATCTCCCCAGAAGCGTTCAAACATCATGCTAATTCTAGTTTTGGGGCGAGCTACTCTTTTTTTCATGCAAAACTAAACACAGCATTTAAATATATCACCTTTGACAAACATGCAATCTGCATAAATCTGGACGCTGATATCATAAGGAACAAAAAGCTTAGAGTAAAAACAAAGGAAAGAATCTCTGTCTACAGCCCCTCAGCCATTAACCAACATCCCTCCAAAAGAGGATTTAAAACAATACATTCTTGCTCATCTTTTTTCATCCCCCTCTAATTATTTCTGGCATGTGCTAGTTGCTTCCCAATCATCCAGTAGTAATTACTGAGCTCATTCAAGGACGCAACAAATCTTATCTGTCAGACAACTTTCGAATGTTGCGGTTACAAAACAGCCCGCTGTGCTCGCCGTAACCTCATTCATTCTTGGGCAAAAAAACGGAAAAAATAAATAAAATTGACTGTGTGTTCATTGCCAACATGCGACGGTCCTCCATTTGTAGCAAAAGATAATCCCGACTTCCGCGTGAGTCGAGGGCTCTCCAACGGAAATGCACTTAACCAACCTTATTGTGTGTCCGCTATCAGCGAAAAGAATAATCTTTGCCTCACGAGGTAGAAAATTGCATAGAATATGTTCCTCTGTGTTATCTGAACTCGCTTAAACTCAAAAGAAAGTAGAATTGGGGACGGAGGTTCCAAAAAAAACCAGACAACATAAAAAAACACCAGCAGCTGTGAAAAAATTTCCCCATCAGACTACAATGGCCCCATTAATCCACACATGTCAAAATAAAAAAAAACAAGGCTGTGTCACTTGATAGAGCGACAGAAATTCTACATCACTCAATTTTATATTCGACGAAGAATAATATATGTATCACTCATAAATCATCAGAGCTACATTCAGTGAGTGTGAATATCTGTGAAACCATCTCCACAGCTATGCCTCGTCTATTTATTGAGGCGATATGCCAAATCAAATATATAATGCGTTACATAAACATTAGCAAATATAGTATATCTTTTTGCATGTGCAGCTTCCATTAGAAGGCATATTTATCTTAATCCAGTCACCGGCAGGCATTATGCTCTCTTTTGCTCTTGTTGGCGCCGTGCAATTTCTCAAGGCATAACAATAGTAGGGGTGTCGGCTGCATACATAATAAGGGGAGTAACACAGACCTGTAATCTGTATCTGTAGCTGTTTATTTCACATTTATCTTTATTTTAACTATTATCTGTATTATTATCTAAAGTCAAAACTGATATATTTTCTTTGTTGTTGAAGTATACAAAATAACATATTTATAAAAATAATATAAAAAATATGAAGCATGATTAGTATGTATGTATTTATACTCATTCATAAAAAAAGGAACTCTTTAAGAACATTAAATACACTTTGGTTTTAAGATTCCTTCGTAAACTAAATTATGCAATGAACATGAGCAAGTCGTCTCGTCGTAGCTTATAGCTGTGTCGCACCCTTCGGTGTTATTGACTCTCTTCTGTTGGAGTACGGCTCAATGGAGTTATGGTTTGCAGGCTTGCTAATTCCACCATGCTGTCATGCTACACTGGTAACAGAAAATGAGCCAAACAGTGGACTGGAGGCCAGTCGCAGCACTAGGTCTAAACAGTCTCTCTGTCGCTCCCCGCCACTAGGAGGCGACGGAGATGCCAACAACTCTCCTGTGGTCAAACTAGTCTCCTAGCGGCAGGGAGTTTGGCGGAGGGCCTGCGCTAGCTAGCTAGCTAATTATTGTGTTATTTGTGGTCCAATAACCAATAAGTTCAAATTCAGTAGTAGCAAACGCAAAATAGGCTACTACTTCACCGGTCACAAAAACAGTTAAAGCAAACGTTTCTTTAACCAATGAAATGATGATTGGGTTGAATGATGTTCACACCAGAAATAAATCACCCCTTCCGAGGCAGACCAGAGGGTGGTTTTGTTTGTGTACGCACCAGAGTTTGAGTCTGGCGTTCACACCAACCCAAAAACGATCCCCTGGCTCCTCCAGTTCATTTTGATTGTTCCTCGGGACTTAACCCCAATTGCTCTCGAATGTTAGATAGTCCTGATGGGCAGGTGGCACCTTGCATGGTCGCCCCTGCCATCATTGTATGAATGGGTGCAAATGTGTGAATGAATTGTGAGTGCTCGAGAGACCAGAAAGGCGCCATACATATACGATTCCTTTTACATACCATTTACAAATTGAGGGACAGAACAAAATAAATCAAATATTACGGCAAATTGCTCTTTGTACCTCGTTAGATCAAATTGTCTGAATTCTGATTAGTAGTTTAATACGGTATGTGTGAGGCTGTCCCCAACATTGATTCCATTCTTTGGGAGCAAGAGTGAGTGGAAACATTCCTCTTATCCAGCTCAGAGGAAGCTGTTTAGCAAGTCCTCATGCAGTGGAGCCGTGCCGAACAGAACCAAAGTAGGTCACCATTAAAATCCGAACCCTGTGTTTCTCTAACACTCAGGTACCTTTACCAGGCCTCCCAGTAGGCCTCACGCACCTGCGATGGGATGTTTCACTTCTGGCTGTTCATCTGCATGTGTCTTTGTGGGAGAAACATGTCAGCCCAATGCAGCAGGTTACTGCCACAGGGAATACCCCCAGCAATCTGGAAATTGGCTGTTGCCTACATTATAGCGACAAGTCAAAGATTTTCAAACCAAAAATGGGATGACAAATATGTAAAGATGTAGGAAAAGTCTTTGATCTTTTCAGTCCTCGTTTTTTTCTCAGTCTGAAGATTTTTTCTCTCATCTGAATGTATTATAGTCGACTTCTGTATTTATTTTGGTACTTTAAACATTTACGAGCTGCTATTCATCTTAAGATGGACCCTTTTATGCAGCGCTTTTTTATATTCTGTACCATTTTTGCCTTCTGAAACCTTTCACTGTCATATCAGGTATCATTAAATTTCTACCGGAGCCACGGTTTATGAAAAGAAATGTTCCATGAGTCTATTCACTGAGCACGGACTCTATCTGAAGTTTTTATATCTGTCTCATCACTGCATCACTATGAACATGAATGGCCAGGAAGAATCGACAGAATAACAAACATGACCCCAGTTGGCAAAGTTTAATTAGGTGATTAGGTCAAACCTGTCCATTGCAAAACTGATTGCCACTTAAATTGCGAACAGGAAGGATTGACAAAAAAAACCTACAATCGTTGAAATGAAATTGCATAATTTAGGTGCTTGCTTCAGCATTTATCAGCTGTGAACACGCAGACAGAAGAAGGAACTTTCAGAAAATGTATTACCATAAAGGTTAATACAATAGACTGCAACAATCAATTGAAAAGGGAAGCCCAAAACGTTTGAGTTAAATATCAAATACCTGAGACAACGACCACATCCATAAGTGATAATAATTTTAAAAAAGAGATATTTTTATTGGCTTTGAGAAAGTTGATCTCTCTTGTGCTGCTTTTTAAAAGGATGTATTGGATCTATAAATGCTCTCTGTTCAAGACCAGAATGATATGTCTGATTGTTGTCAATATAAATACATTTGTGATTTGAGATATTCACAGTTTGGATATGAGGGAAAGAAATATATTTGCCCATCTTTATATATATATGTATATTATAACTATTCTAATTATATCCCTTTGTATTAGATTTGTGTACTACAGATTTTGTGATTCGTTATTAATGTGATAATTGTCTCAAGTGTTTCAGTCTTGGGTCTGGAATTATGGTTCCCATTTTTGATTAGTTGCGGTCTGTGACGATGAAGACGTGGCTCACATTGGGAATTTGATGCCCGAAACGTTGTGTCTCTAATCAACTCTTCCTGCTCTTCTTTCACATGGTTTCATTCTCCTGTCCGCTATAGTTCAACGTGATTTCTAAGGAGTTGCAAAATAATGCAGCCCATTAGTTTATGTTGTCTGATTAAAATGCATCGTTCGAGCCGTGTTCCTGTGAAAAACGAATCTGTGGCACAAATACGCTCCCTGCAAAAACAACCACCTCTGCGCTCACGGATCCCCACTCCATCCCTCTTTCTGCAGCAGCCTTGTGTATACTGGGTCTTTGAAACTAATCCACTGAGGGCTGGCAGGTTTTAATGTCATCCAACAATGCTACAATCAAACAGCTATTCAGATGGTATCAGCATCGATCTTCTGAGAGCTGGAAGGGAGATATTTTTGGACAGACTGTGCTCACTCTCGCTTAAGCTGGCCATAAAGGAGAAGATTAACGGCCTGAAAAACGCTTCTTATTTGTGCCGTCCTGAACTGTCTTCGTGCTTCCAGTCTGACCTGTTTGGGAGAGGTTTCACCACGATTGGAACCACAATAGAAGTCGCAGAGCGAAAACGAAAAGGGAAAAAAAAGGACATCAATGCGAGAGTCTATCATGTGTGAAATGCGATGTCGCCGACTGAATGTGCTTTTATTGTTTGCTATTGTTAGGTTATCAGCAATATAGAAGTGATTTGACCTACAAGAAAGAACATAATGGCTTGTACAATTTGATTGGGAACTTTTTTTTGTATCTCTGGAAATACCTATTTAGCATCACACACACACACACACACACACACACACACACACACACACACACACACACACACACACACACACACACACACACACACACACACACACACACAAAGACGAATGTGTTCTGCAGCAAGATGAATTCAATCAGAGGAAACCTCTGACTCATGGTTTCCTGTATAATCCCTGAAAGCACTGCTTGTGCTTTGGGACATAATACTTTACAAAACGACTGCTTCCAAACAGACTTTTTTTTTGTTTGTTTTGCCCACCACCGCTGCTCCTCTGCCAATACTATTAGCCACGCTGTAAATGTATTGTGCATGGTTAGTGAACAGCATGGCGCTCTGATGTGGCCATTTCAAAAAGCCTTACTGCACAGTCTGCATTGCAAACAGCGAGCCAATCAACTTCATGGTAAACACTGCGCTAGAACGTGAAGAGGTTTATTGAGACAGGAATGAATCATATGTTCTTATTCCGTCGCCTTTCTAACTGCGATGCATTTGAACAGAATAATTGGGCTGATGTTTTTTTTTTTTTTCTCCATTCAGACAGACGTGTAGTCGCAGACCTCGCTAGGGTGCCTGAATCCCCCAGAGAAGTGACAAATGAGCATACAAGCCTTAGCACATATGATGTAACACCTGCACAGCATCCAGGCAGCAACGCCTGGCAAACAAGGACAAAGAAGAGACCTCGTCTCCACAACCAGTCCCCGAAGTAAAAAAACCAAGTGTGCCGTTTGAAACTGCACCTACGGAAGGACGTGTTTTCCAATCATTCAGCAGCAACAACATCTTGCCTCACATAACCGGGACATATTACAAGATGTAACTTTGACCACAAATACGCTATAGCCTTCAACACACACACACACAAAAGGGTGTTTTATTGTGTGTATACGATCAGAATAAAAACAATTGGGTCATGTTTTTTTTATCCTAGTAAGGATTTCGTAGAAGCCTGTCAGTCTAACAAGGTATGAGGTGGAGGATAACAGATTTGCATGAAAAAAAACAAGAAGTACATTCAATTATTAGATGTGACTGTTGAAGAATTGTAATCAGAATTCTTTAGAATCAGAAATATAAGTAAGAAATGCATGGCGGAATACATCAAGAGAGGGTGGAGATACCAGATTACTGCTCTTCATTATGCAAACTGCTGTAAACAAACTATTCGAGAAACATTGTCTCCAAAACAAGACAACAGACATAGCTTAGAGACGCAGCTACAGTGAGACGTGAGTTGAAGAGTGACACATGACAGGCAGCACACCTCTACCTTCTGCGGAAAACTACTCGTTTGCAGAGTGAGATCAGATGGTAGTGAGCAATAAGCTGCTCAAGGAGTGTTTGCTGGAGATTACACTGCACTTGCTTTTCCCACAGTCACCACGGTGTCGCCAATTCAACCCGTCCTAAGGAGGCCAACTTGAAGGTTTTGGTCACAATAGTGACTTGGTCAAGGTTAATAATAATAATAATAATAATCCAACGCCTTCGTCGTGTCATTTTTTAACCATTCGCCGAAAGAACTTTGCCGTTGTTTCCACTGTCAGATTTTCCTCCCGATCAGACATTGATTTTCCGAGCGCGTCTCCCTCTCTGTAGTGGGATCATTATTGATACTGAAGCGTCGTAACTCTAGTTTTATGGACGCAGGCAGAGCCCCTTAATGAGTTACCCGGCCTACAGAATCCCATTAGAGGTCAAAGCCTGCACGAAACAGAAGTATGTGTTCAATCTGATAGCAGCGTGTGGTCTATCTGATAATCAGGCAAACTTTGAATTGCCTTGCATAATGTGCCGTAATAGCCTCACGCATACACTGATTCCACAGATAAGGTCTCTACGGCAACGTCCCGAGATTTAATAAAGCACCGGCATGATATTAATGAAAGGAAACCGTAATTAAAATTCACATCTTTAGCGTTATGATTAACATGAGGCCGGAGCGCTGGCGAAACATATATTGTGCGTGCGCCCTTCGGGGAGTGTGTAGCCAACCCGGAGCTCGGCCGCTCCCTTCCCGTCTCATCAGTGTTCTCTTCTCAGCCACTCAATTAGCACCGCCGGCTCGCTGGAAAAAACAAAAACCCCAAACTAAAAGAACACAAACCTACAAGCTGTCGGCAAACTGAGATGAAGGAGTGCGTGAGATGCTCGGTCTGGGTTTGTTCTGCTGCGGCCTCGCCGTGACAGTCACATAAATCATTCATTTCTTTGGGTCGCGCGAGAGCGAGACGGCGTCGCAAGAATCTGCTTTGAAATAGCAAAACACTTGGCGGACGCTCCTCGTGCTCGTCGACAGCAGCAAGGTGATCTCTGACTGATTCCACTCCAAAATGGGCCATGAATAAAACATGTCTTGATATGCATATCAAAAGGCAAGAGTTGACAAAGCAAAACAAAAGCCCGAACAAAGACGGCGGGCAGCACTTTCTCCTGAACCTGCTCGGAATCCCTAACGCCGCCAATTAGCCAAGGGGGCTCGGCTCGGAGGCCATCTGGGGAGGCCCGGGCCCTGCTTCATCTTGACATAATTGCTCCTCCAGAGGAAGAGCAGGTGAGCGCACCTGGAGACGCCTCCTCCACGGTTAGCGAGACGTGTTCTTCAATTGCACGGGCTACAGCTGACTAATACTGTCATCAAGCGGATCCCTAACCCTAATGAAAGCTTTAATAGGCGGAGACAACGGTCGTCTTAGCGCCGCAGCTGGTTCCAAGAAGAAAGAGGGGCTGTATTCAAAGAGGCACTTATATTAAAACATTCATTATTTATTCCCTGAATGAGGCAAAAATGACGTGCTTATTTGACAAACAAGCAATTAATTATACAAGACTATTCTATAGTCATATTTTCTTTGGTATGTTTTGTCAATGATTTTTGCTGGGTATTTTGCCAATGTCAAGTTTCTATATGATCATCCGACGCAATGCTACACTGGTGTGTGTGTGTGTGTGTGTGTAATGCTAAATAGGTATTTCTAGAGATACAAAAAAAGTTCCCAATCAAATTGTACAAGCCATTATGTTCTTTCTTGGAGGTCAAATCACTTCTATATTGTTGCTAACGTAACGATATCAAACAATAAAAGTGTGTTTGTGCGTCATAACAAGTAACTATCATGCCCAAGGGTTCCTAATAATAGCGTTCACTGGGGCACATTGTAACTACCTGACGGCACTGAGGGGCGACCATTCGTTCTGGCGGCTTCCAAAGATGTTAAAATGAACTAAATAGTGTAGATGAAGCAATAATATCAGTTATATCAGAACTGGAGATATTATTTTATTGAAAGAAGAGCAAAGATCAGGTTAAGAGAAATGTGTTTAAATTATGAAAGCCTCGGCGAGTCCAATTGCTTAGATGGCGGTGGAATTCTGAGGTGATGTCACTGGGTACGAATTTTGCCCTATCTTCATTTCGCTGCGGCTGCCTTCTTGAGCAGCGCCGCGTATGGGATGATCACACCCACCTCACAGCATAATCAAAGTCTAATCAGCACATAATGAAGTGGGGACAGCTGGGCCAGTTTGGAGGTGTGCGCGGACGCAGACCCAGGGGCAAAAAGGGGCCACAGCGTCCGCCCAGCAGCATGGCTCAGCTGGCCTGGCGCCGTCAGGCCCACCGCCGGCTGCTCACCCAGTGGAACGACAGAGGTCAATGTTCATCCTGTCACTGTAAAGTGGCCCGAAGAGATCAGGCCGGCGCTACTGGAAGAGACCTTGACATATGAGGCCGTCCGATATGCGCGTCAACCTAAGAAATGCCCTTCACGGGGCAGTGGGCTCGATTATGGAGACACATTAGGAGCGCATCATTCTGGGTGGCAGTTTTTGCAACATCCGGGAGGTGCTGGTGCTGCTGTGACAGATGCTCCACGTCCTTCCGTCAACAACATTAAACCGCAGAATTGATTGAAGAAAATACGTTAATCCGGAGCGTGTATGCTTGTGTAAAATGGTTTAGCACTAGAGAGGTTAGTGCGAGGAGGCTTTATCTGGATTGTTGTTTATATGTTGAACTGTTGGATAACCGGTATGACGGATATGTTTGAATGTGATTATTGAATGATCCATCTTTTCAAATTGAGCTTGCTAAAAGCATGCTGCAAGATTTTACATTCATGAAATGTTTTCCCAACTTCCACACAAGCATTTGTTTCCACTCTTTTTTCTTTCTTTTTTTTACCTTAACACGTGGAATTTTATGAGTCGTGTAATTCATCACACTGAACATCTTGTCAACTTTTATCGCTGTCACGGTTACATTATGATTGTGTGCAACAACAATTGCATATGAGTAACAGCTGGCATCATATTTACTGTGATAGATTGCCAATCCTAAGCAGGTTTAGATGTTTTAACGTTTCTTTTTTAAATCAAAGCCTGAAGAATTGAAAGGGAATCAGTGACAACACAACAGTATATAAAAAGAAAATACTCTCAGGAATGTAAAAACATACGTCCTTGTGAGTATGTGTGGCAGAACATCAAAGTCTTTGGGATTTGTAGTGAACGTCCTTTATGTCACATTGTCCTTCCTGAGAGGACTGCCTACAGTAGCTGACACCACTTGAAGCCTGCCAACAGCGAGCTAACGGTGAGTCAGCTTCACTTAGTCAGTTAGCAATGAAACATATGGAGCTGTGTTGTACTTTGGAGACATATTTCTCCAGCTGTTGAAAGGGATTAAAAATATATTTATATAAATTTGAATTGGCTAGATAGCAATGGGGATGATATCACTTTGATGTTAGATGCCAACATAAGATGACCCTTAAGTTAGCTGCTAATGGCTATCGGCTAGGTGGTTGCTAACAGCTACTATCTACATTTCTGCTACTAATTCTAATTTTACAAAGCATGTTCACTTTTTGTTCCACTGTCACTGAGAGGTTTAAATTAAATCATAAATACTAGTGCAGCATTATAATTTGACCATCTCATGAATGTAAATTAAACAAATATGTTTCTATCGAAAAAAATATAATACAAATCATAAGCTTTGTTAAAGGTTTTTTTTTTCTTGCAGAGCTGTGTAATGGATTGTATTAGTGTATCTGCAATACATTGACCACTTTTTCATATTCATATTACCGTTACAAAAGCCACTTTTAACCAATGCTTTTTGTAGCAGCCCAACTAACTGATGTATTTATCCCTCAGTGTGGGCCGGCGCTGGCAGCAAGAACAAAGTCCCTAACTCTTTCACCAAGAGGGGATTATAATGCCGGATCACCGGCTGAGGAAACAAGGCACAGTGCCACGCGGCTAATTGGCTAAGTGAAGCTGATTCACTATTGGCTGACTTAGAAGAGAACTGGTCCTTCAGTCAAGTCTCGTAGTTCGGAACGTCTGTCTCAAAAAGATTAATCCCAATTAAGAAAAGTAATCCCAATTCAATTTCAAGGCATTGAGTTCAATGTCAAACAGTGTTTCCTCCATTAATTTTGTAGGGCACTTCAATTGCAACTAAATTCAAGTTTCTGCAACTGAAATACCACTTTCTAGAATGTAAAACTTACGACATGAACAATGTGTTGAGTCTAGAATTAAACAGATACGCAGGTGGTATTGATGGCCGAGTGGTTGGTTTAAATTGTTGCTGCTGTAAGTACCGATGAGAGTAATTTCTCCTTTTACTTTTGCAAAGGATGGAAAAGATAAGAAAGGAAGCATTGAAGCACCTTTCCTGCGCCTTTAGAGATTTTGACCAGCTCTTATCATGGCTGCCATTTAAATACTTCCAGGTCGTTTCACTTAGTTAGAAACCTTCCTAAGCACAAAGAAAAGACCGCACCCCAGATTTTAAGAGCCTTCAGCCACACTTTTTTCCACCTCTTCCCCTAACAAGTAACTCAAAGCCAAAGTTGAGTTAACAGACCAAAAGTGTTATAATGCATGCACATAATCCAAATCATGTAATGTTAAAGATTCATTTAAAAAAAAAGATTGTGTGAGGTTAATTGTTGCGGTGTGGTTGACTTATTAATTCTAATTACAGTCGTGCTCTCCTGCTATGACATGTCACAATGTGCACCGTAAAAAAGAATCCTACTCTTGTCTTTCTTTGCTTCAAGTCGGGGCCTTCAACTAACTGGAGAAGTTCACAAAGCAAATGGAAATTACTTGAATTGCATTACTGCTACATAAAGCGCTCATAGCCGATACAAACACAAATTACGAGTCCACAAACTGGCGGAGGAGGGACTCTTTGATATGCTAAAGAGAGCCATCTGTTGCCATCAATAACTTAATGCACTGGGTGGAAGTACAGGTAATGATACCCCCCACCCCTGAAATACTTCTCTTCTTGCTCATAATACCCCTTCACCAACACAAACAGGAAGCCGCTGCCCGTTGCCGAACCCGCACCTTCACATGTTTTGATATCGCATCAGATAGCGATCGTCTTTGTGGGAGCACAGCAGAAGCGATATTGTGCCGTGCGACGATTCAGCCGCGGAGTTTATCTTATCGAATGTGCGGCTGGCCTGCTTCATAATTTACTATCGGGGGCCAAATGGAGCGGCATTCCTCGCCACGGGCCCAGGGAAAAACAAAAAATTGCCATAACACCTCAGCAGAGTTCTCTCTAATGAAATGTCATAATTGGGCCTACAAGTCATCCGTCTGTCTGTCCCAATAATTCAACATATAAATCAGCTCCATTAGCACCAATAGAAATCTGCCGGAGCGGCGTATCGCGTAATGTAATGAGTTTGGATAATGCATAATGCATCGGTGTATTTTTGACCCGAGAGTCTTCCACCTTTTTAAAACATCGTTAGAGTGAATTATGTAGATACTGTACATTTTTTGCCATTATGACAGTATCCCTGTTACATCGCTGCATTTGTTGACAAACAAGACCGATTAACCAGCAACATAGCCACACTGACTATTATAGCCAAAGATTAATGCGAATGAATAGTATATCATGTTTCACCATATTACAGCAGTTTGTGTTTTTTCTAAGAGACCTGCAATCTAGATATAGCCCTGTTAGAAATGTGAGGTCACATTCAAGAGCACAGCCATGTCAGTGGCGGGCCGTCAGGGCCTGCTAAGTCTTCTCAGCTGGGAGCATCCCGTCATGCGCGTATTTATGTATACGATATCAGACAGCAGGCCTAGGTAGAAAATGCACGGCCCGCCACTGATCTACATACATGCTACAGCTTAGCACAGTTGCACTTTGAATGGCCTTGCGGTTGAAAGGCGCTATACAAATAGCAATGCCTTGCCTTTATTGTAGATTATTCAGTATTGAACAAGACCGCCTTGCATTAAAATGTTTTGTTTCTCCGTCAATCTCGCGGGACAGATACGCTTCCATTTTTTATTAATTACATGCATCCCTACAGTTAGGGGGTCCAGGCTAAATAATACATGGTCACTGACGCACCATTTCCCCTTTTGAAGCGTAAAACAACTCAGGGGGGGTTTCCGTTGAGAGGTTCTAGTCTACATTTCACACATTAAGTGAAGCGTACTTTAAACAGCTGTTTACATCACACAAAAGTCCTGCTGTATAACTTGTATTAACCGTATCTACTAGGGCTGCAACAACGAATCGATAAAATTGATAAAAATCGATTAAGTGTTGGCAACGAATTTCATTATCGATTTGTTGTGTCGCGCGATTATTACGCCATTCAATGAGTCGTGGAGAAGAAGAAAAAAGAGCGGAGCAAAGCAACTGGCCTGCCAGCGTGTCTGAGATTGGAGTAAGACACTGAAAAAAGCTGAGGTTGTGATCTTCGCAAAAATAGAACATCTTGGATGTGTCGAGTCGAGTCTTGGCCAATCAGCGTTAAGATGTCGACAGCGTCTTCATTTCCCTCAAAGTTGTTTTTAATGGAAGCTAGTCAGCTTGCTATCACGTTAGCTAACGTGTTTGGGTTGTGTATTGTCGTTAAAGTTACTTTATGTTCCGTTACAGTTCAGTCTTGCTTGTAAAAAAACGTAACGTGGTGAAACATGCCGTAACCCTCCGGTCTGGTTCAGTTCACCAGTCACTCGTTAACGTTAAACCGGCGTATCTGGCTGCAGGTTGTTTTTTTACTCAAAGTAGAATGAATCAAATCACGTAGTTGGGCTTAGCCAACAACGTGATGTCGTGGTCATAGGAGACCCAGAATGAAATAGTTTAAGGAAGAGGATGCTCTATATGCAGCGCAGCTTGATGCAGAGCTGAGATGAAGTGGTCAAAACAGACGTGAGAGGAGCAGTACAGCTTCACACTGTCCCAGTGTTTCATACATATTGATAAAGCAGGGTATGCTAGATGCAGCCTCTGCTCCAAGGAGATCAATTACAGTAAAAAGGACTCACTTTTGGCAGATGTAAAGCATACATGTGTATGTTTTTAGTGTCAGTCCATTTTTATTTTATTTTTTTAATTAACAGCTCAGGGATGTTCAAGGAGAAACCTGTTTGCACTTTCTGAAGATGTGTTGCACTGTCAGTTCTGTTTTTGAATAAAGGGTTGGAAATTAATGCTTTTTTGATTTTTTGTTTTTTTATCCGATTTATCGAAAAAATAATCAACCAATTAATCTATTATTAAAATAATCGTTAGTTGCAGCCCTAGTATCTACATTAATTGATCAAGGCCTGTCTTTGAGCTCGCCTGTTTCACCACAGCCAAATTCCCCTCAGATATCTCAATGATCCTACTTCTTTATTTTTTTATTGGCTGGGGAAGTAAAAGTAAATGAATTAACGAATGTCACAGTGGATTTCTTTGTGAACAAAAGTCAGTCATCGTGGATCGCTTGTGTCTCGCTTGCAATGGGGATTCTCAGTAACATCAGGTGAAGTGGTGCAGGGGGGAAAAAATGACCGTGGGCTGACGCTACTTTTGGGATTGGTTGAGCGACTATCTGGTTGGCATCAGCTGGAAGGGACGCCAGGTTGCAGCACATGAAAAATGACCTCGCTTGAAATCATTATGTATGAAACTGCCCATTGAATCTATTAAGACCTACTTATTAATCAAAGGTGTCGAATCGTTCCGGCCCAATTAAACACCTGGCGCAGTGTACTGGGGTAGTGCTATTGTATTGTGCTACGTATTGTTATATCTGGCTGGTTCTATTGCATTGTCTTGGACGCTCCTGCATCATACAGAGGTTTGACCCTGGCCTTCAGGGACCACTGTTTTGTTTGAACAGAATTTAATTCATAGATTCTAAACTCGAAATAGATGTGATTTTGCAAATGCAGACATTTCGCCGTTTAGAGATGTCAGCAGATGAGCCGGATTCTTGTCCATTTAGCATAAGAATCACGATAAAAAATAAACATTGTTTGTTGCGCGTGCAGCCCTTTGCCATGACTTTGCCGGTTTGTCCTATTTTCCGATTTGCAATGACAGTAAGCGGACAGTGGTCAAGTGTGTCCTGCTCAGGGCAGGCTGTGACTCACTCGGTGAATCCAGTCTTGGGGTGACACACGGCTAAATGGCTGCACAGCCCCTCCCCCCCAGCTATGTGTCTCTCTCAGCATTAGTGCTCTCTCCCAGCCACTTGCTCAAGCTGCTAAGCTGCTCACTGTGCATTTTAGATGAATACTTGCATTGGCTGCACTCCTGACACAGTCTCGAAAAAAAAAAGAAAAAGAAGTTGTGAAATGCTGGAACATAGTTGACAAGTTGGCGACACGAATAGTGTGAAGAATCAGCTGAAAACTGAACATATACTTTTGATGCGTTCTTCCGAGTGTCAAATGTAGGTATCTTAGGTTATTTATCTGAGCAATTTAGCTGAGCTCAGCCTTGGTTTAAAAGTGGAGCAAGATGGATACATTGGGCAATATCAGCTTATTGCAGATATATCCGACTGGCGTATATGTAGGCTCATAATTAACAAGAAAATCAACAATATGGACCAAAGCGACATCAGTACATCAAAGCCTGAGTATCGCTCAGTCTTGACTTAGAAGTTATTTGAAATAAGAGTGTGCATCTACCATGCTGATTGCAATACTAAATCAAACTACACTTTGTGCCCACAAAATGTAATTAAATCTGGCTGGAAATTTGGTGCTATGACAAAGATGATGATGGTGTGAATGAGAGCTTTGTTTGGAAGCGTTGATTTGCCAACAACAATGATAATGAAAACAATCTTGATCCGAGTGACGATGATCTGTGGCTTTGTTAGTCAGTTAGTGAACGCTAGAAAACTCCATTCACACCTTGTATCCAGATTGTATCTCAATCTGATTTCACCTGATGTGTTCAGATGTGTCTCCACTGTCCACTTTGAGATTTAGATCGCTCTCTCCAGCTCAATCAACGTCACACCCTCCTCCTCTCGTTGGCATTGCAGCAAGGGCCCAGTCTAGCTGTTATCCACCATTGCTTCTTGGGGATGTCTTGACTACAACCGGGGGCATCTTGGATAACATGTTTGACTAGCTTTCAAGCTTCTTTCTTGCTAGTAGCTTCGCTCACAAACTGGGTAATGGCGGCTTCCTTGCCAGTTTGCAACAGTTGCGAACGATTGCGTTTTTTACGTAACACAGGATGTTTTCTTACAATGTTTTCAGTTCACTAAAGTCAATTGTAACATTTTGGTCGCCTATAAATGTCTTATTCAGCTTTCTGTTATACTTAGCTCCACCTTCTTGCGTCACTTATAATTGCAAGAAGCCAAGATGGCAACGGCCAAAAGCCAATGATCACCAAAAACACATTTTAAGATGTAAAGGGGTATATAATTAGATTGTCGCTCTTAAACACCATTTTCTTCAAATAGGTCAAATAGACACCTGCTATGGACCCCTGAACTCCTGTTCAAGCCCCCCCATCCACCCACCCCCCCTTTGCAGAACTCCAGCTTGAAGCCAGGTTGTTTTTGATAGCCTACTTTAAGCATTTACCTCTCGGTATACAATGTTAAATCAGGTCAATCAGTCTATCTGTGTGTGCTACTGTGATCTATTTTACTGTGTGGTCTTTTGTCAAGAAAATGGTCTAAAAATAAACATCTGCAGTGATCCAAAATGTGCCGAAAACTGACGAGGAAAGGTTACAAATGAGAAGATATCAGCGTCCCATTCATCTCTGTGCTCCTGCTCTCCAGCTAGTATTCACAGTAGAGCTGCTTTGGTCTGTCAAAGAGCAGTTTCCTAGCTGACAAGTGACAGTTTAAAGATGCAAACAAAAATAAATCTCTAGTCCAATTGCAGGTGACAGCGAATGAATTCATAGAGCATGGCTCAGCATAAATACAGCAAATAGGTTGAGGGGCACCTGAGTGTGTCCACTTTGCGAAATACGGTGTACATCAACTCCCTCACACACTTTCACTCGCATTACAACAGATTGTCCTCAAAAGCAAAGCAAAAGATAGTGCATCTTATATGGAGGCGGAACAAATATCTAGTGCAGATGTTTTTCTTCCCCTTAGACTCTACGTGGCGTTCATTAGAGATGATGTCCTCTGTGGTCGTTCAAGATAATACACAAGGCTCTGCAAGTGGAACTGCGACACATGACCCTTGAAGAAAATGTATTTTCTCCATGCTGCTGGAGGCTCGAGGAGGTAAAAGACTCCATAAACGGGTTCAAGGCAACAAGAAGAGAGAGTATCTGGACATATCCTTCATGCTTTCTTGCAACTATTAGAATAGATAGGTCTGTCACAGCACATAAGTAGTTCACTGGGCTGGGGATATTCATTTTTCTATGGAGTAAGGACACTGATATATGGAATATGTTTTAACAGCGAGGGTCCATTTCACACCCACTGGTTTGTAAAGGCAGAGGGAGTCAAAGCCAAACTTAACAGGGTAATGTTGTAACATGAAACAAATATGCAGTTATTTTGTTAGTTTATTGGACCAATATTTAAACAACTTTAAACCCAATTGCACTGCTTGATGATGCCATTTTTAATGCAGAAGAAACTGTATGGTTTTGATAAAGAAAACCAACACCACACTTTAATAAATGAACATTTGACAGATTTCCCCTTTTATCTACCATTTATGCAAAAAGTTGCATCTATTATGAGTATTGGTGTTTTCATAAATAAACACCCATTGCCAAAACAACACATTCTTTCTCTCAACTTTTTTTTTCTCAATCTCCGTGACCTACTTAGGTTCTGCACAGCAATTAGTTGCAAAATGCCTCTGATTATTATTATTTTTTAATCTAGACTTTTCTTAGAGTTTCACTAAACAAAAAATGCAATCAGCAGCAATTCAAATTTGAGAGATCAGTTTTAATTATGTACTTTTTGTTTTACCATAAAGCAGATTGTTTGGCAATAGATAACTGAATCGTTTGGTGGTTATCTCCTTTGGTCTGCAGACACGCACAGATCAAACATTGTTAGTTGAAGGTAGACGTCTGTTTCACTGCAAGGACGACTCTTCTATGGCGGAACAATACGAGTAGAGCTCTGTGTGTGTTGTCTGGAGGTCTTGGCTGTAAATATACATCATGGAAGACATTAAATAGAATATGTCATTAAATGTGGGGTTCTCGGATGTAAACACAATTTCATATTATACAATTTATGCAGAATTCATCTGTATTCATTTCATTTAAATTGTTCTTTATCTGTTTGTTTTGGCCTGTTTCCTGTGCTGCCGTAAAATCTCCAAACTAAACTCTTATTTATCTCATCTTATCCTCGTTTTTGTCTGATATTTTTTCTTATTTCTGCAGACTAGACTCACAAAATACTGTTTATTGTTTATTTAGTTGTTACCTCAGCGATAACACTCTTCTTGGGCTCCATAAAACAATGCCTGTGAATATCACAGATGGGAGATGTATATCGACTCTACCTTCAGCGGAAGATGCTTATGAACTGATTCAATCTGCGCACTCTTCCACACTCACACACACACACACACACACACACACACACACACACACACACACACACACACCTACAAGTAGTTACTGGGAGAGATTGTAAGTATGAGTATAAATCATATAAGTGTTCTTAGCAAACAATCCTCAGGTGGATAAAGCTTAGAGACAAAAAATATATATATACGAACCCCAGTGGTTCCCTATATGATCCTCTTTAATGAATATTCAAATAGCTACATTAAAAGTGAAATAAATGTTTAATAATGCATAGCGCAGAGGATTAGCATACTTATTCCTCTCAGCAGTAAGCTGGGGGCAGTTATCTTTACATGTGCAACATTAAAGAGGCTGACACTTCCAACCATTTATTATAACTTAGTAATGCAGATATGCCGTGTTTAATTGCTCAATTTGTTAGTTGTTTAAGTAACACACACTGTGTGTGTATTGTCTGCTCTATGAATGATTCTATCAATTTCACATTCTTAAAATGTCTGTCAAACATAAACCTAATTACTGTTATTTCTAGGCACAACAAAAAAAAAAGTGCATCTGTGTTGCCAGTGTGCATCTATGTGTGAGTGTTTATGTTCAGATTGTGTTGTTCATTCATAAATAATCTATTACGTATATGTTGCAGGGAATAGATTAACATGTGGTGTAAACACATGTTTTGGTAACATCTAAGATGTTCATTATAGCAAAATAAGAGCCGTCTTTGGAGTCGGTATGAAAAAAGAAGTGCGGTGGAATAGGTCAAGGTGTAAAGTAAATAAAAGATCATGTTGTCTGTGAACGCTATAAAATAGATATGAGAATGTACAAAGACAAATATTAGTTTCTTTTATCCAACTACATTTAAAGAAAGGAGAGTCTCGAGGGACCACGATAATTTAAAAAGGTAAGGGGTCATGCGGCCCACGGAGGTCGCCATGCTAACACCAGTGCGAGCGAGCTAGGCTACAATATGCAGCGGGCTATTACACCATTAGCTCCGGGCACCCACTTTGAATTATATCACCCGATTATCAGCCTCGTAGATATGGGTGAGAAGGGGCCTGCTACACCTATCAGTAGGTTCAGATTTGACCATTCGCAAAGCCCCTCCCCCTGCCGCTACTCCATGGAGCCCACACTGTCACTAACTGCACTCACTGAATAAACATTATCTCATTTTTATAAAAAAAAAAATGAAAAAGAGAGAACCAATCAGAAGGATCTGCAATAGCGTTTGAATGATATATTCATGTTGTCAAACTGATTCAGCAGTGCAAACAGTGATATGATGAAGCTATATAGATACATTATGAAGCTAAAGCCAACAGATCACAGTGCTAAAGTGAATCACAACATCACCTCCAGGCGATCCAGACAGAAGACAATGAAATTAAGGAACGAGGCAGTTCCTGTAAAGATGGGTCGGCCTCTATTCGCTGTGACAATCATTCAATAGATGTGTAAAGCAGAAGACAGAGATGGCGGACGCTCTGCTGTTTTGAAATAAAGCTAACTCTATATTCTCACTTGTGGGAAGTAGTTTGTGATTTACTATCAGCGTGTTGTCTGCATCTCTCCTGATGATCTTTTACAGTACAAAAAGCCAAGCGTGCAAGGTCGTTATGTTTAGATAGCTCTGAGAAATAAGAAAAAAAAACACATTGTTCATGTTCATCACTACGAGAGGAACCTGTCACTCAGTGTCACTCATGTCACTTCATTTTAAACTGCGACTCTCGAGGTAACTCTCTCGCGTCCGTTTTGGACGTGTCAGGGTCTGCATGTCAGTCTCAGCTTGTTACATGCAAACCATATTATCTTATTTGCTAGTGCATCTCTAGCATGCACACACACTTGAAAGTGATCTTCAGCCTCGAGCCCCCATTATATATGATTTCGTTTTTGGTAAGTCAGCTGGCAAAGTGAGGTGGAAAGGGAATATGCATTTGCTTTGTAGTTTGAGAGAAAACCCACAAGGATTTCTTTCTCTGTCTACTAGCAGTTGAACACAATATCAGTGACTTTCTAGTCAATGCATCCCGCATCTCTATAACAGAGGTGAAAGGAATTATCGTGACAAACGCATGAGCGTAACAGCAAGTTTCACAAATACCGGAATTCCACTTAATTTCTGGAGTTGTCAGTCGAAATGAATCAATACCCCCTTCATCACGTTGGTCTCTGCCGTTGCAGTCATCTGGTGAACACGCAGGTGACTAATTCAAAAATGTAATTGGATTTTTAGATTCAACTGGCACGTATGTCATTATGAAGCCTTTTTATTAATTTGTGCATGAAGAACAAATCAACTTATAACTCCCCAGGCTCAGGAGTGTAACTAAAGCTGCAATAAACATCTGTACGATTCCTTTCCCAGAGCCTATATGAGGTTCGCCTTCCTTGCAAATTCATTCTTGCACTCTGCAGCATATTAAAGCCCAGCTTTTTAGGGCAGCATATTGTGCGCCATTCCTGCTTCCAGAGAAGTCAATTTTTCCGCCACCTCTCTAATCCATATCCCGGCCATATCATCCATTGTAAAGTGAGTTTTGTTCCAAACTGATAAGTGTGAGGGTTAGTACAATAATCCTCTTCTCAAGCTTGAAGATCTAAAAATGCTCCAAGATGTTCATTTCCAGCTTGTCTGGAAACACATTAGTCCTATGGAGGTCTGAGTGTATGCATCCCTGAAATGTTCATGCCTGGTACATTTTGAAAGGAAGATAAACCAATTTTATTCGAAGGGCGACCCTTTCACGGCTGTGGTTCATGGATGTTCTGTACACCGTAGTTTAAAGATGTAGGAACTGTGTTCTTGCTAACCAGCTTTTCCCGGGATGTTCACCCAGCTCAAAGCTGTCTGAATGGAGGAGAAGATAGATATTCATCTTAAAATTGCAGAAATCTGCATACGATATGAGGCTATTACCTGAAATGACCTCCTTGTTTACTACGTGAAAAAAAAGGCCCCAAGTTGGATACGATTATTGCTCAGAATAGAGTTTGAGTTGTAATATCACACAATTTGGGGGCTACAACTGTGAGACTAGGGATAACAAGACACCAGTACGAGTAAAATTTCCAGATTCTCGATACCCAATTCCATACCACAGTAAAAAAACGAAACAAATCAAACACTTAGAGCTAGTGTCAAACTATGTCTCTCTGACCCTGACCAGGAAAAATGCCTTCATTTCTCTTTTAAAAACTTGACTATTGCAACTCCCTCCTCTCTGGCATCCAACTAGTTCAGAGCTGCTTGGCTTCTCAGTGGTTCAAACAGACGACTTCACATCACCCACAATCCTGGCTTCTCTTCACTGGCTCCCCCTTTCGTCTGAGAATTGATTTTAAGATTTTACTGGTCACTTTGAAAAGCAACGTGCTTTCGTGGGTCTGGCCCAAGAATACATAGAGGGAATGTCGATGGCTTGCAGCCTTAGATCCTCAAGAGGGGCCTTTCTGGCTGTTCCAAAGCTGATGCTCAAAACTAAAGGGGACCGTGCTTTTGCATCGGGGCCCCTCAGCTTTAAAATGACCTGCCTGAGGAGAAACGGCTTTAGGATCAGTAATCTCTTTTCAATCACTTCTTAAAACCTACTTTTTACAGACTGGTTTTCATGTGACGTCGTTGCTTTACTGCTTTATTTTATTATTTATATCATTATTAGATTTGTCTTTGTTGATTTTATTTTCTTAGTTTGTTCTTATCGCATCGACTGGTTTCATGTTTCATCTATTGTACTGTTTTATTAGGATTTTAAATTGTACTTAGTTTGTCTTGCTTTGTTGGCCTCACTGTTGAGCTTTCTGTTGTTTTATCGCCTTGTCTGTCAAAGCTTTTGTAAACTCTATTTTTAAAGGTGTTATATAAATACAGTTATTATTATTATTATTGTAATCCCTTTCTTATATCTATTTTATACTGCTGTGAAAAGATCTCCTTCAGGTTTCTCGCCACAACCCAAAAACATGATGACATTTGGCCATCATGATGACGTCATAACTGATCTTTGCCTTATACTCTGTTCCCCTGAACAGGTCCACCTCCCATTTGCATCACTGGGCTGTTGATTTGCGTTATATCACATTTGCATCCATAATTAACCTCCGCGAGGCGTCAACACCATGAGGACTGAGCCACACCCAAAGCACGCAGATCAATTTTCACCTGCTGATCCTGTGGGATTGTTCGAGGCAGATGAACGGCGACGGGCACGGACGAAACCACAAGGCCAATGCAATGCAGCGATTTAAATAAATCTCAAAATCGAATGTGCACGAGAGGGCAAAGGGTTCACGACACAATCATGTGTATTGAGCAATAAGAAGGAGGGTTCCTCATCGATAGAGCCTTTTATTCATCTTGACTCGTATAATACCTGTTGATTAAACAGCCTGAGTGATTCAACTGATGCTCTCTGGTGACCCCTCCTATTTGTAAAGGAGACAAATTAAAGTCCTCCATCAAAATGTGATCAATGCCAGAGAGCCTCTGGCTGAAATGGGCACCATGGTATAATGAAGCTATTTTTCAACTTAACTGCACGTGAAATAAACGATGGACATTTGAAATTGACGATTGCCTCCTTTGTGCTGTGTATCAATTTGAGAAATTAACCTCAATGTAATCTTCTTTTACAACAGTTCTTTAATAGAATAATTACTGTGATTACAATATTTGCAGCATTTTTCATGTATTTTGTTTATTACTTTGTTTATTCATTGGTTCAACTTCAATCACTAATTGATTGATTGATTGATTGGTGACTAACTGTTACTAAAATTGTCGCCAGTCAGATGAATTTAGCCTCGTTTATAAAGGGCCTTCTTCTGTCTTCATTGTCAAATGCATTGACAATGAAGACTTATTTTTTATTTTTACAGAGGTCAACATTAAGCTTCCCTGTGAAGAGTTGTGAAAACTATTATGAGCATTAAATAGTAATGCATTGATTTATTAAACATTATTTGGTGACTTGTCGATTTGTTTATTTTTATACAGTTATTGTTTATTATTGGATTACGTGTCCAGAATGTACATCAAGTTGAAAGTCAATTCATAGACACTAACATCATACAGCACTGCACTTTGAACAGTACAAATAATATTTCCATCCCCACTGGGATGAGGTGAACTCAGGATGATATTGCTAACCTCTTCTAAGTGCCACATACAACACTCAGGCGAAGCCAGAATGCAATATTGCCTGCGATTGGATGTCTTTAGCAGACAATGGCTTACTTACAAATAAATAAATACATAGAAAACGTCCTTCTTGAATGAATGCTACATTCCTGTTATTTCACACCAGTGCGACAACAATATGTCTGCTTGTGGCTAATCTACTGGAGGTTGCTCCTTTCTAAACTACGGCTTTCATACTGTCACTTGCCCCAAATACATATGAATAAGGACTTCACAAAGGCAGCTTTGGCATGCATCAAAAGTTCTTAATAAGATACTTTACCTGCAAGGCACCCCATAAGTGACTGCAGCAACAGCAGTTTCCATAGCAACATCATCTTCAATTTTGTAGGGTCAAAGTAGTCTCACATCCAATCACAAATGTATGGAATCCGATTTGCACCTTCCTGGTTTCCTATGTCTGTCGAAAAAAAGAAGAAAAAACACATGAGATGAGTGAGGTGTCCGGGTTCTCGTTAGGAGCTTTGCCTTTTCCTGCTCAGCATGAACATTTAACAAAACAGGGAAAGACAGCGGGAATGTAGAAAGAGTGCAGCGAAAGTATTAATTATGGACCGCATTTATAGCTCCGTTCATATACTCCATTTAAACCTGTGACTTCATGGCGTATTTACTCAATCACCATTCAAAATCTTCACCATGAAGTCATTTAATCCCTCTTCGTCATCAGATCCGTAAAAAACTCCCTCCAGTTTGCATTTTTCTGAAAGTTGCTCCACAGGACAAGAGAGAGGGGTTTCAGTTTTGGGATGATGATGGGCATACCAGCACAAAAGATCTCATATACACTCATTTTCATATCTCCAGCAACTCCAGGGACAGCTTTTAAGTCAATATGAAGGCAGAGCCACTCCTTTAAGTTTTCTCAGCCTTGTTCCTGCTTGAAGCCTCATAGCTTTTAAACTCATGATAGTGGAAAGCCAAAAGATGAAAACAGGTCGAAACATCTAGAAGAATTTCACAACAGGTGGTTGCTTTTCCCTCAAAACAGACAATATCTGAGGATTAAAACTCAAAAGTTGTTTGAGTGCTGCTCACGGTGTCTCAAACCTATGGAAGCCCTGAAAGTCAAGTATAAAAAAAAGAGAAGAAAATCTGGTTCGCCATTTTTCAATATTCTCTCCTGTTTATGGCTTTAGAACAGGTAAAAACCAGTTTTAAAACCAGTTTGTTATTAATTTACAAGTTATCCTAATTAAAACTCACAGAAGAAAAGCTTTTGATAACATTTAGGTCGGGCTGCGGTGGTGGGAATGAGTATTGCAACAACAAACAGTGAAGCTCGGTTCTTGGTGCCTCCGCAGACGGCGAGCGAGCTCCGAGCAGGAACAGGAGGCGTTAATACTCTCTGCGCTGCATTAATCTCCGAAACGCTAGGGGGCGTTCAAACAAAAAGTACTGTGAAGAGTCAAAAAGACAACGAGTGTAAAAAGGTTGTATTGTGAAGGTTTATACAGCAAAAAGCCATAAACCAACCTCCACAATGCCGCGGAGGAATTGCAATCAAATGCCAAGTGTTACATATATTATAAAGAAATAAAGGCTTAATATCCAGTAAGTTTAAATATATACTCAAATGAAATGTTTTAAGACCACATGTTTCTGAAGGTTACAAGCAAATTGGCCTCCTTTGTATAATCCATGTAAATGTGATGTAAATAGTGCTTTTATCAGTAAGCTATTTGAGATCGTGTGCCTAGTTACAAAAATTCAGAGACGCACGATCAAGTACCACTGACACCTGGCCCAACACAATTGAAAAAGAGTGAATAAAAAATATGTAAAACCTTTTTTCCCTCCTGTTCTTAAGTCATAAAGACAGGAGAGAAACTATTCAGCTCAGACTTAGAAAACGGGTCACATTTTCTTTTACTTTTTCTGTCCTCACTTACCTCTCAGGGCTTCTGTACAAACCCAGTGACAGAAAAGAAGCTGATGGTATGAATGACGCTGAGATGAAGAAGAACAAAATGTGTTGTGTTCAAAGACCGTCCGAGCTCATGAAGGATTCAAAAAGGAAAGTTATTTTGTTGGGGACGAACTGCTCACTAATACACGACTGGACGTTTACAACACAGTCACTATCTTATACATTACATTGTCTGCTCTAATAAAAAATATATGCTTATGTCAAATGAAAAAAAAATAGTAATGTAACATACTTACATTGAATTTTCACTATTTTTGTCTCATTTCATTTTCTAAAGAACATCTTTTGATATCACACAACATGTTCACTTTTCATTATTATTTGTTATTCAGTTGCACCATGGAATGTTTTTTTCTCCAAACTTTATTGAAATAGATATATGCGCATACAAATGATCTTGTGCATATTAACGTGTCGGGGTTGCTGAATAAAGCGGGGTGTAAATAGGGCACAGGGAAGAAGTGAGAGAAGAATTTAAAAAAAATAAGTTTGAGAAAATGTCAGAGACTGCCTCTGGAAAAGCTGTGCTGATGTAAGAATTAAAGCAATGCAACCAGTTAAGAAGATACATCTACCTTTTGCAGAGCTTCACTAGGAAACAAGCCGCTTTAATGCGATGTCTCCTGGGGGGGAAATATATTTAGAGTTGAGGCATGTTCGACACAAACCTCTCGGAAAATTACAACTATATGTGTAATTCTGCAGTTACGTAGAGGCACAGAAGAACAATGTTATCCCACCCCTGCTGTGATTTAGCATAGACAGCACAAAGTAAAAAAGAAAAAGAAACTGCAATAAAGAGTGGAACAAATCCACTGAAGAACCGAAAAACTGTTTGAGTAGGCCACATTCTCATTAATCTGAGATGCTCTACCTCCCAGCTCCGTCTCCTGTCTCCACCTACAGAGGCCTTTTATCTCCACACATCACATAGAGAGTTGTCAGAGTCTGTCTTGGGTACATCAATGGTGCAAGACCGAGCCTTCCTCTTGGAGCGGTTTGTATGCATATGAAAGTATGTCTTTTGAAAGCACCGAGCCCTGTGCCTATTCGGCTAATGCTGTGATGGTTGCCTTTTAACGGAGCTAATTTGATGGATGAAATTAGTGGAAAACATTTAGTGTGACGCACAGGGGCATGACATCACAGACGCAGAGCTCTGTTTTGCGCACACTCCTAAGCACACAGTGTATCCGGTAGGTAGGTAATATGAACAGACCAGAAAGACCGGAGAAGTGTATACCCGTTGCAATTTACACAAGTTGAAAAAGAAGCCAAGAGCCAAGTCCTGCAATAAAGGCCCTTTTACAGAACAATAACTATGTTAAATATGGCTGCCAGCCGAGCACAACAATACCCACAATGATCTTCTGTATTGCTCAGTGCACCACAAACCCAAAATAAAATGTATTGCAATTCATACACTGGGAATAATGTGGACACGATGTATGTATTCATCCGTTATGTCTGATAAAAGAACAGAAAGCATGTGAATCATTTAAAAAAAAATCCAATGTAAGGTACCAAGGACACAGGATTTTGTATGCTGTATAGATTGTAGAGCCTTCTGACGCAAATTTGTGATTCAGGCTTTACAAATGAAATTGAAATGGAATTAAATCACTTCAGCTCCAATTAGAGTCCATCCTGTTTCCTAATCAACTATTGACAGGTTAAAAGGTTGTCTATATAGAATATATATTGCCTCCACATGGCGACCGCTGAGTCAGCGGCTAGAAGCTAACAGTGCCGCTCACAACCATCAAGCTAGCAGCTTGTGGAAGACACGCAATGAGCACATGGGCAGAGGGCCTGCAGGCAGACAGGTAGGCCGTCAAATCATTTCATTGGGCCGAATGAAAGGATTTACAGACACATGATTTTGTTTTTGTCAGAGCGTTTTATTTTAATATAATAATAATAATTCCTGTCGGGAAGTTAAGAGAATTCCAGCAAATATAACGCAAAAAGGTTTGTAAAATCTGTCACCTGCCCTGTATTTAATGCAGTTAACCATTTAATACACAAACAGGCTCATTTATGGTTCTTTTTTGTTTCTGTACTTTTGTTCCCCGTGTTCAAGTAGTCGTATGAACCCCATTGAGTTATATTACTTGTATAATTTTATATCGTTTTTTTCAGAATTTCCTTCCCTCTTGCGCTGTGACGTGGTTTTACAAAGGTGGGGGCTACACGAAGAGCACAGGACACGGAAATGTGCAGAGGGAGCGAAAAAAAAAGAAACTGGTTGCCGTTTTGTTGTCGGTCAGGTACTTATAGGGGGTTTATAAGGCTATGGACTGCTTTGTTAGAATCCCACAAGCCCGGACGGTTACGGAGATGTGTTTGTTAGTGAAATCCGACGTTGTAAGGGGTACTTATGAAGGATCTTGTGAAACCGTTTTGCCGCCGCGGCAAGCTGACGTAGGGTCGTAAGTACTCAAACTTAACGGTTACTTTAATTATTTTGTAAGTTTGTAATTTTTCAGTGGACAACGAGTTTTAATGCATTGAGCTGTAACCGTGTGACATGTTGGAGCCTCGTCAGGGAGGTGAATCTCGTCAGAGGGCACAGCACGCACTCATAGAACTGGAGTTACCGTTACTCCTCTACTGCTGCAGCTTTTGTTGAAGTCTGTTCCTGCGGTATCGGAGTCTTCTCTCTACTCCCTCCACCCCTTTCCCAACTCGACCTGATAAAGCACCCGGGCAGCTAAAGATAACACACTGCCTCACAAACTCGCTCTTGCCTATTGCCGTTGTAATCTATTTAGCTGCTTGATGCCGGGGAAAAATGGAAGTTGATCTATGTTCTGGATATGAAGAGCATATCCAGCTGTGCCTTGTTATCGAAGTCAGTGGCGAGGTTCACAGAGCTCACTCGGGCTTGTGATGGTACGAGTGTGAAACACATCGTGACACAGTCCTCTCACGTGCTCATTTACAAGGAGCACATTTGGAGGCATTTTACAAGCAAAGGCAGAATATGACAAAAGGGCTATTAAAAGAAGGTTGGCGCTCTGAAATTGGGCACGGCAGTATGAACTATCTGTGGGTCAGAGTATTTCGACAGGGTACAGTGATTCAAAAGTTGCAAAAAGGAATGAATTCCTTCCCACTGCCACTTTAGTACTGAAATTAGAACAGTACTACCATTGCAATACAACTTCTGCTGCTGCTACTGATACCAATACTACCACTATTTCTGCAAAGGTATCCTAATGCTACTACCACTATTATTTATATACTTTATATACCACTACTATTTATATACACAACTGCTACTATTTTTATTGCTAACTGAAGCCACTCAAGCGTCAGATATCAAAGATAGAATATACTGCAACTGCCTTTGGCAAAGGGGAAATGATGGATGATGCTTCAGGATGTAAGGGGGGGAGATAATCAATGTATTCTGTCGGTAACAAATTACCAGAAAATAGATAGATAGACTTTGCCCATACAGCCAAAAGCTTAATTTATGTTTCATGTGCAAATCAGGGACAATAACCACTAAATGTAAACACAGGGCCATTTTTGTACCGACACAGTTGTCGCAAGGTTACTCTGAGAAAAGAATGGGAATAGGAATTTGTAGAAAATGTATGCATGACAAAGTATTCACAACATTAGAAACTAACTGCGATAAAGTTTTGAGCAAAGCAATTAATCCATCTTTGTTTGTAATACCTCCTTTAATACCTGATAGCATAGATATAAATCCCCTACCTTGTTCCCCTTGACAACTATGCACCATGTTTGCTGCAAATAACATCTGGCAATGCAGAAAATAGTCCAGAATCGATCCATTGCAAACGCTCGCTCCAAGAGGAAACTGATGCCTGTGTGCAGGAGGTGCAGAATCGCGCCTTGAATTAAATTAGCTGGGGAGGAGATAACACGTTTGGTTAATGTACTGCACCGGTCCAACGAGATCCATCGTCCAATGTTCAATGATATCAGGGCGGAGAGCCAAGCAGAACCAGCGGTGATCGAAGGGACAGTTGGGCTTTAATAGAGGCGTATCGGGCAGGTGGGGTTTCTAACATCTGTGGAGGAAGCAGCCGCAGCCCCGTAGTTGGGAAGTTCATTTAAGTCAATTTGACTCACGTTCACTAACCTTTTCGCTTTTAAATGCTTTTAAATGCTTTTAAATGAAATGCGATCCATGCAATCGATGTGAACATGCTGTGCAAGAAGCACAAAAGTGTTATTTGGACCTGTTCTGAAAGCACAAATGCCTCGCAGCAATTTCTCACCAAATATTATCAGGAGAACAGAATTAAAATTGAGCATTTTTCTACATAGAAATGTTTCTGTATTTAAGAAGACCATCGAAATGGGACGCAGAGACGCGAGTGATCTCTGAAATCTTCGGTTTGAACCGTCTGTCAATCAAACTCTTGCCGAGGTCAGTCGGAAGAAAAAAGAAAACCTTCAGTGTCGTTCTTCGCTTTTATTTCTGATGGTATTGCAGCATCTACGCTAACATCTTCAGGAGCCGCCATTCTTGTGAGAACAGTCACCTTTTTTGGACACAAATCCTGAGGAGATGGATTTCCGTGTGAAATGTGATCCGACGGTTCTCGCGTGACCTGGTGACATCGTGAGAATCCAGCTTCCGTGCAAGGTTAATGAAACCAAGCAAATATTTGGGAGACTGTGACTGTCAAAGGTAACTCCAGTTTTTGTAATATTCTTACTAATACAATTGATCAGTTATTTTCCTCCTAATCAACCAACATGTGAATCATTTCAGCTCCACTTATCTTTCCCTTTACAAAGAGTAAGTTCAGCAGCTCCTATCTCAGCTGCGATCATCAAACCTGAGCAAATTTAATTAGAAATACTGTAGTTATTGCAGCTCAGATCTTTTGCAGACGCTGAGCAACATGCAGCGGGAGGTGAGATACCAAAGCCCTGTTGGTAGAGATTACAGCGTCTCCATGGGAAACATAACATGAGAAAAGTTGTACAAGGACTTGTTTGCATTTAGTCTCAAAAGGCAAATATTTACCAAAAGCACAAGGTTGAAGCTCAATGTTTTCCTCTCTGTGATCTCCATTTGGAGTAGTGGTTTACATTCATAAACACGTTTATAGCCTCGACGTTAGCCGCTTCTTCTTCAACTAAAACTCACAAAGTTGCATTTTACAAATGACACAATTAAATAAGCTCTGTGACCAAACCCGGTAGCTAACAACGTTAGCAACATGCCCATGTTCTCCGCGACTCTCATCACATTCTGCGAATTACGTGATTTAAATAATAGTCCAGATAAGAAAGGCTGATTATATTTGTGTTAAAGCATTTTAGTGCCCAACGCGTAAAAAAAGCGATGCCATCACATCTTCAATGCAAAAGAGAGTGTCCTCAACACCCCCAAAATAAACGACTGTGATAAGCAGCTCATACAAGCCTTTTTTCCGTTTATTGTTAGATGGCGTAGTCGGGTGGCGTGGTATGGACAAACACAGGACTTTAACCCAGGAGACTGACTTTTGGTTTCACACGGGACACAAACAGCAAAGTAGACTTATTTTAATTTGCATACATATTAACATACTTATTTGAACCCAAACTAGATATTTTCCTCAACTTAACCAGGTAGTTTTTTTGCATAAACATAACCAAATTGCGACCTTGTCCCAACGTTAAACACATGTTTAAAACTGGGACTGCAATATCCTGCCACCAGTAGGCGGCGTTATTCTCTAGTCTGTACATCTACACTTGTGAGGATAGAACTATCCCACTTCTGTGCTTTAAAATAAAATATGTGTATTCATAATGAATGCATTGTTATTAGACGGTTTTAAAGCTCGTATCCAGAATGTTTCTTTAATCAATGTATCATTTTTTAGAGATGCTCTTCATGCGGTGCTATCGAGGTCCTGAACATTCACAACTTGTCAGGTTGACTTTATCAATAAAAGACCATATAAGTCAAAGACTTAATCAGTGAAAAAACACCCAAGGTCCCTGACCAAGCCGGGGAAGTGTACTGCGACATCCCTGTGAAACAGCTCTACTGTGTTCCCACATCCCTGCTGATGTAGGAGGAACATCCAGACAGCTCAGAATTGGAGAGTGGCTGTATCTTCCTGCCACATCTCCAGCACCCGTCCAATGTTGGGAACTCATCTCAAGATTTTTTCTTTACTTGAGCTTGAGCTCAGGAACTTATTTAAAGGGAACAACTTTTCGGTTCCAGCCCGGAAGTCTTGACCACTGTACACAAAACATACTAATGTGCAGCTTTTTGAAGATTTTGATCTGTGAAGTTTTTTCTTACTCCAGGTCACTTCAGGAAACCCCTCCAAATAGGTCAGTGTTTTTACTTTTTCTTTTCACTTTTCATTATTTTAAAATCACACTCACCAATGAATACCACTGATTCAAAATAATAAGGAAAATAAATCCCAATACAAACACAGTGTGCTAACTAAAGGTTGCATACCATGCATTACACATGTTGGTACAGGTATACTGTTCACCTCCGGAATGATATATGATGTTTCCAGCTTGAACGAAACGGAACACATAATGAACACGTCAAGGCTAACGAGAGTTGGTCTTTTAAAGATATGGACTTATGATTGTTTGGCACAAAGTAACACCATTTTGTGGAGAAATGGATTTGCAGTTCTTATCTTATTAAACATTAATGGTGGTCTACTCCACAGCCTTGCCAAAAAGGCATTGTTTTGTTCTTTCTTCTTATTGTCCTTGGTTTAAATGGATGAACCAAATAATAGAAAGTTGATACAATGACTACAGTATCACATTAATCTGAAACGGTCCGCTAAACAAACAGGGCCTCTCTGGAATGCCTAATTATTTCATCTGAGAAAAAGATGGGATGAGATTATGAATACCTGCACGCTGTCCAAACTTAAATTCACATGAGCAGGTTATCTTCCTAGATGTAAGAATGCTCATTAGAGACTGAACAAAACAAGTCTGGAAAAGGGGACTTCAATCAGCGACAGAAGAAGTGAAGTGGCGTCTGTGATCATGACTTGCATACTAACAATTAGACAAGCGTCCACTGAGCAGCATCAGCAACATGTGTCCACTAATTGGCACGTTACCAAATTTGAATTCAGAATCTGTGTTGCAGCAAGAAATTCATATGTTATACTATATTGTCTGTAAATGTGGCAGAAATAGCCTCATCCACTGACTGATAAGTTAATTTTCCAAAGCCATTTTGTGAATGTCCGAATATTACGGGTCACCTTGAATAGTCAATAGTGGTTATGAAACAAAGGATAATTCCACTCTAGCTATATATAGTGGATTGAATGTCTGATTTTGACCTCACGCCAAGTCCCGCCCCTTAAATATCAATCATTGGGTAGCATCAGCCAGCTTTGACTCGGTTGTGTCAACTATACAGCTGTGTTACATAGACTTAAGCAGCGAGTAGCAGCAGGGGGCGGGCCTTAGCAAAGGGTCAATTGCTTGGCTTCTCCTGATAAATCAAGATATACAGACCATTTGATAAATATCAGCCTGGTAATAATACTATTGACAGAAATTGGAAAAGTAAGGTGCTTTCTATCGATCCCCTTAGTCCTATGTACACTTAGTTGCACTATCCAAACTTGTGGACTCATCGGAGCAGCATCTTGGCAATTAATAGAAATAGAAATCAAAGTAAAATATTTATCAATCAGAACACTCGTATAAAGAAGTAGCACTACAGAGCGCACATGGGTAGCTCTACGAGAACAAAAGTTCTGTTTAAAACTACAAGTAACAAGCAGGCTGAAACTGTTCTGTAATTATGTCTGTCTATTGATCTTGACCCATACGTTTCAGTACCGTGGACAGAGACAAACCCCCCCCCCCCACACACACACACACACACACACTCAAATAAAAAATAGAACCCCACAATAAAAACAGTGCCTACATAGACTGTAGACATCACCTGGTGGTCTCAATCTTGGTTTTTGGCTTTCAGCATTGTGGGTTTCTTTTGCAACCAGAAGTGACACAGGAGGGTGGAGCTAAGTACAAGCAAACCAAAATAATACATTTTTAGGTGACTACAACGGTGACAATTAACTTTCATGGCCTGAAAACACCCTGTGAAAAGGGTTAAAATCGCTGGAAAAACACGTGATGAAGATGACATCATCAGGGCGGTGGACACTTTGGACTGCATTCATTAATTGTCTATTCAGTGAAAGTTCGTGCCTCTGCAGTCAGTACAGAATGCTCCATGGAGTGTTGAATTTCATAAATGTGAGAAATATTCCTTGACAGAAATAACTTGAGAAAACATGTGTGTATATATATACCATCGTGAATAATATGACCTCGCTATTGCCTTCATTTCCATTTCTTGTCCTAATTTCCCCCTTTCACTTTAAATAACCCTCTTCTTCTTTTAACAAAATCAACAAACACTGTTTGGTCTGATGCTCCAGTTTTTAGTTCCTACACCCTTTGTAACTCCACAAGCTCCTGAAAAGGAAGATGAACAGATTTTCTTATAGTTTTAGAAGAAATCTTTAGCCTTTTAGGTGTGTTATAAAGTGTTATTTTGTCATGCAACTCAAGGTATTTTAGCATCATACAATGCTCTATGTCAAGACGAAATTAAGTATTGTTTTATTTGATGAAATTATATATTATTGCCTTATGTTTCTTTAATTTTGTATATCTATATTGAGGCAGACCCTAACACATCTGCCTAGATCGGATAGCACTTTTGGTCAACTCCTGATGTTTTTAAAGGTACTACATAATTAGACATTCCATTATCCAAACCGCTTACCCTATCTAGGGGCGCTGTAGATCATCCCAGCTGACATTGGGATAAGACCAGGTTCAGCTGGACAGGTCGCCAGTCTATCGCAGAGCACATATAGAGACACACAACCATTCACACTCACATTGCCTAATGGACATTTTTGGTCCATGCTCTTGCTGTGAGGTGACAGTGCTAGCCACTACACCACTGTGCAGCCCAAAATTATACTTTAATTCATTTTCATTTTTTATGTCAGAAAACATTAGGGAGGATGCCACTAAGTAAAAAAAATGCTGAAGCAAGCCATGTGGACCATTAATTCAGTCTTTGAAAGCATGGCAAATTCTCCCCCAAAACCAAAAAAGATCTAACCCCAAAACAATCTTGTCTTTTGTAAAGGCCGCCTGTATTTAATCGACGGATGACAACCGAAAGCAACATTTTGAGTCCTTTGATCTCGATTCAGACGGAGAAATGAACAATACCCTGTGGGGGGTGCAGTTTGATCGGCTGCTTACTTTGCACTAAACGAGGGAGGAAAGATGGCTCTCGCACAGGCGCCACACCCCAGCGGAGCACAAAACGCCCCAGAGTATGTGGGTCTTTGTGCATCTCCAGCGACGACAGATCCCCGCTGGGAATCAGGTGTATCGTCGAGGGAGAGCCCCGGACCCGCTCTCATCCCGAGAATGCTTGGAAAGAAGATGTTTGCCGGCCTTATGTAAGCGCATTAAATAATGCAGCGCTCCCGGTGCTCAGATCTCTCCCCACCCTTCACCGCCACGGAAGTTGGCCACTGCTGTGTGTGGCGTTGCTCTTATTAAGCACTCAATTAAAAAGCCGATCCCAAGGAGAGGCAGCGCGCAACAATGTTTGAATTAGGAATCGTCGGCCCCGGCTCAGACAGTCTGTTGAAGACTCACCCCAAAGGACCGCGGCGGCGCCTTGGAACCAAAGGCACAGAAGTGGCGGAGCGTTGCGGGAAAAAGAAAAAAGATGAAAAAAAAAAGAGCAGAGGAATTATTTCCAATGTGATTGGATTACAAATGGGGCATTTACAGAACCAATGAGACTGGATAAATGGAGCAGGAAACGGGAGCTGTCTCCATGATCCGTCTCAGCTCTTTTCCTCCTTCAATCTAAATATTAAAAATGAACAGAGAGATGGGACTCGGGTAAACAGCGCCGAGGAGCCCCGCTGCATTTTAGTCAAGTGTGCTTATTCCTGACAAGTTGGTGTCAGGCCTCCCAATGCACAGCGGCATGCTCACGAGCGCTTTTGATGGCAAAGATGGGGTGTGTAGTTTTTTGTGTGTTTTTGTGAATCACACTAATTCGCGCCTTACTTTTAACTGAATTACTCTCAGAAGGAAAGCAAGAGAAGATTGTGCGTGCAGATAAAAGATTTGTCTCAATTAAATCCAGTCTGTACTGGACAGGAAAACCAAAGAGAAAAAGCCTTTTGGGGAGTTTTATTTTTTTAATCTTTATTTATTTATGTGGTTCCTCAACATTCTTTATTTTCACTTTCCTTCAACGCCACCTTTATACAGTGAGACAGAATCCATCTTATCTGTATCTGCTCCTGGAATGCGGCCTAATTATCCCCATCGTGTCTTTTTAAGAGTTCCGCTCGCAGCTCGTCAAACAATTTCACTACGACGGATTCAAGCAAGTAATGCACGGCGCACATAAAACCGCATGGCACTCCTGTAAAGTGGTATCTGAGGTCTGCAGCTTCCTCGTCCATTATGGCGTCGTGGAATATCTCACAGCGCTGTTTACTTTGAAAATCCAGCAGAGTGAAGCAAAAGAAAAAAGAAAAGAAAAGCAGCTGTGCTAAAAATTGACACCAGGCATTTGTTTTTGTGTTTGCTGCTCGTCGCAGTGTTTATCCCTGGAAAGTGATTTCTAACCGGATCAGCAAGCTGGTCGGATTAATACACACACTTCAGTTGGATATATATCATAGTGGACGCGAAGATGATGGATCCTCGACAGCAGGGGAAGGAAGAGGAAAGAAATAAGCAACATAAAATAATGTCCTTTTACAGGCATAATGTAAGAAAAAAACGTACATTAAGGTTGCAACAAGCGGTTATTCCTATTAGATAAATCTGCCCATTATTTTCTCTGCTAACCGATTAGAATATGAATAAATTGCGAAAAATGCCCATCACATTTTTCCAGAGATAAAAAGATAATGATTAGTTTATATTAACTGACCAGCAAGAAATAAAAAATGCAAATCTTCGGATTAAAGTTTCTTACAAAAATGACTAATTCATCAAAACATCTGCCTATTGAGTTACTGATGACCGACTAGTCAATGTATTGAAACCAACAGTTTCAGGCTTCTCAAGTCTTCGAGCCTCTAAAATGTAACGCGTTCTCTGACAACGTTCTCTCGGATTACGATTGCAGTTTAAAACACGCAATTAATGTCAACAAGTGGTTTAGCTGCAATTGTGATATGTTTAAGAGACAAAACTACTTGGTTTGGTTTAGTCATCGATTACCATTTGGCTTGAAATGTTTCTCAGGTAATTTAAGCTGCAGACACAAATGCAAATAGGGAAACGTTGACTTTTGGTTAAACACAGGACACAAACAGCTGTCCCCTGGGTGAAAGTCCCATGTTTGTTTGACCCAACCCTCCCCGCCTTCGTGGATGTCCCCAGACTGTCATTAGAAATGTATTTGTGAACGTAATTCATGAAGCAGTTTTGTTGTGTGCACATGAAATTCTTAGGGGACGGGGCTTCTAAAAGGATTCTAAGCTAGTTTGAGAAGAATACAAATATTAGGTTGAAATAGCAAAGAAAAGAGTCATATTTTGTCACATTGCCCAAAGAGGTAGAAAACAGCAGGGAGAAGAAGCAACAAGTGGTATATTGTCCATTGCCCCTGTGCAGTTCAAACAACCACACACACACACACACACACACACACACACACACAAACATCCTCCCGTTCTAATGTTCCTTGAGCTACAGCTTTCCTGGAGAGACATGAAATAAAAATTACCTTGATGACACATTTCTCAAAGTACCTCGAGCCAAAAAAAAAAAAACGCCTGATCAAATTTTCATGCCGCGCCTCCTCTAAAAGCAGCTATCGCAGGATATTTTTAAGTGTCGCTTGTGACATTTGGCATGTTGGGCTTCCAGGACGCCACCTGCTCCTGCGAGACGCGGCCATTACAGGCCAGTCAACACGTTCACGAAGCTTCATCTTGAGGCCATAGTACCTGGACTATATATAAGTCGTATAAGTCTTATATAAGTCTTTACCTACTACGTATTCTTTTTCATCTTAAATATTTATGTTTAAATCTCAAGAGAGTCTGCGCTTTCATGTCTCAGGCTTTTGGGGCGGGGGAGGACTATCGGCTCTCGTTTCATAAAACCAAGACCTCCCTCCGCTAACCTCCCTTGTCAAGACCCACGAGAAGCCGACACGCACACGTATCGCACGCACAGAGGTCAGCGGAGCTGCCCTCTCAACTGGCCGCAGACTTCACAGCGAGTTGGGCGATGCGCGACGTTTTATATCGCCGTCAGATGGGTGCTGGTTCGTGGCGGCGCGCTGACAGGTGTTTCCATGGCACTGGGCCCGACTGCGCCCCACCTCCTGGCTTGTTATTTCATGTTTCCGGAGGAGAAATTAAGAATAAATAATCAAATAAATAGAGCTGTTATATTGGCAGCACAGATGCTCGTATCTATTAAACATATTAAAGGCAGGCTTATGTGGCGGTTTGCATGGCCATCAGGCCCCCCGGGACCCATCCCCCAAACACTGTAGGCTCTACCCATCGGGTAGTTGAGTGACTTGACAGCTGTGCTGACACACACAAAAAAACACCGCCATGAGAGCAGTGACATGAAGGCGGATTCATCAGACGGCCAACACAAACAAAAACTTATTCCAATCCAGTTCGGTTAATCCTCGAAATGCTCGAATCAAGGTGGGCCAACCGGGGCAGAATACTGAGAGATGAATATGGGTTGTGTGTGTGTGTGTGTGTGTCTGTGTGTGATAGAGAGAGCGCGTTGCAGCTCCCGGGTTTCTCTAGGACTAGACAGCCGCACACACACACACACACACACACACACACACACACACACACACACACACACACACACACACACACACACACACACACACACAGTATATAGGTGGTCAGCAGCAGCGGGGGCGTAATCAACCAAAATCCGCAGGGATTATTTATGGGAGGGTCAACTCACGAGGATTACTAAACATCTGCACGGATCGGAGACACGCTCTGTCGCACGCACGCACACACACACACACACACACACACACACTGGCAGATTACTTTGCTTCCATCATGATAGTCCCACAACAAAGTGGACGCAGGCAAATGAGATCAGCACGAGGGTGAAATTCAGAGAAGGCAATCCCGTCTTCATCCCCTCCCTTTACACAGTCAAGGTTTTAACGTAATCTGTGAAAAGTTAGGATGGAGGCTGGGTTTTGTTTGAGCTGATGGAGATGGAACTTGAGAGGTGCCGAAGTTGCTATACAGAAAAACACATGCATCTATAGTATTGATGATAATACTAATAAATGGCTCACCTGTCCTCGCGGCAGCGATGTCTCCGAGGAATTCACACCCTCAGATTAATCCGTATATATATATATATATATACATATATATATATTCTTATTATTTGTTACCACTAAACACAATTCTGCTGCACAGACATCACTGTCGAGTCGCAGCGGCGACGCTCCCGACCACAAACAACACCCTCCCCAAAAAGAAGAAAAAAATAATGAAATATCCGTCTGACTGGTGCGCGCAGAAGATGTGTTTTCTTCTTCTTCTTCTTTTGTGTTGGCGTGTACGTTACATTCGCGGGGCTGGGCCGCTCCGTGCTGCTCCGCTACTGGAACTCCTCCATCCCTGCCTCTCCTTCTGTCTCTCTCTCTCTCTCTCTCTCTCTCTCTCTCTCTCTCTCTCTGTCAGAAGCACAAGTAGCCTAGCTGACGGCGCGGCGTCTCGTGGGTTGCATATTGCAAAGTGAAGCCTTGGTGCGCTCACTCACTCCGATGCGTCAAGTGTCTCTCTCTCTCTCTCTCTCTCTCTCTCTCTCTCTCCCTCCCTCCCTCCCTCCTCGAACCGAGCTGGAGCGGGACTCACGAGCACGCGGCCGTCGGAGAGAGAGAGAGTAAGAAGGGAAAGAGAGAGAGAGAGCTGTCTTGTCTGACTGTCTGCCACCCTCCTCGCGGCTCCGGTCATCCGAGCGGAACGGACTCCTTTCTTTCCTACTCCGACTACTCCTACTACTACTGATACTCTTCCCTCACGTCCTCCTCTGCCGCTGCCGGGATGTCCAGGCAGATGCTCCATGTTGTATAGCTGGCTTCTTAAATAGCCTTCTGGTAAACAACCGGTGGACTACATCTTCACAGCTGAACCAAAAAAAGCACATATTTGATGGACCCTATACACTCCCTATTTTTGTATTTTTTTTAATCTTCCACAAATCAAAGTCCTTTTACAGGCAGAAATATTTAGCAGGTGAAATTGTGTCAAACAGTTTTGCTGTGTCGTCATTATTTGTATTATATTAATTAATTAATGTATTTCTAATAAGTCATGTATTTGTAAGTGTGTTCTTCCTTTTTCGACATATTGGTTTTGTTATCCCTAAAAAGCGTCTGTTTACAAGCATTAAGGAGTGGCCTACTTCTTCATATGTCCCTTGCCTCAAGTGATGTCACCTGAGTCAGCGTCGGGGCTAAAGACTAGTCATTTAAACCCCCCCCAAAAAACATCAGTAGCTACTGGCATAACACACCCGAATCTCTTATCGCAATGGCGGCTGGCAGTTGAGTTGCATTGTGGGTAATGTATGCGCCAGGATTTCACAAGGAAGAAGAATACAGGGAATAAAGAAGGGAAAAAAACGATGATTTTATGAGAATTGTTTCTCAATGTTTTTTAACTGATGACACAAAGGCATCCAGAACATTAACAAATCACAACAAATTGCGATTTGTTAAAAAGGAAAACACTTCACGTCGCTTCATACAAGCCTTGAGAATAAAACGTCAGCTTCTTGAACAGAAGAAAGGCTTTTAGAATTAGAGTTTCAAGATGAACATTTTGAAAATATATCATCTGCTTGCAGAAATATGATAAAGCTGCATTGAATTTGATACTAAATAAGTATACATATACAATTGGGGTCATAGTGACACTATGAACTACAGTGAGGTCACTATATATGATTTCACTCCTGCAACAAGTTCCTGAAATGATTCCAATGCCACCAGATGTTCCCATTATTAGTAAAGAACATGCAGTAAGTGACATTTTCCCCACAGACAACACTGACTCATCAACCATTCCTCTCATCATCATTCGTCTCTTTGTCTGACCATTCAATAGGAGAAAAAAAAGAGAGGGTCTCCCTTCAATCAAGTCGGATTGCTTGAAAGGATCAATATTTGCCACTGCTATTGACGGGATGCGGAAGATCAATCGGGTCCATGACCTCTCTGCATCTCCACCCTCACGTCGATGAAACCGATTCTACGAACACCTGCGAGTCGACCGGTATGTTCGCTGGTTCATAATTATATAATTACACAGGCCAGTCCGGGCTAAGGGGAGTGCAGTGGGTCGTGGCTCGGCTTAAAATGTGTCAAAAATCTGTGATGGGACGATAGCCAGCAGCTCTCGACAGGTCACTCCTACTCTGCATCGTTCCTGCCTCAACATTAGTTCATTCTGGAGCTCTGACCATCAAAAGAAGTTTCTTCCACTGGTGTTTCAAAAATCCATCACGGACTCTTCCGATGTCTTTTTTCTTTTCGTTTACGCACTTGCTTGTTTCTACCGGTTTTCGGTAACACTCCCTTCATTTGCATATTTATTCCCTGGATGCTATCCAGGCATTAGCCGGAACCACGGTGGAGAAACAAAACTGTTAAGCTGAAGCATAACGCTGTGGCAGAAAAAAGGGCAGACGCTTTTTCTGGCTCCAATTAGATGCACTGTCCAACTTTCAGCTGGTTCAAAGTCCAAAACGGGTCCCAGATATTTATATTGCACAGACCACACACAAAAAACACACACACACACACACACACACACACACACACACACACACACACACACACACACACACACACACACACACAGCTAAAAAGCAATAACACCACCAAACCCCATTGCGTGGTTATTTAAGACGTGTGACTTTGCAGAGTTGTTGGCTCAGGGTGCCATAATTTATCCCCCTAGGAAACTATTCATATTGATTCCCCCTCCCTCATTAACTAGGCATGTAGTAAATATATGTATGACTCCCCGGGTTTAAAATCACCACATAGCGCCACACCACTTCCTGTTAGGCTTTCAAAGACCGCCCGGGTAATGTGTTTACATCAGAGTTTCGGGGTTGTAAACAGAAAGCTGTAAAAAGTGAAGGCGTTACAGTTGCAGAAGGACTCAGCCACGGGTGACTAATATGAAGAACCTTCAGGATATCCAATCAAAATCGAAAAAAATATTGGTTGAGCCCTCAAAAAAAGAACGGGATATGTTGTTTGCTCATTCACCTTCTTGCACAGAGAAAATTGACGCCCCTCTCTGTACGTTCAAAATGAGGCTATGCCACCAGCAAACAATTATCCTAGCTTAGCATAAAAACTGTTACCTGGCCTCGTCAAGATATAAGGTGCCATGTAGCCCACGTAAAAAAAAAAGGTGTTGTTTCCACACATCAAATAAAATATGTAGATTAGTGAGTTTCAGAGGTGCTGGTTGACAGAAATTGTTACACTATGTCAGAGCGATGCTAGCTGGCTAACCTACTCGCGTTTTCGTAGTGTTATATTTAAATGGTCATGCATGGTGCCACTTGCCTCCCCGGTTCGTATGATATCTCACGAAAAGTTACGCCTCATTTTACGTGCGTTTCTACTTCAAAGTCCAACAACACCTGTCGATTTACATGCATCAACTTTTTCAAAATAAACATCCAACTTCACAGGAAACTTGGTGAGGTTTAGGCAACAAGTAGTTGAGATCCCCGAGTCCGCTAGTTTATATCGATCTGTCCTTGGGCAAGACACCTAACTCCAATTTTCCCCCGCAGGCTGTTCCTGCGATGTATGAATGGTTAGCTAGTCCTGATGGGCAGGTGGCACCTTGCATGGTAGCCCCTCCCATCAGTGTATGAATGGGTGAATGATAGCAAGTAGTGTTAAAGCGCTTCCAGGGGTCGGAAGACTAAAAAAACGCGATACAACAGCAGATAACTTACGAAATATTTTTTGCTGGATGTCTACAAATTACGGCACATTACTTTTTGTAGGTATTGCTACCAATTTTGGATGAAACCGCCATGTATATACTGTAGTGTGATTCATATATCCGGGAATGAATGATTTCAACCAAGTCCATTGTGAGCTGAAAACTGTCAGGGTTTGGAGTGCAGGAGCAGGAGCCAAATGCAGATACGACAGCAGACTGACTGTCGACGCGGACAAACTGACAGAAGACAACCGGAGCACAGAGACTAAACACACAAGGAAAGGAGAGATAACGAGGCACAGGTGGCAGCAGGATTGACGAGCGACAGGTGATCGTGTTACGTGACAACAGACGTGCTAATTGAATGTTTATTTTACATATACGGCAAAAAGCTGTATATATGTGAACTGTAGGAGTTCACCGTGTGAAAACCTATTAATTACAGGTGTTTATTTTGTTTATGTGTGCTTACATGTGTTTAATCCTGGGAGAGACACCGTTACAGGTGACAATAGGACTGAGGAAAGTTGGCACGTCTAATTAAGTCCCGAGGATTTGAAATGTAAAACTATTTAGTATCAATTTTTGTCAACCAGTCCATGTAAAGGTTTCTTTCCGTGAAAGTCATGTCCTCACCCTCAGCACCTGAATTACATGCTCAAATCTGCAATTAATTCAACCTTTGATCCATCAATTTCCCATTAACCCGATATAAGCCTTGATTATAGTGAGAGGGATTTCAGGAGATGTACTTCTTTCAACAAAAAAAAAACGGAAGCGCATTGCATTCACTGGATAAAAAAAAAAATAGACCCCTTTTCTCGTAATTACGACATCCTGATCTCGTAATTACGACATCTTTTCTCGTAATTATGACATCCTGACCTGATTACGAAAGGTGCCATACTGGCCACTGTATGCATGTATGTGTACAGGCGTCTGTATGCATGTATGTGTACAGGCGTCTGTATGCATGTATGTGTACAGACGTCTTCTTAGACGGTTCCGTTGCCTTAGCTACTCCTTGGGGATCTAGGATTTTTAACAGGTGCCGCACAGTTCTTTGAGTCACTGTAGCAGAATTATAGTCTGGAGTCTTTAAGTGATCGTTCGTAAAGGTTTATTGAAGTCACCGTAAGAACTATGAAGAAAAACGGAAATAGCAGTTGGTTAGCTTAAGCTCTAACACAGACAAAAAAACGTAACAATCTAAAACAACATTTTCTCAAAAAATGAACTTGAACAGGTGCAAACCTTGTGCCCATATCAGCCAGGTGCTAAACTAATACATCCGTAACCTTTTTATTACTGTTTTCCATTGTTATGGCAACTTTTCCTTTCTGCCCGTTTCTTACTAACAACTTCCGTTTTTTGTACCTTCAAAATAAGAGCGCAACCGGAAATGCACCGACTGCAGTAACAAAACGGACTAAAATAAAGGACAAAAAAAAAAGGAACAAACTATTACAATACTTTAAACTCTCAGAGGTCCGTTACAGTCACTACCAAACCAGATTAGATGCATTTCAAATGCATGAATTTTTATCCATGAAGCATCCCGTGTTGGTTCAACTGCTCCTGCAGAAACAGAGCGACATGCAGCACGTCAGACTGGGCTTTCCGCCTGAACAATCCTAACGCCTTGAGATGCCTGCGCAGTGTTGACATACTCAATTTAATACCATCCTCATTTTTTAGAAACATCAGTATTTCCCAGTGTCTCAAATCGAGAAGGTAATAATAGCAGATTAACTGCGATAGCGCCATCATTGCCACTGAGAGAGGATTTACAGACGTTTCCTTTTTCTTTATCTTTTCTCGTAATTACAAGATCAGGATCTCGTAATTACGAGATCGGGATGTCGTAATTACGAGAAAAGGGGTCTATTTTTTTTTTTTTATCCAGTGAATGCAATGCGCTTCCGTACCTAGTTGACCTGCAAAAGAGTGGAAAAGAGAGAGAGAGATGATCTAAAGCTGGGCGGTATTAACCGGGGAAGTCTAACAGCCTGCTGGAGTCCATTATAAATGAGTTGAACCCACTGACGCTGCAGTTGGTCCGTGAGCTGAAGACACATCTTCCGGCTGTGTGCCGAGAGCATCACAGGTTCGAATCCGACTAGATATGTCCGTGTCCCACTCTCTCCGAGTGGACTGCACGTGTGTAAGGTCGACGCAGCTGCATTTTTCAACTTAAAGGGGTGCCACCAGAGAGTTGCGCGGATCGAAGCTATGGAGGCCGAGAACTTACAAAATAAATAAATATGTATTTCTCATTACGGTTCTTCTGACATCTCGGGTTATTTTCTACAACACCATTGTGTCTGAAAGCCAGCCGCAAATGAGGGGAGCTCACACTGGCCTCCCTGTGATAGCCCCCCCCCCCAACACACACACAGACACACACACACACATTGCACATTGCCGCCTCAGCCACAGAGCAGCATATGATATAGACCAGAACTGTCATCCTGAGCAGCCCCCTCACCCCCCCGGCTCTCATTATTCAGGCCGTATTCATCCGTCCAAGCTCAGGAAGTCTGCGTTTATCAGGCCTTTTTATCGACGGCCTATCGGGGTCATTACCAGGGATGGACAGTATTTCCTGTGCAGTCATAATTAAGTCATAGCGCTGCAGCCATTCGTCAGTGAGGTTGCAGTTTGACTTAGTGCTGTAAAACGCCCTCATGTCCAGTTTTTTCTACCTTCTAGATTTCTTCAAAATCAAAGGAGCCTCTTTGTCTTTTTATTTATGTTTTTTTTTATGACCCCTTTGTCAGGGGATGTTGTGTTAATGCAGCGGTCTGCGGACACACAGACAACACACACACACACACACACACACACACACACACACACACACACACACACACACACACAGTTGCATGATTTGTGCAACCCCTGTTGTATGTGATGAACAAAACACCCGTCTTTCCACGACGTATTAAAATCCCTCCTGTCAGCCCGTACGCCCGAGTCATCATGTGTCCCCCAGGGGTTTGGATCAGAGTGCTAGCAGGTGGGAGAGTTACAGTGCATGGTGGGGCTTTTTGTATTAGTGAGAGCTCAGCATCTCGCAGCTAATTTTCGGCATTACTGTCACATGGATTTTCCGCTGACGCAATCCTACGTTCTACACTGTTAAAAACAAGAAATGTGCGAGGGCGGGAAGGCGAAATTAACTGATTCTTGTTCAACATCTACGGTATACATGAGATTGTTGTCAACGCGCAGAATGGATCAGTGCTTTTACCCTTGCTCTTAATGGATACAAAAAATAAATAAATGGGGGAAAATAAATTAAAGTAAACATGGGACGCAAGTGACAAAGTCAACAGAGACCCTCTTCAATTTCTGGCACAGGCGACGTGTAAATGTTGCTGCGAGACGATAAACAGAAAAGACAGTTAAATCTCTATTCATCCCTTGATGGGGGAGAATAACCCTGTTTTATGGGCTGCGCCACAAAGCAGAAAATTAGTTCCTGAAAAAGTCATTAGCAACTTGCTTGTTTTATAGGGTGACATGCCCTCTTGTGACCAATGCTGTGCTTTTTTTTTTTTTCTCTGCCAAAGCTTCTCCTTGTCAGATACTTAAACACAGAAAAAAGGCGCTCAGTGGGAAATACTTACAGACACTACAGTCCATACAGCAAGCTAGCCTGGTGCCTGTATGTGAAAAGGTTTACTGGAAACAACTGGTTAAAAACAGATGTGCTGTTATTACCACCAATGGGATACTATAAGTAATTAAAAATCTAAATGTGAGCGGGACAATACATATTATTTTGTCCTAAGGGGCTCCTTATATTATAGTCTATGTGATGTATATTATTTGCCAAGCCATGCTGATTAATGGTTTTCCAGTACAAGGAAAGGTGGAAAAATGTTTCAGTGCTTGTGCACATACATTTGTGCTTTTTTTTTTGTAATTCAAATTGAATTTAACACAAGATATTTTCAAACTATGTATACAAACATGACATCAATTCCACATTCCAGGTCCTTAGATTTAGAATACTCTCAACTGTTATAGATAAGAGTCACAGTACGGGGCTGAAGTTAAATTAACCAAGTCGAATTCTTGGTCGCACTTAATTTCACGGTACACTAATAAGACGTATGAAACGTACTTAGTATCAAATTGGATACAAACTAGAGATACGTTCTTTATTAGACAGTAAGCTAACAGTTATACACTAATTGGATTCCATACACCTAAAATGAGCTCTGTAATTAGAAACCGCATGTAATGCCGAATTGGAACCAAAGTATACTATACTTGGACAATATTATACACCAAATTATGCTTTAATTAGAAACCAAATAGGATATCCTAACACATAATTAGATGGCATTTTAAAAGATTATAGTCCAATTAGAAAACAAATATAATGCCATATCAGATCCAAAGTATGCTGCCCTTTCAAGGATGTTCTACCCGTACAACCAAATTATGCCGTAATTATACCCCATATATAATTGCACCAACATGGGTCTATCATGAGTTAATTATACAACATGGGCTGTATTTAGATGAATTAACTGCCATATTATTTTTACCAAAGCCTTTTGTCAAATTTGCGACACATTACTAAACAAACTGTAGGCCGAATGGTAAACTAAAAAGAAATCACATCATCTATGTGTTGACCTAGTGGTTTGCCTGTGAACGAGTAATCAATGTGCATTGATTTATGACACAATAGTAGCAACATGCTAAGCTAAATGTAATGGTAAAGTGAAATCTGTCTGTGTCATGCACAAACTTACCTAAGTCAGTTGGCATGTTCCCTTTCTCCCGAGATGCTTCCGCCAAAGAATTCCCCGTGGGCTGGCACACTATTAGCTATGGGAGACTGACAACAAGCAGGGAGTGCTTAGAGGGGAGATTGTTTGGTGGTTTTTATTCATTGGCATTTGTTAGGTTTATATTTGGGTGCTTAAACTCCCCACAACTTTACTGCTTTGGTTCATTACCTCCTCGTAGAGCATTTATATACAATACAATACAGAGCCAGATATTTCCCTCAGGAGTTGGTAGAGACCCAAAACGGAGCTAAAAGGGAGTGAATATTGGACTTAGATTCTTCAGGTGGACACACGACTCCAAATGAACTGCTTCACGTGTAAATAGGCAACAATCTGCAACCAAGTTTGCCATTTAAACCTAAAAGTGATATGTTAATGTTGTGTGCACATCTTGTTTCTGTCACCCCCGAGTGGCAAAACAAAATAAAATCAGTTATTGCATGTTTAAAGAGTAGTTTAAGTAGTTTGACTTTTCGGGGGGGAAAAGGTTATGCATTGTTTCCCATATGACATGTGACTTGTAAAGAAAAACTACAACAACAAAAATGTCAGGTTATCTCTTTAAGATCCAGAAAGGGAGCTGCTTTGTCAAAATAGGGAAAATACTGTATGAAGCGAATGAGGACATGAAACCTTCAAGCCTTGATGCATGAATGCTGAAAAACAAGCTCAAGAAGTTGATGTAACGTTCACAGCATAAACTGCACATGTGCTGCATGCAAAGAAAAAACACAACAACAACTGATATTTCTCTCCTGTCAGGCTGCATGTCTTATCCACAATCCTTAACCGCCCACACACAGTAAGCATTTAGTCTCACATCAGGAGAAAGCACAGGTGTAACAATGTCTGACTGCTCTTGTCATCATGCATTTCCCCAAATGAAAGATTATTTAGTCTTTAAAAATAAGCTCCCTTCTAGTCTAAACACATTTGAGTGGCTATGAGCACTTGCTAAGCGCTTGTGCTCTGGTTGTTCATTAACTGTTAATGAACAGTGGCAGAGTGAGCAGGGACATTACTGACAAAAATTAGGCAGGCACTCAAACAGAGGCTGCACGGGTCAAAGTGCAGCGGATTAATTACCTCAGTCACGAGCAGATAAAAAAAAAGACAAAAGACAAAAAGAAGGAAGTTACAAGAGAAAGTACACCAGTAAAGGATGTGTTGTATAATTCCCTCCCGAGTTATTTTCAGGCAAAACAGGAACATGATCTCAAGATTAAAGCCTCCGAAACGCCGAGCCGGAGGAGAAGACAGCGGCATACACCCTGGATACACCTGTGAATAGAGTTTTCTTTTTTTCTCCCCCAGAATGGAAAAAAAAGAAAGATCAGAAGCAGAGGTAGAGGGTAAGGAGGCGTCGGGAGAAGTGCAGTGTTTTAAGGTGCGCCACCCCATCACCCACCAGTAACGCACTGATCTTCGGTTCCCCGCTCACTGTAGCGTGGCTCATCTCGTCACACTTTTCCAGGTGCAGTCTTTTGAGCGGTTCCCTTGGTGTCAGCCGCGCCCGCTGAGCAGCTAGAGGACATGCTAACAAGGAGACGCGGAGGGGCCTCTGCTCACAGCGGGGACATGTGATAATGTGGGACCTAGTTAGACGTACCATCAAGTCACACACACTCTTGTGTTCACTCAGATCGTGTGTGTGTGTGTATTTGTGGGAGATTTTGAGTAGATTTATTTGTATTTATGCTGAAAAATACCTTATTTATATGATCTCCCCAAACACGACTCACGGTGGGTTATTTGTAATAGATTCAATAGATGAATTTAATAAACATTGAAACCCCAAGGGACATGCCTTCAAGCTTCTATGTAACTCCAGAACATAGTCAGATTGCTATCACCATGGTCAAAACAACAAATACCACACACTTTGCTTTCCAAATAATATGGCGAACGCACTGTTTCCTCATCTGCAATGTGGTTTGCAGGGTGCTAATAAAGTTGCGATTGAAATGACGAATCTCGACACACAAATTCAGAGCTATATCTGTTGCCTCCACGCGGCTCTCAACATTGGCGACGGCTGAGCCGGTGGCTCGCAGCTAGCAGCGCAAACATCGACAACAGTGCTGACGGAGCTAACAGTGTTTACTGCCGTTATCAGCTGGGGTCTGCCGTTTGAAAAATTAAGAGTCGCTTGTTAATTTGGACAAGTTGCTGGCTCATCTGCCAGAGGCAGAACTTGAAGTAATGTCTGAGTTGGTACACAACTATCCGTGTTGGTTTGGTGATATTCCTTCACAAACGGAGTGGGCGGAGCATTATATGGATGTTAGAGAGACTCATCCAATTAAGCAGCACTTCTAAATATGGGTATTTGGACGCTGAGGTGGAGTACATGCTCAAATAACATCGCTGTACCTACGTTATCTAATGTGTTGGTGCCCAAACAGAATGGAACACCTAGATTCTGTACTGACAAGAGGAAAGTGAATTCCGTGACAAAATCGGACTAATTTCCTTGGGTTTCACTGACAACACCTACACACCATTACACACGGACATTACTGATGTTACTGACTGCCACACTCCATGGCGTTAACTATTTCTTCATGCAAGCTGAATAAACATCTTACGTTATCATCAAACTGTTGTCTTCGCCGTATTTGTCACGGCCTAAGAGCCCGGTTATGACAAATTGGGAGTATAGCACAGACCAACCAACACAAAGAGAGATGGACTCATCTCTGCTCAGGTTGTCATTACTCCACTGTATCTTCACACAGCAAACATTTGTTTGGCGCTACATTGATGCCCAGATTGGGATTCTATGTTTTTGTCCTTAAGCTGTGTCACAACTCCTCGAAGAGGTTTCATCAGTGGGGAGGAGCCCAGCACTTGGGTTGCTCATGCATTCAGGTCACGGGAGGTTGGCTGAAGTCGCATGGCTGTCATGTGTGAGTCAAGAGTTAGGGTGTGAATTGGTGTGAAACTTCCTGGGCAGTAGCTGATAGGCAATGGGGCGCTGGCCCTCCCCTCTTCAGGAGGGATTATTCCAGACATGGACGACCTCCTTCACTCTTCTTTCTAACCACCGTCTTGTCTCCTTGACGTTCTTTTTCTCATTTATGTTGTTTTTTTTATGTTGTCTTTAAGCAACACTGAATGTTGTTTTAGCACTTTTACTCTTATTTAGCAGCGAGGCGCACACCACTGTCAGAGCGACATCAGCTTCAAAGTAAGTTTATCCAGAATGGGCCGATAAGCATCATTTATATTAATGTGTAATGCATTCTGTCATGTTCAAACCATATCTCCTAAAATGTATATTCTCAACGAAATTAAAGTGCTACACAGAACAACACAGACCATTCATATGGTTATGTTTATGTAACTCATTTTATTTGGTTAGACAAGGACGATAAATAGTGATTTTGGTTAGATTTGGTCAATTATCAAAATCGCATGCTAAGTGTATGAAGCAAAATTGAGTATGTGGCTGCGTTCGGACAGCATAGTAAGGTACTGCCATGTGTACGCAATAAATATACGGACGTAAACAAGGGGTCTTTTTAGTTTGCCGCTTTTGCCGACCCGATATCGATCTCAGCGCTCCCATCTTGAAGGACATCCCGGTTCCAGAAAGGCATCTCGAGTAGCGAGGATCGAGAGAACACTGCTGTATCCTTCTTTTCGGCACCAGTGACAAATAAAAGACGCAGCTGGAATGATCTCAAATCATGGTGAGATTCTACAAATGTAATTGTTCTGTTTGTATTCACAAGTTGATCTAACCGCATTCCTTTGTGACATTTCACCTTGATGTGTTTATTCATTGAATGAAACTGATCAAACAGCTGCTATCGTCCAATTATTATATTGATGACAACCTTTTGTTACATTCAGCGCTAATTTGCTTTATTTCCTGTGTTCATACGATACATGTCACTCAATTATATGTTACTCCTTATTTGTGTTGTAACATTTGTGGTGCATGGTATAAAGCCTGTTATGTGTATATACTGTATGTATATATATATGTATATATATATATATATATATATATATATATATATATATATATATATATATATATATATACACACACAATTAAATAGAAATATTTGACATCTGAACATTCCTGTCACAGGTCATGTTGTGAATAGAATTAAATGCAAATATATAAATTGTCAAGGGACAGAGAGGCAGACAAATAGCTGGTGCAGCAAGTTCCATTAACATTGTTATGCTCTCTTGACATAGATCATAAAGTACAACGGAATAACAAAACAATGGACGGCTGATCCCTGCGACACAAGTCACAGCCTCTTTATAATAACTCATTCGGTCAATGCCTGTTGCCACGATCTCGCGATTGTGATTTACATTTGTGAATAAAAAATACACAATAAACAACCGATAACATCAATACAGTGATGCAGAGAGGACGTATTGTTTGAGTGTATTTCCTTGTGAACCGTCTGCTGGTAATGGCATACTTAATGGTTCATTTAGTACGCAGTATATACTGATTTAGTATGTAGTTTGCAATACATTAATATGCAAGTTCAAACAACCAGTGGAGAAAAAAAAAAATAATCAATGGTTACACGACGCAGGATGTTTTAAAGTTTCTAGAATATTTAACAAAAAACATCAACCACCAATCTTTCTCAAAATAAGCCATTTTGCCTTCAATCTTTTTTCATAACTGTATTTTTTCATAACCTCACCTGGAACCTGGTCCCCTCTCTGTTTTGTATAAGGATGCAGCACCATTATGTGATAATGGAAGAAAAAGGCTCCCTGGGAAAATAATCCATGGGGCGATTACATTTTCTCCAAAGCACATTTGGCAACAGCATTTAGTGGTAGATAAAAGTCTTACGAGACAGTGTTGTTATGTGGCAAGATTTGGGCCGCATTCAGCACAACAACAAAAAACATAGATCATTTGAGTGTGAAGCAGCCTGCAGGCATTACAGCACCCACAACTTCTTTTGTAACAATACAATGCACTTCTTTTTTTTACTCTTTCATGTGCACTCTTCATCATTCCTCTCTCTCTACCGTTAGCTACTGTCAACTTCTGTGGGAATGGCAACCTTAATAGTTCTCTGGCACACCACCACCGACGTTAGCCTCCAATATATCACTAACAATTTAATCAAGCAAAGCTAATTAGAGCAAAGCAACAGCAGCTCAAGTGAGTGGGTCATTTGTCATTTGTTGTGTTCGGTGTGACAATGAAACGTCGCTCGACGCCAGTCGCTCACGTGTAGTACCAGCCTCCATTGTGGAAATGTAGAAAGGGTGGGAAGGGGGCTCGCATCCTGACATTCCAGCAGAAAGAGACTTTTTTATGTACGTGAAGTGGGAGTTGAAAGTAAAAAACGGGCACGTTGAATAATACTTTAAACTCACTTTTTCAGTGCATGCGCAGATACATTTGGGTATCAGCGAAGTGAGAAGAAAAAAAATTGCCTGGAGCCTGCTATTAGGAAGACAGCAAAACCCGCCAACTTGGACCAGGGCTCGACAACTTTCCTAGATTCTCATGCAATCGTTTCAGATTTACTGCATTTTTATGCTGGTTTTGTGGACTTCTTTTTGTGTGTGGTCCGAGCAAAGGGCGCCATTAGGGGTCCAATTTGGTGAAGCGGTTGGTGTGATCCCATCGCAACATGGTCTCTAGTTAGTAGTTTGCTAACAATGATGTGGAGCGAGTAATAAAAGGAAAGACTGTTTAGAAACCGAGGTAGTTTTTCTTTGTTGATTGACTGCATTTTTAAATTCAGAACTTATTCCTACTGATCTGCAGTCTGTAAACACAAAAGACAGATGTTCACTTCCAATTTTGTTGCGACGTTAGCTATCACTACTAGCTTTTTGAAACATTACTAGGAGAGACATGTTACTGAAACAAGATGCGACTCATTGGTACCGACAGTAGGTGAAGAAGCTAATGTATATTTCCACACATTAAGTGGTGGGTTTGGTTTAAAAAGGCTCCTTTTTATTTAGTTTTTAGGCATGTTTTCATCTTGGAAAAAACATGGTCAACCAATAATTATCATCAGAGTTTGTGTTGATGAAATGACTGGGGATATGAACCCAGTTTAGAAAGATCAAATATCTGTATAAGGAGGTAAACAAGTCCCCTTATCATTTTAATAAACCAACACACCAGGTCTTCACAGTTGCATCGTTAAGTAAACATTTCACAAGCAATATAGAGAAGTGGAAAAGGTCAATAGTATTTATCAGATAGTGCAAAGTTGTATGCAAACTAAAGATAACCATCAGACAAAAGGGAAAGCAGCAGAGGAACTTACTCCATTTGATAGGCCGACTGTATCCCAAAGCTTGACTTTCCTCACACCTTTCATGCCTCCCTGCTCCCTTAGTCAGCTCAGTGGCAGAGATAAGAGGCGAAAAGCCTGTTTTGAACCTCAGCACAAAACAGCCCTAATGGTCTTAGATCATGTTCCCTCTCTGACACGCCATTAAGTGCTAAATGTTAGGAATTGCATTACTGCAGCTTCTAAGATTAAGAGTGATAAGGAAAAGCTGTTATTCCTATATCCTTTGTGCTCACCAGCAGAAGGCCATAGCTTTCTGCTGATGAATAATTCACGCAGCAAAATCATCCACCACAAAAAGATAAAGGCCCTCCAACCACTCCTCAAGTGTATTGATTTCTGTTCCCCTTGTATGGGACTGAAGAGTGTCAAAGAGATAATGGAAGCACAAACTGTATGAAAGCACTTTCTATGACTTTTAACACATCAAAGATAGAAAACGTTGCAATGGAGAATTCAATATCTGGTTGTGAGATGAGTCTGTCTGATTAAAATTGCATCTTTCCACATCAAGTTAGTTTTTAGTTAATTCTTGGACTGTCTAAATTATATTTTCGGTACAATATACACACAGTTATGCTCTGACCGTCTAGAATTGTTCTGGTTACGTAATTTACTTGCCAGGTCTCATGAGTCAGGTTCAAGCTTTTTGGATTTAGATTTGCCAATGGTAATTTTTTTTAATCCAAAATTGTATTCTTTGATTTTATTTAAACTTATTATTTCATTTAATTTATTTGTGAAAATGATTGCATTCACTTACATTTTTATGTGCAAAGCTTTACAATGAGAATTCAGTAATAATCCTCAGACAGAACAGAATAAAGAAGAAACATAGTTTCACACAAAATACATACTCATACGTACATACACACATACATACTATAGGATTTGTCTATAGTGTCTTTATACAAGGAGATTCTCTGTCCACAACTTTGGTAAACCTTTAGAAAAAGTTATTTGTCGACAATATTCCGCTTTAAAAAATGTAAATGAACGCTTAAACACTTTTTGAGACACTTTATTTTGATTCAGGTAATTCACAAACTGCATCTGAGGAAGTTTTGTGTCAGTCACAAGATTTGCTCCAAAGCGATTTTCTGTCACCAACAGCTGCAAAATCTGATAGACAGAGAGAAATGTGCAATTGTTTATGTGGTTCCCTTTCCTCATTTTTAAAAAGGCAATTACAATCAGATCCCATAAGATCCAGCTCCGGGTCTAATAGCCAGCTTGATGAAACATGAACTGAATGGACGGACCGCCTGCTCCGCCATTTGCTTATTTTAATCTCAATAAATACATCGCTTATGTGACAGCCGATCGCTGGCCCCTCCTGCCCCTTAATTTGGCCTGCTAACTATTCACACCACTGCAGGCCTAGGCTATAGAAACCCCTTCAGGAAGAAAGCCTTAATGAGAAATAATTTCATGCCATATATCTCTGGGTCTAATGGGAATGGAGTTGGAAGGAGAGAGAAAAAAAGTTCAACATTAAGAACTTTATCCTTTCAACTTCATGGAGAGTTTGCTCGAGTCTGTATAGAGAGATGAGCGGTGCAGCAATACATTACAAGGAAGAGAGGAACCCAATGCCGGCTTTGTTGAGCGAGATAATGTTTCATTCATGAAATTGTGCAGGTCTCCTAGATTTGGACGCTAACAAGTATGAAAGAAGAGACTTTAGGCACACATTTGGAATAAAGACTTTAAGTTGGTTGCCGTAATATCAGAAAGGCAACCCATTATATAGTTTATGGAACTCATAAAAGAGACTTGAGGAGATGCTTCACTGTAAAGGATAAAAAGAAACGGATATAATCACAGAATAAAGAATTTGGAAATTAAGCATGCAAAAGTAATTAATGAAATGTGCCTTGATTGACACACTATGATGTGTTGACTGCAAATGCAAAAATTAATAAAATTAAAATCATCGCACACCATAAGTGAAATTGCCATACACAATTAATGAATAATGTCATATTTGCCTCAAACGCGTCATTTGCGCCGCCTAGCGGAAAAAACACTTTCGCAACCTTTGCATGTAATCTGGCCGCACGTCAAATTCGCGCTGCGTTTGATGTGAACACAGCTTAAGGATGGCAATCTGTCTATCTGTCTGTCTGTCTGTCCACTACTTTAGTCCAGACTGAAACATCTCAACAACTATTGGTTGACATGCAATGAAGTTTGGTTTCAAACATTCGTGGTCTCCAGAGGAATACAATTCTCATGACTTCTGTTACAGTGCCATCAGCAGGGGCAATTACTTTGACCTATTCAATGAAATATCTCAAAGAACATTTGGGATTAAAAAAACGGACATCAGCAACAAGCCCTCTTGTCCAAACCAAAAATGAATTTAATAAAATAAAAAAATAAACTACTTTGTTAGTTAGGTGTAGGAAAAGGTCGTCGTTTGGGTTAAAAATAACTACGGAACTGTCGCAACTACATTACACAAGTTACGAGACAAATACATCCACTTCTCAGGGAATTCGGAGTGTGCTTTTGAAGTCTTTATACTTCCCCGTGCATGATTACGGGCTACGGAATAATTTAGTGGTATATGGGACCAGCCTGTCCACTGTGAAAGAGAACATGTAATGAAGGAAAGATACACCTCAAAATGCTAACGCAAGTAATGTGGTTACCCTATATTATGCAAGTTACGGGACAAATACATCAACATTGACTTCTCGATGGGGATCGAACAGCGGCCTCCTGGCTGAAAGATCCCTGTTTGACCCGTCTGCCCTAGGTGGGCTTTTACGGTCTTAATACTTCCTCGTTCATTATAACATGGAACATACAAAATGATTTTGTGGGATACCCTCAAATTACGTAGACCCATGATTTTACGTAGGTATAGCTATGTATGCTGAATGAGAGCATTAAAGAGGAATACTAAAGTAAAGTACAAAATTGTCATACAGTATTTGAGTGAATGTAGCCCTTAGTAAAATTTCACCACAGTACAGTACCATTACTTGGATATGCCATAACTGCATAGCTGCATAGCAGCTGTCCAGAGCCTCCTCCGGACACGCAACATCTCCTGATCACTGGATCCCTATTTAAAAACACATGCGTCTGCTGAGGATGATAAGTGGCTCATCACGGTCCATTAAGCGCACGCCGGTGAACGTTCCACGGAGACAATTTAGAGTATAAATCGTCCATAGGCCCAGACCCACAGTCAAGCGTAGACAATTGTAGGCATTACCGTTGTTGAAGAAATGGAAATGGAATTGACTTGTGCCCTCACCACATCCTAATCAATCTTTTTTTCCCCCATTGAAGTGACTAATATGGAAATACAGGAAGAGGAAGCCAATCAAATAGATGCATAAATGCCTAAATTGGCAATACCGGACAAACAGTGCTGCCTCATTAGGTATTGTATTCAGAGGTCGTTTAATAAACCGATATGAAGATTTCCCTTTAAAAAAAGGTTTAGTGTTTTTTCTTCTGTAAAAATATGTCTGACAATACATATTTCCAAAAATTAAATGGGTGTGAGAAGAGCTCCCCAAACATTGGCGATGATTTGACAATAACTTGCGCTGTTTGTATCTGAAACACATTGGGAGGACAAAAATCTCTATCAGATGGAGAAAAAAAGAATTGTGTGCCCGGAAAACTACTCAATAATAAAAAAAAGATTCCAGCTCAATAACTTCCAAATAAAAAATGTATGCCTCTCTGGCCAAGAGCTTTATACCGCAGGACATTGCTCTCTGACTGAGACTGCCATTGTGTAGGAGAGGATTTTGTGTGAAAGTCTGGCATAAACTGAAACTTATATTTTGTATCAACTTTTATGTACCTCTGCCCTTTTTATACCAGTAAACCTTTTAAATGGTCTTACTGTGGATTTAAACGCCGACAGTGATGATCTTAGGAGACACACAGGGTTTATTAACATTTATAGCTCCATATTCCCTCTGTATGTAGAGTATTAAATGCCCAGCAGAGAGCTGGTTGGCAGTGAAGGCTTTATGACCTCATACGATGCACAATTGTGAAAGATGCAAAATCACATTTTGAGAGGAAACTATTTGACCTTACAAGACAATGTAGTCCGTTTTGGCCTGCTTTTAAAATGAGCACGACAAACTGTTGGTTATGTGAAAAAGCTAAATGTGTTGCACATTTTGATGGCTCTGTTAAAAGAAAGGGCATCACCCCACACACAATCATCACTCTCGATGATATAATCTCCAGCCCTAATGTTGGTTCACACACACACACACCCACACCCACACCCACACACACACACACACGCATACACACACACACACACACAGTGCGTGTTACAACACATTGACTACATAACCAATCAGACATACACACTGCAGCCTCCATGTGTTGCTTTCTATGCTAATTAACTGATTCATGACAAACGATTAAGAACAAAATGGCCATGTTTAGTTTCAGGCAACCATGCGAAGCGACCGTTACTGCTGGATGAGTCACTGATGGTAAAGAATATAATGTGATTTAAGACAAAGACATTTCACGCTTAGTCAGTAACCTCCACAGGATCCAAATAAATATCTTTGTTTGTCAAAATCACACAAGGAGATAATTCACGATCAATCATCTGATCTTCTTCCTCAATACACATGTATTTGTTGTTGGTGTGCAACACGTTTGTTACTTCCCCCGTGAGGCCTGACCCTTCGCAGCACGTGGTACAAAATCCAGTTTGTTCACCTGACAAGTTTAATGGCACAATTTATAACGAAACAGGCTTATTACTTAGCTCACACGTGTACAGTCCTTGACCCTGTGTGGCCAATGTGCTAAATTGTGGCCAGATTGTAACGGGATATTGCGGTATAAGTGGTAGTGTCTATGATGCGATTCCCTGGATAATAAATGTTTGTCTGCAATGTTCTGCAGTGGGTGCCAGCAGTAATATTTGTTCCTAAAGTGCACTGAAGTAGCATATCACATGCCACAGTCAAACTGTTTGAAACTGAGATTATAACCAAAAATACCAGTATACATTCCACTGGCAAAATATTATTCACACAAAAAAGGAGAATCCCTACTATTGTTTGTGAAGCATTTAACATATAATTGTATTTCAGGCAATGCACTCACACACTTGTATAAGTCATCCTGTCCTATTTCACATCATTTATTGCGTTTACTTTACTTCCAAATTGAATGATTTGCTTTTTGATCATGTTCTCAAATGTATTTTTAAGGACCAAACATCATGTTCTATACATGTCTGTTTGAACTTTGGTCTTCAGTTAAGTGGGAAAAAAGTTAATTAAATAGAAGGAAACAAAGAAAACAATGAACTGTATCACCTTCTGGTTCACTGGTGTAAACAGACACTGGTGTTTTAGCGGCCGTACAAGGCGGCATACGGTCACACGTGTTCATAAACGCAAGCTAAAACTATTTAAAAAACATCAAACAGCGGGGAATAGCAGGCTAATAATTACCTTATCATCGTTGCATGTTCCACCTGATTGATGGCAGAACTGTAGTGGCAAAAACGCTATAAGCGGATGCAATGTGGCGGAAGTGGCCACCTCCTAATCATCTACGCAGGAAAAACCCTAAACAAAGCAGGCATTTGGTCCGCTACGTTAGCTAGAGACTGTATGTCTATGTGTAATATCAAGACAGATCAAATGATGTAGCGTAAATTAATGTGATTGCATAGATTCAGTTAGATTGGGGATGTGCTATCCTAGTTTGTTATACAAGAAAACAAATAACTGTCCCTGAAGAGTTACTGTATTTCCGCAAAATCTAAATAGCATTCACCGTAAATGCTTTTATATGAAGCAGGCCTTTACTAGAGGCAATCCTTTACCTCCCTCGTTTCTTATCTGCTCCCATTTGCCCCGTTAAAGTTTTGTTGTAGCATTCGGCTGCTGATACAATCGTAATACTTCCTGTCTCCATTTAAAAAAAACAAAGCCTTGGGGTTTTAGTGTGACGTTAACACACATAGACCGATGCTCATAAGCCGCTCTCTGGTGGGGGAACCCGAGCTACTACAATAAAAAACTGAAGCCTCGTAGCCATCATAATGAAACTCGATAAAGCTAACACCTGTCTTTTGGTCTTTTTTAAAGAATGACCATTAAAAGCTATTGACCAGAGTATTGTGGGAGGAGAAATGTTTTTGAAACTAATGTTCTCATGGACATGTACAAACGCGTTAACGCAGCAAACCATTAACGTCGTTAATTATTTGATCATGCGTAAACTCGTTTTTTTGTTTTTTTTTGCATTGGGAGGGGCTTAATGCTGCCGCACCAGGTGCTGCACTTTAAATCTCTCCCAGACGGCGTAGTTCAGACCTGGGCATCTTACGGCTCTCCCAGTCCGGCCCGCGTGAGGTCAATCAAAAAAGAAAAGGAAATTAATAAGATGCACGCCATAAATGCAATACAACGGCACTGCTTTTCCTTTGAAGGCGATTCACGTATGCGCGCGCGCTTCCGCAACCTCACAGACCGGCTTGTTGCCAACAGACTGACGCATGTATTGTTCTGTAGTTTTTATCCTCCACCTCACAGAGCGCTCCAGATTGAACATTAAAAGCCGCCGCTGAGATAACTGTTAGCTGTCCTTCACATCTCCACCTCATTCAACCAGACTTCAGTGCACTTGTTCAAGCCAACACAGACTAGACTTTTCTCACTGTGTAAGAAAAACTGAACAACATCAAAAGTACTGATTGCTTATGTATGAAGTTAATAAATTGCTGGTCTTTAACATACATCTTTAAGGTAAGCAACACACTGAACATGACAAAAGAAGGAGTGGCTTGTCCCTCACAGGGACCCTTACTACTGAACAGACTGTTTATGTTGTTCCCTGATAAAAGACAAATGTTTCTTCCTCAGCATGATATTAAGCTGTTTTACATTAGAATAAAATAGTCTATAACATCTGAAAATAAATACAATATTTAATTGAATGACCAGTCATATAGAAGCATTACAAAAATTAAATAATATTAAATTTTCTTCCCTGGCATATATTTTTGATTTATATACTGTTGTTAACTTGCTGTTGTTCCAGAGTGCCTACTATATTGTTCTGATAACATTACTTTAAAATAAAAGCACGCAATACACTAGTTTTTACTTCATTATTGAATTTGGCGCATAATGCGATTAATCGCAGAAGAATCATGCGATTATTCAGTTAATTTTTTTCAACTTTGCCCAGCCCTATATATATATATATATATATATATATATATATATATATATATATATATATATATATATAAGAAAATGTGTTATCCTCATTAGTTAATGTCAAATCCAATGAGTAGTTGTAAATCTCATTAAACAGCAGCACCAGTAACACCAGTATCAACACACAAACTATTCATGCCCCGAACACGACCCCTCATGAAATGACATTCCATTTAACAAGAACATGTGGTTGTAAGAGAGTCTCGAACAGGTCATGATGGGACTTGGCGCAGTCGTGTCAACCCAGTCTCTCTCTAGTGTTCTGTGTTCTGTGGGGATGCCGAGTGTCATCTGAGAGACCCGTGGAGTCTCGACACGCAGTCAGATGAGTAGATAGCGGAAGTTTATTTAGTATCGGTTTCAAAGAGTATTCATCAGCATTAACTAAGGTATTTTTCCACATCAGTATTTTCTCACCCCCATGTTAAAAGGTTTGTCTAAGTTAAGGCTATTTAAACTACTTTTGTTGGATGAAGGAAGGAAAGATCATCATAATGGTTAAGAAAGAAACATACATGTGGCATTTGGGCAAAACAACAAAGGCAATTTCTGGGTGATATCCAGAGTTCAGGAACAATAACCGAAAAAAGGTGACCGCATCGGCAAAAATAGGGCGTAGAATGACAGAAGAAAAGTAAAGTCTCAACTGGAAGTACATTCCTATAATAAACTTTCTTACATCCCGACTGTCCGTGTGGGTTTTCGAACACCCCTTGATGTTAAAATGCAGAGTCACCTCATGAACTGATGCTGTCTGACCTAATTGGCTCGTGGTGGGGTTATTTATGCCAAGTTCCCCTGGGGAAGTAATACAGTTGGTGCCTCTGACCAATGCTGTAGGTTTTCTAGTGAGGACAGTTCTCAAGAGACGCCCACTCTAACTAACTTTTCACGAATACTTTTGAATAAACCAAGTCTTTTTTGTTTTGTTCAGAAGTATCTCGCTAAACAATCTATTAAAGCATTTCATCTACGGTGTTTACAGCTTTTAAAAGAGTTTCTTTCAGGTAAAAAAAAAAAAGTCCTGGAAGACTATCTATATGTCACTGTTCCAAACTTTTAAGAAAAACAAAGGAGATTTTGAAAAATGTCCTCCCAGACGAGCTCCGTGCCTTAGGAACGCCCCTAGCATCCAGAGAAACAAGTCTTTTGAAAGGTTATTTTGGAGGAGAGACGGAGGCGACACAACACAAAAGGTTCCAAGTCAGATTTAAAAAGACAAAAGTTTTCACACAATAAGTCTTCATCCAGTCATCTCACACATGCACGTTCATTTGGCACACATTCACAATAACTCAAGGAAAGTATTTTTCATGTAAATATGCAAAAAAAATCCATTGGATACAAAAATGTCAAATGCTTAACAGTCATTCTGTGCCAACTAATATAATTAAGAGAGAACAGTCAGTAGAACAAAAAAACAACAATCTCAACAGGAACAGCCATACAGCATGGGGAAAGTGAGAGAGAGAGTTGTGTGCTATAAAAACCATCAATCCATCCGTGAGCGGTACCCGCTCATCCCAGCTGACTTTGGGCGAGAGGATGTTGACAGACGCAATAAAATCATCCAGCACAAAAGAGCAATAATTCTCCTGGAATTTGTACAAGAGGGAGCCATCAACAAGTTCAGAATGGACATTTGAAATCCAGTGATACAAGAATAGATACATTACAATACGAGGAACACACAAGAGCAAATCAGAACAAATGCAATATCAGAGAAACTTAGATGAAAAGAATACAAATGTGATACAAAAAAAAGATGTTTGTTCCACATTTGCACAAAATCCAATAACAACAACAACAACAACAACATGTTCGAGCGCCAAGAAATCATTGATGATGCATCAACCCATTTGATGTCTAAAAACAGCCACCACTGCTGTCGGTCTTTTAATAGACACACGTGTAGACAAGTTCTCATTGTGGACTACAAACGAACAAGCAAGTGGACTTACACATGAAGGGGAGATCACACCATATGCCGTCAGTATTTTAAGGTATAACACTTCTTGCATCTGGTAAAAATGGCTTTTGGGCTTCATGCAGATAGACCACATTGGCTTTGTTTCAACATGGAAGACACCTAAAGATGGAGCTTTGATGTCTGAGTCATATTCGTCATCTGGTGGCAATGCCAGATGTAGTTGGAAATATGTTAATCGATATTGATGTTGTTTTTTTCTTCCTTTTTTAACTGTATTTAGTGACATCAAGAACGTGTTTATGGGGTTTTTCTTTTTTGAGGATTTTGTGAAAACATTGCAAATAAAATCCCAGTAGATTAGCCGTTTCAAAAATACTCAAACCAGCCCATCTGGCACCAACAACCATGTCCTGTTCAAAGTCGTCTTGACTGATGTACTGTATGTCTCGATGTATGCCTACATTCCAAAACGCATTGCTGCTACACGACTGGCTGATTATGGGCTGTTGAAGAGGTGTACCTAATAAAGTGGCCGGTGAGTGTATATTTTCTGTTAAACACAAGCATGCACAGCCTATACATTGTTAGCGCTGGTTCTTAACTGTTAACCCTACAACTCAGATAGTGTTGGCCTCAGAGCACCATGGTCCTTTTAGCTACTGCCAAATGGTTAGATTAAAAATATACATTTTTGTGAACGTTACAAAGAAACTGAAATATATATATGCTGAAGAATAAAAACGTTAATATTCGCAACACGTATTTACAGCCCAGTATATTTTTGTCTCTTTTTTTTATCTGCAATGACTGCACCATTTTGACTTGCATACAGAGCCCTCCTGTGCCAGACTTTTGAGAGGGAAAGGGAAAGTGAGGACGTTTTGGTGATCAAAGTGGACGACAGCTTTTCTAATGAAGTGTATTGACATGCCATCAAAATGCAAAATATTCAAGCCAACACCTGCATCATTCATCACCTCCGCCAAGGAGGTTCGGTTTGTTGGTGTGTTTTGTCAGCAGGATTATGGAAAAAATAATTTAATAAAAACTTTGTGGAAGGGAAACTTTGTGTAGCAGAAAGTTTGCCTTTCACTGACATGTTTCTAGTATATTTCTTGTGTCTCCAGGGCAAAAAAAACAACAACCCACGCCCACAGAATTATTAAATCTGCAGTCTTGAGACTTTAGGTATTTATCAGTCAGGTTTGCCATTTAAGATGCGCCACATAACAGAACCCACATTCCTACCTGACCTCCATCATTAAATGAACACGCCGATGTGAATAGGAAGTTGTTCCCCAACATCACCGAGGAGGTAAACTAGAGCGTCTTTTAACAGCAAACGCTAATGTTCTGCCGCTCATTGCCATCTTCTCTTGTGACATTTCATCTGATATGACAAGCTTGCGTACATTCTGTTTGTTTTACTGATGAGAGGGTGGGAAAACTAGAGCTTGTTCACGCTTTTAATGCATTTATTTAGTCTCAAGTATTTAACAATAATAGGTCATGTGACATCAATCCTGAGGGTGACCAGTCTCTCCACCCTGCTGATCTCCAAGATGGAGGAGCTGTCTGAGACGACGTTCTACAACCATTAAAACACCACTTCCCAGGAGTCAGCAAAAAAAGACTCCCTTCAGACTGAAATCGCATCTATTCAAGCTGCATCTTTTTAATTAAAACAGTAGCACTTGAAGTTTGTTCAGTCTATTTGCTGAAGTTGATTTCCTTGGATGATTCTTTTGTAGCTTTCTTTTAGTTCCCTTCTAAAGCTCCCTTTAATTCCCTTCTTTTAGTTCCCTTCTAAAGCTCCTCCACAGGCCGCTAGGAACAGGAGTGAAACTGTGACTTACAATGTTTGGTTGTGCTGTGCAGGTGGACGGGTCCTCCTCCTCTTTTTAATTGTCAGCCGTGCTCTGCTAGAGGACGAGGACATGAAGAGGTACAACTCCAGAAACCCTTAGTAGTACAAAGTAATACTTTGTTGTTCGATCAACGAGTGGCTTTCACAATAAAACATATCACAAAGAACATTGACACAGTATTTCAGGGGTAATGGTTATTTTTGGAAAAATGTCTGAAAGCCACATGCTGATCTTGTCTCTTTTGTTGCTTTCCAGGAGTTCGTCATATGCTCCTCCGGGGTATTACGATACAGCAGCAGCAGAATGGTTTACTTCCATCTGTGTTCTAATTTTCTGCACTGTTGTTTCAAGGATCCAGTGTGTTCATTTAGCCAAGAGAGGGAGTTTGATTTTAGCTTTCTGATTTTCATCGGAGCAACGGGGTCAAGAATGGAACGACACTGACTAAATAGTTCATGCAGATTTTGTGGAAAGACGTTTGCTGACTCTGGAGTCTCTGAGCAGAAACCAGAAGAACGTACCAAGTCTCTGTCGGCGCTCCTTTAACTGATTGTACACAATATTAAAGGATTCCACTCGATCAAGGAAGTCACCAGTTATAGGGAAAGAAATGGCAGCAAACATTGATATTTAAATCTTTCAGAGTAAGCACTCTGTCATAATACATTGATCAAACAAAAGGTAGAAAGTCTGAAAGGTCTGTATTAAAACTAAAATGCATAGTAAGGGAACCGGGCCTGTTATGAGAACTTCAAGACTTCAAACCTGTCATGTAGAAAAAAGCTAAACCACAAATTCTCTTAATAAGGTCAAGTCCATGGAGAGGTCTAAAATCAGGTAGTGCAGTCTCAACTGAGGCAGCGGAGTCAACCATCTCCAAAAACAAGTCTATATTATTATCTCCCCACCTGAGACCTTCTGATCTAGGGCCTGCTGTTTTAGATTACTGGACCACCACATTGTTTTGGTCAATTCAGACACACCTGTGTTTCAAGTAATTGATCTCACGTTTCCAGTAAAGCAAAGGATTGCTCAAAAAGTGCAAGTCTCAAAGTCATAGAAACTATTTAGGGAAGAAATGTGCTTTTTTACGACTTTAAACATAGATAACAAGGCTTATTATTATGCTCTGGAAGAGACTTTGACATTAGATTACTCAGAAAGTACAACATACAAATAGTGAATAGACTAAGAGGCACTTGGAAAACATGCTTTTTAGACTGCATAGTAGTACATTCATTTCACTCCTCACTCTACGCAGTTTGCTTAGCAGCACCACCTTCATTGTTTCCGTACAAAGTTTCATGATCAATGTGCTGGCTGGAACTGTACCAACAGACCATCAAATATGACCTCAAGTAAAATGTCCACCCATGACAACTTTGTAATTAAAAACATCTCAGCTCTTGTTTTATAATAAATATATTTTCATATTGATGCTGTGATATAAGTATAAAACACCATCTACAGAGTGGTTCTATTCTGCACTTTATCAGTGAGTCGTGCTTATCTGAACTTAACTGGTCCCTTGTTGAAGGAAGAAAATGTTTTTTTTCTTGTTGTTTCAAATCTAAATACTCAATTCAAGACACACAAGCAGAGTAGAGTTAGTCATTCACTGCCTAATGCGGATGTTGACTATAGGTCAGGGAAGGTAATGAGGGTCGATACGTCAACACTTAATAAGGTAACCATGGGAAATGCACCCATGGAAATAATGTATTAACAAGCTCTCTTCTGCCACACAATCAATGTAAACACAATAGGTAAACATGCCAAATAAATAATGGTGGAGGACACAAGAAGGAAAAGAAATAGAATACCTACAGTTGTGTATAGAAAAATCCATATTACATTCTGTATGAGCCAAGCATCATTAAGACCAACAGTTGCTAGCACTACCCGGTAATTATACACCACACTGTTGCTACACTGGTGCCAGCAATTTAGCAGTGTCTGGTTGTCTGAAAAGATGGAAAGATGTTTCTTAAAGCTACAGTCACCCACACTACATTCGTTTGCAACATTTCTACTGTTGGAAGTGAAGGGTTTTAATAACTTAGTTTGTCACATTTGGACTTGCACAGTGTAAAAATAAATTGTTTATGTGTACATTACAATGCATGAAATATGATAATTAATAAGGCATGTTATTATGAAGAATGTGTAATTGTATGCATATGAAGGTCACTGTTTTTATTAATGATTAATGTGTGAATGGATTTTAAAACAACGTTTGCATAGTGCATGTGGACTGTTTTATTAGAAGGAAGTGTAGTTCTCTTGTTCGCCTGAGGTGGCGGAGCTAAACATTGACTTTTGAGATGATAGAATCTACCCTTTTCTAGAGAAGAAGAAGAATAGCTCCGCCCCTGAAGCTGCAGGCCCAATGAACATGGTTATACCATTGGAGGTGTTATAATGGAAGTTAATAACCAGTAGGAAGAGCTTTAAGCTCTGTGAGAGGATATACACTAACTCGCGAGACTGGAAGGGGCGCTCTTGGACAACAAAGGTGGCATGTAACTGGGGGACGGACTGTGAATCTGTGAGAAAGAGAGGGCCTCAATCGAGAATGCACAAGCTGTTTTTTGTGATCAACCTTTTATTAAATACTTTTTAATTATAACTCATCGCATTCTGGACTTTTACTTCCCATGACCACCCGGGATTTTAAGAATACTCTTCAGAAGCAAAAAACATGGCTAAAATATATAATCGTTGAACATAATTTATGTAATGGTCGTGTTTGACCATCGTTGGTATCTGTTATTGCACTGACCAAGTTGATTGTCGTGGTCTGGGACATCTGCAACATTGCTGAAAGATTTTTTTGGGGATAAAAACCCCGTAGGCATACAAAGGTATTGCAAACCACCAAATTTAAACATCCATGACAGTGTACAGATCAATGTCCTTTTTCAACTTTTACCTATTCATGTATTCAGTTTTATTTTCTGTGAAATCAGGGATTGTGATTGACATTTTCGTGTGGTCTCACCTGCTTCTTTTCAGCTTGTCTCACTGCCACAGTTACTGACATGAGACTTAATTCGATCAATGCTGCCACGTTCCCAGATATGTGCTAAATCTTCAAATGAATTAATGAGTACAATATCATCATAACCCATAGAAACAATGGTCAAAGCGACACAAATGACAGGAGTCACACTACACCCTCATTTTCCTTGAACCAGCAAAGTAAACCCATTTGTGTTGCCGAAGTTCCCTTCAATAGTCTCACTGTTTGTGTCTTTGCATGTATTTGCTTCTGTCGATACCAAAACACAAGAAGTCAAAAGGTCAAAACAAAAACAACAACACCAATGCCACTCTGCCAACAAAAAGATGCAATTCGTTGTCGGGTAAAAAATGCAATATAAAAAAAGTACCTGGGTGACCCCATCAGTCGATGTGAAGCCACTGAGTGTACCCATCGAACCCTGCATTCACTATTGTATTGTCATGCTAAAAGCAATGAGTCAGCGCTGAGAGAATGTAGATCTTAAGGTCACACTGGGTCTGTGATGCGTAAGCCATGCTAATGGCTGCTCCGAATGCACCTCTGTTGAGATATTTTAAGACATGCCCAGGTAGAAAACCACGTGTGACGCCATATAGAGAAACAAACACTGCACCAACATTCTCCGCCCCAGCGATCCAGCAGACAAGAAATCTCTTTTTACTTCCTTCCTTGTCGCCTAAATTACCTGTGTATCTGCTTTGTGGAGATAGGCTCTTATCTCATATTGAATAAGGTGACAGGGAGCAGCATGGTCTGTGAGGTGGATCCGATGGGAGGGCATATCTTGTAGGCGGTGGCTCTCCGCATCATTGGCAGTCTCCCCATGCATTATTTGCTGTGGGAGCTCCGCTTCAACGTCTGCTCAGCACTCGTTTCCCCGTGTGAGCAGTATTGTTGTCCTCGCTGCTGAACATCCGGCGCCGCTCTGCCTCTGATCACGCTCAACACAGAAGGGGTGATGTAGAAATTAAAGACATTGCATTGTTGAATTTTCTACTCAATATGGATGAAATGTTACTATGTGTAATGTAACTTGGGATGCTCATAGCAACACATTTAACAGATAATTATAATAATTAGAGACTTACCGCCTTGTCGGATGTCCAAAGACACATCCCCAGATATACACTATCGTTCAAAAGTTTTGGGTCACTTTGAAATTTCCTTATTTTTCAAAGAAAAGCATGTGAAACTCGTCAGTCTGTTCTTGTTCTTAGAAATTAAGGCTATTCCATGCCAGAAATTGCGAAGAAACTGAAATTTTTTCTGGGTGACCCCAAACCTTGTGTATATATAAACTATTTGTTTGTATATTTTATATCAGTGTCATTTATTTTCTCTCAAGGGTGCTAAATTCAAACGTCAGAAGTGCAATTTTCCCTCAGATCAACACTATTACATCCATCAACACTGTTGCCGTTGGTTGCACTGTTAGCTACTAGCCGTCGCCATGTTGAGAGCCGTGTGGAGGAAGTCCCTCAATCATAGATATACTCTGAATTTGGCACCTTTAGAGAAAAAGAAAAGATGGACCTAATCGAAAACGATTGAAATGTTGCAGGTTCTGCACCAACACATTCCCATCCCCTCATTCACGTGAAAATCAAGCAGCAGGCTGGTTTGAGAGCTGGCCAGCGGAGTGGAAGTTGATCTGGAAACAGTTCTGCTCCCTGTTTTATTCTATCAACCTGCGACTGCAGCTGTGGTCAGCCAGTCCGACAGATGCACTAGTAAACAGCCACATCACGCTCAACTAATTTGACAATTAATCTTTAAAAGTAATTAGACTTTTAAACGAGGACGCACATGCACGCACATGCAGGCATGGATGGATTACTGAGCGGGCCTGCCGGGCACATTATCAAGAGCCCAAAGCGTCAGTGCCCCTCTTCCTCGGCTTTCAGCAACAAAATGTCACTTGAAGAGACTCAAAAAGACCACACAAAACAACCACAAAGAGACACAAAATGAAAACAAAGAGACACAAAACAACCATAATGAGACACAAATAACTACAAAGAGACACAAAATGAAAACAAAGAGACACAAAACAACCACTAAGACACGCAAAATAAAAACAAAGACACAAAACAACAAGAAGAGACTCAAAAAGACCACACAGAAATGAAATAAAACTACAAAGAGACACAAAACAACCACAAAGAGACATAAAACAACTAATCATCTCAAACGCCTGTGTGTCTTGCTCTTACGTTGGAGAGGTTGTGGGGCTTTTTGCACGTCTGTGCCTAGGTGTCCATTGTCTCTCCTCCACCCATGCATGCCGGTGATCCACATTCCCACCAACACTTGCATATAACTCCTCTGAGGGAGACAGAGGAAGACTGCCAGCAAGGAAACATGAATGCAAGTTTCGAAATGTAAGAGCAAAAAAAAAATGATTCTCCGTTGCAAATGTTTCATGAGGAAAGAAATGTATTCAGCACGTTAGTCAGACCATAATGCATGTATGAGTAAAACTAAATAAAGATTTGTTTTATTGTTCCCAAGAAAACACAGGGCACCTTTAACTTGTGTATAGTCTAATACATTTAACCAGGAAATACGAATGGATTTAGTTATTACAATTTTTTCCTATTGCTTACACACATTTTGCTAAATTTGGCTCATTGTGTCAAAACTCTACACACAAGCAAATAAGACATAGCACTGGGAAATAAACCATTCGCATCTATGTCAAATTGAAACTCTGCTATCAAAACCTAACAATCCTTTGTCAATATGTCACTCTGATGACAAAATGATACCCACTTGCATCATATGAATACACTTTCAGATCAGCAGCAACACACTAGTCTACTTTATATAAAAAAACTGCAGTCTTTTGTTTTCAATGTTTTTATTCAGTTCCACAGAGGGCATGTTTTCACAACAACCAAAAAAATGAAATACTGAATTCAAAATCATTACATTAGTATATTTTACAGTACAGTAAATTCAGTTAAATCAAACAATAAAACAAACAATACACTACTGTAAACACAGAAAAACACAATTGTGCGCAAGTGGGCTTATGGATCCTGGTGTCTGTTGGGGTCTGGCCACAGGATCTCATCAACATCACAAACAATGTCTTCTGTTGCTGAGCATCGCGGAAAATATCCCCTTGTGTGGAGAATCCATCCCTGGATTGACCTCAGCTCGATGTCTCTGCAGGCCTGTTCCATTGCCTGCAGAAGAGGCATACGGGCATGTGGTTGGCGGTCATATACGCGCCATCTCCAAGTGGAAAATAATTCCTCTATAGGATTTAGAAATGGCGAGTAAGGGGGCAAGTACAGAACTTCAAATTGATCATGGTTGGTGAACCAGTTCTGGACCAGAGCAGCCCGATGGAAACTAACATTATCCCAGACAACAACAAACTTGGGCTGCTCTGGTCCATCCTGTACAACCGCATCATGAAGTGCATCTAGAAATGTGATTATGTGTTGCGCATTATAGGGACCTAGTTTGGCATGATGGTGCAGTAGCCCTCGAAGACTTATGGCAGCACACAATGTGATGTTTACCCCTGTTTTTGCTAAGGTTGAATCCAGCCTCGTCAATGTAAATACATTCATGCGGCTGGGCAGCTCCATCCATGTCCAAGATTCTCTGTAACAAAAAATACATATTGTGGATGGCTTTACTCAAAGCACACACTTACACTACTACATATACAGAACCGACCCACCCCACCACACAGGTACCTGAATGTATCTATGTGGTACTAATCCAGTAGCACATATTCATCTGTTGCTGGACTGCACCCATTCTTTATTGTATATCTAAAGGACTGAAACACTTACCTGTACATATTCATGTCGACGTTCTTTGACCCTGACACCGTTCCTTTCAAATGGGACCCTGTACAGTTGCTTCATGGTCATGTTGTGCTTTACCAAGATCCGTCTGATAGTTGTAATGCTTACTCGATTTATGTTGTTGAATACTTGCCCATCTGCAAGTATTTGTTGCTGTAGCTGACGGAGACAGATTGCATTGTTTGCTCTGACTAGGTTCACTATGGCAAGTTCCTGCTGTTGGATGAACAGGCATTGGCGTCTTAGGTAGTAGGTCTTCTAGCCATTCTGTAGAAAAATGCAACCACAAATTGTTCTCGTTTGCTTCTTTTTTACAGTACTGTGTATACTAAACTTTACTGTATTTACCATACACAGTACTGAAACATCTCAATACGTTATCACGGTATGTTTCACAAAACTACCACTTTTGTTGAAAAAGGAGCATTAGGCACCCTGGAATACAATACATGTGATACAGTAACGTGATATGGTACAGTACTGTAAATACTCTAGATACAGTCTGAGTAGAGTGGAGAGTTGAAGACATACCTGTTTGCCAGTCGGAATGTCCTTATTATGGATGAAACTGTGAAGCGGCTTAGATTAGGATGGACTCTCTGCCCAGCTTCCCTCATAGTCAGGCCATGGTTTATGACACGGTCCACCAAAGTTGCTAAGGTATGGTTACACTTTGTTTAAGGTATAGTAACAACAACTTCAAGTTATGTTACTTTGGTTTAAGCATGTGTCTATAGTGTTCAAGCAACGGACAAAAACTGTAAGTTACTCAACAGTTCCAATAAATTACTTACAATATTTTAATAGTATAATTTTATTAATCGTACTACTACTACTACTACTATTTATAATGATATTGTTAATAATGGATATTACAAAATGGTTGATCCTTCTTGCAACATGCTAAATATATTCAGTGAGTTCAGCTACTTTTTTCTGAATAGCTTTAGCTTGCTGCTTTCCAGCGAAGAAAAGACATCAGAGAAAAAAAAATATATAAGATTTCTCTCATCATCACAAATTTGAAGTAAGAATAGGAAGTAGATGACACAAACTGGTGTCAACAAACCGACATGTCTTTTTATTCAACCCAATGAACAAAAACAACCAGTATTTGACGTCTGCATTTTAATGTCCCCGTCTGAAAGCGGCTGTCGGCCTGGACAACACCTTTACAGATTTGTTCGACTTCCAACGCGTCCGTGTGCATTCGCTCGTCGTAAGAAGCTGTACTTTCACAGGTCGCAGACAAGTGCCAAAGTGAACGCTCCGAGGAGCGAGGTAGATGAACTACTGTGAGCTCGCTAACAGGCAATCTCACGATGTGTCACTTTACCATTTGGGACGTGATCAGGTTAGGATTAAAACATGTGAAAACATATCTAGTGACGTCTAGCTTTGCATTTAGTTTGGGTCCTACACATCCTCATTTTGACACATCCACTCAGATTTCTGCCGCCATTCGGGTACAATTGAGGATCACATTTACATAATAAATGTGGCAGGAGTAACTCTGAATTAAGCAGCTGGCTGCTGCCGCTGATGCCATCTCTTCACTTTGATGCAGAGTTGCAATCCAAGTTCAAAGCTCTGGCTAGCACGTTAGACAACTACTTTGAGTTGCATATGCAGCCTTGTTTTGCCAAATAAGTAATAATACAAGATTTAATAAAAACTAATTATTCATAATTCTTTTTTATGTATTCATGGTTTTATGTATTTCACAACCATTTAGCATACTCTATACACTCTCATAGTCAACCATTCACCCATTACAGATATATCTGACAAATGTGTGCAGAACATTCTTTACACCAAATAAACAATCTTTGCTATTCACTGTGCCATTGTTAGCTTGAAGTAAAAGTGAAAAAAATATATTTATAATTAAATCGTTCCAAGAGGATTAGAAAACATAGATCATTTAGACTAGAGTAACTTATAATCACATAGTAATGCACTGATCACTCTTATAATGCATTTGAAAAAATATTATGCTTAACGAGTATGGGAATTATAATAAACTATGATTAAAAAGATGTAGGTGAGCAGCAAATACGTAAGTATTACGATACTTGAACTTACAAGTTCTCATAAAATGCTTTATCGTGAGTGCGTATAACTATAATCGGCAGATTATAGCTCGTAATTATGTTTACAATACATTATAGACGTGGAGGTCATAGTGTTACCACAACGTGTCTCCCCTGCCCCCACTCTTCTGGTGTACAGTATTCTGGTACAATAACACTATTGTGTTCGTGGCAGAGCTTTCCTTCAGACAGTGAGGCTATACATCACGCCGCCCCGACCTGCCGTCCAGCAGGGCTGAGAAATGTGCAGCAAGAGACTCAGGCAGACGCGCGCAGGACTCTTTTTTTCTTCTTCTTCTTTTTTTTTTAGCTTGTGAAAGGATGAAATAACTTCATCCAGGAACAGCTCCATCTATATCACACCCCGAGTCCACACCAACCTTTTCCACATTCAACTCAATAATGCATCGTTACAATTCTGTTTATTTCTAAACTGAATATGAAGGAGGAATCAGAATCGGGAAGCAGCCACATACTATGTAATCGTAAAAAAATTATATGAATTCAAGCCACCAAGTTGTCAAATATGTTAGCGAGGCATTTCTCACATTCTGTATATACGAGCAGAAAAACCATTAACAGGTCAATGCTGCGCTGTGACATGGACTCAAAAAGTCAACTGGCCTCAGGTGACAGGGCCACGTTATTCCCAGCAGCAGCAGGGGAGAGGGGGGGTCTGTAATGGAGGACTTGTCAGGGCTCAAAAGAGGATTCATAACGATATCTTTAACAATAGACTGCCCGACTGCCAATGAGCCCCTGCCTGTCAAAGGAGCAGAGCCAAATAAGATGCCTCCTTCCTTTTCCTGGAAAATAATATAAATCTGAGGGTTTCTAAGAATAAAATATGAATGACTATAAACTCATATAAAGGTCCACTAAGCAGATAAAGATGCGGTTTTACAATTTTTTTCTTTTAGTAAAAAGTCTTGCCCCAAGAGATGTAAATTAACCCTATCTTGTGATAACACCCCCCGAGCCCCCTCCCCCTGAGTTCACGGCTCTTCCTCTGACATTATTATTACACAGTGCCAAATTGGAAGTGTCTCAGGAGGTAGAGGGATTGACATTCAAATATCCTGTCCAGTTCTTGAATCATTATGGCCAGCATTAAGTGTTTTTCCCAACTGGGAACCCAGGTGAGCAACTCTCACCTAATCAGCTCCCCGGAGAGATCGGGCTGTTGTGTGGGGTGACATTCACATTTCTTTATTATTATTTTTCAGTCATTGACATCAAGCTCGTTCAAAATGAAGTTCTCGAAAGTTCTGCACGAGCTCCTGATTAGTAGCCGGCTGGCAGCGATGGACTGATCGTATCTTTAGGTCCTTTTTCGTGTTTTTTTTCTTCTTCTTTTGAAGCTCTTTCCATTATTATTTGAATAGAAATAGGAGCTCTGACAGCTATTCAATAAATATCCACTCATGGTTTTTTTTCCAGGCGGTGTGATACTACCCTAAGGTGCCATGGCAGTTGTGCAAGTTATTGACTCGGTTTAACAGAAGCGTGTTCTTCCGCCTCTCATGTCCCCTAAAACTACTTCCTCAAACTTACAACACGGGTAAAATTTAATTTTTTGTCAAACACTGCGTGTCGGTCAAGTGGATGACCTGAGGGTGCGCATCCATTTTTTAGGCTTTTCAATTTCAAAATTCAGAAAGTGGATGCACTCAGCTCATATTTAAGAAGAAAAAAAAAATACACTGAAAGGCACACTAACAAGAGAGGCAGAGGTGGTTAAAAGATTCACCCGTTTCCTACTAAGGGATTATCAGAGCGTATCCCTCCGACTGGCAGTATAATAAGTGTGCTGAGGCGCTCCGTACTAATCGTTTGACAGGAACAAAGTAAAAAAAAAAGAGGGAGATTTCTTTAAAAAGGAGGACCGCTTTGACCTTTGGTGTAGGATGTAAAGAGCTGGTATGTAAGTCTATAAGTAATACCGCTGTGTCTTCAGCAGACAGGGAATGGCTATTATCTCCCCCTTTAAATGGTAACATCTCCGTACTGAGCGGGTTTCTGAACCTGCTCAAAGAAATGATGGAAACTGAGGTAAGAAGGGAGGATGTGAATACCTCACTACATATGCATTGGAAAGCATGTGTTTTATCAACCCTCGTCTCCGACAGAAGTCTTTTCCCATACTGCTATATTGTGCTCTTGTGTTTTACGCAAAAAAACAACAGACTTTTTGTAAAAAAAGCAACGATGTGGCTTAAAATGCCTCAGAACACGGGGAGAACCCAGCAGTCTTTTGGGTGAAACCCTTGTGGTTTTGGACCCCTTCACCCCCCAACCTCACACCAAAAAGGAACAATCGCAGACTCATTTGTTTACATTTTCCTCCAAAATCAGATCACAACGCAGCTTCATTGTTTGGAAAAGTACTTTTTAGCAGACAGGGCTGACTTTAAACAGGATCTTAGTGCCGATCATTACTCTGGACCAATTCATGATTTCAAAATAAATGTCACAATAGAGGGCCATTAGAATTACAAGGTGTTGATGGTATTCCTCGAGAATGAAATTTCTCAACAAATGTTCAATGAACGGTCTCTAGCAGGGAGAGTAAGCCTAATAGCTTTTGGTATAATTTAACTTACTGAGCTGTGGCCTCTTCTTCCCATCAACACATTTTGTTTGCCTTATTTTGCTCACTTGCTCACTTGTTTCAATGTCAGCCTTGATTTGTAACAATAGAAATGACATTATATATATATATATATATCTATATATATATATACCATCATGCATATATATAATTAGAAATGATCAACCTACCAATTTATACAACTAAAAATATCAACTTCAACATACTTTTTAATTTTCACTTAAATGTATCCGTAATAACAATGCATTGATTTAATGAGTTCATGATTTTAAGTAAACAATACTTTTGTATTGTATACTTGATACACTTTGCATATCTCTATGGAACATTTACACTTGCAATTAAATATGCGATTGCATCTTATTCACAGCTAAAGCAAAGCACAGATAGAAACACATCAGGACAATGAACCAGAACCAGCTGAGCTCCAAGAGTCGTCTTAAGAGAGAGCTTAAGAGCACTGACACACAGAGCTCAGGTGTTGCCACTTTACTGATGACCTCCACACCCAATACCTGCAGGGAAAGCAGCCACTCAAACCAAGGCTCATGACTCATTTTATATTTACTATATATACAATATTTTCATATTTACTGTTTACCAAAAGATCAGTAATTCTTGGTTTGAGTAAAGGATCTGAATACTTCTTGTACTCATAATGTGATTGTGATACTGTGATTGTGCGTTGTAATAAACAAAAATTAATAAAAAAGCCTAATGATAGTATCCATTTTGTATTATACCTCCTATGCAATTTCCACAATTGCACATGTGTCTCAGAGTGTGGCTCCGTGCATCCTCAGGAGAGGAGCGTCCCGAGGGAGGGTCTCTCGGTGCTTTGAGGATGTCACAGTGATGTCAAACTGAAAACGCAGGGTTCTTGCAGCTCTCGCTGTAACGCTAAAAACGGCGTAATTCCCTCCCAATCGGTACCTGCTGGCGCTCACCGGGTGACCCCCCCCGCTCCCGCCCTCCGGGGCATTGCCGTTGATGACAAGAGGCATCCCAATCTGTCACCCGAACAGAAACCCCCAGTGTCGAAATGTGCCCCCGCAGCAGATTCACTCTGCGTTTATAATGAAAACAAGAAACGTTTTCACGCGGGCTGGGTCTCGGGGTGATAACGGGATTTGATTTACGCGGGTAATATGGGACCCTCCTACATACTGTACATCAACAAAAGTCTTTGACGCCGCCCGTTGTCTGTCCGGGATAAGGCCATCCATCACGATGGCGCTCAAAAGGATGAGAGCTGAGGCGGTCGTGTGCGCTCTCAGGAGCATTTCTGGTTTGAGCTAACGAAATTAATCCGAGAAATAATCGGCATTTCCTCAACAATTGAGCCCCACACATCTTTGACACAACAACACCACGTAATTCCACACAGTGCCCCCCTCCAAAGGGAAACGGGGCCTATTTCATATTTATGTCTAGTGATGTAGAGATGGTGTACTTGGCTGCGCTTTTGAGCGAGAGATTTCCCTAGCCTCCACCATAAAAAAAAAAAAAAAAAAATGCTACCACCCTTTAAACATTCAAGTCATGGTTCAGTAAGGTGCCTGCTGTCAATTTTATTTATAAACCTCTCTGGCATGTTCTTTCATTCAGACAGGCGCTCAATCAACCCCTCGTATATATATATATATATATATATATATATATATATATATATATATATATATATATATATATACCAAGAGGGATGCATGAGGCATCCTCAAAGGCAAAGGGTAAACACGGCTCACTACAGCACTTAATATAATCACTGGGCAAAGAAACGCACGCCTCAGCAACATCAAGCCACCGCACTCTGGGAGGTGTTAAGGTGAATAAAAGGGCCCCACCGCATCCCTTCGCTTAGGAAGTGCGGAGCGTCTTCAGGAGATCCACATCCCAGGATCTACCCCCCCATGTTCGCCCTTTTGCGTGGTGAGGATGCGAGGGCCTGACGACTCCCCCGGTAGCACATTTGACAACGGGCTGTGACGCTCGCAAAGCCGAAGCGATGGTTCCCCGTGTGGATATGCAAAGAGGAGCAGCCGCAATAAAACAGATAGATGCCCTGGATAACGCCAGAGGAGCACTCAAACTGTGGGATTTTAATGACATAATGGGGGCAGTTGCATGCGTTTCCTATTAATTTGCAGTTTCACTTTATGCGAGAGGAGTAACGGAAGCCACGTGGGAGCCTGGAGTAAAAAACACACAGCTCAGAGGTGGCCATCACAGAGGATCTGGTTAAACTCATTTGCATTGTATTTTTCTTTTTTTCTTCACTCCACTATTCCCAGCTGAAATGTGTTTTTCTACCTGTGCAACCAGCGTTGTTTTGCTCTTATTCCGAATGTCAAAGACTCATCTCTGCAAAATGTTATGCCATGCCCTGGGTGAATACTGGCTGCGTGGAGGGGCTCCACATTTTCCGGATAACATTTAAGATGTTTGCTGCTGCAAAGAGTTTGATGAATGGGCCTGCAACTCTGAAAAAAGAAGAGTTGAAAATGATTCTGTTTGGAAGTTATAGCGTAACCAGTAAAGTCCAGAAAGATGTGTGTCGGTTTGTTTTTCCCTCCCATTAGATACACACTCATAATTTGCACATGGACTCTTGTTGATTTGACTTTAAAGACATAAATTATGCTTTTTAAATATGCAGAGTAAGAGCGGACCGATGGTGCTCAAATTAATTAGCCCATAGTTTACGCAACACTGACGGCATGCCAGCAGCTGCTGCACTATTAGCATATGCCTCATTATATGACCGTTTAAAACGGGTGTTTCTTATGAATTCAGCCATCAGTTGAAAAAGTTGGCAACATGTGTTGCAAAACTTGAATTTTTCTGGAAATCTAAAGTGTCTTTTATAGACAGACACAAATAAGCAAATGAATATCCTCCTTAAAATGTTATATATATTAAGCACATACCTACTGCCTCCATTCAGCTCTCAACATGGCGACGGGTAAGGCGGCAGCTTGCAGCTTTGACTTTTTAATCTTATAATATCTTTTGTGTGACAAGTTTTACATCTATAGACACTAACACTTTTTGCAAATGAACATCATGAAAAAAAACAAAAAAAACATGCAGCATATAGTCTCAGCACAAAACGGCAACAGTGCTGACAAAGGTGGCGTTATCAGTTGTACTGATATCATGTATTTGAGATGTGCTAATAATATCGTCCGGAGAACCTTTAAAACATTATGAAGTTAAAAGAAATACAAATAATTTTCTTGTCGTTCCCTTAAAAAGCAATCAATGTGGTTAGTCGACGGATTTGGGGTTGACATCCCGAGAGCCGCACTGCTAGTGGGGCCAAAAACGCCCCGGTGCAAAGGCAGGAAGACGGCATGGTCCTCAATTGCCCCAGCATGAGGACATCTGAATAATGGTCGGGAAGCCGAAAGAAGGGCAGTCGCTGAGTGCCTTCCTTAACTTTCCTCATACGGCATCTTCGGTTCTCATTGCTCGTACTTCTGCAAATATGTTGTGTGCTACGTGACAACAATATGGAGGTGAAGGTCACATCAGACTAGTCAGATGATTGAACCTTCAGAGGATGAGCTCGTAGTTAGATCTTCTCTGTGTGCACTACTTTTGCATTCACAGGACAGTAAGAGCTGAAACTTCCTCATCTTGTAGGTTCCTGATGCTGTATGAAGTATATTAAGTAACACTTTCTCACTCTCACACTTTATCACTGAGAACCTTTCTTGTCGCAGCCTGTGCACCATAATTACATTGAGGCAAATGGGATTAATCAACAGGGTTATGGGTTAGCCCGGAAGAAACATTTCTGAATGTGTCAGTTTTAATCTGTGAATTTAGTTTGTGTTTTCACGCTCAAAAGTCTTCCGATAAAAAAAAACGAGAGAGTGGGAACACGAAGCCGCCGCGACACTCGGGTTTTGGAACAAAGCCGTGGCCGTCATCGGCGAATCGTAGCACACCCAGAAAATAGCTGTTGCACTTAGTGGGGCGTTCGCTCACCTGCGTTATTCAGTCCCAACAGACACATATATTTTAATTGCCATAAACTGGCTCAAGGAAAGAGACAAGTGTCCACGCAAGAGTTGCGCTACAATACAAATGAAGTCGGGTGTGGAAAATCCGAGACGTTTCTGCAGACTGTGCATAGGGGTGTATTGGGAAGAGCCTCACAGTCTTTTAAGGGGCCGTCCTCAACGGTGGAGGAGTCGGTGGAGGTGCTGTTACGAAGAGGGGTACATTCAAGTAACGGGTTTCTTTGCATGACAACTATGTCTTCAGTCATCATCTGGAGAGTAAATACAAAGAGAAATGTCACAGATTGGGTTCGCCAAAGAGCCGCTTCAATTTCTGTGCAAACAGCCAGAGCGGCACGGACGGAGCCCACTTCACTGTTATTTTTTCCTGCTTTTCACAGATCCACCGTATATTTTGCCGGATTGCCAGCGATGCATAGTCTCTGTTTCCTCGAATTGGAACGGGCCCGTCTTGGATGTATTTGCTCAGCGATGCTTCAATAGCATTTACTGCCCTCGCAGATGGCTGCTCTCCTGTAGCCTGGAGGAACATAGTCGAGTCTGAGCTGCTTTTAACTGCAACCCAGCGAGTTGGCTTCAATTTCGGTTAGTATTACGAATATCACATGGAGAGGAGGGTATTTATTCCCCGAGCACTGGCAAATATGAGCAAAAGAGGACTCTGAAACCATGACATTTTATGGGGGGGGGAATACACGTCTATGTGACAGCCTGTGGGTGCTATAATTGGGTTGATAAGACTTGATTATCTTTTGCCGTTTTGCATCCAACATCTGAGTCAGGAAGCTCAGTCATGTAGCGACTCTCGGGCTTCTCCCCCATGAGAGGGATGATGAGGCTAATCCAGGACCATTCGATCAAATGAAACTTTTCAGTCTGGCTATTTTTCAATGTCACATTTCTTTATGTTTGATCCATGAGGTAGGCTTGTCCCGTTGGCGTCATCGATCATCATCAAGTTGAGCTACCGGGCTCTCCTGACCACTGAGCAGTCGCTCTCGGGAGACGGATGCCTCCGAGGAACATCTGTCAGTCAAAGGCTCGCGGAGGCTTTGCTGCAATTTCCATCTTCAATCAACCACAAAGAAACTCATGAATCTGATGCACTGGAATCTAGTCCTTGTCGAGGTATGCATTCAAGTGTGCTGCTCTCCAGTTATAGTAATATTAATAATTAACTTTATTAAAAAAGCACTTTTTATTCAAAAGGTCAAGCTAAAAGTGCTTAAAAAATTTACAAGGGCAAATTAGACAATATAAACACTAGATGTATGACATGTATAAAGATGTATCTATGACAATAATAAAAAAATGTTTAGTTACAGTAAAAAAGAAGAAGTGAAAACTCATTAGGGTAAGAAAAGGTGGTAGGAAACATAAAGGGGAATAAAACCAAAACAGAACTTTTCAAATTAAACCAGGGAATTTGTTCAATAAAATCTAAGATAACGACAGCAATGTTCAGATGGCGACGCCTGTAATCCAAGATGGCGACGGCCAAAGCGTCAAACTCAAGGCTTCAAAATGGCACCACCACATCCTACGCTGTACTTTAAAGCATTCAAAACAAGTAAAATAACTCTGAAATCTATTCATAGAAGACACTAGGAGCCGATGGAGTGCAGCTAAACATGAATATGAATATGAATATTTTCACTCCCCAGATATGATTCCTGCAACAGCTTTTAAAAGGGCAGCTTCCAGCCAAGACGTTGGGGGAGGGAGTCGCATTATCTGCATTCCAAAGATGTGTGAGATGCTGTAATAGGTCAAAAAAGATGGTATGCAAAATAAGACTTTGTCAAGCCTTTGGAGGTGCAAGAGCAGCAGTTCGTCCTGTCACTCGAGAGTCATCTTTGAGCGTGTTTGAAGGCTAATCAATGACCACCGACATCTAACTACAACGACCTCTGATTTAAGTATTCTAGTTAGCAGAAAACATCCAAACATGCCAGCTCTGCTCGCCTAGATGGACTGACTGAGTCCTCGAAATATCAATGCATCGAGCAGCTGCTGATGAAGCGCTGATGGAGAAAGATTGTGGCCGAGAAATTCCGTGAATTAAGTCCCATGAAGATAGGGAAGGACAGGACAGGTAACAGATTTCGGGATGTTTTGCGGTCGCCGAAGGTGGAGCACTGTGCAAGACACGGAAGACGACAACGTTAATTGGGGTCACGCCTCTGGGAGAAACTCTCCTTTCAGTGTAATTTTCTTTGGTAGATGATTTGCCCGCAGGACCAGATGGAAAAAGGGTACAAATTAGCCATTTCTTTTCCATCTGAGACCTGCTAGTGAAGTGAGAAAAACTGCGATAATGTCATCAAATCATATCGGTGTTTAGACACATTATGTAGCGATTCCTCCTTTGCCAATAATAATAAGCACTCTTGCCAAGTTGCAAACACCATGTCATTAATCTGTTGTGCGCCACACTCAATTACTCCATTTCCTCCAAGGAGCCGAGGAACAGACTGTGGCCTTAACTGTGATTTCACACCATCTATAATTAGAGAAACAATTATTCAATTCCACCATAATCGCGGTGGCAGCGCAGTGTAACGCACACATATCGCTCCCCATGTACAGCCGCAGTGGCTCCCTCACCGCTCCCTCTCACCTTCAGAGTTCGCGCGGGGCTAATGAACACTGCTCATAAGAGCCGCGTGCTCCCCCGATGGTTCGGGGAGGATATTTCACTTCTTTATGTTCGCCATATGGTCGGTGGGGACCGGGGAATAAGGGTTACCTTCAAAAGGGCTCTACACACACCAATGTCCTGTTTCATGTTTGCTTTTGTGTTAGTTGTGCAGAACTTATTATTTTTAAAGGGAATTTTTGAGGTCACTTTGAGGACACTGTCACTAAAAACCCTGAAATACCTTTATAAAATCACATTAAATAGCAGTGGTGTACAAAGTACCCAAAAGCCGTACTTGAATAAAAGTAAAGATACCTTACTGGAAAATTACTCCAGTAAAAGTAAAAGTCACCTATTAAAATATTACTTGAGTAAAAGTCTTAAAGTATCTGATATTTTCTGTACTTAAGTATCAAAAGTATTTTTCTGATATAAAATGTACTTAAGTATTGAAAGTAAAAGTACAAGTACATGATTTTAATAAAAAAGCAAAGGGTCTGAATTTTGAGAATTATGAAGTTTATTCTTTTAAGTGCTATGGCCACCAGGACCAAGGACAAGGGGTTGTGTTGAAATAATAATTTTCCAAAAAAAATCTTATTAAAATTCTGCACACTGCACCCTTTTAAAACAAAAAGTAGTACATGTTGTGAGGAGAGTGAGGAGAGCCGCCTATACTTTTTATCACCACGAGAATAAAAATAGAAACATGTGCTTATTTAAGTGGGGAAAAAATCATTAATGTAGGTCATATTGAATTTCTGGACAATACAATACGGGTGCACATTATAGAAGACGTTTTGTTTCCTTTATTACGGACAATTGATCACAAGTTACAACAAGTGGAAAGAGGAAATGGACAACAGGACAATCAGCATGACAGGAAGTCAGACTCAGTGGCTCCATCCAAACATACACACGTATGCAGCTAAGCAACATGCGGCCTGCTCCGCCCCTACATCTTGGATATAGCCCAGCATATAGTGCTGACACGGTCCAGATGTCCGCCCAGCACTCAGGCTGATTGCCTGAGACAAAGTGAGCAATGAAAATAAATGCCTCCACCGGAGGAAAAATCCAGATCAGATCAGTGCTGAAGGACAGGAGTAAAGACAACTAGTGAAGTAAGACGGGGCATTCGAGGTAAACTGCAGAATGTGTCTTGTTGTGTGCTGCGTTCACTCGATTGGTTCATTTATTCTTACTTTGGTCAGTTTGGTTTGCTGTCAAATTGTTTTGTTTCTTCTTCATCATTAACAAAGAGTCCGGCGATATGACTAACAAGCTCAGTCATTTCTGTAACATCTATCCGTCTTAATGATGTTGAAGCGATTTGGTCGTCTCAGTAATTGCATCTTTGAAGACGACTGCTTCACAGAGAGCACAAATTGCAATCCTCGGCTTGGTAATTAAAAGTGCGCAGTGGAAGCTGGGTTGGGATGATTAAGGCGGTGCAGACTCTCGACTGACAGATGACGGAATGAAAACCGTATTGATAACAGTGCGGAGTCCGTATCAGCGTCACCCTGCCATTCATCGTCATGCCATCCACACACACTTTTGAGATGTTGCGGCCTTATGAAGCTGTCATGGCTAATTTGTGAGTGTACAGTTGCGCATTTACGCGTCACGGAGCAACGTTAGCATTCCCTTGGAGCTGTGTTTCTGTCCACCAGTCCTAAAAAACGTAAGACCAATATTCAATCTCCTCATTTGCTCTGTTTTGGTCTTCACTTCTGTCCGATATACTTCCTTATAGCTGCTCCAGTTCCGATAAATTTGCTCGGCCATCAAAGCGAAGCTGTTCGTCATCATCCTAACTATCCAGGGGATAATTCACCGTTGCGTTCAGATTGTTGAGATTCTGTAGAAGACGGTATTGCAGCAGCAATGAGTCTCACAACCTCGACGTCCTCCCGGCTTCTTCACACATGTTTACAGTCGAGCCATACGTTTTTATCATGTTTAATATGTTTGGTCTACTCTGTAAATGCAACATGCCGCATGTCTGTCCGTCCTGGGAGAGGGATCCCTATTATGAGCTTTTTTTTTCTCATTTTAACCTTAACTAAAGATATTTTTGTTTTCTTATCTGAATGGAGGGTCTGAGGACAGAGGGTGTCCTATTCTTTTTACAGATTGTAAAACCCCTTGAAGCAAATTTGTGATCTGTGATATTGGGCTATATAAACAAGATTGGCTTGACTTCAACCAAACGGCATGTGTGGAGGAATATGCAGGCTGTGATTCATGTCACAAATCCTGTTTATTTGGATAGCTGTAGGAGGCTGCAGCCCGTATATACTTGGTTTCGTGCAAGACCTGGTTTAATTGAATTTAACACTTGACTTTTTTCTTTACAGGGCTTTGTAAAAAGACAATAAAGTAGTCCATGAAATATGAGACATGAGTTTACAGATACTTATGATCCCTGCTCGGTATAGTTGAGGTTGGTTATTGGCTTTTTGACGGTTAAACCGACAGTCTATTAGTGTATCTATGAGTTAAGTCCGCTGTCTTTTTGATTCTTCACTGTTCATTTTGTTTTTGTACGCCCTCTGGCGTTTCCAAGAATAATGCAGCGCACAGAGTATAAACGCCCCTGTTCATGCTCGAGTATAAACAAAGCGTTAGCACGATCCAAAGAGCCCTAATAGCCACATTTATGGGAAATAAATGAAATTATTTCCCTTTTAAGCGTAGGCAAGTGTCGGCTATTTCAACTTCTATATGGTAAGTCATTGACATTCTCCATTGATAACAAAATAACCAACCGCATCCCTTTATCTTTATCAGACTCATATGAAATAATTCAACAACTGCCTCTTTAAGTCCCTCTCGTCCCTCCTGCGTTGTTAAACATTTATATTTAAACATCAGCGTAATCTCCCACCGTTTCTATGACTCCTTTCCTGCGTTTGCTGTGGCCATTGTGAGACTCTTAACCATGTCAATATACCACACACACCTTTAGGGTTGCCAGTTTTTTCAAATTGTTCCACCGGTATCAATTTGAATAATCACACATAGATGAGCAGTTTTCACACATTCGTTAAAATGGCGCCACAAATACTTAGTAAACACATCCATTCCGGCTGTGTAGCGACTGTAAATCAGCGGTGTCTGGTAGCAGTTTATCATCCATACTAGTGTATCTTCCTTTACAGAGCAGATTTAATGTGTTGCGTGTTAATTTTTATCAGCCAAGAGAGTCCACAGAGAATCACACTATTTACACATGAGGAAGATATTAGCATCCAATCAAAAAATAATAATAAAGTGAGCGTTTATTGCGTTTTGTTCTAACTGTGTAGCACATGAATCAAATCACCGGTCGTTCTTCTATATGTGTGCATTCGGATGACATATAGGCAACAAATGATGGCGTATAAACTCATGTTTCGGCGATCAATAATTTACAAAGGAGTGATCGACACAGCAACGTCTAGATCCGCTTGGGATTTCTAAGGTTAACGGCCTACATGCATTAATGCACCGATGTGCTTGTGCAGGGTATAACACATAAGAAGACATTGTTGCCCGCTGAACGGCACAAGCGCTGATGTCAAGTGAAAAAGACAAAGTGCAAAACCCGTCGACGTTAAAAAATAAATAAAAGGAAATGTGACGATGGATTCATGAGATGATTATGGGCTGTTTAGTCTTACAGCCTCGCAGCAGGTAATCAATAATGGAAGGCAAACGAACGAGGTTCTGAGTATACTCACAAGGAATTCATGTACGATGCAGCGAACATGCTGTACGATATGACGGCAGATTGACACGGAGCACACTCCAGAATCCTCTCAGCGTTGCGGCGGTACCGGCATTCACACTGTAGCAGACACGTAAAATAGGCCACGTGTACAAAGGCAGACCTTCATGCTCGGCTCTGAATTGCTGCTCATGTCTGACTTTTTTTTGGGATGGTTTCCTTCATATCTATTCTGGGATGTAACCAATATCTGACACGGATGTGAACCGACAGCCATGTTGAAAAGATTGTGTGAAGAGCGGGAGTAACAAAAGATGTCACATATCCGCAGTTTGTTTTGAAAACATCCTGGTTTTGATGTCTTCTCTGTTTTTTGACTTGAATTGAGGCTTCACCCCAAATATCAGTCAAGCCATCAATTCCACTTCCTTTTCAGTTTTTGTTATCGTCCTTCAGGACAGAGAAGATCCTGACTTAAGCACAAACACTAGTCGATGATAGGTTGTATTATACTGAATGATGGCCAAATATGACATAAATTGTAATAAAGCAAATGAATGCTACAAGCTTTATGTTTAGGTTATAGCCTTGACTGTCTCTAGGAAGTGGATGTAGCCACAGTGACGTCACCTAAGTGTGTGGACGGATGTTTTATAGCCTTCAGTTTTGTTCGTCACCATCTTGTTTTGTTTTTTTAACCAAAATTCCCAGCGGGGCACCATAAGCATAGCGCTACTTATTTATCTTATTTAGCCGTAATTCACGTTTTTCAACTGTGATATTAGTTGGTATTTTGGCTAACAGAAAACATGCTGAAAACAGAATCTACTTCCTAAAATAGATGAACAGTTGACTCCTTACATGTCTTTAAGCATAACCAGGCACCACTGTGGTAGCAACGTAGTGGTGGGGACGGCGTGCTAGCTTAACACCCTAGTAGCGACGCAGTGCTAGCTTAACACCCTAGTAGCGACGCAGTGCTAGCTTAACACCATGGTGACGACTAAGACCATAAACTCATGTCAGTGATGTTAACTGAGGTAATCAATCAAGGTAGAAGTAGGGTCATTTTCTCATAGACATAATTTTGCAACCAGAGGATTCTCCCACTCATAGAAACAATGCACATTTTAAAGGCACTTCTGCGTTGGCGTTTTGGGGCTTCAGCGAGGTCTCTTATCGGCCTGTCTATAGCTTTTCTGATTATTATTTCCAATATCCAGCGTGACAGTGGGATTCTGCAAAGAAATGTTTTGCCTCCACTAGCCACAGTGAAGACTGAAAGTGATGAGTGCAGTGTTTGTCAGTCCCAGCCCTCACCAGTGGTCTTCCACACAGAGCCTCTTCCCTGTGAACTCGGGAGGAGCGCTCTACAGGCTGCCTGTCAGCTGTCCCACGGTGCTTGGAGAGGGCTCATGGTCTTTTTTAATTCCCAGCCAATCTTCTGTCCATCACAGCACTTCATCCCTACTTTGGAGCTCAGCTCAGGTCCACACACTGTCACTTTCTGACATATCTTGCAGCCTACACCTCCACAATACCAGAAAATATTGTCAGTTCCTCCCCGCCCCCAACTCACTTTCAATATGAACATCAAATCATATTTTGAAACTGGATGTAGGAACAGAGCATCCTGCCTATACCTCCCCACACCAATCCACTCCATAGTTTACTTTTGGTACTGTGTGTGTGTGTGTGTCTGTGAGAGCTTCGGGTTTAGTTTTTGACAGATCACCCCACGCTTATCAAGTGACCTAAGCACTTTCTTCGGATTGTCCCACATGTTGATAATAACGAGCGGGGGGTTGGATTCCGAGCAGCACAACATGCATAGCCAAGCAAAGGTAAAGAAGCCACCATTTCGTCTGCTGACGTTCTCAGGAGATTTCTATGAATAAAGGATTAGCTTCAAGCTGTGAGTCAAGCTCTGGTTCTCCCAGTTGCTTTACATATTTAAGGCCAACTTTTGCACCGGCAGAACAGGCGGCTTAAAGTCAAAAGGAGATTGTGCAGCAGTTCTGTTGAGTGGGAGCGAGTCTTGGACGAGTATATTTAAGTACAATGAGTTCCTGAAATTCTAAACGTACATGCGTTATCGGGTTTGTCAGAGTTTATCTTTGACTTTCCTCCTTTTGTAACTGAGAATGTTAAATTGCGGTCTTTTAAAAAAATGTTTTAAAGCCAAATATATCCCATCATGTTGGACATATTTACAGTAAATCAATTTCTTTATGACACAGAGATGATGAGCTGAGATCAGAAAGCTTCCGATGAGCTCTGAGGAAAGTCATATCGCTGCTGATTTTATCTCCCAAGACTAATGCCAGGGATAAACTGCCTAATCCATCATACATTTAATTGCCTCGACCAGGATCTTTGCTACTGATATCAACTTTATGAGCGTATGTACATAACTTCTGCCTCTCTAAATATATTATGATTATATAGTGATATTATGAGGGTGAAAGTCACACAGTCTGTTTCTAGAAATGCCTTTTTGGTAAAATGATGGTTTTATTGAGATGAGTTATCCTGTTTTACTGAACAGTTTGCAGCTATTGTAACACTGGCTGTATTAGTAGGCCTACAGCAGCTGTACTGCCTCATGCTAAGTACCCTAATCACAATAATGTCTAACTTGCGCTATGATTGAGTGGCACATATGTAGTAGCCAATAGTTGTATTAACGTCTGTATGTAGTCAACAGCAGACTATCCTAATCAAATAAAGTTAAATTGAATAATATCTCAACAATATTTATTGTCATATTTCAAATTTGACTGGATGAATTTGAAATAACATACTCTAATAATAAATAAATATTCTTCTCTTATTTCTCAATGATTGGATTAAAAAAATTAAATACCTAACAAAAAAGCTTTTGAAAAATAAAGTACTTCATTTTAGAAAAAATAATGTGGTGGCAATCAAAAAAGCCCCGATATTATATTATTCCCATCTTCGCAAAAGAGAAAAATTTGTGTGCAGGGACTTTATCTGTGGTTATTTAAACCACTTGTTTCATCTTTATTCCCCTCTCTGTGTACAGCATTGTTGGACACAAAACATGTTATGTTAGGATTCTGATCATATTGGGCTCTTAGATTGTTTATTTTCTGTTACTTCATTTCGGATTTGAGTGGGTTCGTTTTCTAAAAAGAATTCTCCGACTGTTGGCTCTCTTTCCCTGTGTGTGTGTGTGGATATTGCACTGGAGTTGACGGCAACACTTATGAGAATACCCATATTTGATTGGCCGATTAGCATCACATGCTATTTGGTCGGTGTGTTTCCTGGACCACTGAACGAGTGCCATAAATGCTTGAAAAGCTGCGTCGGTTAAAATAGAAGTGCGCCGTGAAAATTTAATAATTCTCAATTATCTATCGGTTATAGGTCTGGGTCCGGAGACAACGCCATCTCGGTCTGGACTCGGACTGCCTATTAGTGCCACCTGGCCTACAGGCCACAGGTGTATTAAGAGTGAACCAACTCTTGTATCTCAGTGACCTGGTGCCGGGCACCTTGATCTCATCGTCAGGCGAAAGTGCATTTTCATGCCTACACATTTTCATCTTTTGGCCGTCCTGTTTCCATTCCCAGCTCGCCACATACGGACGCACTATTGCAGGTTTAAACATGTGGTTAACTTTGTGATTTCAAACCAAACGACTTGGTATGGCTTCGGAAAATATCATGGTTTGGGTTAGCATACGGACAGTTCTTACGTGAATTAAGTGAAGTACGTAAGCTAAGTAGTCAACAATAAAACATCATCACTAAGGCCAGGGCGTAGCTTCAAAGTCTAAGTCGTCATCGTTAAAGGGTTAAAAAGACGTTTCTTACTTAAGTAGTCAATGTAAATGATTCAATGCTTGAGTTTTAGTTTCACATCGAAAGTGAACAGCAGTACCTCTGGTGAAAGCCATGTGTTTGTTTGAGACATCCTTTCCACCCCGAACTCTCGCTACATGAACTTTCTCGTTCTTCATCGTATGTCATCTGAATTCCAGAGCAGCTGCTCTAAACTTCTTATATTAGCAATAGCAAATTACTTTTTGATAAGGAGATTGACAGGTAGCTGTAGGCAATTTGGTGATGCCAGGCTGTCCAGGGTCCTGTCCTCAGACACCGTATGAATTAAGTTTGATTCAACCCTGAACTAGTTTGACATTCAGCTCTGACAATGGTCACACCACCTGATTAATTATCTGAATGATTGAAGATCTGGCTATTAGAGAATGACATTTAGATCAGCTGTCACACTTTGAGAAGGCCCGCAATTGTTTGTCCCGCTTGGCTGACGTGAAAAGATCTGGTATTAACTGTTCTCCAAATGTTGTGACTGAGACTGAGCCGCAACAGAAATACAACTGAACTTTTCTGCAGAACAATTTCCGCAGATTATATTGCTGTCCACATCTGACCAGCACCTTTCATCTATATTGTGTTGGCGGGAATGTTGACCAGTTTCACAATATTGTGAAGCACAATAAGGATCACCAGCTAAATGAAAACGAGGGATATTTATCTTCAGCAGTCTTTTCACCAGTTTTTACTTAGCGGAGCGAATAAGATCAGTTCCTCCTGCAGGGCTCCAGGATCAGCTGGTGATGTTACTGTTGTAGTCATGGAGGCTAATCGGGATGTGTTGCTTGTTGCGTTTTATTAGAAATATTATATCATGTGGGATCATATCCCTGTGGGAACTGACCTTGACTGCAACCAGTAATAGGAATGGAAGGATAGGAAACAAATGAAAAAGGGAGCGAGTTGCGGAAGGTCGGTCTTTGTTTGAGGAGAATCAGGACCAAACATACACTCAAGGTCTATAATGTAGTCTTACGTTTGACAGTTTAATAACCCATATTGAAATACGATCTCTGCTTTAGAATGATTAAAGATTGATGAGGCCCATCTGTGGTAACTAACCATTACTTATATGCATCTCTATTCAAGTGAAGGGCATCAGTCGCCACAATATTGAGGTGTGGTTTCAGGCCAGCAGTTTCATCGCATGTGGGATTTCTCTTAATTCAGTCGTGACTGGTGAATAAACTTCAGTCTCACGTTACATTCTTTTGCTAATTTTTCCTTGGACCTGAGGGAAAACTCTTTCCTGACAACTTTCTTTCACTAGTGTAACCTTTTTTCAGTCCCACGGGATAAGAATCCCTCCGTGTACTTACTCACAATTTGCCGTGATTCTCCACTGCACGCTCTGTAGCACAGCAGAACTCTCCTGAGACTAATCCCGCAAAGAAGAGGTCTGTTACCTCTCAGTAAGGTGTGAGAATCACACAAGCTGAAACACATCCACTGATTAAAGGGTTTCAATGTGAAGGATTTATTGAGTCTTCTTTCCATCTCACAGAGATATCTTATTATATTAATACAATGGTATTACATTGCTGAAGTAACAGATTGCAGGTTCAGTTAAAGAAGCAGATTAAACAGAAATGAAAGCGGAAAAAATAATCATGAATACAAGGTTCGGACATTATGAAATATTACAGCAAAAAATAGAGATATATAGTTAATAACATTAAACAGAAAAAAGGAGGATTTCATTTTCTAGAAGATGAGAAGATCCGTCAAAGCAATAAAAGAAAGATGGATTGGGTTCCAATAAGTTTGTTTCGTTACATAACTTAAGCTGCAGACGGAAAGTCACATGACGTAAAGTTGGTCAGTAAAAATAACTTCAAACCATCACCACCACACTTAGCACACTTTCTCGCTCTTCAAACTACACCCGCTTAAGCCCAGTGCGTCGCATACAGACGCTTAAGGGTTGCCTTGTGTGTCACTATCGAGACGCAGAGGGCCACCGCCCAAGCGGCGGTATTTGACGCCAAGGGGATGAGACCAGGCTGGTACAACATTATAAAAAGGCAATTCAAAACAAATCTGCATCGAGCAAACACATCTGAAATCTAAAATATTACAGTAGCACGTCTTTACATTTCATCACAACAACATAAACAACACCTTCTCTCTTATTCCTTTAATCATTCAGTAGCGTGTTGTATAAAGGTGGCAACTAACTGAAAACTTGTCTCCAACAAATTAGTTCATTTACAGCTGTTTTGCATCGATGAAATGCATCTTGGAATAAATGTAATAATGTTGTTATGCTTATTATGTTCTCTATCATATCAGAAAATGCAGAATATAAATTATCTCTAAATTATTCATTGATATCCTGCTATGGTATGAATAGCAACATGACAATTTCCAAAAAGGTTCTGCCAATGTTGCAACTAGGTGAGATGCAGTATTCTGAATGTATTCACTTGATTATGCTAAAGTTATCGCTTCATAACAAGCATGTCCGGGAAACACTTTTATACTTCTCTTTCAGGTCCGAGGGTGTGATAAATATATATGTGAGGTGTTTTTATTTTTTCCCTTTTTACTCCATTTCTCCCCACTAAGTTACACAACATACAATTTCACAAATGAAAACAACACAGTAAATAACATATAATATATGTTTGATAAGCTTGCCCTTTTGCTCAATCAATAACAATCTGTATGTTTTAAAGAGTGGTTAAAAGCAGATTTGAAGAACATAAACGTGATAAGGCAAAGCAGCGTTGTTGAGAATGCATCTGGGTTTGCATCCGTTTCCAAAATACGATCCATTTAGGCAGCAACTCCGAGTGTTTCTTGAAACATGTTCAAACAGCCTTATGGGATTAGCCGCTGTGTCCTTGCATACAATCAACACTCAAAACATTCACGCCTGTTCTAACTCTGCAGATGAACTGAGACAGGTATTAAAGTGTTGATTAAGAATGTCTGTTATAATGGACTCCGTGACAACTGTGGTGACTGCTGGTCACAGTCGGTTACGTGTGTAACCTTAATTGCAAAATGAAACTGAATGGGATGTGGACTGTGCAGGAAGCCGTCTGACAGATACTCGTCTGAAGAATCTGTACAGCTACAACCCCAAAGAAACTAGCACGGACAGCCTGGTGAACTAATAAGCACAACAAGATTGGATGTATTAACCCAATGAGTAAAAACCAGATTTGTGATATTGGGGGTCAAGTAATATTGAATTGAATTGTTTTTATTTCCACGGTGTCTGTGTACAAAAAGCTTCTCTCTTCGGACTCTTTTCAGGAAACTGCTGGGTTGTTTGGGGGTTATAGTCTAAGGAGCTGCGTTAATGCTATTTAGAGCTAGTAGTGAACTGGGATGTGGGTGTGGGTTGTGTAGTGTTACGCACTACACACATAAATCACACATGCACAAATCATTTAGAAACATAATTGCACACAGTTAATTATAAGCTACATGGGTATACTATCAGGAATATGTCTCAAGTTGCATGAAACCAAAGCATGAGCCGTTGTTGCTTGTTAGTTGGCTCGCTGAAGGCTCTTCTTCCCAACATGCACATAGCATTGAGTGCATGCACCGTTTCCCGTGGATACATCTTGTACCTGTACCTGACATTTTAGGAAATACTGTATGCTTAATCGAGAGTTAGATGAGAAAATCCATACCACTTCTGTATCTCCACTTACTTTGCCCTCAGATTGCACTTTCCGACAGGGAACTGAAGCCGTTATCTCTGCTGTCTGTGCCACCAGACTACTTTGACAAAAAGAGCAATTTTACCCTGCAGCACACAGGAGCTGCAGGTCTATTGCTGCGTCGATTGGTTAGTTAGTTTGTGTTATTGTGTAACTTTGGTGTTTTAAAGGGTTATATCCGTTTTACCAAAGTCACACAATAACACAACTAAACTAATCAAGTCAGCAACAACTTTTACCTCTTTGAGGTAAAATTACAGTTTTTGTCAATTGAGTCTGGTGGCTTTGAAGAGAGCTTAGATAACAGCTGCAGTTCCCCGTCGGAAAAGGATGTCTGACGACAGATAAATGGATGAATATATTCTAAATATAGTGTGGACTTAAAGTGATGTGCAAACATCTGTAGCTGATGCACTGACTATGGATAGGTACCTCACACAAAACATCTAAACTATTCCTTTAACTATTGAGCTGGGAGTCAATTAGCTTAACTTTTCTCAGCATAAAGACTAGAAGTGAAGGAAAACTTCTACAAATCCAAAGTGTAATTCCTTAAATGTGGCGTAATTTTGACTCCACCCCCTCCAACTAAAAAATGGCATAGGTTTAGATTATTTTAAAATATAAGAGAAACACATGACATCCAAATAATGAGGACAAAGTAAATACATGTTAACTGGACTTTTAGTTTTCAAATTGCATATGTATAGTATGTAAAGTAAGTGAAACTTGTACCGTTTGATCCGTAACATTCATTGAGGTCACAGCAAGCCAAGAAATGACTTGGAAGTTGAGGCAAAATAGGTGGAAACAGAAAGTGAAATGGGAAAACTGGGACACACACGACCCTGTGCTCAGGTTCATTTCAAAACGACAGATAAGAAATTCATCTTTCCATGTTTATCAAACTGGTGCATCCTGGAGGATTGCAGTGGTCCTGAAAATAGGCAGATGAAAATGGTTTTGTAACTGTGTTGTTGCCTGTGAGTAACAGTCCAGCCACATATTTGTGGGCATTTGACAGGCTGTCAAAGAGAGCTCCCATCATCCGGTTTTGGTTGGCAAACCAGTGGTTCAGAAACGGGCTAGTTATCTTGTTATGCCATAGATCGGACATGTAGAAGATAATCATAAATAAAATAATGTCCACAGCCCAATATAGAGGGCATTAGAAGCTCAAAAAATGAACATAAACATACAAAAGAACATCATAAAATGGCAAATCCTGATTGGAACTGGACACACACACCCCTTTGAGTTAAGACCTAGAAAGAAAAGAGAGAAAAACAATGTTAACCGTGGGAGGCATTCAAAATAACTTTGAATCTACTTTAATTTAGATCATCATACGTACGTGTATGTGTCATCTAAAATCATAGCGTAGTCCTAATTCCATTATGCACCAATGTTGATGTATACTGGATTAAAATTGCTTTATTGGTATAAAACAAGCTTATAATAAAATAATGTAAATAATGTAAAATGTCAGTCGTTGTAAATGGAAGTGAAATGAAATTCAGATGATACATGTAGGTATGGTATATGTTTTTATTACATATGGCCTGTTACATTATAATAATACCAATATATTGGATAGAAATGACTTCTCAACAGTCATTTTAGTTGTATAAATAGTTGTATGGTGGCACCATCCACAACAAAATCAAACAAGTTCTACCTCGAAAAATGACATAAGTGAACCATAACACTGGCTAGTTATCTTGTTATTCCATAGGTCACTGAAATCTGTTAAATGCGTTTGTTGAGATGTCCTGCCAACACACAGATGCACAAAGAGAACTGAAAATACAACCTCCTAGACCGAGATGACCTTTGATGTATGATGTTGTGTCTCTACATTTTATATTATATGCCCTAAATTGTTTTGACATTTTTTTTTATACAAATAAAATAAGATTTGTGGGTTCATGGCACGTTCATTTTTGTATTACATACAGCCTGTTACATTATAATAATACTATAAGTATATTAATGAAAACAGATTTTATGGAAGCACTTTTCAAAAACATTAAGCATTAAAACTACATTAAAACACTTTATTTAGTCTTGTTAATGTACATTATTTGGAATCATTCTTACTGTGAACTGTCTATTTGAGGCACAATATAGCCTCTACCTATTTTTTAATACAGTATATTCTATATTTATGAAGATGTGAGGCTTCAATATATGAGGCTTCAATATTCTGAGTAAAAAAAGTCATCTTCATGAGGGTGAACCACTGTCCAAGTCTTATTGCAATGCAATGTGTATTCTGAAGGCCTTGTTCAAGCTACGGTAAAGCTGATGAACAGCATCAGTCACACGGGGGATTAGTTACACGGAGTGCACCCGTTCCACCGCCTCTCTGCTTAATTCCAACTCCAATCATCGACATGCCGCAGAGTGTTTGAAACTTACTGGACATCTTTGGTATGCGGATGGGACCACTGCTCGTGCCGTCGCCCCCTCCGGTCAGAGCTTTGATCTCAATGAGGTAGTCCTCTCCAGAAGGGATTTGCAGCTCCAGGCTGGTCTTATTGGTTTCCAGTACAGTGGTCCTGCTGTGCCAGTTCTGACGATACACAACCTGGAGGAGAGCGAGGATCCCGCAGTGAGCACTTCATTCTCCAGTCGTAAGTCAGAAATTAAAACTTTAGGACCCCTTGGCAAATGGGAAAGTATGGCTTCATCCAACATATTAAATTAGCGTGTGAAAAACAAATCGAGTTCCCTTTAGCAGGAGACCAAATGTTGGTTATACAATCCCTCTGGAGAGGAGTTGATGAATTCTAAATGCCTTGTGAGGTGCTGCTTTTTTGGCCCTCTGACTTAAAAGTGGAATATTTTCACTTCACAACCTCAGACATCCCTTTTTACAGATTTACTTGTGTAATTCAACTAAATTCAAACGCAGCATAATGGTTTATTTCATCCTTCAATAGTCAAACTGGGAATTCATTTTTAAAAACTGTAATAATAACTGTAAGAATTGTAAGAATGTTTGTATTTCTGATTCACAGCAATGCCAAATTGTGAACCCATTCATGTCTGCATGCTTCCTTACAACAGAGCCTCACAAAAGACTTATCATTAAACGAGCAGGGCCGCATATCTCTGGAGAATACATTTTATTAATATATTTATGGAAAGCATTATCAAATACAGTTTTTTTTTCCACACAAGTATGCAAAGTGGATCCAATATGAGCCATTGTTATACTTGTTGGAAGAAGCTGAATTTCTTCTGTGGTCATGATGCCTTTTTCGTTTTATCACCTGGAACTGATCTTTTAATTTTGAAAGGGCCAGACAGGGCCAATCCATAATGTAGCACTGGAGCACTGCACTTTATCTTTCCACTGCGATGAGAAAGCCATTTATTGGGATGACAGCTGCTGAGGCTCTATTTGTTTCTCCACTTTTGGAGTTTCTGCTATTTCTCTGACAAACTCACCTTGTATCCTGTCACCTCGGACTCATTTTCCATCGCCTTGACGTGTTCCCAATTCAGAAAGATCTTAGAGTTGGTCAGGTTCCACTCGATATTCCCTGGAGGCTGACTCGGAGCTGCAAGACGTGTAATGATGTGGACACAAGGTTCACAAACAAATGCATACAACTGTGCCATCATCAATAGTATTCTCTACACTTACTTCCTAACATTTCGGGTCTTATTTAAATCAAGTGACAAACACCAGTTCTGAAGTGATTCCTGAAGGGCCTTGCACTTGCATTCTGTCTACTGACCAGCAGGGGGCGACTCCTTTGGTTGTAGAAAGAAATCAATTTGTATTGAAGTCTATGAGAAAATGACCCTACTTCTCACTTGATTTATTCCCTCAGTAAGTTTATTAGTTTCAAGTCTTATTCAATACAGCATGATGCTCATTTAGTAAGTGATGGTCCCATTTAGAGTAAAATAGACCATAAAGCAGGAGATGTTTTAGCATTTTGGGTGCACTGTTATATAAATGAGACCCCCTTGGACTGGAAGCAGAATGCATTTCAAACTATATACGTCCCGGATCACACTGGAGAAAAACTGAGGTTAGGACAAATAGAAAATGCATGCTCTTCATTTGTGTGTGTGAAGACAAAGCCAAAGAAAGGATGAAATGAAAAGTTTATCCTGGAGCAGCGAAAAAAGTATTTTGTGTTTCACATTATAATGAACAGCTTCAGCGGTTAGGAGTGGGTCCGATTTAGGAAAGACGACTTTTTTGTTGTTGTAATGAATTAATGATTTGAATGAATGAACACAAGAAATGAATAACTATGAAAAGACTACTACTACAAAAACTAATAATAATAATAATATGCATCTCTCAAACAATTTAAAATATATTTGTTTTACTCTTAACATTATTTATTATTTTAAATTATTCTACTTTAATAGCTATATATAGTAACCTTTTTCGGATTTAAGACTTTTAGTCTAAAATATAAAGTCTGGATCGGAATCCAATGTATTGATAATTTTTACATACAATGAATTTGGTTTGGTGTACTGGTGCATAATCCACCCTGTTCTCATAACGCGTCAAACCACGCTGCTTGGTCAATGTGACCCACCCACCCGTGGCGTTACATGCGGAGTATTGCATTTAAATAGACTTGAATCTGTGGAAGGCGAGTCGACTAAAAGGCAAAAGCAAAAAGAAACAAACACACGTGTGTGTCTTGTGTGTGACTCACGTGGCTTCTTGGTTGTGTTGTTAAAAGCGGGGCTGCAGGGTCCAAGTCCGGCACTGTTCTGGGCTCTGACTGAGATCAGATAGACTGTGCTGCCCTTCAAGCCAGAGAGCAGAGCCGTGGTGTTGATAACCCTCACTCTCTCCGCCTCACTCTGCTCAGATCCTTCCTCCCAAAAGAGAACCTGCACCAAAGATACGAGAGTTACCGCGGACACCCGGCCACATTGTTTGGCATCTTCCGTTTCCCATTACCGATCCATAAACCGGTACAAATCTGCGAAACGGTGGAGTCAAGTCGAGCCTTATTTATTTTGCCAATTCCCCACTGAGAGTCTCACAATGTGCTTATAAAGAAGAGTATTATTCTGGAGTGCATATAGGTTGTCGCAAGCTGGCTGAGGGAATGTGATAAGAAGCGCAAGGGGTTATACAAGGGAAATTGATTTAAACTAAAGGGTCATCTAGGTTTAAGTCTTTAACATGCTGCAACAGTCATTCTAAGGAAATAAAAAAACAGAGTTCCACACTATCAGCTGTAGGTCCTGAGGCATCCAACCCACTTTTTTTTTTTTAAACTACCAAGTGATACCGTATCTGACAATCAGCAATACCAAACGCAGCACCGGGAGGGAGAAGTGCAAGGACAAGGAGCTCGTCAGAATCTGTATTCACAGTGGGATCCTTTATGACCCCGAACACGAGACAGAAACATGTCAAACAGATGGTTTTGAGAGGAGCTGCTTATTCAATTGGCTGCACACAGGTTCGCAGGGATCTTGCTCGTGGAAAAGGCAGATTAGCGACAGGGCCTGGAGTTGCTGATAACAGATGCGTCAAGGATGGTTTTTATTTTGAACACCAGCAGTTTAATTATAGCAGTTTTACCAGCACTTGGGAAAACACCTAAAAAAACCTGAGCGGAAGAAGTTTTTAACGTCACATCTGCCACACACACACACACACACACACACACACACACACACACACACACACACACACACACACACACACACACACACACACACACACAGGGATGAAAGAGGGGGATCTGAGGAGGCTTAGGCTGTCTTGCTGCATCTTAAAGTCTTATGGAGATAGTGGCAGAAAAGTGCATCGTATCACCGTAGTTATTTACATATTCTTTATTTTCCCACTTCTATTTTGAACTTGAATTGGTGATCATCTTATGGTATCAAAAAGTAGAGTATAAACACTGTACGTGCATTGCCTACATTTTTTGTGAATTGCATCTTTTTCTGATAAATCTACTGAAAAGGTAAAATAAACTACAGAAGTATGTCTGAAGTTGGCACTGGATTGTCCTGCCAATAACCAGCAGACTTCCCTGCATTATCCACATGAAAGCTGAGGGTACCACATATATGACATTTATATGAAATGCCTTGTAATTTAGGAAATTCTTCCAAGACATTGTAGAGAACAGCATCTGTTCTGTTGTCTCCCATACGGATTCCTATATTGTAAAGGAAATTGAACGTTTGCTAAATGCCTTCCCCAAACAGTGATTGTCCAATGGTCGCTTAGCAACTGTAACTCGGGATGGGAGAGGGAGTGTGCATGGAGCAGTAGTGGAAGTGATACTCTGCATTGAAAGAGTTTGAAGACTTGGGACTTTTTTTTATAGCCTTTTTAAATCCAGAAAAAAATACAAGAGCCAAAGTGTAGGGAATAGATTAAGCTGTGGGTTTATCTGCATGTCTGGCTAAACGAGTTAATCACGGCAGAAACCTAGTGCTGCTTCCAACACCCAGGTAGCACCTTATTTGTTAATTAACTACAATATCTTGGGGGTCAACAGGTGTTTGACCTCAGCCATGCTCTTAGACGTTACTGGGTTTGGGCAAGGTTACCCATGATGCCTTTGACAAACCCATCTGTTCGTCCTGCTCCCCCAATCCTTTTCTCGAGTAAAAGACAACATTCAGTTTGAAAATAATGAAACAGAAACCTAACCTGCCTTTTAATGTGCCAGTGGCTGATGACAGTCAGCAACATCAAAGTTGCTGTTTAAATCATACAATATTAATGTAGCTCCTTCATTTCCTGGAGTACCAACCAGACAAAGTGTGCAGCCGCTCGGGGACCCTATTAGCCTAACATCTCCTGAACAAATGGCAAACACAAATTTTGGATTTCCAAGGGACGTGGACCAAAATGCTTCTGGAAGCAATATGTCTGAAGAGTGTTGTCATTTTAGTGCCATCAGAATTGGAAGATAAACTGTTTTTTTTTACCCACTCTACCTAATTATCAGAAAAAGAAGCGCTGCTGGCTCGGCAGCTTCAACATTAAGATCCACATCAACTGCAGCCATCTTGGTCGTTATCATTGTCTCAAATACGCCCCAAGTTAGATAAACGGTTGTGATTGGCCCATCAGATCTCAACTAGCTTGAAATCTGTCCAAAGGGAAGACGGGGCCAGACGCATCTGCCAAAGAAAATCAGTCATGAGCTTGCAGATTCAACCGGGTCCCGGTCAACAGATTTTTGGTACTAGCAATTTTGTTGATTTTGTTGATTTTTCACACTATACCGTACGTTTTACAATATCTATGTATGTGTGGCCTGTCCTGCAGAGCGGCTCTGTTTTTTAATATTTTTTATATTGAGCTCAGTATTTTAGGGCTGGTTGGAGTCTGGGCAAATAATGAATCGGCCGTGTGTGGCTGATCTGAAAGACTTGGATAGGGCAGGAGGGCACTTGTTTTGCCCTGGGGCCCCGCTTACAGGTTAATCCTGCCATGCAGAGACTTTTATAGAGGCGTATAGTTTTGATGGTGAAACAGACAGACTCAAAAGTTCAAAGTGTTCAGAAGATAGTGTTCGCTGAAGTATTACACTTTCTCAGTCTGTTATCACTAGGAGCTGCATTTATGTCCAAGGGCTCCTGCTATTTTCTTCCATATGGGGCCTATAAATCACAGTATCTCGCCATGAGAGCCAAACATGGTATAACATTCACATCCAGGCTCAAGTGCAATCAAACAAAACCTCAGAGTTGCAGAGGAAAGCCTCCTCAATATATTCAGTCTATAAATGTCTTTAATGTCCGTAATGCGATGGCATGCTTCGTTATAGCATCATCTTTAGCAGTAGCAAAGAGCATGTTTCCTTCACCCTTCAAAGTTCTCTTACCTTTGGTCTCATTATGACTTTTCAATGCTCGTCATCATTTCCGAGCATAGTGTACCATACAAGTAAACACAACACCCCACTCTTTCTGTCCACAATAGCTGGAATCCCCAAAATGTAGCTTTCCTAACTAGCGGGTCTGCCATGCAAATAAAAAAAAATGCCACTACTGTTTTTGTTTTGTCAACGCTACAACTACTGCTCAGCTTTGTGATGCTAAAAGACAATAAAGGATTCTTTACTCCATGACATATTAGAGCAGCTATTCTCACTGTTAGCTAGCTAACGTTCCCTCTGAGGTGAAAAAGAGATGTGGGAGACAACCCCGCGCCAGTAAAAGCCCCAAAGCGTGAGGTGAGTAAATATTAACCTGAATACAATACATTTGGTTTCAAATAAGGGCAGTGATGCCAAGCTGATAGCAGAGTGTGTTGAAATCCTGTAAAATGGGTCGCTAAAACCATCAAAGCTCCAGAAATACTGAAACACAAATTGTCCGGGATGTGTTGGGAACCCCAATTAAAAGGCACAATAGAAAGCTGTCAACATTAACAACTCGGTCAAATGCCACTTCCATAGCTGGTATATGGTTGCTGCTTGTGTAGCTGGTTGCAAGAAACCCTGTACGATCACAGAGGAGCTAACCTTGCCAAGCGTTGTGGATATGTGCCAAGAGTTTCTGGTTGAGGTAGTTGCTACAAAATTCAGTCAATACTACTCTTTCCCATGTCTCTCACTGAGATAAGCAGAGTTTCTATATTGGTCATTGCAGCTGACGGTTAAATAACACACATACAGTATAGCCCATTTTATTTTTTTCTCCTTTTTTGCCATGTTGTTTAGTTTTTTCCCCAATATATTTTGAAAGGCAGTCCTTCTGGACTGTAAAGTAAAAGGACACTTCACTGAGAGGAAAGGCCTTGCCATGGCATTAGTTGTCCACCACTCATGGGAGAGCCCTTTGGGGCAGATCAATCCTGCTGGGACAGATAGGTAGAGGCCTACAGGTGCTCTCAAGGCTCTCTGCTCCACTGCTGGCTGCAGCATCGTTTCTACTTTTTCTATCCTTTTTGAAGAAATATATACAGGTTATGTACAGTACAGTTATCGTGATAGTTTCATTTAGGATGAACAAAAACAAAACAGGACATCGGGTATATCCATCGAACAAGGCCAAACCATCTGTTTCTGATAAAATGCAACCGCACACTAAAACATATTGACCATGGCTCAAGTCCCACATGAAAACATAGGCAGAAAGCATGGGTCCTGTGGAATCACCAGTGTTGGCGTGAACAATTCTCCAGAAATAAATCAGAGGCGACTGATTCTAAATAGGGATCACTTCTTAATTCCCATCACTAAGGGCCTCTGATGAAATACATTTTGTCCGAGCACTGTGTTCTAGCAGGGTGTATGGACAGGGCATAGTGAATGGGCTATATTCTTCAATTTCTCCGTCTCCCTCCCGTCTTGGCTGGAGTGAGGCCTCTAATGAGGCTGTAGGCATCCTCTGTTGGGACATTCAGGAGCAACTACAGAGGGAGGTTATTTCTGGGGTTCATCCAGAAGACTGCAGACACAAAAGTTTATATTCCAGCACTTTCTAGGACTCGGGGGGGAGCAGGTATACTTTTCTCAAGTGCTCCCCAATAAGCCATCGTGTTACTTGTAACGAATTGCACAAAGTTCTGCATTTTTACTGTAATGAGCTACTGGAACTAGTTCAATCAAGTCGAATAGTAACCGCAATAAACTTAAATGCCCTCTAAGATTCACAGCATTTCTATGATTTATGGATTGCATCCACCCAGGTCTCATTATGGCAATGGCTGAGCTAGACACTAACGGTGCAAACAATGGCAACAGGGCTCAAACAGCCAGCGGTGTTGACCTGAGTGGGATCGGAAGGTGGCCGCTACACTTCCGTGCTTGAACGTGTTTATTTTTTATTACCCTAGCACAAAAAGTTCCTTCACTTTACCTTTAATGGAACGACCTACATGAACGGCCACTGTTTAGCCCCTGACCCCGTTGTGTAGATAACATTAGAGTCACTGCAGTCTTTTTCTGCGGAGATGTGCTAATTCTAATGGCCCGTGTTGCTCTGTATCTTATGGGCGTGTAAACAGCTGTTTGACATTAGCGTGACAACCCATCGCTTTTGTTTCCACCGCCCCCCAAGTGCCCATCAGTTATTGCGGGTAGAAGGGCCAGTGCACCTGGGGACCATTCCCCTGACAGCTCCAAGGGAACTAGTGTACTGGAGGGATGAATAGGTCTTGGTCAGGAACACCTTTAGGATATGTGGGCAACCTGCCCTGACGAGAAAACAATCTTTGTATGACACGGATGTGAACAAATGACTGTGGTAGTTGGGCCTAAATAGGCAGAATCCGTCCTTGCACTCTGCATTACTGTACATTATACTATTATAACATATAACATTATTCACAAAGAGACAGTTTAAGTTAGTGACACAAAGGCATATCATTTACTTCCACACCTTGAGATATTATTCTTAATTGCCCCGGCGGTCTAATTGCTAGTCTAGTGAGCCAAATTGTCACTCTATCCAATATTCAAAATAAATGAAGCCTTTAATGAGACATATCCTCTGGATAAACACTCTCATCTAAATACATGATTGTGACAGTGATGAAGTTCTGGAACTAATTACCTAACTCAACATGATATAAGTAACTTTCTAAAAGCAGACTCAGCGTCTGTTCATCCAGAATAGAATATTTGATAATGATTATATTTTTGCAGTTGCTGTATAACTTTAATTATGAACCACAGCTAAACATAAGTGATTGTAGCAGCCTTGTATAGTACACTCTAGGGCATTGTGCCAAGACCCTGCAATTTAAATGATCCACTGAATCCTGATTTGAGAGGTAATTTAAGTTTAATTTAGAATATGATTAGAATATGTTACAGAAACCCAGTGGACTTGTTCAGGAAAAGTTTGTCATCCTTAGAATTTAAATGAATATCTAACCAGTTTAAAGGAGACATATCATGTGCAGGTTCATGCTTGTATCTTGGGTTTCCACTAAAGCATGTTTACATGCTTTAATGTAAAATTAATTAATGAATTTTCTCATACTGTCAGTCTGAACATACCTGTACTTCTGTTTGAAATGCTATGTTTTAGTCTCTTAAAGCCCCCCTCCTAAAAATCTTTAGAATTTTTAATCCAACAGTGAAATAACATATCTCTTAAGAAATAAGAAATGTAAGAAATAATTATACAATTAATGGTAAATCAAATGTTTTGCAACATTAAAAGGTTGTAAAAGTAAATGTATAATTATCGTAAAGGAGGTGATTATTTATATTGGAACAAAGTTGTACATTTAGTTTCCCTATTTCAGCATGAATATTCATGAAAAGCTCAGCTAAACTGCTCTGTCTCGCTCCCAAACAAGCCGTTGTGGTGCATCAAACCCCTGTCTTATAACAATGTGTGTACAAAAAACTGCCGATGACCTCAAAGCTTCTTCGTAGAGGTCAAGCCACCTGGGAATACCCGACCATATAAAATACCTGGGGCTTAGGAGAGACTGTTATTTTTATCTAGGTTTTTCACAGCTAAATCCCAGTAGAGTGTTTGTTGTACCGGATAGTGATGTATGATGTTCACACTTTCGTTTATTTATTTATTATTGTGAATAGAGGCTCCCAGATATCCTTGGTATTGAGGTCTTGTGGAGGCTGCAACAGCTGCCAACAGACCTCTTCATCCTCGAGATAAGCTGGTGAAAAATCTTCCGCTCCAACACATGCAGTATTTCAATGTCAGAATATTTCCTCCTTGTCGCCACTGGCGGTTCTATTCAAATGAACGCCGGCTTATTATACTGCCAGTCATTCTGGGATTAATGTCTGCTCCTTGTTTGAATCTTCCTTGTGGCACTATTATTTCAACTTTTCTTTTTCATACCTCATACGCAATGATCTTCCCGCTGCCGGACCCGCTGGGAATGGGTTCCCAGTACACTTCGATCTCAGAGGCTGACACAGCGCGGGCCCAAACTCTCGATGGCGCCTCAGTGGGCTCTAAATAGGAGAGATCATGAATTATGCATGTTAGCAATTAAGAGTTCAAGATCAACTTTATTTCTGTTCGCAGCGCTTACGGGACACACACACACACACACACCTTCCTCTGCAGAAAACACTGTGACGACGAGGCTGAACGGCCCCTCTCCCATGCTGTTGTAGACTCCCACTTTCACTTCACACTGGGACAGGGGCGCGATGCTGTCGTTCCTGTAAATATATCTCGACGCATCAGCTGATGCCAGCACCGTCTGGATCCAGGTGCTGCTGCCAAGTGGGCGGAAAGCCACGACGTATCCAAAGTCCTCTCCGCTCTGCTGTTCCTCTGGAACGGGCTGAGAGAGGAGCACAGGAAAGTTACGCCTTTGACCCAAACAACTGTGAGCAGCAATGGAATCGGGGAGTTGTAAAGTATCGAGCAAATACTCAGCATCTTTCAGCACTTCGAGCCACATCCAAAGAATATAAAGTTGTCACCTAACTCTAGATTTACACATATGAAAGTTGCACTGGCTCCGTACCCACACTTTGATTTACTCAGCGGGAAAGGGGGCGAGCAGGCAGCAAATCAGGGGAGCTCTGCCTTTAATTAAAAGCCATTCGCTGAGTGCCAGGCCCCTGTGGACACGCCCCCCCCAAGTTTGTTCTCGCCGAGAGCTCCATCACAATGGATGACCACTCAGGGATTCCCATCATCTTACCTCCCACGTGATGACGAGTTCTCCTCGAGCTCCTCCGCCGCCGCTCACATTGACCGGCGCAACCTTGGGAACTGAAACGGGCACAAAGGATACTCGTCTCAGGCAGGTGCAGAGGATTCTGTTCGACGTCACGACAGTCGAACGAGGAGGTGAAAAAGGAGGTATTGGTGTAAGACGAGTTTGTCACACAGCGGAGGTGTGTGTGTTGTGCTGAGAGTGGTGTCGCCGCCCGCGTACGGTGACGTTATTAGTCGAGCACCGTATGTCGGCCCCATGTGTGAGGCACGACGGGGAAACTTGTTCCCTTGTGATTCAACCAGCGGGACGGAAATGACTAACACGCTCAAAATAGACACATCATGCTGACGTCTTGCGTGCCAATAGGTCACTTACTCTCCAATAGGTCACTAACTCTCTCTCTCTCTCTTAATTAATCATGTTCCAGAGTTCTGACATACAGGAGCTGTAAGTGTGGATGCTTGAATGCTTTAAAAAGCGTAACGGAATTCCCACTTCTTTTGCATGCGACTGAGTAATCAAAGCATTGGCACGAAAAACGATCGGCACGTTCGAAAACATCACAGGAAACGGATAAATCACATTCTCCAAGTGTGGCTGATTAATTTGTTACGAAGGGAGACAACACATTGAGAGGATACCTGCTGCTTCGGTTCGAATCTGTTTTGATGGCGTGCCGGGCTCTCCCACGCCAACGCCGTTGATTGCCACCACCCTGAATTCGTAATCCACCCAGGGGTTCAAATCTTTCACTGTTGCATGCATCATCTGTCCAGGCACAGAATCAGGAACTAGGATTAAAGAATTTAGAATTGAGATGTGTTTCTTTCTCTTCTTCTTTTAAAAAGGCACATTTCACATTTCATCTCCAACAAATATTTCAAAAAAAACATTTCACAAACCAGTAATGTACATCAAAATGAAATGTTGACATAGTTTTCCCGTTACAGCACTTTCAGTACACCTTTAGCAATTATTGTGGAGGCTGTACAGCAACGTCATCATGCAATTCACACACACATTCAAGGAATACACAGATTTAATAAACTGTCGCTTCAGTTGACGTGACTGACATTACAGACATAAACATCATCCTGCAATCAGCTTGGAATGTTTAAGATCGCCGTCTCTCACATAAAACTGCAACGTTAAATAAACCGGTGTTGAGGTTACAGAAGGATGAAATGACATTAGAGCAGATGAAGTTATTTTGCTTAAACTTGTCATTACCAAGTAAATGTTGATAGCGCAAAGTAATGGCTGTAGAATAATGACACCATCTGCGTTTAGAACGGCTCCCTGTGAGCCTCGCAGCCACCGTGCAGTTCAGTCTGCCTCCGGTTACGACCTCCTGGGATAACGATGGCTCCCTTCACAAAGTGAGCGCGTAAAACTATTGAGCGAGCGCTTTTGTTTGTGGCGGAGGGGAAACAAACGGAGTGACTCGTATTGCAATGGCACTGTCTTGTTCATAAAGTTTGTGGAGGAAAAATATAAAATCTGTGGAAGCTCTACCTAGGTGGTGATGAATCATTATTTTTGAACAATGTTAAAACAAGAGTGACCTCGGACAGAGAGCTCTCAGACATTACAGGCTTCCAAAACGACATTTAGTCATCTTTCTTTCGACTAAATCAGTAAGTAACAAAACCTGCCCTCTTATTAAAACCACTTCGCTTTTATCGTCGCCCTGTGTGGTTGGTAGTTGCTTTAGTCCCGCTTTGAAACGCTGTAGGGGAGGCGGTGGCGGTTGAAGACTTGTTTATTGCCACTTTAATGATTATTTCTGACAAATAGGCTGGTAAGTAGAATGGAGTGTAAGGAAAATGAAGAGAAGAGCCGGCCAATGTGTCTATATATTCTCCACTTTATATAACCGATCGTTAACAACCTCTATCGCAGACGAAGAAAGGACATAAAAGCCCATAAAGGCAGTTTGAATAAGCCGTAATATGGCCTTCTAACACCATTTCACACCTTGTTAACAGAGTCAAGATTAGGTTTCGAATACTTTGTCCATCCCCTGTAACATCACAATCACCTTTTCATAATAACACAGCAGCCCAACTATGGTCTAAATTGAAGAAAATGTAACATTATTATTTTCACAAAAGTAGAGCTGTTGCAGTGGATTGCACGAGTTAATTTGGAATACTTGATTGTCTCCGTAACTCATTGACTTTCCCTCTACCTGTTTCTTACCGGTCTTGTGAGGACCCCAGGTATGCTGGTCCTAACAGCTGCCTTTGTAGCTAATGAAGCCTAACATTAACATCTGATCAAATATGATGTCTGCCTTTTCCTTGGATGGACACATTTTATTTTGTTTTGTTTATTTTGGCACTGGCAGGATAATTTTTTCCCCAAAACTGCACACATAGCAAGAGCAAGAGCACATATAGCACAGCACAAGAGCTCGACATATAAATTGGCCAATTACCATGTTGCAGATATATATATATATATATATATATATATATATATATATATATATATATATATATATATATACATACACAGAAGCAGTACTGATGCCCAAACTATGTTTGCTGAATTGCAGTGTCTCCATAGGATAACGTCACTTGAAAGCACCAGAAAGTAGATTTTTTTTTTCAACTGTAAAATGCGACAATGAGTTCAAAACTTGGTCAGAATTCTTTAAAGAACACGTGAAGATCAGCTGACTTGTAAAAAGAAAAATACTTGGCTTGACATTGGCATTTACGAAGAATATTTTGAGTTGCATTTTTGAAAAATGTAGGAGTATGCAGAGTTTTGGGAGTTTGATCTATATACTTTTCTGGATGCCGCAGTATCGGCTGCATAGACTTTGATTATTCTTTTCCAAATCTGTCTCTTTTTGAGTCCCTCAGCCTCATCAAACTGCAACGCCAAGTTGCTGGAGTTCCCCTTTAAGGGATCAAAAATGTTGGCTATATGCTATGTGTTTGTGTAAAACTGCTGTATTATTATCAGATTTTCGTAACTCCCGTATCGGGTGGTTTTAACAAGCCGCATGCTAGATTCTGTTTCCTGAGTGAACTTCAGAATGATGAAAAAGAGCCTATCGTGAGCGACTTTAACAACAGGACCCTTAGTTTTTGAAAGAGAGGAAAGTCTCCTGTGGCCACAGACACAGGCATTTTACAGTGTAAAATCCTCAGTGTTGACTTGCATTGAAAATAACAAGCAGCTGTTACCTGTTCTCACAGTCTGCCATCCGATAGAGAAGGGGGTCCTGGCCTGGACCATGTACATGGTAACAGGACTGTGGTTGTCAGGTCCGGAGCCCCAGGACAGTTGCACAGCGGTGTCAGTGATGTCGCTCACCGCCAGGCCTTCCGGAGCGCCAGGGGGTCCTGCAACAGCCCGAAACGAGGACAGACACCTGCATCAGCTTCACTGCACAAAACAGCAGCCGAATCAAAAGGAGTCACTTCAGGTGAGCGCGGCGGACTCAGAAGTGATTCATAACTCTGCTAACAACCTCAGTGTTGTGGAGGTTTAATGGGTTCTATTGGGAGTGCCAGTCTAATCAATACACTGGATAGTGCAGTTCACTGAGGTCAGGCCATCTACTGTATGAGTTTACTTACACCATGTGTGAGGCTAGAGAGTTTCAGAAATACAAAAAATACAAGATACTTTTTTACCAACTATGAAAGAAGTCGTGCCCGAGTGAATCGAGAAGTCTCGTCAAGTGAGAGGGACTATTTATCTTGTGTGCTCTCCTTGTCCAAACTAACTAACCGTGATAAGATAAATCATTATTTTATGATAGCAATGGAGAGGCTGTTAATGGCCAGGGATTCATAGAAAACAAGGCAGGATTTTTCAATTGAGATCTTATTGAAAAATTAGGGAAAGCACAAACATGGGATCAAACAAACAGGGCCGGCGGATTTTCCTGCTAAGCCCGCAAATCTGCAAAGAGCAGCCCTGAGCCCTCAGCGGGACTACCTGCTGCTGGAAGGAGATCACTGAGTATCAACGACGCTTGGTTTCAGATTATGCACACGATCCATATGTAAAACCCGCAGTCGTCTCTGACTTTGGCTGCCGACTCTTGATCTCACGCTTGGCCAATCTCAACCTCAGACAACAGTGTTATTTCCCCCCTCTATTTGGTTATCCAATTCAGTCATGGGTGACTGGCTGTGACCGGCACAGCAGTTTACAGTAAAAAAATAAAGTATCAGGGCAATAAATATATATATATATATATATATATAGGTCATGGAATATATATATATATATATATATATATATATATATATATATATATATATATATATATATATATATATATATATATATATATATATATTCCATGACCTTTTTGGAGCATACTGTGTGTGCTGTGCCCAGCAGCTGTCTTCACACACACGACCTCTCACTGTCAGGACTTGTCTGTTGTGATGTCAGGTTCAAATATCTTATCAGCTGTTTAAATCAGTTGATGCAGATATAAAAGGTCTCAGTTCCGAAAATGCATTGCAAGTCCGACCCATTGCAGGCCCACTCGGTAAACTGGGCACAGGATGGAAAGAAAATCAAGAGCCGGGGTGAGGATCATGACACGTGCAAACACACTTCGGAAATCGACACCATAGATGAGAAGGGTAAAAAAAAAAAAAAGATGAATCGTGAGCAGTTTATTTTGAAAAGACGCTGTGCGTGTCATGAGCGGAAACCAACGCGTCCAAAACATGACACTACAGGGATGGCAGGGCCACAGACCAAGAGTCAGAATTTAACAGTAACATTAAGGAAGGATCACGTCACACAAACTGCCGAACTTGAAAGAATGCACTAAATTACAAAATAACGCTTCACATGGGTCCTTTGAACCTCCGATATGCGCATGTAAAGCTATAAGATATCCACGTTATAACATCAACATTCCTCCACAGAATGTATGGAGTTAAAAACTTTAGAAGGAAGTGTTTTCACTCTTGCATGAAGCCGTTCTCTGATCTTCACCGGATAGCCTCAAAGCTTTCGGAGTAACTCACCTGTATCTCTTTAACTCGATGATCATAGGGCCCATGGGTTAAAAACTGAATAAATTAATATCAAAAATGCTTATGGTTGTCAATCAGAAAGCCTTTTAAGCTGTTTTTCCCCCGAATCCCTCAAAACTGACATCATGGTGCTGCAGCGCTCATCTGACACCAGTGAGACGTGTGCGTCACGATGTTAAGAAAAACACACACACACACACACACACACACACTCCACAAAATAAGAAAAAAGGAAAAAAAGAAATTGAAAACCTCCATAGAGAGTGCTACAAAATGACAAGCAGGAAGAGGTGTACCTCTGACAATTAAGTCGGCTGCTGCTGAGACGGTGTCAACTTCGGTGTGCACCATACACACGTACTTCCCAGAATGCTTTAGCTGAATGTTCCTCACCATCAGGTCACCTGCAAATCCCTGATGACAAAGACACATTGGTATAAAAGTCTTGCAGAGGAAGAAAAACAGCAAAAAGTAGCAAAGTCAGAGTCAAAAAAGAAGAAAAAGAGAAGTATGAAAAATCCTCAGAGCACATTCAATTTCTTTCTCAGTCATACGCAATAAATCCTCCACAGGAGAATCTTTGGAGGAATTCACCACAGGACTACAAGAAAAAAACAAAAACATGACAGGGTAGCAGAAAAAATTACTTTAGCTCTACATTGAAAGGGAGGCCGGAGCAAAATGACTTGTTTCAAAACAGCTTTTTTGTTTGCTCTTTTGTTGTGTTCTTACTTTACCCTTCCAGCTCAGATGAATGGCTCAGACAAGAGACTGTTCGTGTTTGCACTGCTGCGCGCGCCCACACACCCGGATGTTTCTCCAAACTCCTTCCAGAAACCGACCCCCCATGCTTTGTGTAATATAACGAAGGCGAGCCGAACAGCTGCCGCGGCTATGTTCGCTGTGGAGATATCAGTGCTGTGCGGGCGACTTCCGTGGGCCTGGTGGACTCGATCGCAGGGAGTACAAATATAAATGTTGTTTCTGTTGTTGTTTAGTACCAATTTAATGAACATGACATAACGTGCTAATCAGTGAGCTTTCCACCTTTTTACAGTCTGTATGTGTGCTAAGCTAACCGGCTGCTAGCTTTATCCGCAGACAGACATGAGAGCGGTATCTTTTCATCTCTTAGCTCTTCAAAGCTATGCATATTATTCAAAATGTCAAACTATTCCATGAACATGCATCTCGTTTGTTCAATCCATACACAAACTGTAACGTGACAACATCAGTTTGCCTCAGTTTTTTTTTAACAGACAACCAGATGCAGTCTCTTCCTGGCATATGCCAGCGGGTAGCTGTGGGTAAACTTGCAATGACGCTGCAAACATAAAGACTATGTGGGCTTTCTATGTACCCTGGGGAAAATTCAACTCACGCAACTCCCTATAAAACCACGAATTGTCATTTTTAGTGTGCTTTGGAAGCCTCGCTTGGATCACTGTGATGCACATCATACTCTATCACCCAGAGAAAAAAAACAAAACTGAAAGGCTGCAACTTGTTCAAAACGCAACAACTTAAGTTAGAACAAAAACCAGGAAAAGAGAACATCTTACACCAGTACTAGATTAATTACACAAGCTACAATGAAAGAATGATAAAGAAGTACGGTGACGCAGCCTTTTGTTGTTACGCAGCGGAGGTTTGGAACAAACTTATCCTAACAATATAAGACAATCAACTCCTGTTGATAGTTTCATGGGAAAGCTTAAAATGTGTTTTTTATGATCTTGCGACGGTGGATGGGTCAAACAAACTGCGATCCTTCAGCCTGGAGACGGTGCTGTTTGTTCCATGTGTGAAACGAGATGTCAACATTGACTTTGTTTGTCAAGTGACTTGTTTACTTCAGTATCAACACTTCCGTAGTTGTTCCAACCCAAACGACGACCTTTTCCTCAACCTAACTACATAGTTTTGTTGCCTAAACCTAACTGAGTACATTCCTGTGAAGACGGAGGTTTATTTTGAAAGTAATGAGGAAAACGCATGAGTTCCTTTTTATGAGATATCATATGAACCGCTATGTGAAGATACACCATTAAATGTATATATTTTCAATCCAGGTTTTGATGAATAATTAGACGGTTAAGAAGCACTGGCGGGAAAGCATAGTTTCAATATCAGCTCTAGCTTTTAAAACAATGACATAGGTCAAATCCTTGGTTCTGATTGTCCTGGCTTAAAAATGCAAGAAGAACAAGCATTCAGCCAGATCATACATACCCCTCCAATCATCTCAAAGTGCTCCTGCCTGCTGAAATCAATGGCTTTCCCGTTGAAGAACCACTTGAAGATGGGAATCAGGGACGAATCACTGGACACCTCGCATGGCAGCACAATGCTCTGTCCCACGGTGGCGTCCAGACTCAAGGGTGGGACCACGATCTTGGTCGGCTCTAGGGCATCATGGGAAGAAAAGGAGAGAATTAATCGAGGCAGCATGTATCGCGGTACATCTATAAAATCCAGCAAAAATGAAGAACGCAATAAACCCTAATTTGCCCAGAACAGTCCGACAGATTCTGCTCTATCAGTGTAATTAAGTGACCTCAAATAACTTCAGTTAGGAAGCGAATGCCTCTCATAACTCAGCAATGAATAATTAAACACACTGCAATCACAATGTCAACTAGAGAGGCGGGAGTGGGGGGGGGAGAGAAAAGAAAAAGAACTCCCACTCTATGATCATCATTATTTAAAAACCCAAATCTGAAAGTGCTACAGCAGCTCTTTTTTAAATTAAATGTTAGTGTCAAAATATTCCTCACTCACAGCTACAGACGGCGGCGGTCTCCCCCACTCCCCCCACACTCTGCTACATGCACAATAACTCACAGCTGACAAAACCACGGATGACTTATACGTCTGTCAAAGCGGCGGGAACATAAAATGGCTATATATTTCATTATCAATTTCATGCTTGAGCTAGTATTTTTTATTTTTTCACCCCCCTTAACAACAGTATAAACCCTTGGCTAAAAAAGGCACAGTAGGGAAAGTGTGCGGTGAAAAAACAACAATAACAAAGGACATACCTTTCACCAGCAGCGTCCCGGTGCTGCTGGCTGTTCCGAAATGGTTTCTGGCCAAACACGTGTACCTGCCTCCCTCCGAGGCAGAGATGTTGGTGATACGCAGCGTCCCGTCCTCCGTGATTGTCTGTCTAGGGGAGAGGAACGAAACTTAAACAGCCCAGCTCTCAATCCGTTGGCTGTTAATTGAATGAAAAGTGATGATAAGCATCAAATTAGAAACTGCTTCTTGTCCAGAGATATGGTGTCATTTCTCGAGCCATTTCAACTATTTTTTTTCCCACATTTAATTTTTAAATGAAGGCTTCAGAATCTATTCCAAAAGTCTATTTGCAACGCCTCAGAAGATAACAATTATCTTAGCTGAAGCAGAACAGATTTGCTGTAGGGTCAGCACAGTATTGACAGCGCAGCAGCTTAAATGCACATATTAATTGGATACACAGTGGGCCACCAGGGCCGGGCAGCGCGGTGATAGGAGCAGGAGCAGGAGGAGGAGGAGGAGGAAGAGAGAGAGAGAGAGAGGGGGGGGGGGGGCGATTTAGAGCAGGATCTTTACCTGCAGCCTTATCGCTCTGCAACACGTGGAGATAGTATCAACATGCTGTGAAGCCATTTCTGAATAGTAATCGCATGGAGACATATAGAAGCATCTCACTTGATAAAAAAAATGTCAGGCTGGTCTCATAGGAGGAATAAAGTGTGCTGATGAGAGTGCTTGACAAAAAAAATTAAAATACAATTGTGAAAGGAGTTTTGACCACATGGTTGTAGCAGTTTGCGAGTTACTTAAATGGACCAAATTTCCTTTGTTTTTTTGCAATGTTCTCTCGTAAAAAAATGCAGCCAATTAAATCTGATTTTCGAAAAGTGTAAAAATATAATAAATACCATGTAAACGACTTATCTGTATTGTTAAAGGGGACATATCATGGGAAACTCGGATGGTCGAAACTCGCGCACATACAAGATGGGTGTCTGGATTCCCAACCAAGTGAGATGCAGGCTCATTAGAATACCACACACACACACACACACACACACACACACACACACACACACACACACACACACACACACACACACACACACACACACACACACACAAACCATTCCCTCGGGATTAATAAAGTTCTTTCTTATCTTATCTGAGTATCTCAATCCTCGGCTTGAGAGTAATCTTTGCAAAGGTGCACAATATATTTCTCACAAGCCAATCAGAGCGGACTAGGCTTTTTGGGGAGGGAGGTGGGGACTTAAAGAGACAGACACTAAAACGAAGCATTTCCGACAGAGGGTGAGTAAATAAATATAAGAAAGTCAGCGTATTTTTTATTTTTGTATGGACCTGAAAATGAGCATGGTCTGTTCTCTTTAATGCAAAACAATTAGTTTATCATACTGTCTGAGAGAAAGAGCCTTGTCCTTTACTGTCCTGTCTTTGACTGATATAAAATATAAATAAGAAGGATTTTTTTCCTGCCTTGTGTAGTGTTAGTAGTGCAGTCATTCATGTTCTATCACACCACAACCTTTACCGATAAGTAGGCCATCCTCTATGTAGCCTGAGAGGCGACACCGAGGGCCAAAACAAAGTATTGCTGCTGCCCAATAAGCTCATTGCTTTTAGTGCGCGGTAATAATTAAAGTTGACTTCGATAAGTGTGTATGCACATTTTAAATTAACTCAGACCTTCTCTCAGCTCAGACAACAAGACGCTGTTTAGAGACACTCTCCTGGCAAAATCAATCTGAAACAATCAAACTTTAAAAAGGGGCTTTAGAAAGTAAGTGAAAACATTTTACATTCCAGCCTGGAACGCACATTTATTGGCGCCGTGTGCTCTGCACAGAGAAGTTGGAAAGCATGTAAACATATTCATAAACGAGGCCGATAATGTGCTCCTGTTGTGACCTTTTGGATCGAGTAAATCAAACAGGAAAGCTGCGAGCAGCCAGCGCCGAAAATCAAACAGTTTCACACTGGCTACGCATTGGAATAAATATGTATTCACTGGAGGCCGCGCTGAGACCCAGAGAGCATGTCTGACACGGGGTGCTTTGCACTGATTTATTGACAAAAATATCAAACGCTGAGTGATGGAGGCGCGCTGAGAACATGACCCGAGGGGGCAATGAGCTGCGAAACAAACAGAAACACAAAGAAACTATCTGCTTTGTGGACAAACTCGGTTTATGTTGGGACTTTTTTACTCTTGTCCCAAAAAATGCGCTGCCCGGGTCATTTTTCTCCCTTTCTTTCATGACCAGCGCATGGGAAACCCCCACCCCTCCAAAAAAAAACGTAGTAACTATATTCAATCACATGATGGTTACATGTTGTCGTAAATCCAGGGAGCTACATTGAGTCCATGGACGAAAAAAAAAATGGCTGAATGTATCGTTTAGAGCCAGAGCCCAAATGAAAATGAGAAAGGTAAAAAAGTTATACAAAATACAGCAAGAGATGATCTGCACGCTTTGCACTTCATGCATGAATAACCAGCATGCAAATTAAAACCCACCAAATTAGAGTCAGCATGTGCCTGAGTGTTACATGAGTACATTTAACGCCACTCTGATCATCTCTCTCTCTCTCTCTCTCTCTCTCTCTCTCGCTCTCTCTCTCTCTCTCTCTCTCTCTCGCTCTCTCTTTCTCTCTCTCTCTCGTCTGCTCCTTGATAGATTGGCTGTCAAAAAACACTGTACCGACGTTGTTGGTGTGATCTGAAATCGGGACATGTAATTGGAAATCCCTTGCTGGGTGCATCAGATGGTGGTTTTCCTAACAGAGCGAGCAGCTCTTGCAACGTACGGGAGCGTTTCAGTCGAGTTCAGGTAATCATAATGAACTGGGTAAAAGCCCTTTTGAACGACACATGAAGTGAGTGAAGTGTTCGGTTTTGATTATTGCATGTTCCTGATTCACTCACATCTATGCATCGGAAATGAATGAGCATGAACTGTGTTAAAACATTTTTTTATGATTATGCTCCCTTTTGCTCAGGACTTCTGCCAGCAGATTTCAATGGGCTGCTCAGGTCTTATCTTCCTGTGTTCACAGAGGACTCTGGTGTTGGTGAATTCCAACCAAAGACTCATCAGAAGTATTTGCACTCAAGAAAGAACTTCAGTGAGTTAAGCTGCACCCTGGATACAGCTGGCAAAGACTTTCTTTTTTGCTCCATTTGAAACTTTTTTGACAGAAAAGTTTTGAGTAGAAAATTCCTACTCAACTCTATTTTGAGAGAAAACACACCTGGAGTTTGATTGCCAAAAGACTCTTACTATCAAGCCAATGTGTTCAGACAAATATTGCTTTATAAAAAAAAGTTTGTACGATCTTTGTACTGAATGTACCCGAGATATCTTATAAGAACACTTGGGTCTGTGGATGAAGTGGCCATCCCACAGGAGAAAAGACCCATTTGAGTAATTCAATGGGATCCTGATTATTATTCAATCAGAACAGCTGTAATGGCGGAAGCTTTGGAATTGTGTGTCAAATGTGGGGCCGCATACAGATGTTGGTATAACCTTGGAGAAGCTATTCACTTCAGCAGCTATTCAAAATCGTACCTTTGTGAAATTGTTGATGGCAAAAAACTATGTATGACCTGGCTAATGGAAATCCCTTTGCAATGCTGCATTCAAAGAATACATGTGCACATTTCCACAGATCCAACGTAAAAAAACAAACAACATAGTCGAACATGTTTCGTGGGAAGCCAGAGAGGAATCATGAATCTTTTTTTTTCTTCTTTCTTTTGCTGGAGTGACTTCTGCTGGGTGGCCATTGAGGAGGTGAGGGAAGGCAGCGGGTGTATTAGGCCCCAACCAGCTGAGCTCCTCACACTGTGTGCAACAGTGGAGTTAGCGTTGACGAGGGTCGCTGGAGAAAGGGAATCGACTGTTTGTTAAGACTGTTAAGCCTGTCAAGCTTTCCAGTCCCTCATGGCACGCGTACAGTTGACATTGTTAAGAGTGGCAGATTTGCCACCAAAACTGTAACTTTAAAATGAAAACTGGTGACTTCATCTGCTGTATTTAGCTAGTTAAGCCCAGCTACATGTTCTCAATGGTATCCAGTTGACTCTTTTTAAAAAGAGGGTCCTTTCAAGGGTCTTAAATATGAACTTGGTGGCTACTGACAGGATATCACGCTAAAAGATGTTCTCTGCAAAAAAAAAGTCAGCCTCCTCATCCATGTAGAGAATATTTATGGAAATAAAGAAACGGGAGTGTTCTTGTATTGCTATCCTATATGCGGCTGCCTGGAGTACACATTTGTTCACTTTTTTTTTTCACAAGTATCTTTTTACAGTTTTATTTTTGTCCGTAAGCGTCTGTAAGAGAAGCGCTGATCTTCGACTAAATGCTCACAGCTGTCTGAAGCGACCTGTTTGAGAATTAAGGCGGATGACTATAAATACGCACGCTAACATCACCATTAAATGCGATTGCATTCATTCGCACGCATATGACTGGAATTTTAATGTCGTGTCAGAATTTACAGTTATTTTTTTCTTCAGCTGGCAATACTTGACAAGAACCTACCAACTCCAGAAACTTAGGACGTGGTGAAACTTTCTGCTTACACCTATAGTATATGAAAGAAAGAAAAATCACTTCCCAGCGAGGCTCTCGGAGAAAAAATTGCTGCCATTAAGTTAATTATACTCTTTGAGACGAGGCTTTCTTTAAGAGATGTGCTTTTCAACTGGTTGTCTGATGATGTGTGGGCGTACTGGACCATATTTCATAAAAAGGGAAACACCGGGATACAGACCTTCCTTCCTCTCACAAAATCACCTTAATGCTCAGATATTATATCAAGAGGCCAAAACAACGACATCAACAGTGGGAGCGTTTCTGTTTGGAGCGTATCTAAGAGGGTCAGAGCTACCTTCAGTCCCACAGTGGTGCAAGTGGATTTGTGTTGGAAAGTGATTTCCGCTGATTTGACTCATTTCTGGGATGAGTCTCTTTACTCGTCTTTCCTCTTTACTTCTATCAGTGACCGAGCCAAGCCCCTTGCTTTTCTGAACCTCCATTACATTTTCCTCCCCTACTCTTTCACCGAAACATTTCACAAAAGCAGCTCTCCCGCTGTGCTCCCAACTCCGTCGGCTCTTATCGTGTGCATCAGTCTGTTGCAAACAATAAACTGTTTTTCTTTGAGCTCGTAGGTGTCGCCTCAGACCCTTAAATCATGACATGGCCTGTCATGTCGCCCGGGGTGGAGTTTTGCTCAAGGATGCAATGAGTTCTTTTTTTCCTCTGTGTTTTTTTGTTCTTCTTTTCACACAGAGAGCATCTCTACAAGGCCTACATCCACCCCTTTGACTGCATTGAAGAGCTCTGAAGCTGTGGCACACTTTGAACTTCAAACAAAAAGAAAAAAATTGCACTCTTTATCTTGTGCCTCAGAAAAACTGATGGAGTAGGAGGTCATGGCCTCATTCTTACATCTAGTAAAAAAAAAAAAGCTTAAAAAAAAGATGATTGAGACAACAGAAACACAACATATTTTCCAACGTGACGGAAAAGGTGTCTATCTCTATCTTGGGTCAAACAAAGCAGTGTTATGCAATGCTGACTCCCTCCCTAATCCCCTTGAGCAGACGCATAATAAATAACCATGCTAGAAATGGAAGCACTCCCTTCGACGTACGGCACGAGGAGCGTGGGCAGCGACGGCGCAGGCAATAAACGCCCTACCTCTGGCTGTCCTTCAGGAGTTGGCCCGCTCTCCACCAGGAGACGGTGGCCCTGGGGGAGGCGTGGGGGCGGCACTCCAAGACCACCTCGCCCCCCCTCCGGATCACTGTGGCCTTCTTCACGGGCCTCCGGGTGAAGTCAGGCGGTGAGGCTGAGGAACAAAACCGCGTTAAGGGCCATTTGTTTCTGCTTTGCGGTGGGCGCAGCAGCCGCGCATCAGCAGAAATGTCAAGTGCATCACGAGCAATTACGGAAATTTGACTTCGCCGCCACGCTGGGTTATTGTACGAGAGAATTATGGAAATGAAAGAGAGGGGGGCTACGGTTCAGCGTGGAGCTGGCTCTGCCTCTTATCATTTATTTATTTCAGATAGGGAGCATTTTTATTCCACTGACAACACAATGTACATGCAGTGTATCTCTACATTGCCTCTGGTTCAATTCGTTGTAAATAATACAGGGCGAGCAAACTGCTTACCTACAACCTTGAGCTCAGCGCTGGCATACACAGCTCCGTGTTCACTCTCTGCCACGCACTGATACATCCCAGAGTCCAACAGACTGATCCTGGATATGGTCAGTCTGCCCGCTTCCACGTGTATCCGGCCCTGCAAATCAGGCCAGCTGATTAATGTTTGATGGCATCTTTCAATGATTTATGTCTATTTTCTTTTCTTTTTTTCTCTTTTGCGAGATGAGTGCAAGCTTTTGGATCATCCTTTGCCTTCGAGGTTTTCAGCGAAGCCCGAGCAAGATTTGTGTTTCTCAATTTCCTTTTAAAGTAGTATTATTTTAAGAGAAGCACACAATAAAACCACAATGAGGTTCTCACATTTTATCGCGAAGGTCAAACCTTTGCTCGACTTACCTCTGCTGTTATCGGCTGACCGTTCTTCAGCCATTTGTATGTGGGCCTCGGCTTACCCATGGCTTTACATTCCCACTGCAGATTAGCATCGATGGCCATGTGAGCATCTTTCAGTGTCTGGACCCAGTGCAGATGTTCAGCATCTGTGGAAAATACAGATGTATTTAGTTTGACCAATATCTGATTCCCTCGTAATAAGAAGGAACAAATGAGTGTTATGATCATTATAATGATATATCCATTGGTTTAACACTTTTTGTTGACATAATAACTGGATTGCATTAACAGTAGCACTTATTTTCTTTTCCCACCCAAAAAGGCTGCATTAACAGTAGAGAGCAGCTTTTTTTTTCTAAATGTGGAGTGTGTGTGGGGGGGGGGGGGGGGGAGAGAGAGAGAGAGAGAGAGAGGAAGAGGATTGAGGCAGAATGGAAGAGGGTGGTCTCCCTACATCACTGCTGTAAATGTAGCCAAACTCTAAATGTATCAACCCCCAATAAAAAATGCTCTAGAGTTGTTGATCATTTCCTCAGTTTTCATTTTGTACTACTATTTCATTCCTAATAATATTTTTTTGCAGTTATGTAGCTGTTATTAATTCATATTTCTCTGTTCAACTGATTCATTGCAGCTTTCTACGTGTAGCGTTACTTACTTTGCGTCTCCTTTTTCGAGTTTCTCTTTCCTACCACAACCTAATTTTTGCAATTCTCTATTTACTTAAATGTGTGACCCTTCAAAAACGCTTGATTTGCCCGCCATTGTTTACAGTTCAATTCGCAATGTAGAGAGAGATAGAGATTAATAAAAAGCTAAAACGTCATCAGATGATAGCCGATTTTTTAATTTTTTATAACCTGCATGCAACCAAAGCCGGCTCAAACGTGATTGTTCAACACTTCTTGGATTACAAACAGAAACGCTGCCTTGAACCAAAAAGCTGCCTGACATTTTGTTTCTATACACACGGAAACAGGTCAGGCTTATGAAGAATGAGCTGTCATACATTATCAGCGAGTATGTTATGTGCTGATAACAATCGTCGCCAATCACACTGTCTCCTCTAGCCTCCTAGAAAAGCAGTGCTCCCTCCACCATGACAACTGAAAATAAATCTAAGAATATTGAAACTTTTTGCAGAAATTATACTGAAGGAAAAACTAGCACATCATCTAATGGCAGTTTTCAGTCAAGCTCGAAGAAGCTTTAGAAATACTGATACAGTTCTTCTATATTTTCATCATTTATCCGGTATAACCTGAGAGGATTACCTTTAAAAAAAAATACCAGCTGAGGAGACTCCAAATGAGTCGTAGCTAGATTTAAGGATGTTCTGACTAGATATGGGGGTTTAGAAGCGACGAGAAGTGCATAGTAGGAAAGTGTATTGTTCTCCATTGTACTTCTAGACCTAGTAGTATAGATTTCACAATCTAGTACCGTACTTAGTTTTATTTTATACAGCTACTCATGTGCATGTATATGCCCATGTATGTCATATTACCAGTTTTGTAATGCTTGCCTCGGCAATACAACTTCTTTTGATGAAAGCAAACACATTGGAATTGTTGTCGTAATTATTTTTGCCATCGACCCCGAGGAAGAGGAGCCGTTGCCCCGGTAACAGCTGGTGAGGATCCAAATAAATACACTGAAAATCAATCTTGGTATAATCACAGAGAGAGAGAGCGAGAGAGAAAGAGAGAGCGAGAGAGAGAGAGAGAGAGAGAGAGAGAAAACTTCGACAGCCAAATCGGATCAATATTCAAGTTTGCATACTATCATCGTGGGATTCGGGGATGAAGCTTTAATCTCCAGCAGGCTGGACTTTTGTAATGGCCCCTGCTCAAAAAACTGTTCATCTTATTCACAAAGCGACCGCTGAGTCGTAACAGAAAAGAAGAGTGGGTACATCACAACAACGTCCAGGGAGTTATGAAATAGAGTTTGAATCCCTGTTGCTTGTCGGTAGATCGCTCACTGGTTTCGGACCTCCAAGCATCTCGAGAATCCAACATAAATATGGAATAGCAGCATTCAGTTACTTTGAACCACAAGCAGTGGACCAAACTTCCTTTAAATCCAGGTTTTTTTTATGTTCTCACCTGCCTCTGACTGAACCATTAATTATTTTCAACCTTGCAGTTCATTGTGGTTTCTTATTTATTTTTCTAATTGGAGTTCTATCTTTTGAATTGGTCAGTTCAAGTCGCGGCTCACCTTTTTTCGAATGGATTATGTGAAGCACCTTGAATTGCATTTGTGTGTGAAATATGCGACACAGATAAACTCGCCCTGGCGTGCCTCACTCCCGCTTTTGTGTCAACAGCCACTTACGCCTTCTTGTTTGGCACCGCTCGCGTCAAAACTAGACGCCTCAGATTTAAAACAGCTGGTATGCAAACCCAAATATGTACAGACAGGATATAAATCGATCCGTTCCCAGTTCCCCGTCGGCACGTTCAGCAGACGGGACCAGCAGCGACTCGTCTCTGCTTATAGAAGAAGTTGTGACTAATTTCAAGGCTTGCGGTTTGACAGCCAGCTCCTTTTGATTCTATGGAGGTGGGAGACATATCCTGACGTATGAGTAATCTCATTTTCTACCTCACGCCAATGCTTGAAAGAAATGTTCAATACGGAGAAAAAAAAAGAAAAGATTAGCAGTCATCTCCTTGAAACAAGCAAGCAAAAGTATACAAGGCTCTTACTGTGGAACACGAGTTGCCCTCTGGCGACATTTCGTCCTTTGCTGTTCGCGGCCACACACTCGTACACACCGGCGTCCTCCGGACGAAAGTATGGAATTTCCAGAACCCCGCTGGAGTGGTTGATTTTAATCTTGCCAGGGAGTGGGTTTCCATCAGCTCTTCTCCATGAGATTGAAGGCACGGGGCTGCAGAGGTCACACACACACAGAAAGGTCACGCCGGCCACATCCTTCCCGCTCACACTGACCACAAGAACTCGCGGCCCATGTTTGCTGTAGCAGAGGATGTCTGGCCCATTCACAAGTTTGCGTGAGGGTTTGCCAACATTCCCGTCACTTACTTTCCCAGGGCGAAGCATTCCAGCTTCACCGATGATCCTTTAGAGACTCGGAGGGTGTCGGGAAACTGAACTTCGATCTTTGGCTCGTATTCACCCATCACTGCTGCGTGAAGGATAAAAGAAAATCACATCAGTCCCAAACACACACAAAAAGAACGTGGACATGCAGTCCCCTTGTAATTCATATTGGACATAAGAGCCGCGACGCGGGTGACAACTGGCAGGGGAGCGAAGTGAGAGCGCGCGCGTCGGCGCCGTACACACCAGCGGATGGATGAGTTTGGATTACATATCTCGCCTCAGCTCAAATCTGAAGTGGTAGACATAAACACTCCTGATGGGGGTTTAGTATGTGTGGCAAGCTCCTCGCTGTGTGAGTGTGTCTGCATGCATTTTTGTCAGCGAAGACTACATTTCTGGTTATGTAAATATGTGCCTTCATGCAGATAGATGGGGCTTCCTGGAACACACAACCCCTGTACAGTTCAGAGGCTTTGGGATGGTGCGGGGAAAAAAATAAAAATCTCATGAACGAAAAGCAAAAACAGTGTCACGCTCAAGACAAGCGATTTATCTCCCCGGCTCGCCTACCCTTCTAACCCCCCACCCGTACCCGACAGCGCGTGTCAGTTCAGCGCGCAAGATAACCAGGAGGCAGCAGAGGCGAACTGAGGGTGCTTACCGTCTCTCCGCACCACCACAGGGGTTGGAGAGCTGAACACTGTGGTGTTGGTCATCATGTTTCTCACCACACACGTGTAGTTCCCCGCGTCCGAGGCTTCAACTTTGGCGATGTACAAGTTGCCCGTCCTCTGAGAGATAAAACGGCGGGCGTCCTGTTGCAGGAAGCTCCGCTGTCCGTTGAAAATCCATGAATATTTGATCTCTGGAAAAGACAAAAGATGATCAAAAAGAAATCTGATACATCTTCTAGTGACATTCCCAAAGTGACATTATGACCTGCATCGGAAGAGATCTCTTCATCAATACATTATGAGGATCTATATTTCTCTACCAAAAACGGAGATAGAAGATGACATCACAGAAGTGGGCTAATTGATTTGATATTTTGTCAACAATCCCACGAAAACAATCAATGATGTGTATAATGGCAGCTAGAGCTTCTTTAGTTGAACAGAATATGTGGGCAGGGTTTTAATTACAAGAGGGAGTTGGACACATTTTTCAGGTTTCCAAACACTTCATCCCCCTGATATCACTCTGTTAGCTACCGAGACCCATGAGTTAAGGATGAGTCATCAAAAAACAGTAGAATCCGGCGACTGCTTTGTGTGTTGCGCCATCTAACTGCGCCCCCATTAGTGCGGTGGCAAGTCGTAGTGACGCTGTGTCTGCTAACCGCGTTAGCTAGTGACTTTCAGCAGGATGAGGCTGTGGTTGCTCAAGGTAAAGTACGTGGATGGTTGGCGTAGATAACCAAAACAAATGGGTATGCACTTTAAATTGCATAAACTAAAAAACAAGGCTTTTACGAGGACACCTACACGTTCTGTTTGTGGTGCTGTCACTGCGGGCAACCACGGCGCATTTAGCCGAGGGCCACCAGTAAAAGGCTATGTGTTCTGTTTGTGATGCCTTCCGAATAATGTTTACTTTTTAGGTCGTTGGGTTGTGCTATTCAGAACAACTTGGAGTTAGTTATTCTGTGAGACAAGCCACAGCCTAAAGGCAGTATCGTAGGCCACAAACATTTGCTAGCTGAGCTAGCAGGTTCAAGTTTGACAACTCTGTTTAAGCAGCTGTGAACTGCTCTGGTTCTTCTTAACTCCTGGGCATCGGTACAGTACCGTTACATAGAAAATAAAGGTATAAGTAGAAACTAGAACTAGTTTACTTCCTGTATCGTGTGTAATATAATTCATGAATCAGCAACACTGTTGGTTTTTGAAAATTACTTTGTTTTCATAGAAATAAAGAGTATATTTGTGGCCCGTTTTTTAAGACAGGAAGTAGGAATGAATTGGCTCGGGACGGAGCCTGCAAGTCGAAAACCACCGCAAGATGGATCAAGGTTGAGTTCAGCCAAAATGTGTGAAATAATGCAGCCCCCTGATCTTCTATTTTGGACCGCTCCGTTGCTCAGCAGGCGCGTTGGCATGCAGGGCACAAGCTAAAACAAATTGCAGGGTCATTCTGTAGAGAAGAAAAACCCTGCTCAACATCCTCCTGCAACCAAATATGTGCAGATGTACAGATTCATGGGGGATTCCTTTTTGGATGTGAACAATCAAATTCTGCTGTTTATATCACAGGAGAAGAAATTATGTTATTTAGGTCATTAAGTATTACAAACTGCTATGCAGTGTTTTGGCTTTTATCATATCAGCCTTTGAGCTCATAGAGCTATTAATCAAGCCAGTGATCCTGGATTGCATTTCATTGTTTCATTGGTACTTGAAAAAACACGGCCCCACCAAATCTGCCCCTTCTGCAAATTCCTTTTTTTCCTTTTTTTTTTTTTTACCACAGGGCTGTTTGCTCTGAACACCCATCTTCTGGTATGGAGCAAATATGGATTTGGCAACATAATGCAAGCAGGTCACAAGGTCACACATGTGCTTTGTCGTGTTCTGTATTATAGATTTTGCAGGAAGTATCTTGCTCTCGCCACACAGATTAAAGAGGAGGATTTATGTCAAAATAAAGAATGGACAGGGCTGATGAGAATGCCAATGTAGCAGTGTTGAGAGAGAGAGAGAGAGAGAGAGAGAGAGAGAGAGAGAAAGAGAGACAGAGAGAGAGAGAGAGAGAGAGAGTGAGACAGAGAGAGAGAGAGAGAGAGAGAGAGAGAGAGAGAGAAAGAGAGAGAGAGATTAGTGCAGCCCTCCTGTATCAGACACATGACATTCTGCAGTCAGCTCTTTTGACTGGGCGGACGGTAAAAAGTCCCACTTGCTTCCTTGAGGGAAAACAGTGAATTAAAATCATTATGGGGGAGAAGTCAGGGGCACAAACTGACAGACCTTTCATGATTAGGAACTATCAGAGATTGGGTCTGTTTAAGAGCTCGCAGTCTCACAGCAACAGAGGACTTGCAGGCACATAATCTCATGTCCTCTGACAGAGTTTAACTCTCAGCACGGCTCCTTTTTACACCACTTACCTATTGATTGCTCAAAGACGCTTCGCATGATCCCTCTTTTACCAAGGTGCATCACAGCACTCCTCGAGTGGCGCAATCAACAGGCGTTAAAGAAGCTGTTGACATAATGTGGCAGCAAAAAAAAAGACCCCCCGCCCCAAAAAAACCCCCACCATTTTTCAATTTTAGAACACCTCAAGCCAGCATTATCGTGGAGCGCAAATCCCATCAAATGTGTGCCAATGTGTGTTTAAGAGGAAAAAATGAAGAGATGGAGGCTTTTGAAAAGGGGGAGGGGAGGCTAGAGGGCAAATTGTTAAAGTGTAGATTCCCGCGTGGCCGCAGGATTCAGCTGGCAACAGGGAGCGGAGAAAAGGCTGCTACGCTGGCGTAAAATTGTGCTGGTGGGCACCGGATGGCTGCAGAAGTGCGGACCACTTTGAGGGTCTGCTAATCAGCGGTGCACAGACACGCGAGCCGACTCACAGCTGTGCCACGAGGATAAATGCTTCCATGGTCGCAGCAGCCACCGGCAGACTTTATTACCCACAGATAACCTGCCCACGTATGAGGGGGAAAAAAAACTAAGAAGACAGTTGGGGGAGTGGAGCGCCGGGCACTTTATAGATGACAGCATGGTCACAGATCATATGGGCGAGAAAAGTGAGCTCAAGGTTAAGAAGTGCGAGGCTATGAACTATAGATGTGAAGGCATGGGTCCGGGCAGGTAGAGCGGTGGCTGAAAAAAAAAAAAAAGTTCCCCTCCGTCTAGCAGATAAGGAGAGGTGAGTGGAAAACATTGTGTCAGAGTTGGAGAGGGAGAGCAGCGAAAAGTGCAGGTGGGAAGGTATAACAAAAAAACAAAAGAGACACGGCAGTGTTACAGGGAGATAATAAGCTGCCGAGTGAGGAACAATAAAGACTGCTGAGGCAAGCAGGAGTGTGAGACCGCGGCAGACAATGCAGAAGAGTTAGCGCTGTACCTCCGTAATGGGGTGGAGGGCCGCAGAGCAGAACCACGGCTTGACCCTCTCGCACCGACACCGTGTTCCTTGACTTCCTGCTGAAGTTCTGCAGAACTGTTGAATATGAAATGGGGGAAAAAAAGACAATTTATCAGTGTTTCACAGCTTGAATAACTAATAAGGTGATGACGAGCAGAAGGGCATTTCATTCTGCAGAATGACTTCCCTGTCTGTTCGTGTTGCTTACAAGTCAGACCCGGGAGTCGCTCGTTAATATCCTGGCACAAGCAGGAGATCTGGTCAAGGGTAGCCCTCGGCAATCGAGCTTGAGAGATTACTTTCGCCTTTAATTAAATGCTGCCGTGCGGTGTGAGAGAACAAACAGCGGGGAGGATATATCAATCCCCAAAAGTCTTTTAAATGCCAGCCGAGACCTAGGAGGGATCCATCAAATATCAGCAGTGGTCAAATCAGAACTCGACCGATAAGAAAATCGCCCAAAATCAAGACGTGGCGGTCCTCGGTCCTTCAGACTAGCAAGCCTAGGTGACACGTCATCTCAGACAATGGCGATTGACATTCAATCCGAGATGGCGCTCCTCGATACGAGGGCGGGATCGGAGAGGATAAACCGAAGACAATTATGGCGATTTGGGGATGCCTGTGGAGAGCTCTCCTCAGAGGGAGCCTATGGTTGTTGTGTGGATGTGCAGCGTTTTAAATAGGAATGCTGCAGAACAAAATATACTGCCAAGACTATGTGATGTTCACTTTTGGGGATGTGTCACAGAGATACCAAACCAGCACAGTCAAGGAATAACTTCAGTGCACCAGTCTGTTACCACCGTTAGTACGATACCGTCGGTCGGGATGACGTTATCAGCTGTGGGGCGCTGACTCACATGCACCAACATGCAGTAATAACACACGGCCTGCCAGGCTACGTCAACAAAGGAAGGAGGAACTCAGACAACAGCACACACGAGGGAGAGCGACTACATTCTCCGTAGACTTCACCCCACTACATCTTTATGTAGCAAATAGCTGTTTGCTCCTGTGAATCCCGTATGTTACACCTTCAATATTGTTATTCTGTGAAGCTGTGCACAATTTCACAAATCAAATGGGCAATTACAAAGCTAAGCTTCATGTCAGTAGCAGTATCAGTGAATACAAAAATCTGACTCTACTCACAAGCAAACTGAACTTTTGCCTCCCTGCTGACGACGGTCCCAAAAGTGTTGGTGGCGATGCACTGATACACTCCTCCATGGTCGATGACATGAGGGTTATTGATCAACAGGTTGCCCTCCACGTGGCTGTAGTTAGGATCCGACTGTGTGTTTATTTCCCCCCCATCCATTTTCCACCTGTAGAGGAACGAAAAGATAGGTTTCCTAGGTCTGCTAATAATGTGATTCCTTCTCATCTTTGGGAAAATGAATCATAAACACTGCAGTCTCACATAGCAGACAGTCAAAAGGCAATAAAAAAAACACTCACCTATAATGCGGAGGTGGGTTTCCCTTGGCTTTGCAATTAATAAACACCTGCTTATCATCAGTGCTCAGGGGGAAAATACTGTCACTGGGCTCCTGGGTGAAGACAGGACCGTGGCGTGTATTCTCTGTGTTGGGAAAAAAAGCACATTAGCCCTACAACTGTGCTCAGCATGTGACACTGAATTAATGCAAAAATAAATCACACGCTGCTCAAAAAACTTTAAACTCTACACCCATATAATTAGCTGCCAATATGGCTCTTCTGCATTTATTAAACCCTCTTGTGCACGTGTCACGAGGCAGATAATGCATTGCGATGAGAGAGCACTTAACTGGGGATAACCCAGTCCTATACTGGCTAACTGGCACACTCTGTGCAGCCTTCAACGCGCCAGTCGTGGCGTTTCTTTCGATCGTTTACAATCGGGAAGCTTGTTCAGATAAGTATTATCAGTGTAAATACAGTGCAGTTACAGGAAACGGGAAATAGAAGCAAGTTTGACTCATTCATTAATTTCGAACCCCATTAATTAGTATTGCCAAGCCTGTCAGCATGTACCATTCTCACACAATACATTTTCAGTCAATAAAGATAACGGTAGCAGATTTAATATTCAAAATGCCAAGCAGACTATATCAATTGTAGCTACCGAGATAACTAAACATGTTTCTTCATCGAAGATAGTAGTCAGTAAATGAAATGCTCCCTTCTTGGGTTAGGTTACATCTCTAGTTAGTAAACTAGTTTGCCAGAAATGCTGACCATTGCAGCAGATAAACACACTTTGTAATCTACTCATGACATTCGTGTTTTTAGTTTTTGAGAGATTTGTCTTTTCCTCGCTCCTCGCTTGAACCCAAAGTCGTTCTGCGGCACGGCGGTCCCAAAGCTCATATTTCTGCTCTGAGGAGCGAGGAGCAAAGAGGGATCTCTGAGGAGCCATGAGCGAGGATGCACGAGAGCGGCCTTCCAGGAAGCGTTTTAGCGGCCGACACGCCCCCTCATTGTTCATCAGTTATTTGATTGGACGCTGCAGCTGATCAAAATGATCAGGTTTGTCTAAACATCACTGGAGTTTCATACCAGAGTGAAGACAGATCACAGATTAAACTCAAGTTATATATTTAGTTGTTTCCCCATCTGGTTAAAATAGATGTTCATTGTAGGTCTCAACAATAAAAGGACCACAAACAACTTTCTTTCTTTATAATACAGAGAGAAAGAAAGAAAACATCTCTCTGACAGTGATGATAACTGTGTCTTTAGGAGTATAAGTACAATGATCAAAAGTTTCTCCAGCTGTTTAAGCCGAATGGCAGCTGATCCAGCTGTGATCAGAAACACACATCGCTTCACCTGGCGCTTTAGAGGAAAGGACGTCTCATTTCTCTAAGAACATATTTCCTCGTTTCCTCTCTCCTCGCATGGTTTCCAAAAGAAAAAGACAATAAATAAAGACAATAAAGAGCCTTGGGATGTATCCATAGAGAGAGCTGTGGACTGTGGGTATATAGTGGACTGTGTATCACATGCGGCATTCTCGTGCTATCTGTGCTATAGAGCGCTGCGGGAATGACATATTTTTCCAAGACGAACCCCAGAAGTTTGCATCGCACTTGTTACCTCAACACAAAAAGCTTTTTTCATTGACTTTTTGATAAATATACAGCCACATTTTGTTTAGCAAGGTAATCTTCATAAATTAACACTACTTTTATGATTCTTTATGCGTAAATTTGACGTTAGGCTCAAGACGGACTACAGTTTAGCGTAAAAACTTCAAAATCCACTTACTGACATATTTTATGTCGTAGAACAAAACGTTAAAACATCTTAAGCTTGTGTTAGTCGCAGACCTTATTTCAGGCTTCAATTTTGAGACGAGGGACCCAGAAGTGGAGGAAAGCTTACTCATTTCTTGGTTTCGGGACTCACTCCTGCGGCACTCTATCTTGCGAGGGCCCCGTCGCTGCATCCTGTACTCAGCGCCGCCCAGGACCATTGTGATTGGTTTAAAGAAATACCAACGAGCCAGAGGAGATATTTTTTTTTCCCTCTACGCCAAAATGATAAAGTGTGGAGCCAGACCTTCCTTTAGTTGCTGACACAGCGCTGTAGAGACAGTTTAAAAGGCCTGCTGTATCAATGTGTGGTTCAGAGGCTCTGATTGGACAATTGCTGTTTGAGGGTGAGTGAGTTTAAGCAAATGGTCGATTGCTTCTGGTGTTCAGTGTTCCTAAAAATGCGCTTTACTTAGGCGCTACATCTGCTACTGTTTAGTGAAAACTCACACTTTGCATCTGGTTCCCTGCATGTACGGTAAAATTATGTGTTACTTTTACCGTACATGCAGGGAACCAAAGCACAGACAGAAAGATATCACTATATTACATGTCAAGAGTAATTAAAAACATTGTCAAGTAACCCTGTTGGCTAATTGACTTGTGCTTTATTATGATTGCAATGCAAGTAGGATAACTTGGTTAAGGTGGTTACATGGGAGTTGCAATATCAGAGAGCTGCCTTTACTTGATGCAATCTGATCATTAGAGCCGTGTTGGCTGCATGCGTGTTTGTTTGTACATGTGCGTCTGCTCAGTCGAGCTTGTGTTCCTGGGACGTTCCAGGAAAGCGATCAATACACAGGAGTAATTAACCGATGTTGCACTAATTACTTCCATGAAATTTAACATTTCTTCAATGGACATGCGCTCACACACTGGTGTCCACCCCAACACCCTCCCCTTTCCTCTGAGCCACACGCCAGCTTTGCTCTTGCAAAAAAAAAAAAAATCATCTGTCTTTCTTTTTGTCTCTAACCTTGACGAGGACAAAGACTGCTCCCTCCCGTATCATCATCGCCATCATCATCCTAATGAGAGTGGGAGTCTTTGCTTCAGGTAAGAGGCCTTGTTTCCCCCGGCCTCTGATGGAAGCGGAATTGTTTTTACCCTGGTGGCAATGTCCTTTAAATTAAACAAATTAATGAGCCTTAAATAGCCGGGCTATTTCACCAGGGAAATGACCGGGTGGTTCTGTGTGTATGCTCGAGAACAGGCCTGCCCTGTAAACACACCGACTGGACTGACCGCTAGCATGCACGTAAACACACACGCACACACGTACAAAATTAACACCTAATTAGATTTCATGGGAGTGCATGCAAATTTGAGCTCACTGGCAGGTTTGTATGTGTTGCGGCACACGCTGCTATTTGCATTTCATTCTTCTGTCTTGTGTTTGCAGGCTGCATAGATATACCGCAGTCAAACTGCTGACTGGAGATGAGACGCTAAATCAATGGAGATGGCAGCATAAATAAGAAAACAACACACTCCATAAGCTGTATACATTTAAATCTATTTTTTTCTGATGAATACACGGTGAGCTTAAGATCAGTGTACATCGTATCCCGTCATATGTCAACATTAAATGTCACTCGGTCGCCGGGGCCTGCACGGGTCACCGTATCCAGGCGGTAAGTGAGAGCTCTCAGAGAGATTTTAACTCCTCAGCTGTAGCTCACACAGATATTAGGGCGCTGGAGGCACACGGCGGGATCTATGTTGCTGAGAACGGAGCACGGAATACATTAGCGCTGAGAAAAGAGCCTGTGTTGGATTTATTTTATTTTTTATAGCGCTTAACACATTTCACGCAAGTGGCAGCAGTTGGACATAAAGTGGGGAAATTGCATAATAAAACAGGAAGGCGTTAAAAAAAACAAAAAAAGCAGAGAAAGTGTGAGCTATCGTATGAGACTCTCTCTTCAAATATGAAACCGAAAGTGAGTCACGTTTATCAGAGGGAGGATCTGAAGAGAACATGTTCAACCCTGGCTGTAGTTAAATATTACGAGAAAAATGTAACTATGATAGTCAACCTTTAGAATGGCACAAGGCAGTCACACTTAATCCTGAGACAACTTCCTGCCGCCATAGAAAAGTGCAGCACTAAATTCAAAACTCTGCCTCTGTCGTTCTTATTTGCCCTAAAATGCTTCGCTAAGCTCTTTAAAACCAAATTAAAATCTACAGATTTGACTGTGTTTTGCTCATTTCTATAAAAAAACGTCACTAGACTTTGCCCATCTACAAAAGCTAAATACTATCGCTCCCTTTCAAATGAAATGAACCTGCATGCGATTGAGGCAAAGCCCTCCCTGTAGGGAGATGTATGCATATCAGGTGTGTGTCGAAAGAGAAAAAAAAAAGGCGGCCCTACTTGGCGTCTCACCAGCCAGGCACTCTTGGAGTGACAGAAGGATTAACAGTTCCCATGGCAACAGCATCTTCATTTTCCAAGGTCAAAGATTCTCCTTCTTCCCATCCAGTCCAGGAGAGCGGAGAGTATTTCCTGGGCAGACGCTGCTCTGTTTGGCTCTGGAGGAAATAGAAATGAGAGAACATGAGCGCGAGGAGATGCCGTCTACAACAAGACTTCTTGAAAAAAAAGGAAAGAAAGAAAACATGCTGGAACTTGCGGAAAATTGGCAAGACATTAATAAATCATTCAACCAAATAAGCAGAGCCAAGATCCCGAGCCGAAGGGCCAGCTAGCAGCTGATACCGAGGAGCTGATATTTAGTGTATACATACCGCTGCTACACTATCTCCTCGTGGGAAGTGAAGCATTAAAAACGAGAAAAAAATGAAAAGGGAAAATAAATGTGGCTTGCAGCAACAGATGAGCGGAGCTGCCTGCCAACGGTAATGCTAAGCTTTCTAATAACTCTTAGTTCAACATATTTACTTTGGCAAAAATGTGTGATATATTAATGTATAGTATATATCACAGAGAATGCTAATGAATGTAGACAGACTGAACTGAAGGAGAGCAAAATAATAAAATAAAACGCTCCCTCTGTGGGCAAATCATTCAACCCACTTAAAAACATGTTAACAGAAAGCACATCCTCCGTGGATCACGATGCCAGCAACATTCACCATCAGATTCAGACCTGCACAGTGAAAGCTTTGATGAATTGGCCAACCCTGTCGAATACAATTACAGGTAAGACAATGCCGCTCACGCTGTTTTTCAGTTGCAGCCACATCAGGGTGCTGGGATATTACCGCTGAGCTCGTTGTTGTTGACAACTTCTATAATCGATATTTGAACGCACAGAGAACGATCAGCTCTGAGGAGAGTTAATATTGGTCTTTATCAGGGGGCAGTAACATGACTTCAAGGGAGTGCTGTTGGCAACAGGTTGGCCATATTAACATAATACAAATAATATTATGTCACTTGTTTGTGTTTACTGCTCGTCTTTGCTGGTCCTAAGAGGCCGAGTGGCAGGTTTAGGCCTGATCTCTTGCTATTACCTCTTATCTTGTCACTGTAAGTGTATTTGGTACAGGATGGTTTAGTATTATTACTGTTGCATTAACCCAGGCATGCTCACTTTGCCCCAAGGGTCACTTTACCAAAATAATTAGCCCAAATAAATAATACTTGTTGTAGAAGATCAAATGAATCAACATTAAAAGGCTAATCTTTTAATTATTATTCATACTGCTACTACTTCCTAACTAAATGAACTTGGCACTTGACCTTTCAAATTTAATTTAGTCTGTTTTCAACCCGTCGACATTTTTTTAGCAGCTAGAAGTGACACAAGAGGGTGGAGCCAATCGCTGAATAGGATATTTCTTACACAATGTTACAATTAACTTTCATGAACTGAAAACACCCTTTGTGAAAGTTAAAGTTTTAAGACAACAACACGGACAAGTCCAGACTGGAAAACTCTGTGGTGTCGATCTGTCAATCACAGATATGCATACCCTACTTTATGGTCTATTTGACTCTAAATGGACCATAATTTACTAAATAAATATCATGCTCTATTGAAGAAGACTTGAAACCAGAGATTGAGACCATAAATCCATACTTGCAATGTTTACTGAGGGAATAAATGAAGAGAGAAGTAGAGAAATTTTGTATAGACTTCTATACAATCAGACTTTTCTTTGCAACCGGAGGAGTCGCCCCCTGCTGGCCATAAGAGAGAGTTTAGGACACTTCAGCACTAGCTTCATTTTTCAGACCCGGAGGTTGGCGCCTGGTTTATCGCGCTTATCTCCATTGTGTGATGTTGACATGAAGAGTTAACGCACCACCGCTATCTCTGTTCATCTTTTCTCTCTATGCCCTTATAAATGCATAATCTATATGCTTGTTTTGTATATTAATCATTAAAGTGAAGTTTCATTAAGTGAAAATGATGAGAAACACCTGATTGCACCCACATCAAAACTAATTTAAACGAGTACTTATACGTACAAACTATGAACTCTCATAAAGAAGAACACGCAATGTTACAAAATAAATAAATAAAACACAAAAATGTTTTCTTTTTTTTACAGCGTTTCTTTGCCCTTTCTGTTTCTCTTTATCCTTTGGTTAAGTGTTGCAGACAGATGGATGCAACAAAACAGGAAGAATCACCACTCATGAAGGATGCAATGGAGAAGAAGCATTAGTCGTATAGGGAGCGAAATAGATTTATTCTGTTCTACATTATTTATTCTAAGGGGGCACAATGTGAATCACTCAAGCTTCCTCCTGTCAGTCATCATTATTGATTTGGTTTCAACTTTTTGTCTCTTCTCCAAGCTTTTGCCTTTTTGTTTGTCATCCTGCCCACAATCCCATCATAAGTCTCAATCAAATATGGATGGATGGATCAGTAACGGGAGATTTGGTTGATGACTTTTCTTATGAGACTCACTGTGTTGATGTATTACCCCGTTCCGGAGAAAACCAATGAGGAAACTTTATCCGCACAACAAGAAGAAAGAGACGCATTCTTTACCTACTCCGGGTCATAAGCTTTGCAATGACCTTTCAATAAGCTGCTCTAGTTTACGCTGTTCTTTAGAGTCAGAGGTAAAACTGTTTCGTTGATTAGAACACTGGATGAATAGGCGTGAAGGGAATCACACAAAGGTGCGCTTGACAATTACACGGTTAAACGCAAGTTTTTTTTATTTATTTCGGGCTCTGAGAAACTTTTGAAATCGATGTGAAATGTTTTCCAGACATTTTGTCAAAACGCCTATCTGCGATCGATGCTGTTATAGGCCGGCACCTGTAAGTAATTCCAAATCAATATGTTTTTAAAATGAGCCGAGAAAGCGAAACTCGTGGTTTGGACCGACAATCAGCTGCTTCTTTAACGGGATATGAAAGAGAAGGAGCTTCTTCACGTTGATCAAACTGAGCTGATAATTGTCTCGGCCACCTTTCGAAGCCTGAATTGAAATGACTCAGAAGCTTGGATTGTGGAGCGTTTACTCCTCCCTAAAGCGGAACTTAATCGCGCTGTTTGATGTATATCTTCCAGGGGTAATGTCTACATCAATGCCCACATAATTCATTCATGCACGTGAATCCGAGACGGATCATTTGCCGATACGAGGACGCGCAATGAGGAATTGCAGCCATTGGTATTTAGTGGATTGAGAGGATACGGGGACCATTACAGCACACTGCAGAGGTTGTCTAACAAGACCCCCGGCAGCCTTGAGTCATTAGCCTACGTGCTCTGCCCGGTGATCAATGCTAATCTATGTCCGCTGTAGTCAGCTGTCCACTCTCACTTTCGAGCTGATCAACTTCATTTCGCCTGCTCGCCAACCTCGCTCGTTTGGCATTCAAAGTCAGACCCAAGGAGCCCGATTGCATTCAGCCATAGACAGTAGCTATTATGCATGTAGTGTGGAAAATGCAGAGGCCACAATCCCGTAAGGTGTATAAGCGAGGGGAGCTGCCGCCGCTCCTCTGTCGAAGAGCACAACTCTGTTTTAATGATGCATGGGCCCGTGGCATCCTTTGGGGAGGATGTGTTTCTTGGTCACAGTCCAGAAATTTAAAGTAGTTGCTTGTGATCCCCATGATTAATTTATATACCCTAGAAAAAAAAATACAATGGTAATAATTCTTGTGCCCGGCGGATGGTGGTCGCAGGTGTTGGAAATACCAAATGGGATGAGGCCAAGCTAATGGTGCCTGCGAGGGAAACTATCTGTCAGGGATAATCCCTAATACTGTAACACCCCCTCCTCCCCTCGCCACAGATAATGTGCTTCCCGTCTCTCTCACTAGCCCGTGATATTGAGATAGCTGTGGAGAAAATGATTAGGGATGGGGGGGTTGGGGGGGATGGATATTGACACGGATAAATGTATGTATCCAGAGTGAAGTTATGCGCGGTGTAATGTTCAGTGACAATGAGGTTCCTGCTCTGGAGTAGCCAAACTGGGCTCTGAATAAAAGGGTGTCCTGTGAACTCTGGTGAGCCGTGTTCCACTTCATTACACGCCGTGTAATTGGCTGAACATGTGACGACAGAAATTAGCTTCAGCAGCCTTGTGAGAGGTAATTAAGGCTTTTGTTATTTCCCCTCTTTTTCTTGTTTTAGAAGGAGGGCATTCCAATCTGCATCAAACAGGGGCCCTAACGCATCGGCCTGACATCACGTCATCGCTCTGATGATTGTCCCCCCCCCCCCTCCCACCCTCCCGTGTAGCTTGTAGTAATTGTGCAATAAACTGACGCCCATATTAAAATGTCGGATCTGTATAGGGCTCCAGTTTCATCATGGAAAGTGCCAGGCTGTGTAAACATCCAGAAAAAGCCTCCTGATCTCAGATCTTAAATCCAGTCAGCCACAAGGGAGCATGAGCGCCGCTGCAGCTGGGGAAGCAAACTGTCTCTCTCGGTGCGAGTGCATATTAATACTCATTGATGAAGAGTTGGAGGAGAATATTGACTGCTAACATCCTGTCAATCCAATAGAGGCTCAGCAAACACATCCGTACATGAAGTTTGGGGCGTGGAAATACTTGGTCAAAGTGAGACGACACAAAGAACCTGAGCGGCTTCTGAGCTGTATCATGTGCATACGTATGTGTGTCACTGTCCATTTCTATTTCCTTTTTCGTCCTCCAGTTTTCAGAACATGGATCATGGAGTGTGTGTCCACCATAGTTACACTGGAACACTGCTGAACTTTTCACTGTGTGGAGGGAAAGCAACAGGCAAAGACCGCGTGTTGAACCACAGATTCTGGTGAATCGTGTCCTTAGAGATTGCTGGAGAGAGGGACATCTGGCACACGCTGCTTAGCTGTTTGCCAGACTCCCCCCGGATAAGAGAGGAGAATGGTACAGTATAATACATTTTGCGCTCTGCAGCTCACGTTAAAGCAGCGTTTGAGGGTGTCGTCTGTGGAGCGACAAGGTCGATCCGACTTTGCAAAGTGAACCGATGTGGTTACTAGACAAAAAAATATGTATTTTCTCTCTCTCTCTCTCTCTGTCTCTCTCTATCTCTCTCTCGCAAAAGTGCCACTCTATTCTCAGAGAATATCCAATTAAATTTGTTCATACATTTTTGAGGTTTTTCTGCCTTCTTTAATCTTGGACCGGCTCTGGTTATTTGTCTGTATTTGTTTCTAGCTAAAATGTCCCTAATGGCTTTTTGTAGTTTGTAGTTTTGTTTTTCATAATCTTGGTTTTGGTTTATATATTTAATATTGAAGAATTGGAGGAGTTCCATAGACCTATGGTTTACATCTGTCTGATGACATATTTTAGCTTACTAATAACTTAAACCTAAATATACAGCCTATATCACAGATTAGGTATATAGATCTAGCCAAACACATTTCAAGGAAGGGGGAGATTACTTAACATGCCACACAGCTCCTCCACCTGGAAAAGCAGCTATGATCCCACTCGTTTATTGAATGGAATAAATCATGGAGCCCATCAGACAGGCATGTTTCCCACTGATTGAGGACTCACTGAGTACCGCAGCCTAGGAACTATCAGCCTTCGGATAGCTAAACGAGAGGCAGACAGAAAGGGAGACACAGAGAGAGACAGGAAGTATTGAGAGTACTTGTAGTAATAATCTGAAGACGGTCTGCAGCAGGAAGGGGACAATCTGCAAGACACAGCAGGTTTTAAGGTGTTCCTTCAACAAAAAAAAATGATGGGACATGATAGACATTAACAAATATCGCTCTCACTGATCACAATGCAGATTGAGGTTTGGCAACAAATATTTAAATATGCAGAAATAATCTTCAGGTAAACAGGGTTGTAGAGAAATGGATTAATGTTTTGTTCTGTGCAGGACAGATTTCATGTTTAAATCCATTTAAATGATGGTTTTACTGTGCTGGCAACAGTGCTGTTAAACCAACAATTCATCCTTCAACCAAATACACTATGTGCATGGGCTCATTCGGTCAGCATTAAGAGATCAAACAATCCGTTCGTGGCGGGGCTACCGTGTGATTGACAGGTCGCTACCCGGCGTTTTCCGGTCCGGTTGTTGTCCTGGTTTTTGTCTTACAACTTTAACGCTTTCCCAGTTCGTTTTCAGTTAATGAAACTCAATAGCAGCTTTTTGGTCACCAACAAATGTCGACTTAACTCCACACTATCGTGTCACTTCTGGTTGCTAAAAACTAATACGGCGACGGACAAAAAACAAGATGGCGACGAGCAAAATGTTAAAGTGGAGGCTTCCAAACCGTAGTACACATAACAATGGATGTCCACTTCTTATAAACTTTACAGTCTATGTAAGCAACAAAAAAAAAGGATCTCAACAAACTGACGTTCAAATAGCTCACAACGGAACACACAACGTGACTCAGAAAGAAACGATGTTACTAAAATGCTCCTGAGAAATGAAATGAATGAGTGATGCTACGTCTCTTCACAGATGAACAGTCCCTTACTTGTAATGCCACTTGTACCACGAGATAGTGAGGAAGGTCCAGTTCAACATGAGAGGACCAAGAAGTAGAGCTGCCCTGAGACTGTCAGACACGTTGATGGTGCCGGGTTCATGTTTGTTTTGATAGTTAGTTTATTGGAATATATCCAAAGTGTCAGAAAGGAGTAATCAACTCGCACCCTAACCTCGTCCACTGTGCCGCCTGGAGACTGACTCCAGGAGTTAGGGTTTCTTTCTATCCGAACCGCCATATCCGAAAAACTGAAGCTGTCCCCCATTGGCAGGAAGGATGAAACAAAGACACAAGTCGTTCCCTTGTCTCTGCCATCCTTGACCCGAGCCACTAAACTATTAAATTGAACTGTGGCACAAACACTACAATTGGCAAAACTACAGGCTAAGATTGTCGTGTTATTTTCACCAGCACTGAGAGTTTTAGCAGTTTGGTTGAATTATGCTTTTTCTTGCCCGGCTGTTAGTCAGGAGGTGTTTTTTTTCTTCTTTTTATACAGTTGACTGTAAATCTAGATTGTATGGACCCAGTCCTAGATGTGATTGCTGTCCACTATTTCTTTTAAAACGATTGAAGTCAATAAGCAGGGGCACTATATGCTTTATAATGATTCCTAGCTCCTCATTTAGCATCCTACCTTTTCGCCGGGCTCCATTGTGTCAGCAGCTGTGACCCATTTCAGGGGCCGCCTCCTTCGAAAGAACGAGGACTGCAAAGGTGCAGCCTTCCCATGACTGAAGGCTACCGTGCTGTGCAGCTGCACCCCCTCCCAACAAATGGGCCCAGTCCATACAGAGGATAAACCATAATGAGGACATGCTCTGTAGGAACTGACATTAGTCCCACTTTCTTGAATATGAAAGTGCGCTTCCACGAGATTACATTCATTAGGAGAAAAAAATTCAGACATCTCAAACACGTACTTCCAGACGCACAAAATAACTAATCATAATGACCTGAATGTCTGCGCTGGCACCGGAGACCATTTACTCGGGGTAATTTGGTTTCCAGCAAGACTCTAGTAGAGCTATCAGAAAAAGACTGATTGATTCTGCAGGTGGATAGAACCCTGCTTGCATTTGCAATAACAATAATACAAAAAAAACACTCTGTTTTCACTATATCGCACTGTAAACATCAGAGTTGAAAATATTTATCTTTTCCTTGAGAAAAGCAGATGGGGAATACTTTTACACCACAAAATAGGGAACAGATCTCAGGTGTTATGCAAGAGCTGTGCTCGAGGACAGCATAGAACGAGAAACAGCTTCCTTTGGAACTTGTTTTGGTGAGAGGAAACTTTGCAAGACTTGAAATTGTTGATTCTTGCATTATCACATTCAATTATTCTGGATTGTCAGATTTGGAAACTGCGTTGACTTGTTTTTGATGTTTGTTTTTTTGATTACCAATGAATGTCAAGTAAAGCGGTCACAGTGACGGACCCTTTATTAGCACATTATTGGGGTTTTATCGCACATTTGGTTTGTTTCAGTCCCACCACACCCATCAAGCATCAGGGGAAACATTTGACACGTGGGTTTCTGTCAATAAATGACTCAAACATACAGAATTGGGAACATTTCATAGCAACAGGTGTTTCAGTTTAAAGTGGGAACGCATCAACCGGTGACTTTAAGCCAAAATGCGTTACTCTTCATGCGCAATTTACGCAAATGGTTGGTGTAGAAAATCCACAGAGATAAGCATACATTAAGAAATTAACGAGGACACCTGCATGTTCTGTTCGTGTTTTTAATAGCTGCCGTCAACACGCTCGGCTGTCAACGCGATCACTGGACTGATGAAAACAAGCTTGTGTTTGTAGTGTCTATTTTTAAGAATAATATGTGCTGTTCTTCCTTTATGAAAGTCTAGTAGGATAAGTACAGGGTGTTGGGAAATGCCCTTTGCCACAACTCTGGAGGGTATAACCTAAATGTAGCTTGTGGTATGAACTAGAGTGCCTGAAGAAACTTTTCCCATCAAGAAGTGGATAAAAGGTAGTATGCATACTGCATGCTATATTACCTTCTGATTCTGTCTTAATGCAATGGTCTAGGCCAACAATAACCAGCTTCAACATCTGTAATGGGAGCTCACCTGTCGGTGTCGATGGAACACCATGGTCGACAAATGTATTTCTGTGAGAGGTTAGTTGCTACAATGTGTGAAGAAAAAAAAAACGTATAGGGCCTTTCATCACTTTTCATTATTTGCACTTACAATTTTCTCTTCCTCCTCTCTGTCTGTCTCCAGGTGAAAATCATTAAAAGTCAGCGGTCGCTATCTCGAACATCTTTGAAAAGTTCAGCACCACATCCTACGGTCAGTCAAACTTTCATGACACATTTTCCGACTCAATCTCATGTCTCTGAAGAACAGGCATACTAAATACCAAAAAATAGATTTGCCCTATAAGAAACCGAGGAAGTGAATCTGTTTCTCTGCCGGATCGCAAATCTGATGATGAAAGGCTACGTGCATCTGACGCTATTTGCTAAATAAACAAAGAAAAACCCAGGAGAAGAATAACCTTTTTTAGTTTTAGTCTCAAAGGTGAGTCCTCTAGACCAGTCCGTGGGTCCCTTGGTACCGCGCCGCACAGAAAGAATGAATTCAAAAAATGTCCAAAATAATTAATAAAGAAAAATCCGGAAGATGTTTTATTTTGAAAAATGATCGGATACATCCGTCTGTGTGTCTGTGCCTCTTGACACATGTTAAGAGGTTACGTGATACCCCAAAAACCAAACTTAAAAGTCTGGTCTAAAATCAAGGCAGAATATCCTGTGATCGCCAAAAAAATCTCTTTTCACCTCTTTTGTCGAAAGGCCCTGATCACATTCGCACATTACGCACATTACACACATTACACCCAGTGCAATCAGAGTCTGATCTGTTCGCCACTGACCAGCTCCACTGTTTGGGTTCAGGGCCTTGCTCAAGGGCAGCCAAGTAGTGGTAATGAGGAGGAACGAGCGCTGCTTTTCACTTTTCCCACGCATTTATCCTGCGGGTTGAGATGTTTTGGCTTCACTTTTGAGTGATTGACCGTGTCATGATCGTGATCAGTATTTTGTCCATAATCATGCAGCCCTAGAAGGATGGCAACACTGGAACAAATACAATGCCTTGCTTTGTTCGGGGTCTTTACACTGCCATGCGCAAAGCTAAATAATTACATGTTTAGCTCCTGACATTGGATGTATTGATTTTTTTAACTGTTGTTGCTATTAGTAGTTTTATCTTGCTGTGTCAATTTATGTACAGAACATTTGAACTAGTGATTATGATGGTTGATGAATAATCAATGGCATTTTCATATCAATAAATTAGGGCTGACAAATTTGCCCTTTTGCATGCTGTTAATTTAGAAAGGGGTCAATAACATTGATAACCCCCTCATGTGGTTCGGGACCCACTTTTTGGCAGCGGTACTACAGAGCGATGAGAGGACAAGACTAAACCACCACCAGCAAGAACATGAACAACAACACATGAACAACAACACGAAGATGCTCAGTAAAGGTGTACTTTTGAATTGGCTGCTTGTGTGTTTGATCTTCAGCTTAGCTCTTGAAAAGCAACACCGTCTGTCTGGACCAGACTACAGCTCAAGTGAACACAACCTGATGCATGAAATACAGATGTTGCTAAATGGATCAAAAGCAAACATTCTGCACGCATTTACGCATCAACAGGTTTTTGCACGGAAAGTCAGAATGCAATTAAATAATCAAGGAAAGCATGCGGTCAATCTCAGCGACAAAAACAATTATCATCTCGCTGTCCTTGAACACAACGTTATCATCACTCTGTCATCCTTCTTTAATTAATTGTTCCTCTCAGGAGATATTGACATATTATTCCTATTTTGCAGAGTACGATGAAAATCTCAATAACTACATGATTTTTTGTTTTTGTCTTTTTCGGAAAATCCTCCTGAAATGACATCAGATGTGTCGCACATGTGTTTAAAGCCCTTCTCTCGGGTATCACAGGGCCTGTTGGAAACCCTGCTAAGTGCCCACAGCAAGAGAGTCACATTTCAGTGGCTGTACAGATTGTGAATGATAGAGAGACTCTCTTCATATTCATTAAAGTGCCGCAAATGAATAATTCATTGCTTCGAATTTCAGCCCTCCAAATATTCAACTGTGTTGCATCAGGCCTTTCCTCTCCGATTGATTGCTTCCAGTACAAGTGATGCATGTGCTGGTCAGCTTGGGCTCCGTATCCCATTCGATGGAACGTCCCTGAAGAAGACCCGAATGCCTCTAAAAAAGGATGGCAATTGAAATTCTAAAAGCAGATAAAGTGGGCCAAATTCTTCAGCAGAAGCCACTTCATTTGTCTTTGGGTGAATAAGTCCTTGAAAAGAAAAAGTATGTTTATTTAAATAATACTTTCTGAACCTACATTTTAAAAGATATGTCACAACTATCTGCGTCAATCATCATAAGTGTGTTGTTGCAATGGCGCATCTGTATATACATAGTCTTATCAAAGGAAAGACTGCTAAAAGGAATAAACCACCCACAAGAAACCACGTCGGTTAGTTTCTATGTGGAGCCGTTGTGAGAAACAGCCTTGTTGTTATCCTCATAATTCGCCCTCTGGCCTCCAGATATGTGACATGTGAACTCTGCTTGCATAAACTGCATAAACACTCAACTCCCTGAGGTACTTGTGTATTCATACTTGGATTTTATTATCTGTTATAGATGGCAATTCTGAGTCGGTGAACGCATGTAGGGATTTCATTCTCTTCTGCTACGTGACATGTAATTGATTACCTTAGACAGTTTTTCCTATGTATCTCAGAGGATCGACTGATGAGCTGTGAGCTTGATGAATTCGTCAGTTTGGGTGAATATTCCCTTCATTATATGCTCTCTGTATCGCAGTTGGACAGGCTGGTCTAATCCTGCATTCCTAGCTTTACCGACCAATAATCACGCGCCGTAATTTGTAGACATCCCACAAAATTATTGTTAATGTTATCCAGGTACGAACAAGGAAATATAAAGAGTTCAAATGCACACACACAGAGGGCGGGTGGGAAGACAGGTGAACGGGTCCAACAAACAGGGATCTTTCAACCAAGACACCTTTGTTCCTTCTCCATGTGAAGCGAGAAGTCATTGTTATTGTGTTTGTCACGTAGCTGAGGTAATGTAACTTAGGTAATGTAACTGAGTGAATGTAACTTAAGCACTTTTGTGGTTACATTAACCCAAACGATGATGTAATCCTAAACCTAACTAAGTCAGTTTGTTTCCTAAACCTAACTAAGTATATCACGACCTTTTCCAACTCTTAACTAAGTTTGGTTTGGTTGCCTAAACCCAACTGAGTTATTTTTGAAGACAGCAGTTTATTTTGAAAAAACGGAATGTGACATGTGTTGCTGAGTTTTGTAGGAAAACCAAAGCACCAAAAAAGCACAAAAAATTTGAAGCAACATTTCAGAAGATATCATATGAACCGTTGTATGATAATACATGGCAGTGGATGAAACAGTGCAAACATGCCAACTGTACAAAACAACATTCAGTATTGAAACAAGACGGACCTCACTGATGCTCCTGTCACGAAGTAATACAAAAAACACATCTGCTGAGGAACATGCGTAAGTAAAGGATGTTACCTCCACCGTAGGTGTCTACTCTCTAGGTGGGACTGTGCATTGAGCATCAATTCGGCTTTACGTTCACCGGGTGGCCAGAAACGCCACTCCACTTGAATGTAAAGTACTCTTTTAGTGCTGGGTGTGTGATTAAGCAACTGTTTGCTCAACATGCCAACTTCACCAGGTGATACATAATGCCCATGTTCTGATTTGATTGTTCTGCAAACCCCAGAAAGCCAAAGGAAAGCAGTTTTAAGATCACAATATTATGGTGCATGATTATCAGGCTTCTCTTACAGCTCGGTTGTGGAAGGAGGCTTTTCAGCACGTTTCTCAGTCGTCTGTCACGAGCACGTCAGATGAAACAGATGCACCTCTATTTTAATCAATGCAGCTGTCTACACAGGCTGCGTAACAGCTTGTGTTTAACTCGTATTATATGAAAATGTGATCCAAAGTGTATTTTTATGCTTTAAGTGTATTTTCTTCCATTTTAAATAGTGTGCGTGTGAGCGTGCGCGTCGGCCTCTGAGTGCTGCCGAAATACAGGTGACCCCGACTCAATGCTGTGCATGAATGCAGCCTCGGTAGACACAGATGGAGCAGGGAAGCTGCTGCTCTGCTGACACGCAGCTTTCCCTGAGCAGCTTGTGTAGACATTGTGCTCAGAGTCAGATCAAAAGCATCTACAAACATGTTGTCTTGTCAAATTCCCACATTTGTGTAAACCAGGTGCGAAGAGCAGTGGAGAGCCTGATCAACAAAAAGAAGAAAAAAACTGGCAATTTTACTCTTGGATCAGAACCCAGACAGACAGGAATATATATATATATATATATATATATATATATATATATATATATATATATATATATATATATATATATGTATATATATATACATATATATATATATATATATATACATATATTCCCCCAAAATGGGTCGTGACACAAATACATGTTGTTAGGGTCAGACACAATTACATCCATTGCCTTTTATTTCACATTTATAGTACATATTTGAGCCACATGAGGAAGCCTGCATGTTCCTATTGTTCTGGTAATTGTAGCTATAAGGGCTGCAACTAACAATTATTTTAATAATCGATTAATCGGTTGATTATTTTTTCGATTAATCGGATAAAAAAGCAAAAAAACATTAATTTCCAACCCTTTGTTCAAACAGGTTGCTCCTTGAACATCCCCGAGCTGTTAATTAAATAAATTTGATTAAAATGGACTAACACTAAAAACATACACATGTATGCTTTACATCTGCCTTTTTGTAATTGATCTCCTTGGAGCAGAGGCTGCTTTAGCATGCCCTGCTTTATCAATATGTATGAAACACTGGACAGTGGGAAGCTGCACTGCTCCTCTCACGTCTGTTTTGACCTCCACCTCCAGGCCCAGCTCCACCTCATCTCAGCTCTGCATCAAGCTGCGCTGCATATAGAGTCCTCTTCCTTAAACTATTTCATTCTGGGCCTCTTACGACCACGAAATGACGTTGTTGGCTAAGCCCAACTACGTGATTTGATTCAGTCTACTTTGAGTAAAAAAACAACCTGCAGCCAGATCCGCCAGTGTGCCGGTTTAACGTTAACGAGTGACAGCGTGAACTGAAGCAGACCGTGGGGTGATGGCATGTTTCACCACGTTACGGTTTTTTACAAGCAAGACTGAACTGTAACGAAACATAACGTAACTTTAACGACAATACACAACCCAAACACGCTAGCTAACGTGATAGCAAGCTGACTAGCTTCCATTAACAACAAGTTTGAGGGAAATGAAGCCGCTGTAGACATCTTAACGCTGGTTGGCCAAGACTCGACACGTCACATCCAAGATGTTCTATTTTTGCTAAGATCACGACTTCAGTGTTTCTCAGTCTCTCACTCCAATCTCAGACACGCTGGCGGCTCTGCGCCGCTCTTTTTTTTTCTCCGCGACTTTATGACTGCCGTAATAATCGCGCGACACAACGAATCGATAATGAAATTCGTTGCCAACACTTTTGCTAATCGATTTTTATCGATTTTATCGATTCGCTGTTGCAGCCCTAGTAGCTATGAATGCAAAGGCTAGTGTACATCCCGCTTGTTGAGCCAAAATATGAGAGCAATTTACTCTGCCGAAATGCATTAATTTGGTCTTATTTACAAACTTTTACAATAACACACGCATACCTTGACGTTGTGATTGGGTTATCTTGTGTACGTATATTCTTTAAAAACGGCTTGTTTGTCTATTAAAAGATAGATATAAGATTTAAGATAATATAAGGTGAAGTGGAAATGCTGTAAAAGAAGGTCAGGAATGCTAATTTTCGCGCGAATTCGCTCTTCTCACGATTCAAAGGCCTGCGGCGGATTGGGTCGTGATGAATTTAAAATTGCGGGTCCAAAGAACAAAGTTGGGGAACTTTAACTGCATTAAAGAGAAATGTTTTTGGGGTTTTGTCTGAACGCAGGGGTACCCTGTTGGGCTGTCGCGCCTCCCCTGAGTCCAACGGAAAGGCAACGCTGCGTCTCTAAATGATGGTTGTGGAAAAGATGAAACCAAGAATGTTCCTTTGTGAGGCAAAATCAAAGCACTTCTCCCGTCTTATAAGTGAAGCAATCAAAGGAGGATACTGGAGTAGCAATGTCACCGACACAAATAAACCCATCTATGTTTCCTCAGTGAAGCGCACGGAAAATCATGAGATGAAAAGAGTGTTTTGGTGAGCGCCTGGGCATATTGTGCACAGGCGCTCAAAAAAACAAAAAACAAAACGGCTAAGGAAAGGTAAAAATAATGCAGACTGAAAATTACTGTTTTCGGTGCAATGCAACAGCTCTCTGTGTGACAAAATGTTGCCAAGGAAAATAAACCATCAGGCTCAATCATAAATTGCTGATGCTGTACACCCGCTTCATCATGCCATACAGTATCATCACAGCTACTCAGGCTCTGTCACCACCTCCCGCTCGCCTTGCTGGTCGGGCAATCGTCGCTGTCAGTCACCTAAATAACGCGGGTGACAGCGGTGGTATTTCAGGCCAGAAAGAGGGATTTTTATCATCTTTCCTCCAGCAGGTCACACGGCAAATGACTCATTTTAGTAAAAGGTGGGGTGTAAACAGCGTCTACTTTTCTTGACAAGGCTTTGACTGAGCATCACTGGAGGAGAATTCGCATTCTTGGCGGTGTGATTACAAAACCCCCCCACATCGACATCGTGGGAGTGAGTCTACAACTAGCTTGCTCCGTCTGGGAGGCTCCAAGCAAAAGACTTCAATTGGAAATGCAGCAGAACGTTAGAAGAAAAAAAACCACAATACGGTTGCTACATAAAAAATTCATGCCGTTTTGTTGCTTCCACGGTTGAGTTTCTTCAAAGGTTTCCGTTGGCGTCTTCATGGAAGCAGCCCTGATGAAGAGAGGAGTCTGCTCTCAGTACTGGGATTTTTTTTTTTTAAATGTCAGTCTCGGTGAGGGCCTACAGGAAGGATCCGTGCACACCAGCTTTCATACAATGTATAGATAACGTCTGATGTTGTGGAGTATTTTAACAATGGCTCTTTCATGTGCATTCCATGTGTTTTCACCTGTGGGCGGATCAAATGGCTGCTTGTCTATTAACTTGTTCAGAGAGAGAGAGAGAGAGAGAGAGATTCAGAGAGATTCAGAGAGATTCAGAGTCAAAAGGAACAATTACATCCTGCAACTGGTGCAAAAAGTCTACATTTCATATGTAAGGATAAGGAGGCCTTCAAAGCTTCTTAAAACAACAAAGCGATGGATTTTAGGGGTCTAAGAGTCGGTCAACATCAATTGATTGCAGTCTTTGTACTTAACCCCTCTCTCTCTCTCTCCACCTACACACACACACACTCTCTCACCACCACAGTGTGCAGACACTAGCCTCATCCAGTGCTTGGGGAGACACGCTAAGTCTAAATGTATAGAAACAGTTTGTTTGACTTGACGAGCTGCAATTCGATGTGTTGTTTGTTGATGTAAAAGTATCACGTATCGCGTCACTCATTTGGTACATTTTTATAGTAAAATGGACTATAGCGCTTTTCTTCCGACCACTACAAGCACTTTAACACTACATGTCATCATTCACACCATTCATACACTGATGGCAGGTGCTACCATGCAAGGTGCCGCCTGCTCATCAGGATTCTAACTAACATTCATACACCGTAGGCACAGCTACGCGAGCAGTTCGGGGCTAGGTGTTTTCCCCAAGGACAAATCGACATGGACTAGAGGGGCCGGGGATCGAACCTCGGATTGAAGGACGACCCTGCTCTCCACTGAGCCACAGTCATATTAAAAAATGAGGGGTGAAAAAACATAGCATGCGGGCCAGAAATATCGATAAGGGGACAGTCGGCGATTACTGTAATAGAACAACAGTTGTTACTGATTATCCTCGTGACGTTTAAATCAGTGAACTTGGGTGCTTTCTCAAACCAGCATTTAGTCAAAACTCTGTGAATCAAGACCACTTTCAAGAGACCACTTTCAAGAGGTGTCTGTCTGGTTTCCAAGCGAGCACTGGTGCGGATTGATTGCAGCGAGGATGAAATCCGAGACATTTGCAGGAAGTGAACCAAAACGTCGCGCTGCCTCAGCGGGCATTTTGATGAGACGGACACAAGCGAGCGACAGGTTCACGTGAATGGAAGAGTGACCGGCGTGCCCAAGAGAACATTCAGATTATGCGACAGAAAGTCCACAAAAGCAGAGTCGTCTGTAAAGTCATTCGAGGGGACGTGGAGGGGAAGGGGTTCATGCACACAGTAGATGAATCAAAATGAAGAAAAGAAACTCCTACAGGAATATTTCAAACTGACTCCCTGCATAGAGGTGTCAAGAAAAAGATGCATTTGCTCCTTCGTACGCAGCTCCTCAGCAAATGAAAAGGTCCACTTTAGTTTTCGCTCCGTGAAACTGGACCACACTATAAAACAAACCAAACCCAAACTGTCACCCTGATTGGGACCAACCAAACGGGGGTGCGGCTTATGAAAGCGCCCTCATGGCCTTCCACACAGGACGCGCTCAAAGTTCAACCAGGCTGACCTACCAAACCCTGTTACATCATGCAGGTTGTTTGTCTCCTCCAATGTAAAGTTCATTGTACAACAGTTTGTGGTGCAATGTAAGTAAACTGAACTTGATTTGTAAAAGCTTTCAAGTGCCCCTCTCAAATCCATCTCACCAGCTTCAAATGTCTTTAAAATGCTGTGTGGCCCAAAAAAAGAAACCAAAAAAAGCTTAGTTAACTGGCTTCCCCAGATCCACAATGACAAGTTAAGATATAGTAGATCTGAACTCTGGGAAATTAGGTAATGCAGTACATTGCATTGTTTTCATTCCTGTGGTGCAGCAGACCTTCGCTGGGGAGCGATAGTCTCCGCTGCTTCTTCATCTTTCCCGATGCACAGGAACCGTCAGATTCATTTATCTCAATGCAGCAGGGCTTGTTTGCCTGTCGCCAAAGCTCCTCACATGTTTTCATTGCCGAGGCTGTTGACACAGCAGTCGTGAAAAGATTCGGCAACGCAAAAGTTGTGCAAAAGTTTGTTCACCTTTTATGTCTCACTCATTTCGATGCCGTCACAAAAACTCTCACCCGGCAGCTGCTCCGGCCAACATTGGTCTGTGCACAACGAGGGAGTGCAAATACTCATAGAGGACGCCGCCTCACCTGTTTTGAAAGCTGAGACATTTCAATTTCAGAATGCAAATAGCAGAGATTTCTATGCTGAAGGGTCACGCACTGCAAAACTCGAGAATCACCTCCCAGAGAGCGAAACAATCCATGCACACGAGGCAGTTTCACAAAGGGGATTAAAAGGGCTCCGTATCATAATCTCAGCCGCACATTAAGTCAAAACTGAAGCGATAGAAATGTCAAACCTCAGAGAAATATTGACTCGGTGTCTCTGTTAAAGGGAAAGGCAAAGGCGAGAGGTATTATTTACATGTCACGCTTGAGATGTTTCCTGAAATGATGATTCCAGTTCTCGTGTTCTCTTGTTGTTTTGTCCATAAACCCTGTCAGTCAGTGCGGATGGACAAAGTGTGATCTTATTAAAAAATGCATTTCTTTCAGAAAAAGAAATCACCGGCCTGTATTTGAGGATAACATATTAAACCAGCTATGGTTCTGCCAAGCCTTCATCCTCTTTCTAGATTAATAGAATCAGATCAGGTACCGGAGCCAAGATTTCCTTCTTTTTTTTCAATCAATTCACATAATTAATGTTAATTAAGCACAGCTGCATATTGAAAATGTGTATTAGAACCTTCACTGGCTACAGCTTGCTGCAGCTGAACATTTTTGGGTGCACTCCCTCTTGGTTTTACCTCCAAATAAAGTGCTATACAAATAAGATGTTGGTTTGTTTACAACCCACCCAAGTCTCGCTGATTGTTTTTCTGTTGCTGATTGCTGACTTATTTATGTCATATCATTGTCATTATCCAAATGTTGGCCAAAGATACGGGCCAAGAGACCAAACTGGAATGTTCCTTTAGCCGCTGACAAAAACACAAACAATTAAGACGGCTCGACGGTAACAACGAAAGCTCCAAAAACCACATTGCTCAGAAAAGGTTGGGTCGTTCCATCTCGAAATGACGAGTCCAAACCCCAGTAGCCACTCCGGTCTCCTTTACACTTGTCCTGTGGTGAACCCCCGAACCCGCATCCCTCAGCCTCAGTGGTTTCAATTAATTTGGCTCCCACCGAGTCTTGGCCTGAGAAAATCAACCCAGGAGACAAGACATCCATTACTGCCAGGTCTCCAGCTCCATTTAGAGTAGTGACTGAAGAAGAACTGCTCTGAACACTCTGAGGATAATAAAACTGCATCTGGAATGAGAGTTGTACACACATACACACACACACACACACACACACACACACACACACACACACACACACACACACACACACACACCGCCATGTGTGTTCATTATTGGAGATTGCCAATGGCATTTGTCATTTTTTGGGAGAGAAAATCATTTGCAGTCAGTAAATCCAGCAATTAAAATGAAAAACAGGTCAGCAAATTTGTGTGCGTGGAAGTTTTGCTGAAGGAGTGCGCCCTTGGGTGATTGGTGGGAATATGCTTAGCGAGCAACCTGGATCCTTCATCAGACACTAACCAGCTACCTGCCATTTATGAACAAGGGACACATACTGTATGCCAAGCTGTAAAAATGAGGGCAAAAACATGGTTGTACAAGAAAATACCATAGATTAGCTTAAACAAAGAGATGGCAAAGGCAGTAGTAAAAGTGGATTTGGCAAAGGTTTTGTGGAAAATGATGCAGCTGGTTGGTGAAGTGATCCAGAGTATATAAGTAAACATTTCTCGCTAAATGAAACCATTTATCGGAAAACCCTTGCAACCTTAAATTATTTGTTGCAGTGTGAAGGCATTTAATCCTCCCCTGTGACTGCTGCGTTTAGTGCTAATTCAGGCAAACAATGCCACATTCTGTTTAACAGCAATGCACGACAGGGGTGCCAGCTGAGGACTGGAACATCTTGCACCGCCGAGGTGAGGTGCACGTGACCAGCACTGGGCAACTCACGTTACCAGAGCTCCAAAAACACACAACCCCACTTAATGACTACAGGTCATTCCACACTAAAACTGTGAAAAATGTCTTTTTTCTTCTTCTTCTTCTTTCCTTTGCATGCAGACTACAACAACAGTGTGCATGTGCTAGGTATGTTTGCCATGACCCTACAAGATCTCTGGAAGACACCATTAGCCAAAGTGCTACTGGTACACTTTATTTCGTGAATGCTTATTTAATCCAGCATGTTCAGGAGCCATCGGGTCCAAAAAACTAAAAATAAATATATTATCAGGCAAATCAATTATAATTTCAGAGATATTTAAGGTAATGAACCTATGATTAGTCGCGGCAAAGTCATATGAAATAAAATGTTTACCTGATGATGATTCTGGATGAAATGGATGAATGTCTGTATCGCAAATATGAACGTCGAAGTAATTTGAATTTTATCTAAATGAATGTTTGTAAAATAAAGAATAGATAATCCATCTAGAAGAACAGATCATTTAAACTAATTGGTGACGCTAAATGAAATCTCAGGGTTTACCAAAGTCATTTGGATTCGTTCTCTGTGAACCATGAATACCTGCATCAAATTCCGTTGCAATCCATGCAGAAGTTGTTGAAATATGTGTGAAAAGACAGACTGACAGAACAATATCGCCATGGAGCTAGCGTGGCTTAAAAAAACATTGTGCATTAACTTGCACTGTTCTCTGATCTCGAATGAAATTCAGCGCGAATAAGGTCAAAAACCTGAGTCAAGCCAAGTCAAGTTTCTGTGGCAGACATGAGCATGCAGCTGGGTCACACACTGGGATATTCATGCAGTAATCATGAGAGCAAAGGTCGCTGAAGTCATGCAACACATTTCGTCATCCATTAAACATGAGACTGTGGCTAAGTAACAGCGTGGCCCCCTCTGCTGCTGTTGTACATGGAGATTAAGAGTCAGTGTGAAAATGGAAGTCTCCGTGTCTGAGAGCCACATTAGCTGAAAGCCCGTCGTTAGTCTCCTGAACTCCTCATAGCGGTAAAGTCCTGTGACTTTGATCTGCAGGCCATCATTTATAACAGGGTTTACTCTCAGTCTAATTTGAAGCTCGGAGCTTTCCCAGCACAAGACTGTCGAGCCTTTCACATTGGTGGCCTCCCCATATCCTTCATGTTACTGCCCCATTAGACACGCTCGGCTCCTAATTGCAGTGGCGCTATCTGGCGCATACAGGGGCCTTGTGTTGCTGCAGTCAGCACTTGGCGAGGCTCTTTTTCACATCCCTGTCGGTGCTATAACGCCGTAGATGAAGAGGCTTCCCGCGGAGACACCTTTGACATCCTCTTGTCACTTTAATTGATGGCAAAATTGCTACTGGTGATCATTAACAACTCTGAGCACTTCTGACTGCAGGTGGCTCTGAGGTTTCAGCTCATTTATCATCCAGGGAGCCTTTCTTCTTACCTCAATTAATGGTAATGAATGCAGGATTTTTCTCCAAATGGGTCATTAGATTTCATACCAGTTAATGGTGCAAAAATAATAATTGTTCGGGAGAGTTGTATAGTTTGACGACTGCAATGTGGTTATCAATGTTATGGTTAACATTACGTTTATAGATGACACCACATCAACATTTAAATTGCTAACGGATTTGTGATTTAATTCCATCCATCAAGGCAACAATTATAGCAACATTTTGAAAATACAATTTCCTCCCATAATCAGGACATTGTAATTATATCTGAGAGCTCAAAATAAGACGGCTTCAATCCTTATGACAACATCCACATCGAAAATCAATAACCCTACAAACCCTCCATCTATCAGCAATAAACTTTGCGAATAAGGCACGGAGAACTTGCCAATCAGAGGTGGAGTAAGATCTTCGTGGAATTGAAAAAAAAAGAAAAACAGTCAAACAACTCTAATATTTATATAATAGGACACGCAACTGGTAATGGCTGTGAAGGAGTTTATATAGCATGCGGATGTGACGGCACTTCAACAATTCTATAAAAAACTGTCTACACTTGGTTGCCTACCCCTGCCTGGCTTAGGAGGCAGTTTCCTCTGAATGCCGTGGCCCACTCAGCAGTCATTCCTGCCTACCTAGCTCCACTAGTCTTACAAATACTGTCGTTATTACTGATTTCAGAAATATTTTCAACACAATTCTCTGACGTAATGAACTTTAAACCTTAAGTCCCTCATTTAAACCAGGCGGCAAACCTTCGGTTCTGAAGAGTAAATCCATTGCGAAGGTGTCTTAAACTAGCATTCTTTCAAATGGCCAACAGGGGGCGACTCCTCTGGTTACAAAAACAAGTCAGATTGTATAGAAGTCTATGAGAAAATAAGTCTACTTCTCACTTGATTTATTCCCTCAGTAAAAATTGTAAGCATGAGTTTATGCTCTCAATCTCTAGTGTTAAGTCTTCTTTAATACAGCATGATGTTCATTGTAGTACATTATGGTCCCATTTAGAGTAAAATTGACCTTTAATGGACTTTAAAATGGCAGTCCATACGCCAATGGCTGACGTCAGAAAGATTACGTCTGCCTCTAATATACAGTCTATGTTTAAAAGAAATCCTACCGTTGCCCAAGCATAGCAGGGATCCTCATAAGCATGACCTGGATTTAAATCTGCAATATATCTCTAATCTTCTTTTGAATATTGGACAAGCGCTGTGAGTATTGTCACACTTACTGCTACAATTATGTAATTATGAAGGTACGTGGCTGCGAACACATACACACGTAGACCAGTGTGAAATCCGTGCAGGGGCCTCGAAGAAGCTTTTGTATGTTGTCGTAGTTTAAGTGCACCCCGAGGAAAGATACTTGTTCACTGTAGGGAGCGACGCTGGTGCCTTCAGCCTTCAAGATCGTTTTGACAAATTCATTGAGGATATTATCAAGGGAACCGGAGGATTGCCTCCTCATCCTCTATGTGATACATCATCCATGAGTAGCCAAATGGTGGCAAAATGGCTTAAGAGATTCAGACAGGGGGGTAGAGTGTTTCAGTGAAAGAGACTCCGGGAATAATTGTGGATCCAACACAACAGAAAGACCCAATGAAATTCCTCAAACAGCAGGGAAAGGAACAGGAAGGGATAGTTTCATAATGTGGACGGTTTTAGCTTTCATCTATACTGACTCAAGTTGTGTGTATATTTGTTATAAAGACATGAACGTATGAGTTAATCTAATCAGCCCAGGTTTAGTATAATACATTTTCCAGTGGGACATGGAATTTACCCTAAAGTTAAACCTGACAAGACCAGGAAATCCTTGGCATCCCACCAGGACTGGAAGCTTCTTACTCACGGTCTTTGTTGTATCATGACTGGTGGCGGGGATTAGCACCAGGTAATACTTTTACTGGCTTCATCACTAAGTAGGGTCTCCTTAGTGGCAAATTAAAAAAAAATGTAACTTGTGTGGCATGTGTGTGTGTTGTTAAGACAAACGTGTGGATCGTCTTCTGTTCAAGTATGCGAGTGTCCACTCGGACCCCTGTGTGGATGTCCATGTGAAATCCAAAATGTGTGACCGCTTGGACCGTAAGGACGGCAAGCCCACCCGGATACTGTACTGTATTTCACGTCATTAGTCCTCGTCTTGTAAAATGGTTCAACTTTTTTATGAAAATAAAATACATCAAACTAACTCTTCATGCTGTCAGGAGGGATCCATCATGTTTTCTGATGCGCATGTGTCGAACATGTCTCTGTTTGCGGACGCCGATTGTAGTGTGTATGGAAGTGTGCACTGACGTATTTAGGTTGTTGTTTCCTCCGTGCCCATTAGGATGCCGCAACCCAGAACGAGACAACATCAGCAATCTCAACATTTTACAACATAAACATAAGCCAAAGACTGTAGTACTTTAAGCTAAAATCTCATTTCATCATGCTAACATGCTCAAAATGACAACGCTGACATACTGATAAATGTTAAATGTTTCCTATCTTAGTTTAGCTTGAATACCAACATTTGTTACTTGGAAAAAAACAGCATTGCTGAGGCTGATGGGAATGTCATTGGTTTTGCAGCTACTTAAACAAATGATGATGAAGATGATGGTGCTGGATGAAAAGTAAGATCATTACCACAGTTATTATGATTCATCCCAAAGGGAACTAAATCATGTACACAATTTCCGAGAAAACCATCAGTAGCTTTTGTGTCCTGATAGACGGGGAGAAGAGTTGGACTCTGACTAAGCGGATGGGCAGGGGCGGCGGTTCAGACTCTTTTTGGCAGACACAGTGAAACTTGTCAGTTCCAGGACTTCAGTGCTGGTGTCTGTTTTTTACAGCCAGGGCGGACAAGCTGGGTGATGTCAGGTCACACAGGCCGGACGCCTCTCCAAGGCATCAAGTGGCTTCAAAGCAACGCTGAATGAGCCAGCTGCACATCAGCGGGCCAAGTCCCTCTCTGTGACGGAGTGAAGAGTAAATGGAAGCAAGGAGACCGATTTGGTTAAAAAAAAAGAAAATCTCAGTAAGATATAGTTCAGTTGAACCGTTTCATGGCAACAAGAGTGTTCATCCTATGTTCAGATACAGAAACTGGTTGGTGGATGTTTTGGGTTTGTTTGCACAACTGCATCTGGGTTGAAACACTCATTAGGTAAAAAAAAAATCTTGACAAAACCAACTTCACAAATGATCTCTGAGCTAGAATCATGATTTTTGATTCCTTTCTTGTCAAGCACTTGTGATGCATAATTTAGTAGCTGATTCCAGTGTTACCCACACAGGTAATGGAGAGCATACTACTGATTACTGCTTGTCATGTTTCATGCTTTTACAACAATGGATTTAATTAGTTATTAATACAAAAAAAGAGAACAGAAAATCAAAGTGAAAAGAAATTTCTACAAAATGATCAAAGTGTGATGTGTAATATACAGCATGGCATGGCGTGCAAAAAATTATAATTCCTGCAACATCCAAGCATGGCAACAATGGTTATCTAACTACGGTTATCATGATCTAATTAACTATTAACATGTAAATTAGATAAAGTTCAAGGAACAAATTGTCGTTACTTTGGATTAATGCACAAAAGACATATCTATAGTCCCGGTGCCAAATCCAAACATCTACAATTGTGATTGCTCAGCTATTGAGTGCTGCTGAGTTCAAAGTGGCTGTATGTCAGCTCATGACAATAGCCAATAGAGAATGTATTACTCTCACCACATACATACAATTTGTAAAGCATACTTAAACATAACATTTTCAACATTTCCGATTTCAGCTTTTATCTTGACGATCTAAAATCAGACACAAAGCCTGGTCTCAATTATCCAAGTTGAGTACATTACATTCACCTCCACAGCGATGACATCACCCTAACCAACACCGGGACGCATGAATGCACGCCAGCACACCGTCAGTGTGCTGCCTAACTAAGGCTACGCTACGCTCCACTTCAATTACCGGTGAATATTTACTCTGTAATTGACAAAATTTCCAGCAACCAAGAATAGTTCAAAGTGTTCACACAGCGTCACAAAAACTACCAAAAAGTCTGGAAAAACATCCCCAAAAGGTAATTCAAAGCACTACAAACTTCTTCAAAATACCACAAAAGGCTGTTTTGCATTTCACAGACAAAATGTTCAGAGAGGCAGAGGGCTGCTGAGTTCACAAGCCAAAGCTTGATCGCATACAGGGTTTCCAACAACGCAGCAGGAACTCCAGCTGTGGGAACAAAAAATGCAACTTGCGAGCAGACAGACTTGGGTAAGCATAACCTGAACCAGAGTAAAGTCGATTGTGAGAAGCCGTTAAATCTATTTTGAGCGGATATGTTTTAGTGCATATTAATATAAGCCCGTTTCCTGTGAAAGTATTACTTACTCTCAGTTCAGAGTCGTGGGCCAATTCCATGAGTGTTTTGCTGGTTTTGATTCTACTTGCACAATGGTAAGGTTTAGAGAAATAGTCACTTCGTTGGACACAATTCATTCATTGTTTTTTTTAAAGTACGATATGTTAGAAAAAGGGAGTCTAAAACAAATGTCATAGCAACTTGAAGTTTTAACTGTTTATATAGCAAAAAACTAAACATGATTATTACTCTGGTCTCCCTGCAGTCAGAAGACTTGAGTTTGGTCGTAGTCTGTAGTTGGCCTGATTATGTCTTTATTCTTAATGGACCTCACAGCAGATCACCTGGAGGATGACGTTTGAGATTAAGTGCCATGTAAAGTCAAACGGCACTGTTCTCACCTGGCCAAATAAATCAAATGGAATCAGCAAATGCTTCAGTGTCGTAGATGCCAACATGTTTCCAGTGAACACGGCCTAAACCGCCTGCCGTCATCTGTTATTCACGACACGTCCTCATACCTAAACTACAAAGTAGGTCAACAAATCTAAAGTAGCCCAGAACGGGCAAACCATTAAAATAAGTGAACGTTCAACATGGGACGTGTAACAGAGGTTTCCTGGGTGAAAGTCCTGCGTTTGTTTGACTCATCCATCCATCCCAACCTTTTCCCTATGTGTCGCTCTAAGTCACCACACTCTTTTCACTCCAGTAGAGAACCTATCAATGAAAGTTAATATGTGTAGTTATATGTTGCTTGCAATAAAAAGACAGACCCTAAACAAGTCTGTGACGGAACACAAACTTTGGTCTCCTGCATGAAAGTCAGCTTTTTACTTTGGCCTCGCCACATAAGGGGCCCACTGCTTCCTGCACACGTTCTGAAAGATGGTAAGAACTCGACCAACCGAGACATAATTCAGATAATTCCAGCAATTACATTGGTGAGTACATTATCACAGTTTATAGAAAACAATGGCCAAACCTACCACAATAAGACTCTGCTTTTTATCTATAAAGGGTGTGAAGTTAATAAATGGATGCTATTTCAACAAAACAAAATAATACCTGTGGCTCTTTGATTTAATCCTGACAGGAGCAGTTCACAAGCGCTCTGCCACCCCCAACACGCTTTAATTAATGCAAGCTGTACTGGTCGATCATAGCAGCCAATTAAATGCAGTGCTTCACCTCTGCATGAGGACAAATATTTAGCATTTGATAATGAGAAGCAGCAGTAAGTGGAGGAGTGACTAGAGGATGTTTTGGTAAAAACACACTTCGGGACATGTTGACCACACTGCTGCTGCTTGGAAAAACGTAGCGCCGCTCAAATTAGTATGCAAAGCTTTTGTCCACTGAACATGTCGTTTGCAGCCTGTGACGAACTGTAATGAATGGAGCAGGGCCTTATCAACCGCACAGAAACTGGGAAGCAGAGCTCAAACAACGAACGGTCCGCTGTGACGGAGAGTAGAGTGAAATTGTTGCAACGGGGGAAAAAGAGGCTTAGAGCACCGGAGGCATTTGTTTGTTGGTGTAATCTGAACAGTCACGTACAAGTATGCGCACACAGTATCTACCTGTCAGACTTCTTTTCAATTTAATGCTACAGTTAAAGTACTTCACTCCTCGACTTCGACTGCACCGAGTACACACCAAGCTTTTTAAAACAAACTGTGTTTTGAGGATGTCAGTGCAATTGATAAGTAAAATACGAAGCAAACCCAACCCGTGATCAGAGAGCATATCCTGCCTCTGTGCTGCAGGCAGCTTGAAACAATCAGTCACTCTGAATTTGGTCGGTCTTTTTTAAGGGGAGGCTGTAATACCAGAGAGCGTGGCGGTAAGGATTGCACACCTTTGATGCATACCTTCGATAAAACACAACCGAAATGACAATAAGATTTACTTCATTCCCTCTAATAGGCCCCGAGATTGATGTGGAGCCTCAACAGAGAGAAGCAATCTTTTGCAATACAATTATGTAAAGCTGGCAGATTTCCTTTTCACAGTCAAAGATCAATTGCCCAGGGGAGAAAACAAGATATGATCCACGATATGAAGGTCTCGGGTGCTAAGACACAGGGAACAGGCTGAAAGTGTTGCGGAGGGGAAGGAGATCAAATCAAATGAGTGCAAAAATACCGGATCCAATATTTTCAATAAAGCTTTTGCAGTGAGGCTGGCACATCGGCGCCGTATGACCCTGTAAAGATGTAAAGATGTAATATTACAGTTTGGGGCTTTTTCCATCAGTGACTTTGTTGTTGTTGATGATACATTTTGTATTAAAGTCACATTGGAACCAGTCTAACTATGAGCACAACACAGCTGCAGCTTGTCAGTGGATTTCCAATTCAATCAGGAGAGACCGTGAGTGATTAGTAGTTCACATGTATTATGTCAGATGATGCGTTCATGAGTTACACAGAATTTGTTTGGCGCTTGAACTCAACGAGGAGATTTGAGATCGCGCTGTGTTTGCCCTGAGCGGCAGCAATCTATAGATCCCCCCCCAAGGAGTCCAGACACTGGTGGTGCTGGTGGATGGTGCTGGGGAGGCGGAGGGTCGCATGAGACGGCAGCAGGACGCTAGAAGCGGGGATACAGCACATTTAAAGGAGACGGCAACAGGCTGTTGCCTGGGGCGCCCAGCTGTTAGAGTAAATGGACCCGTACTTGTATAGCGCTTTTCTAGTCTTCCGATCACTCAAAGCGCTTTAACACTACATGACATCATTCACACACTGATGATAGGAGCTACCATGCAAGGAGCCACATCAGATGATCAACCATTCATACACCGTAGGCGCAGCTACGGGAGACATTTAGGGTTAAGTGTCTTGCTCAAGGACACATCGACATGGGCTAGCGGAGCCGGGGAACGAACCACCGATCCTCTGATTGAAGGATGACCCTGCTCACCACTGAGCCACAGTCGCCCACAAAGACTTGTATAGAGTCTATGGCTCTTCTGACAGTGGTGTCCGGTATAGAATGTGTGCTGCTGGTGAGGGAGCAGGACGAGTGAGAGGCCTACAAGTCTAGAGTGAAGGGATGGTCTTCCTGTCTGAACTTACATTGAAGCTTCATTTGTCGAAATCCACACAGTGAAAGGTTCCTTTTTTGTACCTGTGACAGTCAATGGTGCTAGATTTCACGCAGGCTTTTATTACAGCACAGGCAACTACACCAATCACTGTTTTCTCTTGTCGTCGGAGCCTGTTGAACTATTCGAGGTTTCACACCAAGCCCAATTAGTTTGGTGGCAGGACTTATTGGAATGGAACCGTCGCGATGCAGAACAAGAACCAAAGCATTTTCTGGCAAATACAATGTTTTATGTCAATCAAATGCATGTTGCATGGTGTCAGGAAAAAAAAAATGAAACAAGGCTGATTCACTCCGCTGCCTCACTATGGTAATACTCCAACCACTTAACTGCTAAATGCCCTCCTTCTGTGCATACCACTTGTGATGTAGAGTGATGCTCTGCATGCTGGTTATTTAGTGTGGAAGGAAGTCACGCTATGACATTCATTAAATACACTACCAATGTTTTTAAGCAGGGTCATATGATGCAAAACGTTAGGTAGTTCGGACAGCCAGTTGTGTTTAATACTGTAAGTACCTTTATGTCATCCAGCCATCTATTCTCTATTGAAGTCTATCGATGTAATTGTAAATGTCGAAAGGGCTGTCCAACTGCAAAGTAAAGATCAGAAAATAGTCTAAATAGTGTACACTTAGACTAATATTGATTTTTTTTTTGGTTGGCTATTCTTTTCAGATGTGTACAATATTGTTGCTGCAGTCAACGCCCACAGCAGAACATTTCTTTGATTCCAAACTCTGTGACTCCAATCTTGGGTCACACAGACCACTATCTACTGTAGCTAAGAAACTGAATATGTATAAGCAGCTCATTCAACCCCACTTCAAAACATCCAAACTATCCCTTTGAGTCCCTCTTGTAACTACTGTACACCAACAACAAACTCAACAACAATGCATCAATACAGCACATTACTGGCACTCTACAGTTTCACAATGACCTCAAACTTGCCCATGGCTCATACTGTTAATTATTACTTTATTACGTGCAGGTCAGATGATACATACTGCAGTTTACAGGTGTGAAAACACCTGAGTAAGGTCAGTACAGGAATCACGTACACATATTTTACCTCAACACCATATGTGTCGAGTTCTTTAGTGAGCGTTTAAGAAAAGTAAAATGTGATGTCTATTATATGCCGCCCAATGTTGTCCAGACCACAGAGTCCAGAGTCTTAAAGGTATCTGAACAATTCACAAGTACCTGCAGTGTTGAAAGTGCAATTTGGAAATGATGCATGTTCAATATTATTAGATTCTGATTTAGAACTGTGGTGATTATGTCAAAGCGAGCACTAATATGCCTACTTGGAAAAACAATACATTCACTAAGTGTATTTGCGCAAACTTAGCCGGACTTGGGTATTCATGCCGTGAACCACAGTGTTTTTTTTTATCAATGTTTCTGATCACAAGTAGCTGGACTTGTTTTTTTTCTGTGAACCAGACTGTGAGAAATTGTTTGTCTGAGTGTTTCTCAAGAAAGCTGCATGTCTTGGATGGGCACTGCACTGGTGATATAAATGTAGACATATGTTGAAATAGGTGGAAGGCCATTCAGTGAAAAATATCTTCCTTTTCAGTTTTTCAGTCAACGTACAACCTCCCATGGTACTTATCCCATTCTTTCCAAGCAACATTGTTTGAGAGCAGGTGCAGGTTGTTTTATATTCCATTGCTAGTCCAGTCCTGTAATTGGATTTGGTAGCACCGAGGTGTCTGTGACCTTTGGTGGGAGCCAGCTTGTTTAAACTGGAGATCTTGTAACCCTTGACACCTTTAAGTCCTCAGACAGTCTGATGACAGGTGAGATGACAACTCACCTGAGAGGTTAGTTCAACAGTAATTTGTAAACCAAAGGGTCGTTCCCTTGTGAGTGACAGCTGGCAAAAGGACTGCAAGAACAACGCAACCGAGCTAAAAGTGAATATATTCGGTGTATACTATTCTGTGGATTTTGTCAAATCAAAGTATATTTCAATATGCTAGGTTGTACATTTAAGGAGTCAATTAGACTAATCCTCCAAGGTTGCTCTGTAAAATCTGAATATGTATTCGGGGATTTCTAGGGCTATTATGAAAATGAATTATTAAAGCCTGTCCAGTGGCTGCAAATACTAGCAGGAAACCTCTCACAGCTCAAGAGGATTTAACATGCATCACAGTTAATGGCCACCGCATGAATGTTTAAATGTTTCAAAAGGTTATGTACCCTGTAGCCTTTTCAAAAGGTTATCCACCCCGCAGCGTTAGAGCCATCACCTAGCGGAGGTCCTGAAGTAGCGTCGGTCTGCTTTGTGTGTCTGGCAGCGAACTCAGATCATTATTTGCCACTTCAATTTTCCTCAGGACTGGATTCAAGTAGAGAAGCGGGCGTCATTGCAGCGCAACAGTCTGTTAGGAGTGTTAGCCAGAGAGCTCTGGTGTAACTCTGTGACTATTTGGTGAGGCAGTAGCTCACCTTTTAATTACCCAGCTGTATAATTGATAGAAGAGACTTCTCTTCAGCCCTCAAAAATCCCTGCAACAGCACATTCTCAAAGTCCTAAAGGTCGGTGGTGTAATGCAACTGAAGTATATTTGCTCAGGTCCGTGTACTTTACTTCCAAATAGGTTGCTTTATATTTTTAACTGGGAACATTTAAGAAAGAAATATTGTACTTGGCCCACAACTTTACTGTTTTGCTCGCTCTAATGGTGTAATTTCCAACCGCAGCTGTTTTCAGCATGAAGCTTTAAAAATTCCATTGTACCTGCTCAGCACCAAACGACTGACAGACACAGTTAGCAACAAGCGGGTGAACATAGCGGAGCATTTAGCAGCTAAAGAGCCAGCTATTTCCCTCAGGTGAACTAAAGGAGTGTGAATATTGGGACAGAATAGGATTTGAATACTTCTTTTACTCAGCAAGATTTTTAAATGCAAAAACTCACCCCTCCTATCATCTCAAATCACGGAGAGCGTCTCACACCCACCGAGAACGAAAGCACTGTTTCGGCCTGTTAATCTAAATCAAATTTGGAAAGTGGATCCAGTTTTTCCCCCACGGGAGCAACACATCAAAACTTAAAACTTAAAACTAAAAACTAAAGCAAAAGTCCAAACTAATAGGAGCAGTAAACAAGAGCTGTGTCCAGAGAAGCCTGACTCATTAACACCTTTTGCTTCTTTTCGTTGTGAAGCATCGCAGTGTGAGGAAAGAAGTGTTATGTGCAGTTTTTCTGACAACACCTTAGAGGATTTCAGCGTCTTCAAATTTACATTTGGTTCCCTTTGGCCAGACCATTTGGAGGGGCGAAAATGGGAGCTTGCCTGCTGCAGCTCAGGGTATTATAGCAGGTGTTGAGCATAATCCAAGTCTTACTCATTACAGGTTTTCCTAATTCATCAAATCCTCCCAGTGGACTTTCAACATCCTGCGAATATTTGTCGATGGATCTTTTTTTACAAACAGTATTTCATGGCTTGCAACCCCAACAACAGCATGAGTGTCAGAGGAACGGAGCGGCGGAAGATAATTTACAGACGTCTCTTTTAGCCCGTAAGGTGAGAGCGATATGCATCTGCTCGGTCAATAATTAGAGCATGAAGTATTGCATGAAAATGGGAATATTATCCCAATTAATCTGCTCCTGCAACTAACAGTTTGATAAAATGATATTTGCACCCCGAGCGAACGCAGTAATTATATTATTGTTTGTATTTAAATATAATTAAATCTCAAGATGATTGTCGAGCAATATGATTGCATCAGTGGCATACTGTATTACATGTCCTTTCATGCAGCATAAAAGGACATGTAATAAATAAACATGAACATCATCAGAAACAAATGCAAATGATTTTCCGCAATAACAACACAGAGATTCATCAGCAAACAGCTCGGGATTACAGCTGGTAATGAGTTTGGACTTTAGTACATCATGCTCCATTAAAAGTCTATATATTGCAGACACGCAAAGCAAGCCACGTTGACGTGTCCACCTGTCCATATATGGATATGCCTTTGTGCTGAAGGTCAGTCATGATCGTAGTCTGCATCCTGCAGTTGTTTGTTTTGAATATTTTTTTCATCCGGAACAATTCAAATGGGAACGAGAGGCAAATACTTCTTTTAAAGCCCTGTGTTGCGCTGAATATCATTGAGATGCAGACAGAGGCAAACCATCTGAGACCAATTCCCATTCGACATTTATAGTCCTTGAGAGCATAATGCAATTGTTATCTTTCTAAACATGCGTATATCTCAGTCGTCTCTCAGTAGAATTAAGAGTTGTTGGAGCGGCTGTGTATTTGCGATTGATCTATCCAAACTACTTGTTCAACTAATGCCGGACTGAGTGAAGTTTAAACAGTCCAGAATGGCATACGAGAAACAATGTGACAACTAGGATTCATGCAGAGTTGAAGTAAACTGCAACCTCTCTTCTCTTTTTATTCATTTAGATCGTCTGACAGTACAAATGATGCACCATGTTCACAACAAAACAACTATTATAAGTGCTCATTTAAAGAGCATACATTATGTTAATCTGCGTGAAGCGAGAATTGATTGCTGCTGGTTAAATTTGATGAACTGTTTGTAAACAAACCGACTGCACATCATAAATTCATCAAGAATTTTTGACACTATCAATAATGACCGATGGAAGTATGATTACAATGGCTGTGCAAATGACAAACAGGACTGTGGCTTCATCTGTCCATATTAAGATAAGCTCCTGTGAGAACCGAGGAGCTTAGGAGAGGCAGTCAGTCGGATGCTGATTTGAATATGATTAATGGAGGGCCAGGTCTTCAAATCCCATCCAGCTCCCACAGCCAGTCTGCCTCTGATAGGCTTTGACTCAAAGTTGCTTCTGCTATCACGGCGAACACTCACCGTCTGTTTCTGCCCAGAGCTCAGGAGGGGAGATGTCTGGGTGCCGTCTAAGCCCAGATCACAACATAAAGGGTCAGAGACGGTGTTTCCAGCTGGCCTAGAGTTCAGCATTACAACAGCTTAGCCAGCAAGGAGAAGCGGGCATGCAAGTTCTAATCAGAGACATTCTGCTGTTTTGCTACCCTCTACTCAGCCGTCACTGAGTTAAAAAAGGCATCAGTGTTTTCTGTTCTAAACACTCACAGTCTGATAGCTTTTTCGTGGAAGAAAAATCTTCCGCGGACAGGAAATGATGCCTTTATCGTGCTTGTTCTGTCTGGAAAAAAATTAAATAAATAAGCCGACAGAATGGGGACAATTAAGTGAACGGCCCAGTCACAGCCTGTGTGTGTCACATCATGCCTGCTGACACGCAAGAAATGACACCCGTAGCAAACACCTGATATGAAATCATCGAGGTGCAGTGAGCGCAATGAACAGATTCAATGAGCAAAAGTGCTAAAATTGCTCCGTGCGTCAACGCTGAGAAATCCTGCGTCAGTGTCCTATAGTGCAAGGTATTATAGTCATAATGGGCCAAGTGCAGGCTATTATGACAGGTCCTAGTGTACACTAGTTATGGAGAACACACACACACACACACACACACACCACCAGGAGTATATATATATATATATATATATATATATATATATATATATATATATATATATATATATATATATATATATATATATATATCTTACTAACGATGCAGCCTGGTCTCCTAAATATTACATTCCCATACAACAAAACTGCATCGTCAAATACCAGTTTGAGGGAAACATATTTCCTCCAGGATTACGTGTGTTATTGACGTATTAGAAATATGTCTCTTATGATAATCTGCAAATATCCACAAAGGGAGGAGATCGGGGTGGATGGGCCACACAAACACAGGACATCGCCCAAGAGACAGCTGTTTGTGTCCCCGTGTGAAACCAAAAGTCAGCGATGACTTATTTTTTTGTCCTTAACTATAATTTTCATAATGTTTTAGTCAACCTAACCAAGTGGTCTTGCCTGCATGTTTGTTGCTTGTTGTAACTTTACAAATTGTACCACATGTTTTACCTCAAAATGTAATTAAGAAAGCAGTTTAGTTGTATGGGAACGTAATTCTGTAGGAGACAAGGTGCTGGATTTTACAGTTGAATAAATTACGTGGGTTAATGTACTGGGAGTAGCTCCCTCTAGAGGCCCCCACCCCATCTCTCTATATTTACGGCTCTGTCAATGTCTTAAGTACTCTGGGCAAGTAATTGCAATTGTCTCATAAATAATGACACATTTCTTCTACATGATATATCAATAGATCATTTTACTGTAAGAAATAATTAATGATAACCAGATTGATATTGGAGGTTCTGGCCTTGGCATTACTTCGTATCAGACAGATACCAAATGCTGTGGTATTGTCAACCCCTACTTTAAGTTTTAGTGTATCTGTATCTGAAAAACAAGTCTGAAACGCCTTCTTTGCACTTGGTCCCACCAGCATGAGTTTCTTTTTCAATAAATACACAACATACAATAGATTTGTTCAACCTTGGTGAACTTTGACGTGCATATCTGCATGTTGACTGATTGACAGAGTAGAGATTTCCAACAAACAAAACTTGCCACCACCAAATTCATCCACTGGACCACCCATGAGCAGTCACACCGCTTGACTTCCACCACTACCTCTTTCACAAAGGTCCTTAAATACATTTCATTGAGCCACTTTGCAGGCAGGCAGCAGACTTGGGCGCCTACTGAACTAGAACTAAAACCTTACATAATGGTCCAGTGGACAGGGTATTTGAATGGCAGATGACATCTCGAAGGTCAAGTATTCAAACGCCACAGCAATGACCATGGACAGTAAAAACAAATGTCAGCAGAAAGAAAAACAAATTCAACAAATGTTGATCTGACTGCTTGGAATTAAATTTGTCATATTATCTCTCATAGCGCAGAAGAGAAAGCATCGACATCTAAAACAACGCAGGGAGTGATCTGGCCTGCTGAGAGCAATGGGGACGTGGGGCAGCTTAAAAAAAGATTGCCACACTTTGGAAATTAAGGCAAGGCATGTAAAAGCCTCTTTTTGTCTTTCCAGGGAGCATGTCGTTTGTAATGAAGGTGAGGCAAACATTGTGAGATGATCACATTTATTGGTTTGCCTTTCCGACAGGTTTGGTAGATTCTTTTTAATCTCAGTTGAACTGACAAGTAGCTCACAGAAATACAGGGACGTTGTGGGAAAGCAAAGCCGGTTCACCACTTTCTCATTTGATGTTATCCCAACCTCACCCGATCTGGCTTACGCGGCCCAATATGTGCATATTTAAATAAGAACTGGCCTTTAGACATCTGCAATACCATCACTTGCTGTCTGTATAAAACATGAAGTCGTCAATTCAAATCGCCAGTCAAAGTGAAGCATTTGTTTCAGGGAAAGGGTGTATTCATGTGGTCAAGCCGGTGTGACAGAGGACTTTGTAAACGGAAGGACCTTCGGTAAATGTAAGCCGTATGCAAAAGATCCTGTGCCAAAGGAAGATCCTGATATGATGAATCTTTGTCCAGTGCTGAGTGATTTTTATTCCACAACTGGACAAACATTTCACTTGGAGCACAAGCCGTGAACAGACAGACATAACAGCCTGCTGGTAACTTTAAACATTACAATCTGTCAATTTTGACACTTGGATAAAAAGGGTTGCACCAGAGTAAAGTAGAAAATGCAGTCAGCTGAAACCAGATATGTTGTCTTCAGTCTCTGAGTCAAACGTAGCAAATACAAAACACCTTGAAAACACATAGCAGAGCGAACGCATGATTGTCAGCGTAATAAGCGGTTTTCACTGTCCACCGAGGTTGAAAACACGGACCATGTCAATCAGGAAAATCCTTACGATATTAACTACCTCAGCATGCTAGTCCTTTTTTCACTTCCAAGCTTGGTCAACCCATCATTTGAAAATACAGATATGTATGTATTCTAGCCCTTAAAACAACTACAGAGACTGCACTGCTGTGATCTTCACTATTTATTCATTTTTAAAACATAACGTAACGTTTTTGTCGCCGCTTCATATTTAGTGTTCAGACATACAAGAATAAGAATAAAAGAACACAATTAGGTGGCAGCTTTAGCCACTTTTAGCTTACTTTAGCTAAATTAGCTAATGAGTGGCTCGTGAGCTAAAAAGGAGAATGAAAACTTACATTAGTCAGGCGGCCGGAAAAGGACCCCAATGGGTTGATAGCGTCATCTTTTTGTCTCCTTGATACAAAGCAGAGTGTCTGCAGAAAATGTCTTCTTAAAATGCACCTATGAAACTATCCTTCTGTTTGATGTAGGTAGAAAAGAAAGAGCCTAGCTAGCACATTTGACTATTTAGCATATTGACAGCGCCTCTTGACCTGCAAGAACTTTCCAAATAAAGGACACACTATGTAAACTTGAACAGCATTCTACTTGGAGCATGTAATGCACTGTGAGTTTAAGCTAAATCAGAAAAGCTTGCTTTCAAAAAGAACAAATATTTTAAATAGCGTCCAGCTCACCAGCACTGAATGGTCTCAGTTGGTCTCCAGCTCTCTTTAACATACCACGGCACGGCACGGCTGAAGGCCGTGGTGGCACGGCTGAAGGCAAAATAAATATAACTTCCTTATGCACCAGTTTAATATATTTAATTTAACTTTGCGTCTTTGTATATCGCCTGCTGTTTCTTTTATATATTTTCTTAACGCCTGCCTTTTGTCACGCCAGATGCTCTGAGCAGGAAGCACACAGGTGTAACTTATATCGTTAACGATGTCTCACTTAAATGTTCCATCATGAATGCTATTGTATACTCTTTACTTTACTGTAAGTTACTTTCCGGCTTTAGCGTGTTGCGATGTCCACAGAAATACTGCGACCAATACACAGAGATGAGGGTTGGAAAATGGTGACGTGTCGCTTTAAGGGGGACCGCCTTACATAAACAGAATCAGTATGGTGGCTGCTGAGTCTTACCTTCTAGTCCATGTCACTTTAAAAGACATCAAAGGCGATGTCAGCAGAGAGCATGTCATCCCTATCAAGCCATACACGCATTAGGGTCAACCTTGACAAAGTCAACATCATTCAGCCACTGAACTGATCCAACCTGCAAACAACAGCTGACAGAGTCTTTTCGGCTCTGCTCTTATTACAACGCGGAAACTACAGCACCGAGTGCAAAGCAAACGCATTAAAATAACTACGCTAATCAATTTCTCAAAATGCACAGTTATTATGGACGTAGTAAACCTTAGTCTCCCGACGTCAATGCAAATTTATCTTTAAAAAAAACATGTGTGTCATGAGACTCACATATAGTGTCCATAAGTAAATAAGCACAGTTTTAAAAACTTTATTCCTGTGTTGGAAAACCTACACCATCCTGTGTGTTTGTTTCACTCAACCATCTGGCTGCTCAAATCTGCAAGGTCACTTTCCATGCCCATGTACTCCAAGCCTTCTCTCTAATTGTAATAAATCACTAAAGTGTGTCACGGAAAAATTACATTTTTTGCAAGCTAATCTCTGGGCACTTGCACTTTCTTTTTCTTCTAAATAATGTTCACGTGCACTGCTAAGGCATTTGTGATAAATGCTCTGAAATAGACTCAATCAAGACAATCAAAGGAGAACAGTGTGAGCTTTGAGCAATTGCAAACAATATAAAGCCTCTGCCAACAAACATACAATCACAGGCTGAGGAAACACATCTTCTTTCGGATGTAGATTTAAACATGCCACCTGTTTCAGCTCGTGACACTTGTCACTTGGCCAACTTTGCAGCGCTACTTTGGGATTTCTTTGTGAAAGCAAAACTAATGAGGATATTGTTTGTGTTTGCCATAGCTGTGAACTTTGCAAAAATATGAATCTCTTTTTAAAATGTGAGAAAATAAATTAAAATAAGCCTACTAGAGAAATTCATGTCAAGCTTTCTGTTGAGTCTGTTCTCAACCTGCTCACATCTAAACCTATAAAGGGTTATAAACTCTAACTCGTATGATTCATATGAAATCTATTCGCACTTAATCTACATAATTGTGAACCAAGAAATATGACACCGGACTTTCAGAAGAGAACTTGGCTACCTCTGGTCCCTTTTAATTCAGATAAACCACCCTAATTAAACCTGAAGGCAAAAAAAACCTCTTCCTATAGACTACAGTCTAGGTATGAATCATTAGAATGCTGTATTTTATCTCTGTTTTTTTTATTTAACAAGGGCCTATAGAAAGATCCTGTTCTCTCGCCCCACTGCACATTGGTAAAACACCAGGCGCTCGGTGCTGTGCGCCTCAGATAGGAAGTTGTGTCTCTCATTTTAATTAGCGCACACAGAGGTGTGATCATCTTCGCTTGCCGTGTTCAGAGCCTTGAACATTTCCAGATTCTGAATTGTGATTATTAAGTGTTCTTCTTATACTGTAATTAGAATAATAATCATCTATCCCGAGGAAACAAAAAGAGGAGAACGAGACAAACAGAAGATCCCCACTCTCACAATCTGGTTACGCGTCTGTAATTAAGCCAAGGTATTATCATTCATAAATAATAAGGCCACTAAATATGAACACGTTTGTCAATACTGTCTGCATTATAATTGAGATTTCCTGAACATTCACAGGATTCAGTGAATTCGTGTTTTGGTGTTGAAGCGATAAAAGTAGATTGTAGATAACAGTAGATCAATATTTATGAATTTTTGCTGTTATACATTTTCTTTAAAGGCTTTAAATAGTAAGAGCAGATTATTATTAATATTTTTTTCTTTTTACAGGCTACAAAAACACACCGGCATAAAATCATCTGAAAGGACACCATCTGTGCTCCTCCGTCTATCCATTATATTCTGTAATCGATACACAAACAGTGGAGGACACGCGCATGATACGCCTCTCAGGGTGGAGGCTCTGCGGACTCCGCCGAGTTCCCGTCGCCGGGACCGTCCACTCGCACCAAGTAATGAGATCATCCTGGGTGAAGTGATGCTGAAAATGAATCATCTCCTCCCTATCCCCTAACGGCACGGTGGGCACATTTCTGCTGGACCTTGTACTCTGAGGCCATCCATCCTCCGCCGCCGCGGCAGGGCGGTGGCTTCACTCATCACAGGCCATAGCATAACCCACCCCCACCGCCACCGCCCCTCAATCATAGCTGTGCAGGTCGACTCCAGCAATAGCGTTTCTATAAGAAATATTATTACTTTTTTTGTTATGACCATTTTGGGTGCTTATTCACTTAAATTCAACCACAAATCGTAACAGCCGTGGTCCAGTTATTGTTATGTTTGGCCGGGTGGCGATCTATATGCGTTGATAAAAGGCATGTCGGCACAGCAGATACACAGCCAGTGCCCTTGTATCTCCAGGAAGTGTTTCCTCTTAAGAGGAAAACAGCGATTTTTAGTTCCACCCAATTTCGCCATGAGACAAAAGTACAAGAACATTCCTGTGGGTAATGAAATCACGATGCACAATCAGTGGAGGAGGGTTGAAGGATGGCCGTGGTCTTAATCCATTAGACCCCGCAGCCTATTTTCACGCTGCCCCGGTATTAGGACAAAGCGCATTGATGAATTCCTGCTAGGAGAGACCTTTTTTTTTCCTGGACGGACACAAACATAAACAATCCGGTGCAAAGAATAAGGAGGTGCAATGTGGCCGTGAAGATAAAGCTTAATCCATCACAACTCAGTAAGTGTTATAGGAAGAGACAGTTTAAAGGTTTAGAATAATCACAGACGTCAGGGGCTATTTTTCACTGCGCAAAGGGTATGAGATTTCTCGGAAATATGTCTTGAGGAGCCGGGCTGGGGCTGAGGCTATTGCTTGGACAAAGTCAAGGAGAGGGGGGACTTGTGCAGGTCCCAGGGACAGGTGACATAACGCCGCCCTTGTAGATGAAAGCAACGCAGCCAGGCTTTGGACGGACACCTAACGGAGGACAAACAGGCCTTTGACCGGCTGACCTGCTCCAGAGAGCGAGGAGAACGCCCCCGTGTACAAACAAAATAAAACTTAAGAAAGCCGAGGTCGGTGTTTGTGATGGATGACTCACTCTGGTCACACAAATTCACAGGAACGAGCCTGCGGTGGCTATTTGCCATGCAAATTCCCAACATAAAAAGAGCGGGAAGAGACGCACCACTGTCGAGGTGCCGGCTTAATGCGAGCGTAAGCAGCTCATCACACGACTGGTTCATTGCAAATCCATTTAGTGTGCAGTGCATTAATCATGCTGCAGGCTGCCAAGGTTCGCCGTTTATGTTCCTCCGTAGATTACAAGAGAGGGGTGTTGGAAACTCTCTTTTAATGGCAAGGATGCTCTCATTATGCTCCCCTGCTTCCTCATTCATGTTTGCAATATTGCGTGCAGTGTTAAGACTGCACGCCCACAGACGCATACGGCAGCTGACTGATACAGTACATGCGTGCACAGAATCTGCACAGAATCTGCCTTTGACATTCAGCCTCCTCTGCAAGCTAAGCATCGCGTTCACGGAAGTTCAAAAGGTGTATTACTGGGCCCATTTATGGAAATAGCTTGCTGTACAGTAGATATAGAAATCGTTACGAGAGTCCCGATCCCTCCCCATTAAACTCCCCGGAGGTCTCTCTCAATTACATACTTCTTGCAGAGCTGCACTGAGTGTGGTTCTGACATTAAATTCAGCGCTGAGGTGAGGTTGCCACATCACAGAATGAGATTCATTACAGTAAGGTTATGTGAGTTAGCCCAGATGCAAAAATAGCACACGAATGCACCCGCTCGAAAGCACACCACACATGCATACAGCTACCTGGGTGTACACTTATTGGATTAATAGTTTTCCATTACGAGCCATGCACCGGGAAAGCAGCTGATTGTCAAAAGCTATCACGATCACTTAGCGAGGTGTCACACTTGATCAGAACCAACCTCCGTCCTTCGGAGCTGAAGCAAGAATACATGTATATTTAAAATAGCTGGGGCGTCGAGCATCAAGGAGCACGTGGAATTCATAAAACATCACACACGCTCATATTGTTCGTCAACATCTGATAGGACTGAAGACAAGGTTTGATGGATGGAAGTGCCAGAGGGAAAGTCATTACCACTAACTTCTTCTATCTGCTGTAAATAAGACGAGGCAATGGGAAAGTGGACAGGGTTCTGCACAGCTGGTAGCGGCAAAGTATGTATTGTATAGAGCAAAAGTTGAACAATGGCGGTGATGCATTACATTTACCCCGGAAATGTGACTTCGGAGCTGGTAATGACATCACACCTGAGTTGACTGTGTTCTACTACATCAAATCTGAAAACGTAATGGTGTTTACTGCCATCAGGTTAGCAAAAATCTGCAAATTCCAGTTGATAACAGCACATTATGGCTTCACAGACAGGAGTTGGACAGTACAGTATGTATGAGGGATTTATTGGAGCATTTTTGGAGCATTTTTCACTGTTGACGGGCAGAGTGTCCATCTTGTATTTGGGGTTCGTCCGACTTTCCAAACCAGAAATCAGACTTCAGATGGCGTCCACTTGAAATTTCTGACTGGAAACTCGTAAATTCCTGCTTTGCCGTGACAACGCCATTCGCCTCGCTAAGAGACCGTCCTCACCATGATAACAATATTGTCGGAGCAACGGTGATAAATTAATAGCAGGGAACAAACAATCTTTTTTCATTGTTGTCCGCCATCCCAAAGAGAAAAGCAGCAAATCCTCACATTTCAGAGGCTGCAATTGATATTTTTTTCACGATCAATGACTCCAGCAATTAACTGCTGAATAAATAAGTGGTTGATTAATACTCTATTGATCAACTAAATAGTTACTCAATTGTCAGATAACTACGGTGTACAGATAACGTAAAGATGCAAAAGCCAGCGTTTTACATCACATCTACGAACAGAGAATTGCATGTTGAAATAGCAGAGTAAGACACGGGCTGCCAGACACGCTGTGTGAGAGATTCATGTTTGTTTGGTGCGACATTGAGGTGTAGAGCAGTAAAAGCCGCTGCCTGGAGAGGAACACAAACTGTCATTTCCAGGGAGACCTCTCCATCACGGGGGCGGTCCTGGCCGACATCGCTCGCCTCGCGCTCAGCTTTGAATTTCAACAACGCACGTTCCGTAGAGAACAAGAATCGCTGCGAAGTCACGTCTTTTTGTGAATGAGAGTGAACGCGTGGCCGGGTGGATTCCGGTCGTCATTCTTTTCACATGACAACTCTGTCATTCACAGCTGCTGCTGTAAAGGCAAGTGCCTTCGAGAAATGAATTACATTCTGCATGGGTGAGTCTTAGCTGTAGATATTGGCACACACAAAAAAAAACGAAGATGTGAAGGGTCGGGATGAAATTTCCATCACACACTGAAGCTTCCTATTCCAGATAGTAAAATACATACATTGCTCTGAAGACACAAAGCTGCTCCAAGGCTGCACATCATCCTCCAGTAAATCCAGTATGTCCTCAGTTGGAATAAATCAACACTTTATGCAAGTCCAGGTTTTATCTCACTAACCAACTGTCAGTCTTATTTCAGCTTCCAAAGATCCACACATCACTCAACTTATAAAACGTGCTTGTGGAAAGACTTGGGATTTTCTTTTTGGGTGGGGGTGTATTTCCATTCTAATGATGAGCTGATACTCCATCGGTTATGAATATCTATCTATTTAAGAGTTTGCAAAGGCTCTGTGTGACAGGTTCATGTTACAGGCTTTCTTTATATCAGCGCTGTGCAGGTGCTGCTCGACTTGAAGCGCCCGCTTTTAAAAAAAGTGCACCGCCGCTAATGTGGCCGTGACGCCGAGGCCACAGAGGATTTGTTAGAGGGAACTAAGCTCGCCTCCCGTCTTCTTTTCTGAGGTTTTATCATCAGTCATCTCTCCCTCGCACCTCGGAGTTTGACTGAAAAGCCTGTTTGTAAATGTTTCAAGCTTTACTGTGGCTGGTGCTGATAGCGAGTATCTGTTGCTTTATTTAGGCTGCGGATAGAACTTCTTTCCCTTAATGCTAACGTGTGAGCTGCTACTTTCAATATTGGTTTGGTAATCCTTTGCTGGACTGCAGCTGTGGACTTAGACATTGTTAATCAAAATCTGGACTATTGGCAGTGGTGCTGAGGTGAAAGAATATCTAAACAAACAAACACATACTGTTGCAATCTGCTCCCTGACACACATTTTAGTTACTGTGAGGAACTTTTAACCGGTTTTGAAAAAGTATCAATGTAATACTGGTGCCTGGATATGACCTACGTAAGTAAAACAAGGCGAGAAGATTGCCTGTTTCTTTGTAGTTATTCTTAATGATTTTCCACGGAGCCACAAGTTCCGATTCCGGAGAGTCCACGACTCAGATTCCGGCACCGACCTGCCCACCGTGGACCGGCCCAACTCCGGCTTCGCTGCTGCCTTCAACCTACAGTCGGTGGTTTGCCTCGCTGCTCTGCCTTTCCCCAAAGGGAGCCACCTCCGACACCACGCTGCTTGAGGCCCGGGCCGCATTGCAGGGCCCGCTGGAGGGGAAGAGAGGCAGGGGAGAGCCAGAACCAGAACCAGGACTGACTGTCAGACCATGCTGCGGTAAAATTTGAGGTTTTCTTAAGAGACTCTGGTGGTTGCAAACACTTCCGCTTTTGTCTACAGGGACCGTCAAAATCAAACACAAAATGAAATCCACTCGTAGCAGCTTTAATCAACAAAAACAAATAAAATCCTCCTCGTCAGATGATTTAGTTCTTGGGATTTATCTGACAAAAAAATAATCTGCTGCTTTCCAAAAACAAATATGTTGCATGGCTAAGAAGATTATTCTTGAATGACCACTGGGTGAAGGTGGTCGCCTGACATCACAGAAAGTTGATTTGTGCCAAATCCTGACACCATCACAGCCAGGTTCACAGCCAGGTTCCTGAGAATAATTGGATGTCAGAAACTACAGGGAGTGGAATTATTTATGAAATTGTACATAACTTTACCGATATGATGTATAGAAAGCCCTTTTCTGCCGTCTGAATATGTTTAGCACACGGGGGATATAAGTAGATAAAAGTAGCTCCCCGTTCCGCGTGGTACAGTACATGGTAATTCCATTCGCCATCCTTCAAAGCAGTTGAAAGTGAGGGCTCTGATTTATTCATAAGCTGGGCTTCTTCTGCCAGAGAGCATTAGACAAAGGCAGATCACACAAAGGTAACGGTTCTGCTGAGAAAAGCATATTACAAATCAAACCCGAGTACAGTTAACATGTTGCACGCGCACAGGATACACTACCTGCTCCACTCAACAGCTGACAAGTGCAACTTTGGCATGTAGCGACTGAGCTGAACGGTTCGTTTCCATGCAAACTTTGAGGCGGCTGTTGGTCAGGTTCTTTCATTTGTTCCAATACTGTGCTGTAAAATGCTCCTCCCCGGCTCTTGCAGCTCCATGTTAGAAATAACTCAACATGACTCTGGCTGCACAGCCTCCATCACGCTTGTGTCAGTGTCTATCAGAGAGTGAAGGTCACCACTCTGTCCTGCTTACCTGGCCTCCTGCCGCCCGACCACATGTCCTCACACTGCACCTCCAGCCTCCCTCTGAAATCTCGCCTGACTGCCGTGGCTTGAGATCAGACAGCATCGCATTTGTCTCGTGGTGATGAATCCCCAACTGCAATATTGGCCCAGACTAATATTGAGTAGTCGCAATAATTTAGTGTTTTTGCAGGATTAAATTCCTGCCACGCTATAAAAGCCTCTGAAACAATATTTGGATCATTATGGGTCAAAAAAATTCTCTCTGCTGAATAACAGATTATTCTGTGTGTAAGGGTCAGCAGCTCTTGGAGACATTCAATGAAAGTGTTTTCTACTGGTTGAATGCCCTGTTTGAAATAGTTATGGTCAGAAAGTAACTCAAGCTGAAATGATTAGTTGATTCATCTGCAACTATTATATGTGTATATATATATATACACATATATGTATATATATATATATATATATATATATATATATATATATATATATATATATATATTATATGTAATTAATCTTTGAGCCGTTCTTCAGACAGAAATGTCAAATGTTTTCCAGTTACGGCTTCTTGAATATTAAAACAAGGACTTTTTTTCTGTTAAATAGCAATAAAGTGCAGCTCTAGTCCTTCATCACAGACTCAGGCTGGTTATATTCATTGTAATGCACTGTAATTCCTTTAAAACCTACGTAATCGCCAGCCCAGGACTCATGACCCAGCAGACCGCTGTTCACGTCGTGTGACTACATACTTGGCTTGCACCAACGACTTGTGAGTTACGTAACAAACATACTTAATTCAACCCAATACACAATCTTTTCCTAAATCTATCCATGTAGGGACTGAATGCTGCCAAAAAAAGGTTATGCACTGCACAGGTGTCCGTATAGGAAAACGCAAGAAGAAATGAGAAATTACTTTTTTATAAGATATCATATGAACCGTAGTATAAGAATAGGTTTACTGACAATTTACTTTACAATAACCCAAATGTACAATGTGAGCTTATGAGACACGGGGACAATGTGACAAAACGTCAATACATCAGAAGACAACTCAGTCAATTAAGAATACTAGTTCAGTATTAAGAGGCCTCTCCTGAAGCATCTACAAAGGTAGCCTCAAATAGCAAAAGAAAGCATTCATCACTGGTGAAGATCAAAGATCAAATGCGAGCAACTAAAGAAAGTTCAAAATTTCAATCGATCTATTCATTTTTTTGTGTTCGGCTGTTTTTTAATCCAAGTTAATAAAGTGCATGCTGATAGGCATCAGCCGATCAATAATAATACTCACACTTCCTCTCTGCATTCGTCTTAGACCGACAGCAATCAAACGAAATGACGACATCAAATCATGTATGCCGTCTCTGGTGTGCATTCATTCATCAAGTAACTCGAGCCTCTGTGACCTAAAGGTCATTTCTAATAAAGAAAAATGACTTTTAATCTCGAGCCTGCGGGGCCTCTTAGGTGGGATCTAGTCACGTTTGATTGATATCTCTCCGTCCGGTCCATCCTCCCGGCTGCAGTATGATTATGTTGACAGACATCAGGATCAAAGAGACATAATAAACCTGGAGATATAGGTTTTTAAAATTCTCACAAATTGGCTCACTCACAAAGCAAAATATTCTATCGGTTGACGATTGTAGATATAAAAACTTAATTAAAGTTACTGTGTTGGACTTTAACTGGTTATGAAAACAATCTAATCTCAATTTAAGACTGAAGTAAACTAGACTATCAGCAAGATGATTGGCTATTTTTTATTGAGTTATTCTTAATGCTTGTCTGTGGTGCCACAAAATGAACTTGACTAAATTAACTTCATGCTGTATTGAAGAAGACTTAAAACTAGAGATTGAGACCATAAACTCATGTTTACAATGTTTACTGAATTGACTAAATTAACATCATGCTGTATTGAAGAAGACTTGAAACTAGAGATTGAGACCATAAACTCATGTTAACAATGTTTACTGAGGGAATAAATTAAGTGGGAAGTAAAGTAATTTTCTCATAGACTTCTATACAATCTGATTTATTTATACAACCGGAGGATTTGCCCCCTTATGGCCATGAGAGAAAATGCAACTTTTAAGACACTTCCTCATTGGCTTCCCTCGGCATAACCAGAGGTTGCCGCCTGGTTTTACAGCAAACATAACCACGCCACTGTATCCACTGGCTGCCCGTCTGGCTGGTGGCGGATAAGGAAGTATTTTACTTGGAGAGCAGAAGCGACTGACAGATGCTTGTGCGACAAAGCAGCATTCATCAAGGCATCTGCCGGCTGTGAATATATACACAGCGGCTGCCTCTGCTTGCATCCACCTGCGGCTATTAAGACAAGCCAAATCCCAGGCATGAGAGGAGCTGGCTGAAGCAGCACTCCGGTATCACGCAACCTGACCAGTCGGCTCAGGGTGTTAAACCGCCCCCATCCGCCCCATACATCACTGTTATCTCTCACCCGTGTGAAGATTAGCCTTCAACCCGGCGCTAGCTACTTGCTCAGACTTCTGCTGTTGAACAAAAAACCCGGAGACCCCGGGCAGAATGAGGTGATAACCCTGAAAAAAAACACGGTTTATATTCTGATATGTGGAGGGACGCACTGACATGAACAGGACACCTTTACTTCATCCTCCAAAAACTAAATCCATTAGACAGCACCGCATGAAAACAAGTGAGGGAGTTTCTGTGTAAAACCACATTATCAAAGCCTTTCAAATGTGTCATTTCCACGCAGTGCATCTTTGTTCACCTCTTGAATGAAAGGCGGATTAACTGAGTCCTCAACTAACTCTGGTTCCCCCAGAAATAGAAGAAAAAACGTCCTGAAGCACCCCTGGAAGACACATAACTTACGTGCTCATTTTGCAAACACCGAGAAGCAGCTTGAACTTTATGTTGGTTACTCAGCTGTATTTTATGCAGACAGCACTGCACTCTTGGTGAAACAAAAATGAAACGATACTCTCGTGAATTGTTTATGCACTGTGTTGTCTCCGTCTTTTCTTTACACAAAGGGAATCTTGGTGGCCTAAAGGCCGCCTGCCTCCGTCGCTATGCGCTGATGAGGATGTGAAGGGGGCCATATGTAGTCTCTCCATGACCCCCCTGAGAGTAATAGATGGGGCTACATGGACGTGGCAGGTTTATTAAGTTGGGGCTCGGAAATTAAGCCTCAAAGTGGAATATTAATCATCATTTCACAGGACTAAGTGACAGAGGAGAGTGATCATTGAATACAATTCAAGGGGTGGGTGGGGAAAAGGGGGGGCATTTGACGAAAGATATGGCTGGTGGCATATTTATTGTGCTGTAGTGCTTTACTGTGTGTGTGTGTGTGTGTGTGTGTGTGTGTGTGTGTGTGTGTGTGTGTGTGTGTGTGTGTGTGTGTGTGTGCGTGTGTGTTCGGGGGAGGGGGTCATTTTTATTTTAATGATCCATTTATATGAGCAGTTTGCACACGCACAAAAAATCAAACATCAAATTAACACGAATGGCTTGAGACGTCTGCAGAAGGAGGTGATAGGCAGTGACTAAGCACTTGAAATGTGAGATAAACATCAGAAACTTCGAGCAAATCCTGGACACACACACACACACACACACACACACACACACACACACACAACTAGGAAACATAGGTGGGCGATTCTTTTCAGGATAAGCTTGAAAGAGAATTTGCTATCAAGGTCTTAATCACCCACTCGTTTTAATTCATATGTAGGATACTTGATATTTAGAGTATTTGGATGTGTTTTGAGTGTGTATAGAGAACAATATCTCATAATAATAATAAACGAGAACAGTGAGAAAAACATTGTGTGAGGTGTCTCGCGCGCGTCCACCTGCTCAATTAAAACGGTGATGGATTGAGGGGAGGGAAAATGCGCACAGCTGATGTGTGTCAAACAAACTGACTTTTTATTGTACATTAAAGATAACATCTCTCTACAGCGCGGGCAACCACAGACACCCGTGCAGGCGGCTGTGCGCGGCAGCGCGGCGGAATGCGCAAAAGGACCACGATGTTTGCCGCTCCGGCACGGAATGCGCTGCTGGCTGCTTAGTCTTTAACTTTCTTGAAAAGAAAAAAGAAATGCTGAAAGATGAAGACGCGTGGAAGTGTACATCGCATAAAAAGGGGATCATCTCATCCTATAGGGTTCACGTCATGGCGAGAAAAAAAAGCCTTTCCGAGGCGAGGCAGTGCATTACCCGCGCGTGGGCAGGCAGAACCGCGCAGAACTGTAGCAAGATCGCACATATTGCACATAGCACAATCACTTTGACGGATGCCTTACCTGCACCAGCAGAGGAGACACGATGGCAAAGCGGGAGGAAAGAGGACGTCGGGCGGAGAGCCGAGCCGCGCAGTGCAGTGTGGATGAAAGGACTGCTCAGAACTCCGAAGTGCGTCTGTCTGTTTTTTTGGTCACGCCAATAAAGCACAGCGAGGTTCGGGCCAGCCCCCTTTGTATCAAACTATGTCCAACTGTGTCCTCCTCATCACCATGGCATCCGAGCTGAGGATCCCCGCACCGTGCATGCGTTTAGCCCGTGTGCTTTATGGAGGCATTATGAAATAATTTTTGCATCAGTTAAAACGTGAATACACAGCATATGTGGCTCAAATACCTTCCGCATGCGGATCTCACAGATGATGCTGTTCATGAGCTTTGACTCAAGTTCTATATGATTATTAATATTATGTTTTTCATTTAATCCATAACATGCAGGTTTTTTTCAACAACCACCCTTCTGTGAATGATGAAAAAGTAGCCATTAGAATGTGCATTAGAGTGTTTTTTTCAGAATAATATACAGAGACATATCATGCTCATGTTCAGGTTCATACTTCTATTTTGGGTTTCTACTAAAACATGTTTGTCTGCATTAATGTTCATAAAAGAAATAATGTTTCTCACACTGTCCCATCTGGACATACTTGTATTCAAGCGTTCTCTGTAACGCTCTGTTTTGGCGCCTGTCTCTTTAAAACAGCTCTCCCTCTGTGTGTGTTGTTGAGCATCTTGCTGCTTTATTGACATAGCCGGACCGACTGCGCTTGCTTTTTATTTATTGCATTTTAGTACGCGTTAGAGCGTGTGAGGATAGCTAGCTTGCTGCCGCCATCTCTGTTTGGAGAGTTTAAGCAGTCTAATAAAGTCTCCGGTTGCAGCGGATGACGTCGTCCTGACCAAAGCGTAGCGCCCATAAATTGGGTCTCTGTGGTAAACTCTGTCAGCACTGCCGCCTTTGTTACCAACGTTAGCAATGCTAGCTACGAGCCGCTGACTGAAAAATAGCCAAGTCTGCAATGGTCAGCATTTTCCAGACTTCCACATCTGCTTTTTTTTTTACCGTCTTCATAGTTGGGGACTCACTGTGTGGGTCGACTTCCTCGATTTTATCGGTACTTTCACTGGTGACGGTAACGTTGACGGCTCATTTAAAGTTCAGTTTCTGAATACGGGTCTGAATACGGCATTTCTCTGTTGATTGGAAGTGTTGATTGATACAGTACAGGAAGGTGCAGTATTTATATAGCACCCAGATCTGCTTTAAAATAATAATAATAATAATTATAAAAAACATGGGAATCTCACTTTCTACCATATGGGACCTTGTTAGCAAATACTTGCTTATTTACACATCCAGTCATTAGGAGTCCATGTCCACAGATGACTGTAACCCATATTTGTCTCTACCAACTCCTGAGGGTAAATACTGTATCTAATGAGCTCAAGTTCACTATAGAGCTCTGTAAAGAAGAGCAGATCTTCAGCTAATAAGTCTCTGTAGGTTCATAACTCAGATCGACACCTCTCACACTTTTTATCTATAATATAATAACAATAATTAGCGAGCAAGCTACCTAGATATTAGCGCAATGACATTCTTATTACGGACGCAGATTCACATAATTGTAGTCAAAGTATAAATTAAATGTAAATCAGCTACCAATTCTGCAATATCAACATTTTTTAGGTAAAAAAATATAAACAACACATACATGTATCCAATATAAAACTGTCTATATGCATAATTGTTGCTGTCTACATGCATAACAGACTTTTTGTGTTAAAAAAGTGGGTAACTTTTTACCCACTTTTTACCATTTCCTTTAAAAAAAAGTAATTTTTCGATGGAAGGATGAAAACAAGGGAATCTTGGTATAGGAAAATCCTAAAATATGTACTTACTAAATCATTCATCAGTTAACTAATATTCCAACCCTTCTTTCGATTCATTCAAATAAATCATTACACGCTAAACTCACCATAAGACCTTGAAGACTGCTGAATCGTGAATGTGGATGATAAAAAAGGAAAGTCTCGGACAGCGTTCTAATTTGATTAATTAATACTAACAATACTTCTTCATAATAATGAAGAGGCGTCTTGCCACAAACGCCTGTGTGGCAATAACAACTGTCCTCTGGTAATTAGAGTAAATCACATATCAGAAGTCTGAAAGTCCTTCCACTCTGGACCTCAAACCCAAATCAGGGTGCCTCACCTCATCCACTGGTGTCACCACTTTCACGCCCCTGTCCTCTGCTGAACCTTGATTCATTTGTTTGTCTCCTTTGTTCAACTCAAGGTAATGACTTTGAGCTTCAGCGATTTATTAATTGAGTTCTGGGTGAGGAAAAACCATTTCTGATAAAAAAAAACAACAACACACAGACAGCAAAGATAAAAGTTAAGTGGGTTAAAAGTACTCGACATGATTAAAATTGCTCGCGAACAAAAAGAGAAGAGGAAACCTTGAAACCCTGTGTTAACTTTAAAAAACACGATTTAAGAATGATAAACAACTGATACGATTAGGCTCTTTCCGTGAGAGATTACAAGCGATTATAGTGACATATGGATTAGTTCTTGGTTTGGTAAATTTCATGTTCCGGATAAAGGTTAACACAGAATACATTTTCATCCATAGTCACACCATTTTTTCAATGAAAATGGAGCAGCCCTCTTAAAACTCTACACTTCACCATGCTCTGGTCAAATTATATTTACATTACGCGCATGCAAATACTGATAAAATCCTGAGATGTCAAACATTTTTTGCAGGGCGATTTTTCTCCTTGTCCAGACAATACAGAGTAGGCATTTGGTTTCTGGCCTCATTCTGAGGACCATGCCTAGAAAAGCAGCACAGAGAGAGAGAGAGAGAGAGAGAGAGAGAGAAAAAAAGTCATTATCTTTACAGATGATAACTCCAGGGGCCATTCATGTAAGGACAAATCCCAGAGGAAGGTACTCCTGCAGTAGGCACATCATTATCAATAGAGTCAACTCCCTTGTGAAATACCAACCCCACCCCCAGAATAGAAAGGAAGCTACGAGGGTAGATTTCAGTTTCATGATCTGTGGAGAATGGGCTCGAGATCCAGGAATACAAACTACACCAAGGGCAAATATGCAGTTATCAGAAGCGTCTACATAATTAAAGTATTCATTTCATGTAATTACTGGCTAATCCGGTGGGACACCCAAGTGTTACATTATGAACTTCCTGATATTGAACAACCTGGGTAAGTGTTGCAGAGCACAGTAATAGTAGATGGGTTCAATCATCCTGGTGAGAAATAGTGATGGGCTGAGTCCTTCTTCTCAGTGTTCTAAATCATGAGATCATGTTCCGTAAAAAGGTGTGTTCACTGAACCGAACCAGACGGAACGGAAACGCGAGTGATCGTGAACTTGACTGACTAGTGAACTGACACCAGTTATTCAGTTGGACAAATAGAAGCTGTACGCAACCAAGAGTCTGGTTTCTTAGATGCGTCAAATTATACTGACATGAAAACAAGAAATAATAAAAGTAGGACGTATAAATTACACTGGAAATTAAAAACTTTTTGACAAGAAGGTATCAGGAGATATAGACTACTATTGTATTGCAGAAAAACTTGTAATACTACATATTCATTTCTCTTTTCTTTCCATCACTTCCCATCAGTAATTGTTTCTATAGAAGCAGATTCAGTTTTCATTGTAGGCTCGTCAGATGACGAGGCAAAGAGACTCCAAAACGTTACTGCTTGTAAAACAAAAGTTCTACCAGTTTCTGCAGGCAGATTTAGTTGAGGAGCCAGAATACCTGTGTGCCCTCGTTTCCATGTCTTTGTGCTAAGCAAAGCAAACCGGCTGCTATTCCTTTAGCGGTTTTACCGGTTTGCTTCGACAACACAAAGCACTTAAATTTAGGGAAAGATCACGTCGGTTAATCAACGCCGAATCAAGATGTGTTTGTCTTTCTAGTCAACAGTGTCTGAGTCCTCCACTTTGTAATGGACTGAATGAATGGACTAACGCTGCCATCGTCTGCATCAAAGTTTAATATATCAGGTAAAACCATTTAGCAATAAATCCACTTTATTAGACCGATTAAGCTCTCCAACATAACGAATTGCACCATGATTGTCACGGAGGAGGACTAACTCATTTTTAGACATCTCATAGTCGTCATTTGCTTGAAATGAAGCAAAGAGAGTTTGAAGGAATGCTCCTTCTCTTTTGTCTCCGCTGTAAACGGTTGTCGACTAGTTGCTAACAGCAAAAACAATCAAAACTCCAGACGCACTTTAAGAATGCTAGTGTGTGTGTGTGTGTGTGTGTGTGTGTGTGTGTGTGTGTTTGTGTGTGCGTTATTTAAGCCTTATACCTGTGCGTATACCTGCTGTTCAGTGTCAGAGAGCCTTTACTTTCCAAACAAAGTGCTAGCTTAGCATTGAATCGGCTGCTGTTACGACACAAAGGACGGTTTAGTGCTGAATTTCAACCAAATCTCATCGATTGACTGTGAGGAGAAAATGAGACAGCTGCATTTGGATGATCCCATTGTCATTTGCATAATTACATTCATTCAACGTGGGTTAAATTGAAAATATGAAGGGCAAAGACTTTTGGCTCCAACATTAAAGTGGTGAATAGCATAACACAAGCTTGCATCCTTTTTTTTTCACTATAAGAGAGACACATAATACAATATGTCCTTTATTTCATTGTTGTGTGTTGAAAGCAGAATATCTGAAAGTGCTTACTCACCTATTACCCTAACTGTGTACTGCACAGCACGTTCATAATTATAATGTATGGTATTTTAATATCCAATGCAATATGAGAGTCCTGGTGCTTTAGTTCTCTCCCTGAACATCTGTTGTACTATTTTATATCAACTGGGTGTATTTTCTCATTCATTGCACACTTAAACAAAAATAATCACAGGATTGTTATCACAGGAAACTGTCAAGCAAGTATTGTTAATGATTTATTGTATCCATTTTCTTTATCTATTTTTGAGAAATATGTAAGGGATGGCAAGTATATTCATTCAGCATATTTCATACACAAAAACCATTCGAAGTGCTTCACACAATACAAGAAAAGCATAAACATAATGAAACGTGGAAAAAAAGAAGGCAATTGGTAAAAAGGAAGATTAAATAAGACAAATAAAAAATAACACAAATGATCTTCACCCAAAAGAGACTTTTAGTTTCACACGTGAGACAAACAGCGGCCTCCTGGGTCCTCCATGCGTGATAGGTCAAGCATAAACATAATTCGGGACTAAATATTAAAATATAAATTTGCAACACAGTTTCGTTGTATAGGAACCTTAGAACCATTAGATCTGGTTTGTTGTGACGAGTTGCATGAGAACAGCTGTTAAATGACTGAACATAATGTAATCAACACCAAACAGTATGGCTAACTGTTAAATCGCAATATTTAGTTTTCTATTCTTACATGTAGAATACAGGAGATGCAATGTGTGAGTATGGCTGTTGGACTTGTTGGAAGAAATCTGTTAACGAGTCTGTGCTGAAAGTAATTTAACAATGTAACAATTTACTTTATGTTACACTGTTATGTAATAAGAAGAATATTGCAATGTATTAGTGGTTAATGAGCAATTGATTACAATATCTAACACTGTAAAAAGTATTGAAATACAGTTTGTATAAATCCCCTGAAAGTTTCTTAGGCCACATTAGATTGTCGTACAATCATCTTCCTCGTGTCAGACACAGGAATGAGTTTTGTGTGACACCCAGGATGCTGCACACTGTGGCTGTTGGTAATGATTCATAGCATGTCCTCCTACTCGCTGTGAGTAACATTTCAGAGGAAATAGACAAATCAGAGATGCTTTTTATATCCAGACCTTTCAATCGGGATCTGACCTGTCTGTAATAAGTGACACCCAAGCTCGGCTGTGTAATTTATGTGCTGCCTCAACAAATTGCTTCACATGGGACCAGAGGAGAGCCTTTCCTTTTCTGGCAGATAAAATCCACAGAGACAGCGCCTTCCCATACTTTAACTTCAAGCTGTTCCCACCCACCACACCACCACCACCACCCTCCAAAGTTAAAGATGGCCACATGAATGCTTTTCCTATAAACAGCTGTGCAACTGAAAAGGAACATAATGACTGTGATTGTGTAAAATCCCACCACCATTTGTCATATTATTATAGCTGTTGCAGCTTTAATCAGAAAACCTCTCGGTAATGTGTCTGTGGTGGCTTCCTCTATTGCCTTAAGTCACACTTCTGTCTTATTACATCTCTGAAATTTTATTTGCTTGCTGAGGCAACACAGGTTCCTCCCTCTAATTGTCTCTTCAGGGAGCGGGCTCTTCATGTGTGAAGGAAGGGCTTTTGTCTAACTTTTATTTGGCCACAGACAAGACAGGGGGACTAACTGTAGGAACAGGAGTTTTAAAATCCTACCCCATTTTGAAATAGGGTGGCAATCTTCGCAGGTGTTGTAATCTCCGATGTCAAAGAACATAATGGCACATCCCTCACAGGATATTAACAAGGTTATCATGGAAGATGGATCAATGCACCACCCAGCGTGTTCTCTCTCACATCATTATTATGAGAAAGCATAACAGACGCGTATCACAAAAAACGAAAAAAACATATTCTAACTACTAAATATCAAACATGATTTTAGTTAATAGGGGCAACCTTACAGAGTCAGCAAACAGTTTGGGAGGTTTAATGCCGCGTTCACACTGGACGCGACAGAATTTTTTCGCGCAACCAGATTACATGCAAAGTCAATGTACAGACGCGTTTGACACGGGGTGAACTGAGGGAAGGACGTGGGGCGAAGTTGAAATATCCCAACTCCGGTGACAAAAACGCGTGAGTCATAGTTGCGTCAACCAATCAGCGTTGAGAATCAGCGTTGAGAAGCTCCGCCCATCACCACCGCCGTCCTGCCGTCGCTGAATCAAACTGCTGCTGGTCTGGCTGAAGTAGCGCTGGTAGCGGCCGTCATTCAGACACTGTTGTGGGACTACGGATAATATTATGAACCCAGACACCATGGAGTTTGATGTACCGACGTATGTGGAGTTTACACAACAAGTATAAAGCAGAACCAGTGGTTATGTCCATGGTGGATGAACCCAAACACGAGGGCGCTTCATGTTCCGACATGTTTGGGACTTCCACAACAAGTATAAAGCAGAACTAGTGGTTATTTATTCCATAGTCGATACCGGAAAAGATAACTATTTTTCACGGAGAGAATCGACGGCGATAAGCCACGCCCCCGATTTGTCTTTGTGGCGTTTGGTGTGAACACCCTCGTTTCACTCCAAACTGAAGCGGTAAGCGAGACGCTTGGTGTGAACACAGCATAAGTGTCTGATAATCTGGGCTGAACATCGGTACTGATCACAATCCCGTCCGGAGGAATTGTGGATAAATCGGCCCAAAATGTGATGGATTACAAGAAATAGTGCAAGCATAAATAATTCACCTTTAGTTTGGCCAGATGGAAGAATAGCTTATGTTTTCATTATATTGTTATCCATATTGTATAGAAAGAGCTCAAGAGACTTCATTCTAGTACATACTGTAGTTGTGAGGAGTAACTCTTTGCATGGAAAATTACTTTTCTGGAAGAATCTGGACACTCTGCTAATTATTGTGACAATCAAGTGGAAATACATTTGCTTTTATTCCTACTGTCTAGTGCTACATACATTATACACCACAGGCACACTGTACATTTCTATTCACGTCTGGTTTCATGAGATCCAAGCCGGTGGAAGCAGCGTCCAGTGGGACACACTATGCACTCCCCACCTTTGTAGGAGTGTGCAGAATGTGCTGTTCCAGATTGAGAGGTGATGGACAGTGCATCATTTTTTCATGAAAAGCTAACCATGTGCCTTGTGTCTATGCCATCTTGTCTGACATGCCACCCCCAGAGTATGTGTGGTGCTTATCTGGGCAGGAGAGAAAATGTTCCTTCTGAAGCACAGCAATGCATCATCAGACTCGTCTCTCCTGCATCTAAATTAAACATAACAGCTGATGAGGCTACGAGACAATCCGCCTGAAGGGAAACAATTAGTAACATCACGGAGGGGGGGGGGTGCGGAAATTATATGTAACCTTGAATTGACAGCATGTGATTGTCTCTAAATGTGCAATAATAGTTATGCTGATTTTTTTTTAATGGATTAAAAATGTTACCAAGTGGGCTGTTTCTTGCCAGCAGTATCAATTGTCCTTTTGGTTTGTAAAGGTGTCCTGGGCAATCACTCCTGAGAACTGTTCAGTGGACCTTTAAGCCCATAATATATGTATTTCTATGTAAATTGTCTTTGCAATGATCACAATCACAATAATGTTAGCTGGAAGAGCACTCGGAGAGCACAGACATCCACAAAGGACGTTTCTATTAATGAAAAAGAACACTTGAATCCGCCCTGTGATTCAGGTCCGCTCCAGAATTTAATTGAGTTCCTCCTTGGCCCATACCACACCCTTCCACCAAGTTTCATGACAACATGGCCAGTTTTACCGTACTCCTGCTGAAAAACAGAGGAAAGACGAAAACATAATAAGTTAATATAATCATAATATAATATATATTTTGTATAATATATTAATATTAATAATAACACAAGAGGAAGGCTTAGCCATATTGGGTAATGTTGGTTTTCATAATAAAACCAAAAGTCACACATGTAAGCCCTTGTTGAGCACTACATCTTTCCAATGAGCTTTATTGACTTATCCACAGAAGTAGGTGGAAATAGCTGCTATATTTCTCAACACGCCATGAAACAAACAGCTGCCATTGCTGATGTTAAGCAAGTATAATGTTTACAATATAAATGTCTTTGTTTCCCGTGTTAGCATGCTAATATTTGCTCATGAGCAAAACAAATATAAAGTATGACTGAGGATCATGGGAGTTTCATTCATTTTGCAAGTAATGGCCACAAAACAAACTAATGGGGACATTTTGACCTGATGAACAAAATAATATGATTTTATATTATGTTATAGATTTTTATTAAATAAGTGTCAGTGGCACCGGATAGGTGGGGGCAGTCAAATATGATAATAGTAATGGTATTTATTCTCCTAAAGCTATTGTCATAACTAGGTATAGAAAGGTGTTAAAAAAACGGAATAACATCTACTCAATCATAGGTTATCTTCACCTCTCAATAGGGGCAATTACTGACCGTCAGCATACAACCAAACATCCATGGTTTTACTACCAGTGAAACCAGTGAAACTGTGTGTTGACCAGCAAATTTGTCTTGGCTTATGTTCATAGGGCAGACAATCAGTCTAATGTAAATCACCCTACCATGACACTAACAATAGATGTGTATGGAAAAAAGACAGTATTCCTTACGCACAGAATGAAGCCCACTTGGTCCCCAGTATGCTGTACATCACCAGCTTAGGGGGACAGCAAACCCAGTACCCCGGGATAGTCAGTAATAATGAAGGTGATGACAGGTAACCCTGCAGACCTTGCTGCAATGCATTGTGAGATCTAGCAGTTCTCTCAAGGTAAAAGTTCCCCATGCTGTATCCTGTATCAAATGCAACCCATCAATGTAGCCGCAGCGCGTAGCTGATGGGGAAACAGTTTGTGGCCAAGAAACTTAAAAACTCTTCCTTCGAGCACTAATGTCTCTATGAAACGTTGCATGCCTGCAGTTGAGAAGTGAAGTTCGACTTCAAAGATGGGTGTAGTCCGATCAAAGGCGCGGGTCGTAGGGAGATAGGAAGTGGGGAAGGGGCCATTGCCCCCCCGTAACGATACTGGTATGGGAAATAGGACCGATACTGACGCTGATGCTGAGGCTGATGCTGAGGCTGAGGCTGGATCGGTGACAATATGCCAATCTGGTATTGGATACCATTGTTTTAATAAATAACCTTTCAGTACATTCATATATATGTATTTATTTGTTTCATTTTGTTTTACAAAGTTACGAAAGCAATGCTGAAGTCAAGTCTGATGTTCGCCAGGACAAATTCCTTATATGTGTAAACTTGCATGGCAATAAATGGTTCTGATTCTGGTTCTGAATAATAATTCCAGTCACTTCCACACATTGAGGCATGAAGCTTATTAATGTAACGGGTATTACATCGGTACTCTGTATTGGCCGATACCCAAAGCCCAAGTATTCCTACCTGTGACCAGGATTGTTTCACTTTTCAACATAAAAAGAATTACAAAATGAACATGCTATAGTTGTTCAAAAGAACTTAATTGACAATTACATTAACATTACAATCGTTTTAGTAGTAGCTTTTAAAAAGTGTTGTGAATCAGATCATAGAATATGTCAAGTAAGCCTCATTTCTGAAATTTTCATTCAAACTCTTACAGTCAGAATTAAGTCTGATCATTTGAACTACACCTCAAGTAACTTTCTTGTTGAATTCAAAGCATGAGGAAGAGTGTCACATTGTGCAGTAGGTAGAAATACATAAATTGTATCTTGGATGGAATTAGCTAACAATTTGGTGCCTGCTTCAAATTCCATTAATTCTATTTAAATGATAATCATATTTTATTGACACTAAGTGTGCATTTCAGCTTTGATATTGTATGTGTATAATTCAAACATAATTTACACATTGGCTGCTCTTCCGAAATACTTTAAAATAGGGCTTGATGTATATTCGCTTTTAGGTTATCATGTCAGCCGCTGCTATAGCGCGTGTCGGACTACTGGTTTAACGGGGGCCAACCGGCTTCCCAATTCCCCGTCCGATCCCATGCAGAAACAGGCAGATAAAACAGAAGCAAGGTATACGGCGAGCCAGAAACCCCGGCATGACAGAGGAGGGAACGCCGAGGCTCATTAACAGCAGCCGCCTGGACTGATCCCAGAACTCAGTCTGGGGAGTAAGAGCCAACTCGCTCCATTACGGGGAAGAGAGAGACTTCTAAAGGGCATGACCATCTGGAGCAATCCTCACTTGTTTTTTTCTTTTTGTAATGGGTGGGAGGCAGAGCCCAGACTCATCAAGCAGGTTGATAATCAGGTGCCACCGGAGCTCATTCATGTTGCTCTGTATCGGGTCAATTGTGGCCGCTGGTGAAATGTAGCAACTGGATGAAATTAAATGAGAGGAACAAAAAAAGGTTTGAGGTGATATTTATGCAGAGTGGGTGAGCTCTGAAAAGCTCAGCGTTGGAGAAATATCTTTTTATACGAATCCAAAGCAGCCCAATCGTTCAAAACAATAGGACTATATGTCAGATAGAAGTAGGACACGTTTTTTTTAAGTAGGAATAGGTGCAACCAACTATTTTCCCTTGTGTCGTTCAGAGTCCGGGAAATAACAGTGGGACGGCGCGGGGACAGGTGAGAACTGTGCTGAGATGACATTTGTCCCCTGAGGACAAATGGCTGCATATGAAAAATTGATATGGGGCAGAAAATAGACCTCCAGTTTGATATAGAATAAGGGTGACCACAAGGCGGGATCCAAATTATAGCAGCACAATTTACCCAAATTAATTATTCACCGGTGCAGGAGCCTGGTATCAGTAGCTAGACACACAATTACAAAGACACGAGGTCGGGCTTGTTTAAGAGTACATCCAGAACAAAACTAACGAGGACTGACACGCTGATTGATCGCACAGTCCTGAAGCCATTTGTCCGTCCCCCGCTGCTAGTAATTTGCTGACAAAAGTGTCTGTGTATAAGAAATATAAGATGAATGAATGAATGCTTGTAATGTCTTTTTCTGTGAAATTAAGGAACGGGTGTTCCTTCGAAACGATCTGCCCCGTGACATATTGTCAGCAGTGTTGCTCGAGTAAACCCTCGGGAGTCTGAAGAAAAAAAATAATTACCTCTTCAGAATTACATCACATTATACATGAAGTGCCCTCAAAAAACGCCGCTGCAGTTACCCCCATAGCTTCTCAACTCAGGGGAACTGTTCAACACTCACAAATGACAGCGTGCTTTAATAAGTCAGCTGGTGACCACGTTGCATGGAACGCTGCTTCTGCGCTCGGATCTGCGCTCAGGGCAGATACATAGATAATCAAAGCGTGACAGCAGGTTTTACATTTCAAATAACCCACGGTGCATTACCAGCAGTTATTTACAGTGTAAGCACTGCTCACTAATTTTTAAACAGGCCCTTAAGGTCTGGTTGACAGACAAAGCGAGCAAGCAAAAGTAGGGGAATGAACTGTTGTTGTTTTTCAACTCGCACAATATGAAACATAGTAATGGCACCGAGCAAAGTGCTACGGCATGCATTATTAATGCGTTGATGATGCAATATGTAAAGGTCATGGCCACTGTCTCTGCTCACAGTCATTCATCATATGTTGTCTCCATGTGCAATGATATACAATATCGGTGTCCAATTTTAGAGATTTAGCAAATGCTTGATTTCGAAACAACCGTTTAGCTGCACGTGTTGTTAAAGATGCATAGGTTTTCAACCCTATTGGTAATTGATTATCTGTTGCAATATTGTTTTGGGATCCAGTGAAATCCTCGCAGGAGATGAAAAGACAGTGTGGCAGATGTCTTGTCGTGAACCCGACGCCACTGGGAGTAGCGTGAGTCCCAGACGCAACAAATGAGACCGCGCAGCTGGCGCGTCTCCATCCTGCGAGCCCGGCGTCGTTGGGAATGTGCGTCGGGCTTGTACGTGCAGATGCGCTCTGTCCCGCACTTGGTAATCCTCCTCTCTGCGACAAGCTTTGTGATCTCATTACCCGTGAGTGTTTCATTAATTCCCGCCACGGCCGCGTGGCTCGCCTCTATACCGCTGTCACCACCTCGAAAAGATCCTGCAGCCGCTGCACGCCAGCCCGAGGCCTCCAAACAAAGCAGGGGGCGAGGGGAAGAAGCGGCGGTCACAAATCATTGATGAGGGTCAGAGTGTCTCAAACTGTGAGAACTCACCTTGGGCTCGGCTTCTTGCAGCCCTATAAATGAAGACCGTTGAGCTCCCTGATGGATGGACTGCAGCAACATAGAGGAGAATTGTCTGTCCATGTTGAGGACTGCTTTGCATAGCTGCAGGCTCACATATTATATACTGTATTTGTTTAAATGAGTGGTACATTCAGTGGATCCTTTAAGTTATCACTTGCTGCACTAAATGTCCATAGCTGACGCTGGCATAGCGAGGTCAATCATACTAATTAAACTAGATGGAGCTGCGGCTTGACCACGTTATGTGTTGTGTAATGAGGGTGCTAATGATGCTTTAAGCGTGTTTATTGAAATGCTCGCCACACAGCGCTTACTTTACCCTTTTATTACACAGCTTCATGACCAACTTCAAAATCTTCAAACGACAACATTTGTCATCGTGATTGCACAGATTGAAGTCAACCCACTGCGACTGAGTTTGCATAGTGTAACACAGGGAATTTGTAGAGATGGTGAGATTGCTTTCTTCTACAATAGTAAGATGGGGAAAAATTAAGAATTTTTCAGATGATATCCAATGTGATGGAACATTGTGATCTCATGGGAGTGTGTTGAAATAGCACGCCACTTTTTAAGGGCAATCTGCTTGTCAGAATACACATTTTAAGCTTTTTCACGATTAATTTCACGGCGTCATTACGAAACAGCTTTTTGCGTGTGAGTTAACGGCATGTTAAAACTACATTTTAGCATCATGGTTTGGCTTAAAATAAGTACGGAAAATAAACAGAACAGAAAACACTTCACATATGTCACGACCGTAACTTAAAACAAGTCAACAAGACCTGATTCCACACAGGACATGAACATCGGACTCCTGGGTGAAAGTCCTGCATTAGTGTTTCCTGCCCACTTACATTAAGTCGTTTTTTCTGTCTTTTTATATTTTGGAACTAGGTCTCTGAGTCTCTCCCGTTGTTCCACATCACTACCTCAGAGCGTAGCTTATTCATGCTGATGTGTTTACATTGCATTCAGTACATCAATAAGTACAACAATGGTGTGAAATAACTCGCCAAAAGCAAGAATGTGTTGCAACATGACTTCAGAAATTGTCTAGTTATTCATTCACTGTTTAGTGAGACCAGGTTGGATAGTGTCTTCACAACTCTGCCACGTTTTATCTCAAAGTGAGTAAATATAGTATTCAGTTTGTGTAATCCAGTTGAAATTCACATACATTTTTTCAGTGTTTGCAGATATAAGTGTATGGCATACAAAGAAGCCAATAAATACAAATGGAAGGGGCAAAATTGTAATTTTGACTTTTAGGTGTGTTTTTTTGATAACCAACATCAATGTATACACGGAGTACTACACCCCCATTTCCCAGATAATTATGCCACTAATCCTGTCATGTTATTAAAAATGTAATGGAAAACTTCAGTGACCGAATACACACCAATTTAAGGAGAATGTTGTAAACAACTGTGCCGGCAACAATGTATATTATTATATTGTAGTTTAAATCACTCAAAAGGTAATTTTGGGTTATTACAACGTTGGCCATCATTCTTTGTCCCAAAACATTGTATTCACCAAGTTGATTACTGAGATCTGAGAACTCCACCACATCACTAAAAAGATGTCCCACGGGGTAAGAAACTAAGTAAATGTATCTGACATATTCTGTCAACAGATTGGAACAAACAAGAACCAACATTCCCTTTTTATTCCAAGATGGTTGGCCTCAACACTACTGTATAGTCCCAGCGGATAAATAGCCTAAATTGACAGTTTAAATCTAGAGCTGGGAAATCTGGACTTCTGAATATATGTATAAGATTTTGAGTTTTACAGTTTAAGGTTGTAATGTTTCCATTGATTTGATTGGATATAAAGTAGTGTGTTTGGTAACATATAAAAGTGCAGCGGGTGGGAGAAGCTTTTGTTGCTGTCGAAGAGTGAGCATGTGGCTAGTACATACCAGTGAAGACCCAGTACCAATCAAATGAGCTAAAGAATACATTTGTTCATTCTTAAGCAGCACTATTGCCACAATTGGATACATTTTTACTTTACTGAAACCAAATACAGGAGTACACTATGTATTTTACTTTGGTAAATTGTTTTAACGTTGATTTAGGATTTTATCTGGATATAACTGCTAGTGGCTGAATGAGGGAATTTCAAGCCATCTTCGATTCACAACTACAATTTTATAATTTTTTGATAATTTAAGTCTGGCATTACATTGGTTGTTCACACACACAGTTTACCTGTGCAATGAGAGATTGTTAGGTCACACAGGTTTGTTTTTTGCCACCAAAGAAATGTTTTTTAATAATTGGTTCTAGCCAGTTAGCAATCCGTTAAATTGTTTCTTGCCAAAACATTTTTTATTGTGCCTTAGATGAACAATGTTTGAATAACTAACGCATCAGAGATGAGTTCAGTTTAGCTTAGTTCTGTTTTTTTTTAGCTGCATTGATTCAGGTAAAGTATATGTCAAGTATTTGCAATAATATTTGCCGGTATACCAAGAGTTCACCAAGAGTGTCATACTCTCTAGCAGAAATATGAAATACATCAGCAGCATCAACCTGATGTGGGTTTCATGATGCAATCACAACATACGCAAAACCTTTAACCCATCATTTCCATGCACTCTTCTACCGATTTTCTCTATGAAAATGAGCTTTTCATGCAATATGCACAAGTCCAGTCTACGTGATTTGATAGTAAGTGGTGTGTTTTGACAGCCAGTCATTGTATGCGCTCCAAAAGCTAAAAACAGTCATTTTTCTAAAGCAATTCGAAAGCCATCTTTCAAGTGGTTAAAGTGTTGCTGCAACCGGTAAAAGCGTGGATGACACTTTCAATAACAAAGATCCCTGGAAGAAATGACATGAAAATGAAATGACAAACTAGAAATGATGTTAGGTGGCTGCCATGTTTTCTCTCTCCAGAGCTGCAGACACGTTTGCAGAGTAATTAGAAGCATGTGATACACCTGAGACCAGTGTGCAGTCTTTTGGTGGGCAGATTTCCTCACCACACATCTCTGCATTGTGTCTTTTGGTTTCCTGTTTGTGTCCAGTCTAGGGCTTCGGTCAAAAAGTAATTTTTGCTCGGAAGGTTCCTAACTCCATGATAAAGGCTGTTAAAATTCTCTCAATGCTAAAGAAAGGTGCTTAAATGGTTACTATATTAACTCCTTTAGCATAGAAAACACTGGACCTTCCTTTACCAAAGGAAAGGAGATCATGCAGGCACACAAGAGGAGATCATGCAGGCACACCATTCCTTGCCGCGGCAACATTTAAAGTGACGCAACATCCATGAAAACAAACAATATGCCTATCTTGCACAGGTTTAACCATTGTTTTCATACACTAGTGGGATTCATGTTGATGAATATGAATTGACAGTGAACCTTTTGATTCATTTTATATATATATATGTATATATATATATATATATATATATATATATATATATATATATATATATATATATATTGTTGAAGACAATTGTATAACAAATAGAAAAACAAAAATGTAAAAATATAACAAGAATACAAAATAAAATGAACAGTTTATATAGAAAACTTCCAATGCACAAATTTTCATTTTTCAATAACAAGAAGCATCAGTAATAATAAAAAAAACTCAGCTTATGATATATTTAGCTGTTAAAAAGTTAAATATAACCAAACATTTTTATCTGTGTCATTGCACAAAGGAAATATTGATATTGAACAGTTCCATTGATAATGCACGAGTGAAGCGTCCTCTCACAGAAGAAGTTCATTATCTAGCCTGCATGCAACACAATAAACAATGTAATGGGATCACATTTTAGTTGTGCCTTTTGCAGACCTTTTTTTTAAGCACCACAGTTGTCTTTTCTTATCTCTTCATGACTTCTCCTTCACACCTTTCCTTGACCCCATGACGTTTTCCATAAAGGTCAAGGAAAATTGGTTAGGAATAGACGTAAAAGTTAATTTTGAGACATTTTGACAGTTTTCTTAAAATGGGTTTTTAGTTAGATGACTGAAATAAGGTCTAGTTAGCACAAGTGTAAGACACATTCACGTTCCTTTCATTGGCTAAATGGGGATGGCAGTGATTTCACACCATCTCTGAATTACAAGTAACATGAGCATTTTGTCCCAGCTGCTCGGAATTACGGTTTTAATTAAATTATTTAAGAGTGTCATTTCATTACCGTAGTTGTTCAAACATTGGTCGACAGTTTTCTTGTGTAACGAGGCATTATTACTGTAATTTGTAGTCTACTCCAGTGGTTTAAATGATCTGGCTAAACCTTACAATTACAGAGCCATCTCAATGTTTAGTTTATTATCGACCTGAAGATATTTCATGAAAAGAGCTGCATAAACAAATGAGTCCCAAGTGTTTGTGTGCTGGTTTAAAATAACGTACCTGCGTATGTCAGGACCTTGTCCCCACTTCACCTTGCTCTCCAGGTGTTATTCACAGTGTCAAACAATGGCTGCACAGGTTATAAATTGTTTCAATCTCTTTAATATCAGCAATGCAATCTAAAATCAATCTTCAAGGTTTGTAATCCATGGGGAGAAGAGCAATAGGAAAATTAATAAACAGGACTGACTTCATATGCAGAACCTCTGCTACATTGTTTTGCCGCACCGTGTGCATCATTTCCTCTCCTGTTTCTCGTTGTTCTTTGTGGCAACAGAATTTTTTGCCATCTCTATGAGCCTTTCCTGTCTGGACCGAGGCTGTCCAGCCTTTTGCATTAACCTAGCAAGTTGTATAAATGACCAGAATCTTCACCTCAGCAATGCATCCTAAATACAGGGAAGCGATATAACACATAGCGTCTATCAGCTGGATCAACAGTCTCCTATTTCCTCATGGAGTATTTGGTGGGACTGGGACTCCTCGTGGATGCATCCATCGTCTGTTGGGACTGAGGTGGATGCCTCGACAGCAAGGTCTGCTGGATGGATTTCCCTTTAATGGCCCTGGAACCAGAGAAAATACTCATTCAACTATCCTTTTTCCCTCTGGCCCCCTGTGTGTCCACTCTTCTCCTCCTTCCATCAGGACTGAGGCAGTTTGGCCTTTCGCATAAACATTGAAAGTGCTTTCTGTGAGGAGTGAGTGGCTTGGACATTGGTAGAAGGCAAACACGAGGAACTTTGTCCAGAAAACAAAAGGTGTTTATTTACAAGAGGGACCAACCCAAAAAAAGTTAACTTTGCTTAACTGAATACAACTAAACACAGAATAAAAGTATATTCATTTAGACTACTTTAGATTAACATAACATTATGAAGGGTTTTAATAACTTAGTTTGTCACATTTAGATTTGCACAGTGTAAAAATAAATTGTTATATGTGTACATTACAATGCAAGGCATATTATTATGAAGGATTTGTAATTGTATGCATATGAAGGTCACTGTTTTTATTAATGATTAATGTGTGAATGGATTTTAAAACAACGTGTGGATGCCAGTGGACTGTTTTATTAGAATGAAGTGTATTTCTCTTGTTCGCCGAGGTGGCGGAGCTGAACATTGACTTTTGAAATGATAGAATCTACCCTTTTCTAGAGAAGAAGAGTAGCTACGCCCCTGAAGCTGCAGGCCCAATGAACATGGTTATACCATTAAAGGTGTTATAATGGAAGTTAATAACCAGTAGGAAGAGCTTTAAGCGTTTAAGCGCCATGAGAGGATATACACTAACTAGCTTCCCTTGAACCACGGAGGCGGCAGGTAACTGGGGGACAGACTGTGAATCTGTGAGAAAGAGAGGGCCTCAATCGAGAATACATGAGCTGTTTTTTGTAATGAACCTTTTTTGAAAAACTTTTCAATTATAACTCATCGCATTATGGACTTTTACTTCCCATGACCACGCGGGATTTTAAGAATACTTTACAATAACATCACATGCACACATCTACTCACTGATATCTATTTCCCCCAAACGGCCAGTCAGCAGCCGGATCTGCTTTGTTCGTCAGCGGGTTACAGCAACTCTCGGCTTCTTCTTCTTCTTCTTCTTCTTCTTCTTCTTCTTCTTCACCACCACCACCACCAGTGCCTGGACTCCAGGGGGGATTCTGCTGGCGCAGATGTTTAGCATCACTACCCCATTGCTTATCCTAATTCAGGATAGAGTCCAATCGCCAAAGACTTTGCACAATTAATTTGTAGGCAATTGTAATATATTATGGTGTAATAAATTATGGTTAATCTCCGTAACTCGTCTCTCCTGATTGAAATGTATTCAGGGTCGTATTTCCTCACCACACCTTTTGGTGGCACAGGATTGTCTCCCACATCACTTTTTGTTTCAAAAAATGATTAATTTCGTGTCACTGCATATGAGAGACTAAGGTCCTTTGGTGTTCAGAGCACTGAAGGACTGAGCTCATCCTTATAAAGAAGATATTTAGTTTTGGCGTTGTCCGTCTGTCCAAAATGTGTCTTGAATGTCCACTCTGACTCAAGAATTAATTGATTTGATTTTGGTGGTCCCATCTTCATGAACGCGATATCTCAGCCTTGAGGGAATTTCTTTAAATTTGACACATACATCCACATGGATAATATATGGTGGAGGCAAAGAAATGTGAAGCGGTACTGAACTAGGTGTTCTTGATCAGAAAATAACCTGCATCCAATCAGATTCACACAGACCATGGGACATAGGCCATCAAAAGTACAGAAAGAAAACCAACCCATTTTACTTTTTATGGCTTACTTAATTAGCTCTACTTTAAAAAAAAGATTTGGACGACAAGGGACACGATACAAATGAAACAATAAAATACGACCCTGGTGTATAGCACACTAGAAAGAAATATTAATAAAATGCAAACATAAAACATGTCTTGATAGCCTTTTTGTCAGTCGAATTTAAAAGTTGTTTCACATATTGCTAAACAACCTTTAATATGAGAATAATTGGTTTCATTACAAACTACAGAAAAGAAGACAAACACCACATGTTCTCATAATAATATAAGTCTCCATACCAAAATGTCTTGCCAGAATAGATATAAAAGTATTTCTGAATATTCAACAGAGTGTTTGTGTGCAGGGTAATATTTATTGATAATGTTGAAGGACACTTCCTACGCCTTGTTCACGATTAGGTCTTTATGAGGAAGGATCCAGACCCGATTCCATTATAACATGACTTATGAAATAGAGATACATCTCTTTGAAATAGGGCAGTTATGGCTCTATTATTATTGTGGTTATGTAGTGAGAAACAAGTGAGGTTATCTACTTTCTTATTAAGCAGAAAAACAATGATTTACATCTCGTAAAAACAATTACTGCGGGTTTTAGATGGGAATGAACCTTGTGTGCACGTTATGTGTCACGAGAAGCCAATCAGTCCACAAAGGTGTGACGCAGCAACCAGTTCGTTACAATGGAAACATCCTTCATGCCGTAGAGCAGTCAGTCTGCCGTACTCGTATTCATTACTGGGTAAGCGGAGTGCAGACGCCCCCAACCATTACACTCCCAACTCACAGTCCCTCAGAGCTGCCACAACAAGCTAGCTGGTGTGTTGGCTAATGTGAGTAGCTAGCTTACTGCTTGATACAAATAGGGAAATGTAAATCTGGAAAAAGGACATTTGGACCCTGTGGAAAAAAAGTAGTAAATGATTTAAATGCTAAAGTGTATTTTCTAACATTCAAATGTATTAATATCACACTTGGAAATCATCATTGGACCAGTGAAATGTCAATATTGTATTCTGGTTGTTGATTGGTTAGGAAGGACATTCACCACTGGCGCATCGTTTCTCGTGTTTTGGCCGATAACAGCGTGAATACAATTATTTTGATTAAATTGATATATAAGGTCCCGTCCTAAGAGAGGACCGCAGGTCTCCGTCCTCCCCTTCCCACCTGCCACCACTTTCTTGCCGGCGCTGCAGGTGTCAATGTTGAACCATTTTATTCAGAATTTCAATCATGTTCTATTAGATTTTTCCAAAGAATATAGATTATTTAATTGATGGTGCTGATATTTAGTAATAATTAATTTCAACTAGTTACTCTTCAGCTTTTTTTTTAAATGTTGATGTTCCCCTTTCATCTAAAAACAATAGAGGAGCAGTAACCTCCTCTACCTCTATGGACCGGCTCCTCTAATAACACGCGTTCGTCAATGGTTCCAAACACATTGAAGGAAAACATTAGCGACATCAACTAGAACAAAAGCCCTCAGGCATTTTCTTTTCTATACACATCAAATTACAATCAGTTATTGTGTATTAACAGGGGATCATGGTACTACTTTGATGATGCAATCAATTTCATTCAATGTGTTCGTAACCTTCAGCACATCATTTCCATACACTGCCTTTTCTAATGGGTTTTCTGTATGGCATGTGCAAAAGTTCAGTGTACATGATGTGATAGCAAGTGTTGCATTTTGACAGCCAATCCCTGTACACACTCCGCAAGCTTTTTTAGCAATTCCAAAACCATGTTCCAGGTGGTTTAAGTGTTGCCACAACTGGTAGAAGTGTGGATTTGACAGCTTCAACAACATGAATCCCTGAAAGAATTGAAATGGAAATGAAACACTTTGTGCTCGTGGAAGGCCCATGTGGCATGTGTGAAATTGCTTGCGGTATTTGCAGTTATCATACGCCAAAGACACACGTGCAATAGGTTGGTGTTGCAGCTGGATGATCTGATGCCAACTCTGTGACACTGAACAAAAATGTTACAGATTGAACAGATCTTTTTAATCATAATCTTCTAAAAGTTCAAAAGTTCTTTATTACTGCTGCTGAAGTAAATCATATTCTAACTGTGAATATAAACAAAGGTAAGAAAGATATTTCACTCATATTAAGTCACAGTCTCAGTGCAGTATTCTCGTAGTACCAGCCTAACAGCATGGCCTTTTCTCTAGCCTTCTTAATTATGAATGTGTCACTGCAACATTAATAAGCATAACCCTATCAATTTCAAGACATTGTTATCATAGCCATAAAAATAGATGTCATAGTCCGCCCTGCTCTTCAAAGTCATGTTTTTTCCTTGGTATCGTGTCTTTCATTCTTGCTTCCTGTTTGTATTTTGCATATTTTTATTTTGATACCCTCCTCTCATTCCATTCACTTACTGCCTTTCTGTGGTTTCCCACCAGTTGAGATAGGATAAGAAAGAACTTTGGGAAGAAAAGAAAAGAGTTCTCCTCCCACCACCATGCATCCCTGAACACACACATTACATGTTTTCAATGCCAATATGGTGTGGGAAGAAATAAGAAACACTTGACACAGTGCATAGCAAACTACTTATTAACTATCCTACCAACTGGTGTTCCCACAAACCCCAGAGGTGTACTTTTTTTGTCAAATTTCACGAGTGCTTAATTCTATCGCTCCAATTTTTTATGATTTTGTAAATCAATTTGTTCCTAATGACTTTATGTCATTTTTTTTCTGTTTCAATTAGGGCTTTTTAAATAATAAATTAAATACCAATGTATCGGGATCCTCGGGCAACCCACTCAAATGCCTCCAATTGCAGCAAAATGGAAAAGATAGATAACATGTTTGCCATGGATCATAATTCAAAGTATAACACTCTACCAGTCATTTAAAAGGAGACAGACACGAATGCAGCTGACACACATTTTCTTGTGGGCTCTTTGTTTTACACAATATGTAAATGAACTGTAACTTTCCAAAAATAATTAAAAAAAATAGCCTTTTCTTTTCCTCAGATGACATTAATTTCTTAACAAATGTTTTGAGAATAAATAAGTTAACATTTTGCTGTTATTGTTGTTGTTTCTTGTATGATGGTGTTAGTGCTACGGAAAAATGTGTGAATGTTGACGAACCATTCAAAATCACAACAATCTGTTTTGTTTTAAATCGGAAGAAACTCAGGTAGCAGTTTTGAGGAAGTAAAGATCTTCACTCACACTGTTAGAGTTACTGAATTATTTTTTGTCTGTCATTTTACTTTAGAGATTTTTGCAAGAAAGGATTACCTGTCAAAAAACCAGCAGCACTCGATATCAGACAGTCGGCTGCAGCAGAAGTCAACTTCTACCAGCTGTAGGCAAACTGCAGTTATGGAAAAGTGGCAGGCACAGATAACAAAACCTGCAAGTCTGTGTTTGGTACAAAAACGTTCTTCCGACTTCGGTGTATTGTTGAGCTTGATGTTGAAATGTGAAAACGACATGGAAGCTAAAGTAGATGTGTTGTGTTTCATTGCTCAAACAACACATTCACTGCTTTTTGAGTTGTTGTTCCGAGTTGATAGAGCATTTAACATGAATTTTCCCAGTCGACAACTATTGCTTTTACTACTATTTCCGATGTATTACATACATTTAGCACAAATGCCCTTTCTATCAATGTTAATACGTGTACGAAAAAACAGATAAACCGAGCCGAAAACGTAACCTCCTCGGCGAAGGTACGTTAACAGATGTGTTTTCTTGTTGAAATGTGACTCTTTCTTTCAGTAGCGTAGAGTACCGGACCGTACCGGCCTACTTTCACCACTGCACCGTTCCCCCATTAGCCCTGCAGCTCACCTGTTCTCACCTCGCTCCGTCACCATAGCAGCCCAGTTCTTTTGCTCTTTGTCGGTTTGTCTTCATCTTTTGTTTGTTGTTCTGTTACCTGTTTGCCCGTGACCTTTCCTGCTATTTCTTGCCTGTCGTTTGGACTCTAAGCCTGTAAGCCCCTTCCAATAAATCATTGCATTGTTCCTCCCATCTCCTCATCCTTTCTCTGCGTTTAGATCCTCCCCCTGCTGTCTGCTCTCCAAAGCAGCGATGGAGAGCAGACAATGGAGACCGTCGCCCAAAAACATGTTTGGCCTACAACTGTCCTCAACACGGCATTTAACAATGTTAAAGGCTGACCGAAAAACCAAGTTCAAATTCGAAGGCAAAAGGGAGAAAATAAACTGACTGAGGTCTCAATTTTCGAAAAACTGAATTACCTCCAACAGTTGTTTTTACGATCGGGTGGGAAGATGCTCCAAATCATCTCAGCAAAGCTGTAAATTGTTAATGAACCATTATACCAAAGAATCAGAGTGGTATTCATTTTAATTCGTATAACTTTAGGAAAGTATTACATTCAGGATCTACTTATCCCCTGTTGTGCTCTGACATTAACTGTATATCATTATCTTATGGAAATGTAATATATATATATATATATATATATATATATATATATATATATATATATATATGTGTGTGTGTGTATATATACACTGTATATCATTTTCTACTCTAGCATTAAAGTGGTTATTGCCTATTTTTGACTTTTTGAAGTGCCCTTGTTTTTGGGAATCTGTCTTTATCTTAGTGGTGGTGATGTGATGTCATGGGAACTCTTTACTTCCAGCATTTGCATTTACGGCCATAAAAGTGGTTTTCATTTGTGAAGATGACCCTGCTGAACAAAAAGTGTAATTAAAAACCTTTATTTGCCACAAAGCTTATTTTATGAAATGATCCAAAATCCAAAGGAACAATTTCCTTGGCTTTTTGTTATGGGAACCAGTGTGATATATTCGTGGTTGGCCTTCAAAAATATGTCATTCCTTTAGCACTTTATCAAGCACAAAGCAAATGAATCATCATGTGAAATGCAAAGTTTGCTTCTCTTTGTTTTTAACGTTATCTATTAATGAAATAGCGTATATCCCGGTGTGCTCTGGAACCGAGCTCTGGAGTCAACGGCTATTTAAGGGCACAATGCAAAGCCCTAAACATGGAAAAGCCATTAAACAAATGAATGATATCAGTTAGTAAGACATATTTTACTGATTACATGAACTACCCCATGTCAAGACTCTTCAGGGCTCCGAGCGTCTCTCTGGCTCGGCTTATTGTACAAAGCAATCAGTAGGGGAACAGATGACGACTGCCAAACGATGCCGTAGCACTGTGTGGATATCTGTGGTCATAAATGATCTCTGGTTAAACATTTTAATAATGAAATGGCATCCCTGGATTGCAGGCAGGACGCAGTACTTTTCAAAATCGTTACCTGCCAGAGGTTCTGGGCCATTGGCCAAAATGTTGAGTAATTAAACCCAACTGAAACACCAACTGAAGCAAACCCACCAGCCCAGTGCATTTGGTGAATACAACTACAAAGTACAAAGCATACACTGTGGGGGCAGAGGAGTCAACATCATATACAGTAGAGACATAATAAAACAGTATCAATAAAAACCCATTTTCAGCGACTTTGTGCTTCATTAAACCCATAATCTGCCATACAAGCTCCCCCACCACCAACACAAGGAGACTTTGTCTTGTCACACAAACTGTTTTTATGATAAGATAAGGAATGATGCTTTAAATGCTTAACATAATTGGCTAAAAATAATTTCTGGAGTAATCTTGAATATCCAGCATCCCGTTTACTATTCCAATAAGGGGAAAAAAAACATTATATGCAGGATATTTGACAATTCACTTGGCAGCAGAGACCTCTCTCTCCATCAAGAAGCATTTGCGACTGGCACCGTGAGTGATGAGCAACATTTCGCCGAACGGGGTCAAGGTCAGTGATGTTCTGGTTGTGTGCGCACTGAATACAAGGTCTCACAGCTCAGGGGCCGAGCAGTTCTTGGTTAATCAAGCTGTGGCTCTGTTTCACTGCTGGATGACACATCACAGCATGGCATTAAGCACCAATGATTTTACATTGGTTGTTGTAACGTCTGACATCTTTCCCGGAAAAAAAGAAAACTGTGGTGCACGAACCCTGAATGACAACGTAGATCCTTTCTCTGTATCTTCTAGACAAGAAATGGGTTATTTCAAAGACGTGTTGTACTTAGCATGTCCTTTCTTACAAAGAAAAGTAAAAAAAGACACATTACATGCACAATCTGAAAGAAAGTGCATGCTGAATGGACAGTGTGAATTCAGGGTAAATGTCTTTGATCCTCTCTCTTTTGTCCTTTACCCTCTGCAATCGCCAAGAGGGCTTGAGATGACACGCTAAAATGCAGAGAGCCACCGGGGTTTTTCACAAGACACAACAGAAGTATAAAAGCTGCATTACACATCCACTCTCGATAGAAACTGTCAGAGACGATCAGGGAAAACGTAGAGCTCTTACGGGATAAAACCATGTGGGCATGGGAAGTTCATGCTGCGATTAAAACAGGATGTGTTGCCAGACGCATACTGTAAGTCAGAGACAGAGAGCTGCCATTATATCACAAATCCTATTTTGCAGATGACAGTGGCAATTGCTTTTTCTTCTTCTGCTTTCATCAAGTGTTTAAGGCTTTACTTAAACGTGCGGAACTCCAAACTGTGAAAATCGTCAGCAAAAGCAAAATCCCACCCCGCAGCAAATAAGGCGTTACCCATTTCCCCAGTGTCAGCTGCATAAAAACACTAAACAGCCCTGACGAATCTCGCTCCTCTTCATTTTTTTTCTCTATTTCCCCCGAATCGACTGTCAACAGATCCTCGAGAATTTCAATTTTGTGACATTTGTGGGGGCGAGCAATTCAAAGCGCAGACACTGTTGAGAAAAAAAGTATTGATATCCGCTGAGATACTGAGAAAATGCAATGCATCCCCTTCCCTCCCCATAAGAAAACTCGCAATGGGAAGTTTCAGAGAGAAGGCAGTGACCTCAGACGGAGCTCAAAGACATGGTTACTGGACTGTTCAATACTAAACGAAGACTTTTTCCTCTGGAGACCACTGAAGCCTTCCTGGAGCGCAGAGCCGCAGACTTCTCCTCTGTGGCAGCCTTCAAGGTGCAGGAGATAAGGAAAATGAAAAATGACACTGTGGGGAGGCTGAGCACTCTTGTTCTGGAAAAAAAGGAGACGTGCTCTCTCCAAAGCATTGTTTATTTAGACTTTTTGTACTCAGGAATAGTGTCTTTTGTCGGCTGCCATTGATGATCCCTCGCAGAGCTGTTCACAATAAATTCATGTCCTATTCATATATTAAAGTAGCGGCAGAGAAAATAATTTTTCTAAAACTTTCACTATGCAATAATGGCCAGCGGGTTATATTCTCCTGGGGAAATTATGGCCTGAGGGCCTCTAGATTACGAAATCTTAGTTTGTAAATATTGTATTCATAAAAGACTTAGAGAATAAAAGTGTGAAAACACATTCATAAAACATATTTCCAATGCGAAATAAGTTGCACTGTTGTGTTAAAAGATGAAAACTTTGGTCTCTTGGATGAAAGTTGAACTTGCATTACACATATTCATCACTTCGACCTTCACACCCTTACTGTCAGCCATGTGGCCCACTACTTCCTAAATTAGCACTGAGCATTGGCAGTGGATAACCTGTGAGGTGCAGCAGTTATTATTGGGAATACTGGGACTTATGGTCTGATATTTCTTCACTTTAAATAGTAAAAGAAAAACATAAACTGGTCGAAATAGAAAGAAGGGCCACAGGGACCATTAGTGAGTTTGTGGCCATCTACAGACGTGTTTATGCAGAATTTACATAGTTTTTTCTTTCATGTATATCCAGACTCTCATTGAGCAGCAACTACACCACTATCAACCTGTGGAGGAAAGGAGATGAAAACAAATGCTCTGTGCAGACAAAGAACTGACAGCTGCTGTTTCTGAGGACAGAGAGCATCTGAAACATTCATTACTTTGTTTAATAAAACACCACAATCAGGCCATGTCTGTGTTGTCTTCGCAAAACAAACTCTCATTGTTCAGAAAATAAAGGCTCCGCTCCCTACGACAAACAGAAGCACATGGCTAATTATTATGCATAATGACTTCATCAGACCTTCCCAGTTTTTTCCCCCATCTATGACGAAGGCCTGACCCGCCCTCCTCTACCTTTGATTGGTTTACCTTTATATATTTACCCTTACCCTAGACTCAGTCCTCATGCCTAGACCCAACCAACCCAAACAACAAAATCAAGAAGTATTATCCAATGGGCATTTGTTTTTGGCATAACGCTGGCGGACGAATGCGTCCAATGGGACATGTTTTGGACGACTTGAGGATATATAAATAATGGGCTGTCTGAACAATGGGCAGTCCCTGTGGAGGGTTGAGTCCACACAGCATGACACTGGGGAACATGGTTTACATCTCACCCCTTACAAACAGGTTACATTTAGTTCATGGCTAGGTTAGAGCTTGGCAAGGTTTCCTTTAATTGTGTAGGCAATCTCTTCATCACCTTAACCAGACCTTAACCACAATATAATACATATTTAGTGTATCTTTGTCCTCTTGATGGAACACTAGCATTCCCTTTTGCTTATGACAAAAGACGTGTTGAAAAGGAGAGAACAGTCACTAACTGTTGGCCAGCCAGAAAGTTAGCTTTGTATTATATTTATAATTAATTTGTACAGCTATTAGTATTCCCATCACATTTCAGAAACCAAAGTTATGCCCAACTTGAACAACACGTCATGACTTGTGAAGTTGAGTTATATTTTTATGTTTCCATTCTCCAGTGGCCTTCTAATTGACCTCATTTCATTCAACCTGCAGGCAGTGATTATCTGGTGAATACACCCGTCTAATAGGCGTTTTATAAAAATATTGTTTTGATTTATGCCTCATCTTGAGGCAATGCTGCAATTACGCTTCTAATTATGTATCATTCTCGCATAGATACTCCACCTGTCATTAGATTTGATGTGTTTTGTATGTCAAACACAACACAAACTGCTCTGAAGGTGCTGAGAGACTGAAATTGTTTAATTATATAATTTCCATCACTTGGTTTCTGCTGAGTTTTAGTCGCGAAACAAATCACAGCTCTCCATTTTGATATTGACTTCATGAAGGGTTTGGTGCTCCCTGTGTTGGCGACCGCGTTGAAGGGAATGGACAGCATCTGTGCCGCCAGCTGAGTTGACTTAAACCTCCTGGAAAGCGTTTTCTTTGGAGAGCGTCTGTGGTGTAGAGAGAACACAACACTTCCCCACATCCCCGTGTTTGTTTTTATATTACATGGTTTGTTTCAGTCAAACTCCTGTCGCTCTGTTTGTCTCTTTTGAGCAAGACGTACTACGGTGGACGTCTTGGGAGAAGGGTTGCTTAGCAACAATGGCTGTGGTCAGGGTAAATGTATTTATAAAGCGTGTATGTCAAAGTTTGTCGCACTGCTTTCAGGAATAAACTTGAAAAAACAACAAGGGAGTACAATATTAGAGGACAAATGTGTTGGAATCCACCTTGTTTTCTGAGCCTTAAAGTGGTGTAACAATAATGGCAGTGATAAGAAATAATTACCACAAATCTATCAGATTGCTTCTTTAATTCAGTGAGCAACCTCCCTTCAGTTTCATAATTTAGTCTTTTTAACCTTTCACCAAAAATCACCTTAAAAAACGAATATACATGTGCAGCCTGGTCTTATTCCCATGGCGTCAAATAGCTTACCGATGCTTTGTCACGGCCCTCAGTGTCGGATACTGTTGCACAAGACACCCTTTATTGTCTTTTAGAGATGCACCCATTGACTGTCAATTCAAAGTAGACACAGTTACCATGGCATCATCCATTGGTTTGTGGACTGCTATTTTGAAGCCTCAAATCCGTTTTTTTGGCAGTCGCCATCTTGGATTACCAGTTAATTACCATTACATCTCGGTTTTTGGCCGTATTCAACCAGAAGTGACATGAGAAGGTGTACAATAACGAATAATGAGACATTTCTAAGTCGCCAAAAAGGTTCCAATTAACTTTAATGAACTAAAAACGCATGTGGTATCAACCTGTCACTCACAAGGAAGCCACGCCCTAAAGCACACGCTGCTTTATGGTCTATTTTAGAAATAGACCATAATTGACTAAATTAACATCATGCTGTATTGAAGAAGACTTGAAACTATAGATTGAAACCATAAACTCATGTTTACAATGTTTACTGAGAGAATAAATCAAGAGAGAAGTAGAGTAATATTCTCATAGACGTCTATACAATCTGACTTATTTTTGCATCCAGACGAATCGCTCCCTGCCATTAGCAAAAAGGTAGGTTTATGGCACTTCAGCATTGTCCTCACACTTCAGACCCGGAGCTTGCCGCCTGGATGGACATGGCTTTCAAGTAACTCCAATGTGAAGCCATCCGCAGCAATATTAGATACTCAGAGCAAGCTCCCCGGAAGAGACAACATCCGCATAGGGAAGAGGTCGGGGCGGATGGCTGGGTCAAATAAACACATGGCTTTAACCCAGAAGCTCGTTGTTTGTGTACCTTGTGAAACCAAAAGTCAGCGTTGACTTGTTAACATTGACTTTTGAATTCACGTAAACTGAGCAATAAACATACTTATTTGAACCCAAAACATGATCTTTCCCTTTGAACACAATGTCACTTTTTTTAAACTGCGACTGCAGTGGTGCATTATAATACAACATGGTTGTGTGGACCTGTGTGGACCAAACAGACCAACCCACAGTATTAGAAAATTGCAATGTTCAGATAGTTCCAGGAGAGGAGTTAAATTCCTCGTTTGAATTGACTGGAGACAATTAATGTAAAAAAAAATTAAAAAAACCTTTTATCAAGGTTCACATTGATATACCAGCAGAATGTTTTCTTTAAAATGACAAACAACAGAAGACTCAGGACCCTGAAGATGTCTGAAGAATCTCTGCTCTGAGAATCTTATTCTCAATCGGCTGTGATGGCTCATTGTTGAGGACAAAGGTTAAAAGACTCGGCCCAGAAGTTGAACGAGAGGTCTGTGCATTTTCCTCCCCTGTGCTGAGCATTAGTGACAGAGCTGAACTAGAGGACCAAGCTGATCGATTTGGCTGTGTGCTCATTCTTTTTGATTTTTATGACTTTGGTTGGAAATCATTTACCTTGATGTTTAATGGTGACAAAATAAAATCAGTTTCAGGTATAAATGCCAGAAACAGTTGACCCGGTGTTGCATCATTTCAAATTAGCCGGCAGATATGACTAATTAATTATGTATTTTGTAATGTAAACATTGCTGGTATATTATGCCTTGAATAGGCGTTTTAGGATAATTTTACAGGAATGGTAGCAGGTTAAAACATATCCAATGTTGGGCAGAATTCCTAATTAATGGATCTTCATAACTGTTTATTTGATTTAAACCGACAACGTTACATAGTATGAACGCCTCCATATTGATCTAACGCAGGGAAACAGTTGTGCAGGAGGGCCATAAATCAGAGATGACGCGGGGGAAAAAACAACTACTGTGTCCTCCGCCGTACAGTATGAACTAATACAATCCTTATTGTGCGTTCTCTACAGTTTCATCAAGCCTCGAGGAAGATGAATGATGTGCGAAGGAAGCCCTGTGGAAAAAGATCGGCAGTGTGAGGCGGCGGCAGCTCTGGGTCTGTTTACTGTGCTTTGTAGTCACCGGGCCCACGGCCATTTGTCACAGTGTTCGGCGCATCGGCATACAGTAGAGCCCGCCCCGAGCTGCTCCGTCGTTCATCAAGTCGAAAGCTGATGAAAGACTTTTGACTTAAATGAGACAAAACTGAACAGAGCCGTTTGCGTCGTCCCAGTGTGAGCATCCTTTGTCATTTAAATGCCTGAGATTCAAATGACCCACATTTGCTTGTCCCGGCTCCCTGCGTGCGGAGAAAAATACACAATGACACAAAATTATCATTTAAATGAGACGAAGTTATGTTATTTGTAACAATGTCATTATCTTCAAATATGCCAGGCATAAAATTGCAATGTGATTACCCTCCCTCAAATTGTAATTTGAATAAATCAGCATGACAGTGATATGAGCTCGCTTCAGTTTTTTGAGTCGGGGGTGGAGTTTAAGTGAGTTGTTTGACGAAATGTGTTACAACGAGGAATAATATAGTTCTACGACAGCGACTCCCACAATAAGTGTTGGAGGGGTTTCAATCAGCTCTAATTTACAATGTCGTTTTTTTCAGAGACAGTAACCTTAATAGTCCACAATGCAATGCAGCCACAAGGCCAGACAATGCCTTTTTGTTCACAATCCTCGTCGATGTGTCATTACAAGCTATTCTGTGGAATATAATAAATCATGTTTTACATTTCTAGAGCTTCATTAACAGGACTAATATTGTATTCAATACAGGGAGCGCCTGAGGCCTGAAACCATTTGGAAATCAACCCTATTAGTTTTCAAACGATTCAAACTAAAACAAACCGCAGCCTATTATTACACATAAGTAATGAACAAGGCAGTAATGTTTGACGAATTAAAAAATATGTTTGGTTACATCAATAGTTATTGTTCATGCAAAAATATTGATTAATGCAGCTTTAGACTTCCAGATATTTCAGGCTTCATCAGGCTTTTTTTTTCTCGAGAGGAATATGACTGAGCTGCTGTGAGAACAAAAACGTTTTCACATATTGGCATTGTCACGCCTTTTGACTTTTATCTACAATAAAAATGCATTTGGAGTAATAGATTAGATAAAAGACTGTGCTCACGCTAGCAGAGGAGGCTGGTCTGTCATAAAGCTGCTCCTCTGTTTTTGAGAGGCCAAAGGGAGATTAGAATATAAAAAAGATGAATTGGTCGACATTAACCTTTACTAAATCTCAATCCCCGGGTTGAGGCCTCGCGGCATCGAAGGATGTCCAAGTTGTGCGTTATCACAATGTCTCTAGCATCTCCTGCTGACACACAGAGGAAAAGCTCTCTGCATACAAACTGAACTCTGATCCAACAGCGTGTGCTATAATCAAGAGCCATTTACACTCTGTTCTGGGATTTTTCAATCATTGTTGCATCAGAGTGCTCAAGAACAAGTCCATGGCAAATGACCGTACTTTTAGAGATACAAAAAGGCTTTTTGCCGCATTCTTTTACAGCCGCCCTATTAGCCTAAATCACAAGGGAGGAATACAATGCTTCTGTAGGACAGGAAAGGACATAATGGGACTGGCTGGGACAGTATACCTTAATAATCCCAAAAGGGGATTTGGTGTGTTACAGTAAGAAGAGGGTACCAATGAATGATAAATGCACATAAAGCATTATAAAGCAATATAAAGAAAGGCTGTTAAAAAAGAGTGTAAAACAGGCCCAGAGGGGCACATAAGTGGCAGTAATGTTCCTATTTAAGAGCAATAGTTCATGTTGAGATTCAGCCTATTTGTCCTTGTGAAATTCCCGTAATGCATAGAAGCTTTTCCACTTGGTATAAAAAGGTGCAACATTTAAGATTTAAACACAAAACTAGATCCAAAATGAATGTACAAGACGCGGGAGACACTGCTTAGACCTCCCAGGAACTTGCCTCTGGGACAGGCCTTAGCGTGATGCTCTTCATAGTTATTTTTTGGGGACATTGGTGCAGTTAATGGGCAAAAATCCAGCAAGTCCCATTGATTGATTTTCCAATGGTGGGTGCTGCTGTGTAACCTCCGGTTCAGACTTTGTGCCATATGTTCCTCATTTTCAACTCCTTGAATGTTAACCAGACGAGGGTGGGTCTGTGTTGTGTTAATACTGAAGCTAAAGTTTCAATCAGAATACTACATGTGGAGATCTCTGTGGAGAAATTCTGGTGCTGGGCACATAAAATAGGGAGCAAAGAAAATATGAGCATATTTATTAGACTTGGAAATCCTCCCACTGAGAAGAAAGACACCCTGGGAACAACATCAACAGCTTTATGTTCTTTGATGATTTACTATTTGTATTATGTGACTTTGTACAGCATGTTAAAGTATTAATCCTTGAGATTTTCACGATATCAAACCCTGTTTTTGCTACTATTTATGGTCAACTATTTTTTCAGCAATAACCATTCAATTCCATTCACTTTGCATTATGCAATTATGTCTCCACTTTTGTTTGTTTTTTGTTCGTGGCGGTGTGAAACACTGCAGCATCAAACCCTGCAATATTGTGGTTATTATATTTGATTTATATAGTAGCCTGACTGTTTACTGTTCAGTCTCTTTCCACCATGTTAAAACTGTAGTAAGTTACTGCTAGTGTAATCTCTATCAACAGATATCTGTATATGAAAGCAGCATCGGCATTGAAAGTGCTTTTGCTTTTTTAGTCTAAGTAGTATTCACCAATCACGTAAATGCAGTGGCGGGCCGTGGATTGTGTACCTACGGCTGCTCTAACAAGCAGGTTGAGCTTTTTATCATTTTAATCTGTTTACTGAGTATGAACTGGCAACTCGTGAAACAATAGATATCATCTTTCAATTGTCACGTCTCAAGTTGCTAATCTGACTGTAAACAATGACCAGCATACAGAAGAGGAAGTCTTGGGCCGGACATCCAATTAAAGCAACAACAATGTCAAGGCCAGTGGGCAGCGCACACACACAGCCGTATTTTTTTCTTCTGGAAACATTACATTGACCTTTACTCATATTCTGGAGTCTTACCATGCGTCAATGCGTTAAACGGAGTTTGCTATCAATCCATAAGTTTAATGTTGAAGTTGTATTGCTGTAGAGTTGACCAACCCTTCTTTAGTGGGATGTAACTTGAATTTAATTTAGTTTGTTCAAGGACCGTATTATTTTTAAACATCTCTCCTCTGTTGGAAAGTGCGGTCCAATAATCATCAGCATATAGCTGAATCTTCAACTTGAGCTTGAGGCTGGGGACAGTACCACAACTATGGAAGACGTCCTGCGTGGTACCGGTACCAAAGACCCCGCGGCCCAAGGACCTCAACAGCTACCGGCCGGTGGCGTTGACAGCCCACCTGATGAAGACCCTGGAGAGGCTGGTCCTTGCCCATCTCCGCCCTCTGGTGAGGTCATCCCTGGACCCACTTCAGTTCGCCTACCAGTCTGGCATCGGGGTGGATGACGCCGTCTTCTTCCTGCTGCAGAGATGCCTCTCTCACCTGGAAAAGGCTGGAAGCACTGTGAGAGTCATGTTCTATGACTTCTCCAGTGCCTTCAACACCATCCAGCCTTTGCTTCTGAGGGACAAGCTGGAGCAGACCGGGGTGGACCATCACCTGATTGCAAGGATCCTGGACTACCTCACCAACCATCCTCAGTATGTGCGGATACGGGAGTGTGAGTCAGATCGGGTGTCCTGCAGCACGGGAGCCCCACAAGGAACCGTTCTGGCTCCATTCCTCTTCTTCATATACACCTCGGACTACAAACACAACTCTGCTAACTGCCACCTGCAAAAATTCTCTGACGACTCTGCAATCGTCGGCCTCATTTCCGCCGATGACGACAGGGAATACAGAGAGCTGAACCAGGACTTTTTAGGATGGCGGCAGCGGAACCGCCTCCAGATCAACTCCAGTAAAACCAAGGAGCTGGTGGTGGACTTCCGTCGGGGTAAACGCTCTCCTCCGGTACCGGTGAGCATACAGGGACTGGACATTGAGACTGGACATTGGACATTGAAGTACCTGGGTGTTCACTTGAACAACAAACTGGACTGGTCTGACCACGCTCATGCACTTTATAAAAAGGGACAGAGGAGACTGAGGTCTTTTTGGGTGCAGGGAGCACTCCTGAAGACCTTCTTTGACTATGTGGTAGCATCAGCCATCTTTTATGGAGTGGTCTTCTGGAGCAGCAGCATCACTGCAGCTGACAGGAGGAGACTGAACAAACTGGTAAAGAAGGCCAGCAGCGTGCTGGGACGTCCTCTGGATACCGTGGAGGTGGTGGGGGACAGGAGGATGACTAAGATCTCGTCCATGATGAGCCACGCCTCCCACCCCATGCAGGACACTCTGGCAGCGCTGCACAGCTCCTTCAGTCACCGGCTGATTCATCCCCGGTGTCTGAGGGAGAGGTACCGCAAGTCCTTTCTTCCCACTGCGGTCAGGCTGCATAAAACACTGAGCTCCCAGTAGACCACTTTGACGATCGAACACTTGAACTGAACTTGGTCACTTTAGCATTCACCTGTTGCAATATTACGTGCAATACGTTTAAGTACTTTTTTATATATACTTTTCTATTCAATCTGTACATTAATATTCTACTGTTTTACTGCTATTTATATTTATTTATATTACTTGTTTCTATTTTATTATTCTTTTATTCACTTGTGAGCAATGCTGCTGTGATCCTGTAATTTCCCCACTGAGGGACTAATAAAGGATTATCTTATTTTATCTTAATTTATCAGTCGCACATGTCTGGAGTGACTCTGACAGTTATGTTTAGTGTCACACCCAAACAACCTTACACTCGACTTTCACTAACTTGCAGAGTAAAACACAATTTCCTAAAAAGATAGGTGAGAGAGAATGCCAAGCGTTTGAGTATTTGTGGATGTGCTGAGTTTGTGTTGCCGCCACGTTGTTGCGACTGGGTTGGCATCGTCTGTACGGATGTTGGTAAGCCTTTCATAGGATTTGGAATCTTAATTATGACCTTTTGTTTAAAGTGATTGCATTATGCTCCGGCGTAAACCCAAGGATAAAGAAAACACACATTCCCTCGAGTAAAAATTATTTATCTCATAGCAAACATGGAATTAGTCATTGCTTAAGGCGTTTGCTCTTTTGTCAATTCAAATACCATCTGGGTAAACACAGTCCCCGCTGCTCATCTGTTTTTTGTTTTTTTTCAATTTCAAAGACAACAGTATGCGCTGCTTATAACTTGACAGGTGGGAAAGGTTTGAAGTTGGCAGCTTGCCACCGCATCATAGCCAGCGAGCTTTGCTCTTGCAGTATGTTACTGTAGACGGAAACCATTGGACACTGATGATAATCAACGCAATTGGTGTCAGAGGTAAGTACAGAGGAAATTTTAAAATAAGTTGTCAAATTGGAGCCAGCAAATAGTCTCGTTAATGGACCTTTCCAGTATTATTTCTCACAGGTTTATAGTAATCATGTGTGATGTTTGGCACTTTCGTGTCATGACAGAAAAAGGCTGGTTATATATCTTTAAATATTGCTTTTAGCTGTCATTTGTATGGACAGTGACACAAATGATGACGATGTCTTCATGTTTTTGCTATGGGTAAATAACTATGTGAAGGATGGGTGTAAAGCACGTACAGGTATCCGTCATCCGTTGGTACTTGTCCTCATTTCCCTTTTTCCACTTTATTTTAGGTGAATGTCTCAATTCCCCTGAGGTGATTGGAGGGTTATTCTGATTACCTGTTGTGCAGGGTGTGAAGACTTGCTCATGATTAGGAATTGAGAGCAGTTTGGTGCATTTCCCTGAATAGCCAATCAGGGTGTTACTACGCCCGTTCTTTAGAGAGGTGGGGAACTGAACACCAAGGACATTCTGAGGCAGGAGCCCTGCTCTTTAGGCTCTTGAGACTTCTTTTTTTCTGATTGGTGTGATTGAGGTGGTTTTGAGTGTTTTGAAACCAAGCTAGAGTGAATGTTAAAGAACAGCTTTCCGACCTGCATCAGGACCCATTTTAGTGCTAATCTTTCATTCAATATTCAACTACTGCCCTTAGGCTTTTTTGTTGTTGTTTTGTTTATTAGTTTATTTTCATTCAAACCCCATTCATACACACCATTGTTTTCTTTGTGAAAGCAATTGTGGGATCCGTCTCTCCGAATAGATATTTCTTAACTCGCAGTAAAGAGTCAAAATATTTCAGGCTTCTTCATCTAAAATCTTGGTAATCAGTATTGCCACACAATTCCCATTAAAAGACTAATACCAACAATGTGCTCCACCGTCTGGCACTTCCTCGACCCTGTTTTCAGTAGGAACGAGACTGTTGGTTCCTAATCTGTAAATCCATAAACTCACAACTATTCAATAATAGAGGAATTCGAACGAGTGTCGTTTGGGCTTTGAGCGCGAGGTAGGTTGAGTGACGTTAGGAGTGGTGGGGTGTTCAACTGCGACTTGAATTTAGTTGCCGTTGACGTAGGAACATTCAGAAAAATGCCGCCAGAACACTGAAAAGAGTTAAAGAGTCTTTAAAACAATATTTGTTTGTTCATTTTCGCACATCATTATTTGCATTTTTAAAATATGCTGGGAGGGTTCTAGCAGAGCTTGAGGGTGTAGTTACCCTTGTTAATGACTTGGATCAGGATATCAGGGCCTAAACACCTCGGAACATCCCTAATTCCGTATGCATCAGGTGGACCAATCACATACTGTTAGTGACTGTTATAGTCTGCATGTCACGTTAACAGAATCCAAAAAAGGGAATGTGAGAAATGATACAGGAGGTAATTGAGGGCTGGTATTCATCTTTTTTTTTTTTTTTAATCCACCGTCCTTCAAACCATTGTCAGACTCAGCCTTGTAAAGACCGCAGTGTACAAGTGAAGGCTCACTAATGATGAGCAGTGGTCAAAAAGCCAACAGAACATGAAGGCCTCCCTTTGAAAACAGACTTTGATAAAAAGCATTTGTATTGGGTCGTAGTGAAATACTCCCCTTTTTGTATTTCCTCAATGGCAATAAACCGCTCTTTGCTGGCTCAGCAACCATCAGATGATAAAAGGATGGCGGATGCACATTTGATTGTGAAATCTCCGCTATAAAAGCGAGGATAAAGTGATTCTAAATCAACCATAAAATTGCAGATGGTAATCCACTGCACGCCAGTAAATATGTTAAATGACTATCATCATTATCGCCTCTCCCTGCCTGACCCACGGCATACATCATTACCTCATCAATGAGATGGAACTTCATCTTTCTTGGAGGAGAAAGTGTTTTATTTGATTTCCACACAAAAATAAGCAGTCAGTGAAATGTTGTTTGTTTTTCGTTACAAATAGAATATATATGTAATATTCACAAAATGGTTGGGCTAAGAAAGTACCATATTACTGCTCTGAAACCGTAAAGTCATATCTCCTCTGCAGCCGGTGAAGTTGAGGCTGTGCTTATTAACCTTATACATTTGCTCGAACATCCTCAAGACACAAAAATAAACGCAAAGCCCCAAATTGATTTATAGACTGAGATCAAGTTGAGATATGCGATCTCTGCAAAGGCAAAGCAGTAGCAGCAGGATTCCGGTCAGTAAGACAAGGAAATCAGATAATCTGCTCCAACATCAGATAAGCGTCAACCTGTTGGCTCCTTCCATCTCCTCTCATGCAGAGAGGATCAATGTCAACGAGGTCATCATTCCTGTAAGTAATCGTTGTGATGGCAATGCTGGTGGATGATGTCAAGTGTTGTTTTCTTGGCTGTCCAACTTACTGTGGACAACAACACAGTATCACTATGAGCTTCCAAATGTATTCTGGGTGATCTGCTTGTAGGGGGGGGGGGTGATACAGAAATGTTTTAAATCCAAAATCAACACTTGCGGTCAATACATTTGGCGACAGAACAAAAAAAAGTCATGCAATTGGTCCCCATGCAACATAGAGGACATCCTGCAATGGAATTGTATTTTCACAGACAGTGCATGCAGATTAATTCATCAGTACGGCCCTCAAATAGCAAAATACCACTTTAATGTAATGTATGTGGATGTAAAACAAAAAAAAGTGTGATGCTCACGCCATTAAAAATGACATTAACCAAAGGGTCGGTAACCTTTTCGTTATGAAGTGCCATTTTTACATTTTCTTGTTAATCAGTGTGCCGTACCAGCATCAGCTAACATTAAGGTTAATTATGACACCACATCAAAATTGAAGTCACTGCACGTGCATAGCAACATAATTTTTTTTCTCATTCAGGACATTGCAATTACATATAGGAGGCTGACATCCTTATGAAAACCACATCGGAGTTGAAATCATTAACCGTAACAACCAATCTTGTTCACCAGCAATAAAGTTTTGCCTACAAATTCTGCAGAAAGCCAATCAGAGGCAGAGTAGGGCGGGTCTTTGGTGATATGAGAGGGGTCTTTTCAAAGACCAGCAGTTGGCCGATGCGTTGGCCCCAGCGGCAGCCAAAGGGCAGGAGAAACAGCGCTCTAAGCACTTTCAACAAGGCCTGGCAGGTCCGGCATCACTGAGGATAAAAAGAAAGAAGGAAGGAAGAAAATGCGACAACAAGCGCCAGCAGGAACCAGCAGCTCCATCGCCCTGTTTGTCCTGTAATAGTTTATCAATCATCATCTCCACTTTCAGCGCGTTTGGCCTGGAGGCGAGTCACCACCTCTTACCAATTTGAAATCTCTTCCTTCCACTGCTGCTTCTCCTTTGTGAGGTGGTAGAACTCCTTCTTGTGTCTCGGGCAGTTTTTCAGCCGCTCAACTGCCAAACTTTGACAGATGTACTGTATGTTAAGACAGCAACTCATTTGTCCTCTAAATCTTGTTGTAAAGCCAGTGACTACTTAATTGGTTTACAACTGAGTAGATATGTTTACACCAATTATTAAGTTCAAACAATCATGTTAATTAATACATGCACAATGTATATGCTGTCCATTGAGGATTTGAGATTTGGGTTTTTCCTTTAAACTCCAAAACATTCAAACAAAGACAAGAAAGTTGTCCTCAACCTTTTTAAAATTTCACATTGCTTTGAGTAACTTTTACTTCATATTATTTACTAGAAAATAATGATTTAGTAAAAACAGAAGATTCTGGCGGTTGTATGTTAAGAAAGCAAAACAGTTTGTCTTAACCCGTTTTCTTTTTTCTTCTGTGGAAATGTTTTTGTTTTCATGTTATTGAACGAGGGCGTGATTAGTGATATGAAAGTATAAGTGGACAATGTATGGGTTGTCAATTGTCCATCACCTTTTTATTAAGCCATATAATCACTTTATACATTTTCGTACAACTCAAAACTAAACTTGATGACTTTACATTCAATGAATAATGTCACGTTCACAGTGTTTGTGTCAAGTAAACCTAATGCTTTTCTCTTATGTCATTTCGACAGTCCTGAGCATTTGTGTAGCCTTGACAAAAACATTGTATGTCATTGATGGATTGAGGTTTTCAACCTTTGCATCTTGTCTGGAATTTAAATAAAAGTTAGGTGAGTTTGAACAAGCATTTGCAGTGAGCGGCTCTGGCAAAGAGATGCTGTACATGACAAATATTTGGTGAAGGAGAGAAAAATTGGATTTTAATGTGTATGCCAGAGATGAATCTATAAAGCCAGAGCAGCATGTTAATGTCAGGTGGAAAGGATGCCACCGCCTGAGGACATTTTACCCTCTTTACTCTCACTGCAACAGAGAGTCAAAGACAAGAAGAGAGTTTTTACGTCCAAAAGCTATAGGCGGAATACCTCTGTTCTCTGCAGATTTATTATGGCCATTTCGCGGTATGTGTCAGCAAAAATAAAGACTTTGTTTATTTCTTTGCTCTCTTATTTCATCCACTTTTCTTTTTTTCCCTCTCCTGAAGGTCAAAAGCAACAGAGACAAAATTGCTATGACTGTGGTGCATCCAGACTGATCCTCTCAGAGTAGGAGGGTATTTCAAAGTGGCGTGTTAGGGACTCGGCTCAGAGCTTATCCACCAAGTAACCGGTGTGAAAAATGTGGACCGAATCTTTTGAAAGACCTCTTCTTGCCTCTGTGGGTCATGCAGCCCCCCGACCGCGGCTCGAGAAGGTGGACGGCGGCACGAAGGAACTCGCAGCAGATAACGCAAGCCCTGACCTGATTGGATCAGAGTGTGGAGAGGAGCCTTCTAGGGAGCATTGCAGCAGCTGGGAACCAGGGGGGGGGGGCATGGTAAGGGGGGGGGGGGGGGGGGGGGGCACTCCAGCCACAGAGTCATTAGTTTTACCCTGAGCTAAGACCCTGAAGGCCCATGGGGGACACCGCTCGCCTCGGACCAAGAAACAGGCTTTTTCTGATCGATTACTGTACTGACGTTTTTGCTGCATAACATATATTGGTAGAATTAAAAGAACCATTTTAAAACCTGTCTTTAGTTAGAAAAATAGGCTGCATTGTAGGAACGCTGACAGGGAAACTGCAGCAGCTGACCACAGATATTGGATTGATTTTTTTTTTTTCAACACCAGAGAATGTTTTGCACAATTATCTCTATATATTTGAACATCAGTATTTCACCCTGCTTTGTTTGACGCATCATTTTGAGTTTTTAGCAATGAGTGATTTTTAGATTTTTTTTTTTGTCCTTGTCTTGCCACTTTTAGTCATCAGATCATACATTTTAACCTGCATCCCTCGCAATAAAACTTTTCAGGAGCCTTGCTAACGTACGCATCAAAACCCCACATACTCTGATCCGGCTATCTGCATTACACTTCCCCAGATGGTCTGTAAATTCAACAGCTAATGCCCTGAGACTCTTATGACAACAGATACAATGTATTAACATATGTATTGCCATGCACTTACATTAAGATGTCTACTTGTCCTTTGCAGAGGACGTTGTATCCAGGGTAATAATTGTCAAACCAACAACAGTGAACCAGGATTTGCAAGAGGCATTAAAGGAAATTTGTTCAGTACCCTCAACAGCACTTCAATAAATAATACAAGCAGCTCTGAAATTGCGGTGTTATTGAATACAAGCCGGGGGCAATTCCTGGATTACCCTTCTTTCTTTTTTCCTGTATCAGTTCACATTACACAGAGAGTGGGAGTATTTACTGGGGAGGAACTTTATCGGATTTAATCATCGTTTGAACTTTTGACTCTCTCTAATCATCCTCTAATGTAGCTATTACATGTTATAAGTGCTGCGACTGTGGTTTTTTTATGATTTCATGTGGATCTATCGCATTTTCGGTGCTTTTAATCTTTTAAGTATAGAGACCATGCTGATAATTAAATCTACGATTACTTATTTTATTGGCCACTTGGGGGCAGCGGAAACAAGTGGGGAACACATCGTTGCCATATTATCACTTTGCCGCCAGCTTGGTTTCTCTGATGGTACTTTAGTGGGAATTTGTACAGTGCGACTGAAAATGACTATGAAGGTGTGAAACAGAACATTATACAGTCGGCTATACAATGATCTGAAACTCACTACAAAGCTCCATAACGCTGAGAGGAGCTGTAGATAATCCTCTGTAGGCTCATCACTATGACAACCCCTTTTTCCATGTAATTCTCCCATGTTGTATAATTTCATTGTAATTTGTAGTACTCATGGGCAGGGCTGCCACTAAGGAAGTCAAGCAACATAATCTGCATTAGGAGGTTTGATTGATTGGTCAAACAAACCCAGGACATTCAGCCAGGATGTTGCTGTACATGTTCGATATGGGACTAAAAGCACACATTGTTTTGTATTTTATTTTTTGGGGGGGGGGGTTGTACACCTTTTTACACATTTACCACCATCGCAAACAGGAAGTATCCAGATTACTAAATACAAGAACCACTTCCTGTTTAACATAACAAAAACAACAAAAAGATGAGCCATGCTAAATAGCAGAACAGGAATGTATTCTGTTCTGAAAGGGAAAACTTGAAAGCTGCATCATCTTTTTTTATTAACAATGAACAATGGGATGACTAAGTGAAATGTGAAAGGTGTCGCTCCTAATCCACAGATTTATCTCTTAATTATCACCCAACTTTGCAGCTTGACTCCACTTTACCGGGACCTTTTTGCTCTTTTTTTTAAGATCACTTAAACGACCATAAAACAACCTTCTTTTCTACCTTGTTTCTGGTAGCAACAGGCACCTATCTTGGTAAAAAGCAAAGATACTTACTATTTGTTTTCAGCACTCGGAACCAAATGGCTGACAGACAAAGTTAGCTACTAGCGGTTGGGGGAACTCTTTTGAATAAAGACATTATTTTTGTAAACGTTTATGGGCCCAACAATGACGATGCCACATTCTTTAGTAACCTCTTCATGACCGTTTCCTCTTTTCGAGGTGAAATAATTATGGGTGGAGATTTTAATTGTGCTCCTAACCCCCTCCTAGACCGCTCATCAAGAAATGACTCCTCCCATACAAATACCCGAAAGGTGATAGGCCACTTTATGTCAGAGCTGCATCTTTGTGATATCTGGAGAATTAGAAATCCCACCACACTAGAATATTTATGCCACTCAAACACACACAAAACACAATCCCGCAGAGATTATTTCTTAATCTCTGGGACTCTGGCGACCAATGTACAGGACTGTGGACACAAAGGCATAGTTATTTCAGATCATGCCCTACTGTTTTTGCATTATCGCCTTACTCCACATCCCAGGGGCCAAACAGTGTGGAGGCTTAGCCCGAGATGGCTCCATGATCAGAAGTTTCTAAATTCTGTGGAAAGGAATATTGAGTTTTTCTTTGCTACAAATACAGATGAAACCTCAGCATCTATTAGATGGAAAGCCTTCAAAGCCTATATTAGAGGTGTGATGCAAATAAGACGCATCTCTGTATGACTGAACTTGAGCGAGATATTAAAGACCTAGAAAGGGAGCTCTCACTGAATAATACACCGGAGAATGTACAGAGGCTCTCAGAAGTAAGGGCTAAATATAATGAGGTTACAGCAAGTAAGGCCTTAAACAGTATCACTCGGTTAAAGCAGACTTACTATGATCAGGGAGAATCAGTGAGTAAATTACTAGCATGTCGGATTAAAACACTGCAAAATGATAGGGCTATCACTGAGATTGAAACTGAAAGCGGGACAACAACTAATCCGACAGAAATTTACAGAGCCTTTCAAAAATATTATATGAACCTTTATACGTCAGAGTCCCCAGATACTAATGACCTTCACTCCTTTTTGGATCAGCTCTCCATTCCAACCTTAGAGGAAATGGTAAAAGAGGAACTAGACTCTCCCATTACAAAGGAGGAACTGTTTGAAGCGCTGTCCCATATGAACGGAGGGAAAGCACCAGGTCTTTCTGGACTACACATTGACATCTACAGGCGCTTTCGGGAGATGCTTGTGCCACCGCTCTTCGATATGTTAGTCGAATCAATTGAAGCTGAACATTTACCGTCCTCCCTATCCAATGCCTTAATAACACTGATCTTAAAGCCAGATAAACCCCCCCATAAAATGTGGTTCATATCGTCCTATCTCACCAATAAACTCAGATGCTAAGATTATAGCAAAGGTGTTTGCGAGACGTCTCGAAAACCATCTTCCGTCTCTGATCGCTCCTCACCAAAATGGTTTCGTGAAGGGTCGTCAAGGTTTCTATAATATTCGAAGACTACTAAATATCATAGATGTGAGGAAGGAAAGCCCAGACACAGCAGTAGTCTCCCTGGACGCCGAAAAAGCATTTGACAGGGTAGAACACAATTATCTTTTTGAAGTGCTTCAGAGGTTTGGGTTTGGTGAATACATCTGTAAGTGCGTGAAAATGTTATATCACTCCCCAAGCGCGTCAGTCATGACAAACTTTGTAACCTCCCAACCCTTCAAACTCCAACGAGGGACCAGACAGGGGTGCCCCCTTTCGCCCCTTCTGTTTGCATTAGCAATCGAGCCTCTTGCAATGGCAATTAGACAAAACAGCAGTATAACCGGTATCAGAATAGGGAGTGTGGAGAATAAAATAGGACTATTCGCCGACGACATAGTTTTATTCCTGACTCAACTAAAGAGCTCTATTCCAAATCTAATTAGATTAATAAATACTTAAGGATCAATTTCAGGATATTGACTGAATGAATCTAAGAATAATCTAATATCCTCTTTCTTAAACAATCAGAGAGAAGTTGCCCCCCGATACAAACCACATTTAAGAAAACATCCAGTTTTACTTATTTGGGGATCAAAATTACTCATTCAACAGAGGTCCTTGTATCCACTAACTATAGCCCAGTGATATCAGGAGTGACTAATCTTATTAACAGATGGACAACAATGCCAATTTCAATGATTGGCAGGATTAATATCCTCAAAATGAATGTTCTACCCAAATTTCTTTACTTATTCCAATGTATACCACTTCCACCTCCGACAAACTTCTTCCCAAATATGACTAAAGTAGAGCCTCTCTCTACTATATCTGCCATATGACAGAGGAGGGTTGAAACTCCCTAACCTCAAATGGTACTTCTGGGCATGCCAGCATTGGACAACTTCCTTCTGGTTCAGATCCGGTTCATCCCTCTCGTGGGTGGCCATGGAAAGAGAGACTTCATCCAACATTCCTCTTCATACGTATCTATACTCAGATAAACCGGATAAACTAAAGAAATTCACAGGTAACCCATTTGTTTCCAACTCCATTCGTGTTTGGCATGAAGCTCATAACTACCTAGAGGTTCCCCTTAAGCTATGACAGTTCACACCCATTTGGGGAAACAACAATTTTCATCCAGGGGCTAAAGACAAGGCATTTAAACTATGGGCAGACAAAGGTATTGGCCAAATATCAGATCTCTTTCATGAGGGTGTTCTCATGCCATTTGAAGATATTAGAAAACAATTTGACATACCTGCTAAACATTTCTTCAAATACCTACAAGTCAGAGACTTCATCTATAAGACCCCAAAAAAGCTCTCAATACCGGTCCTTTCAGCAGTAGAAAACATTCTGGTAAGCCCTCACCAGAGAAGACTTATTTCCATGTCTCCAGAGACATCAGAGGACAAGAGACTTCCTTGGAGCGCAGACATAGGGGAGGAGATAACGGAGTCTGAATGGCAAAATATTTGTACCCAATCACAAATACAAACATCTAATTCAGGTTTCAGACTGTTACAGTACAAATGGTCCATGAGGCTGTATATCACTCCAGAGCTGTTGAATCGTTTCAATGTTAATATGTTAATATTCCTGATCTAGGTATTAAATGTGAAACACATAAGGGGACACTTTTCCATTGTTTATGGTCCTGTTCAAAAGTACAGGAATTCTGGAGGATGGTTGTTGAGACACTCTCAAATACATCAAAGGTGGCTCTCCCTATGTGCCCAAGAATGTGTGTTTTGGGACTCATACCAAAGGACATTAATCTCAGCAGAGCCAACAGAAAGATGGTTACCCTATGCCTACTACAAGCCAGACGGACTATTGCAAAATGTTGGAAATCTATACATAAGCCGACTACGAAAGGCTGGCTAGAGGACATTGTACAAGTTATAGCCATGGAAAAAATAACCTATTCACTGAAAGGAAAATATGCACAGTTTGAAGAGATGTGGACTTCCTTCTTGGACTTTGTAAAGGGCCCTCAATTTCTTAGGGCTCTAAAGTGACCATACAGTCATTACCCCTGTACAATCGCTGAGCAACCCACTGTCTAAATACCCCTTGCCAATGTACCAATGAGTGTGCCATTGAGTTTTGAGTGTCATTTTATATAATTTATTTTATTTTTATAATTGTTTGTATTTTTATTTATTATTGTCTGGTAGCTTGTTTCTTATGTTTACTGTATTTGTAACTTGAAAGAAAAAGAAATCAAATCAAATAAACACATTTGGAAAAAAAAAAAAGTTAGCTACTAGTGGTGGGACATACTGTGGTCAAGACCAAAAATTGAGCTAAAAGAGAGGAAATATTGGACTTACATTATAACACTCAAATTAACTACTAGAGCTAAGACAGTTTAAAGTCTCGCTCTCACAAATAAAAAGTTGAATTCACAAGTAATAAAACCAACTCTTCTGGACTCCTCCTGTCCTCCTCCTATGTTGGCAGAGCAGGTGTCTCTCATTTTTTCTCCTCAGTGCAGTGCAGAACGAGGCTCAAACACGTGGCTGCAGATGAATGGAGAGGCGAGGTCAAACATGGAGCCACCTGGATCGGAAGAGGCCGATGCCTCACTCCCTGACCTGACAGTGTTGGGCTGTGTCCAAGGAGGGGCTATCTGAGATGTCTAATATAGGCCCATCTGCCATTCTCCCTGGGGTCCCCCGCTACCTTTGCCCCGCCATGTGTTCCCCTGTAGCCTACATTCCCAAATCGGTGGCAGCCCACATTCAGCATCTGTCTGTGCTAGATACGTCGGCCTGAGCTCCCCCTCTTGCAGCCCCTCCACGAGTACCGAAAAGGATAGTCTCGCACTATCCCACACCTCTCCAGTAAATTATCACCTCCCCAGAAAGAAAGCGGTGGGTTGTCTGAGTTTGGATTGCGCAACGTCGAGTGCTGGGCCCAGACGGTTGACATTGCTGTGTAATCATCATTACCCTCACAACTGCCTCTCAAGTAGGGTCACGGGGAAGTCAGCGCTCAAGTATCATACAATAACAGCTATGTAAATGCTTGGATGTTCCAACTGCCCCTTGTCTGCAGGAGTGTATTTTAGTGCCGGCTTAGCAGAGCTCAGTTTTGTGGAGACTGTGGTCTGTGTATAATCGTTTTTTATTTCTATGGTTTGTGATCACTTGAGAAAATATACAGTGTATATGATTATATTTGTTGTTTGACCATGAAACGCTGTGTTGCAGCGTCCAGCAACACCTGTCAATTTCCGCTCGTTGCATGCATGGAAAACAACTTGGTTAGGTTTCAGAAAAGATAACTCTGGAAGCTTTGTTGCCTAAGAACAGAATGTTTTTTGTTTTTGTTCCAGTAGAAAACAAAAATATTATGAACCTGAAAATGTATGAACCTGAAAATGAAAAAATAAAAATAAAAACTGCCAAGCAACACTGCCAAGACATTGGCAATTTCTTTTTATTACAGGATTTGTTTCTCTTTTTTTGTGCACAGCAGATCATCTGACAATTCAGCATATATAAAGTTGACAATTGAGTTTTTATGGATGAAGTTTCCAATACAAATGGATAATCAATTAAGATTGTACTTTCATGTCTCATGTCCATCAGTGAAATTATTATATTCCTTATAATTAGGAACACATCTCTCCAGGAAACTTCCTAGTAGATTATAAATGAAGACCAAATGCATCCTCAGCTTAAACTAGATCGACTTCTCAACTGTAAAACGTTCAAACTGGCACAAAACGTGCACTTGTCTCTAGAAGGGAGAACATTGGTATTGCACCTCAAATGGGAAATAAAGCAATCGGACAGCCACCACTTCATGATTTAGTTCTGCAAATGTTCCACAATGCCACATGGATATTCAGCACGTCAGAAAAAGAAAAAAAAAAGTTTGGGTACATTTCTTTCCTACTTTTCAAAAGTTGCTGCTCACGGGGCAAAAAATGTGTTGATGAATGAAGCTCTGATACAAAGTGAGTTGCTGACAGCCCTGGAGACCCGGGGGACCAATTCATTTGCGGCGCGATACGTTGCGATCGGTCCTTCAGATGTCCCAGACGCCTGAGCACTTTGAAAGAGTCACAGGACTGTGCTGGCACTGGAAAATTCGGTGCATCCGCGCTTTAGAGCGCAGAGCCCCCGCTGCCACTGTTAGGCAGGATTTCTCATTTCCCGACCGTATGAATCAGGCATCCACTGGTTTGATTTGCACTTATAATTTCCGACATCGACTGCAATGGGCCGGTAAGTGGCTTTACGTGTGTGTCTGCTGAAGAAACGGATCGTAATATGTGTGGCCTTATCAAGGAATATGAAGTCATCTGGTATGAGGCAACGGCACACAGACGTTTTATCACCCCTGCACTGTGAAATGATAATTGGATCCACTGTTTCCTTTTTGCTTTTGTGATGTCGGCCTTGCAGCGTTTTTCCTCTTTTTTCGGCAACATGGGAAGAAATTTATATGGCGGGAGAAAGGATCCATTTTTCCTCTTTACTTAATGCAGCGATTCCTTTCCAGTGTGAGACATTCGAGGCAATTCTGACGTTCATTTGAGTCGCGTATTATTTATAACTCTGATTTCGGTGAAACGCTGTCGGAGTGCTTTGCCTGGGACAGAAGAAAAAAAGGCTCTCGCACGTCATTGGAGCTCTTAAAAGTCCACCTTGTGCTTTAAGTCATTGACCCTCCCACTCCTCTATTCATCACTGAACAAATGGCGATGCCCGTAGAGAGACGCTCGCCTCTATTACCCGCTGTGAATTCCATTAGAGGTACGGACACACAATATAGCATTTCTCTAAGCCTTTGACTTTGCCATTGTAATGGACTGAGGGGTCATGGATTGATATGTAGGCGCATAAAAGGCATGGTTAAATATGACACTGTAGGCTACTTTATGGCTTACACATTATCGGCTAATCCTCTCACCTCCATCCCAAGTGCCGCTCCGGGGTTGTTTACCTGAATATATCATCGCCGAATTAATCACGTGACCCCCGTGACCCCGGCGCACACAACACAATGCCTGTGTTGGTTTGACGGTGGCATTCGTATAAGTCGGCATACCCACGGTTCACCTGGGGGCTATTTCACGAAACCCAGATGGCGGATTAAGATTTCACAGTTATCCTGGCTGAATTCTAGCCGTGACTCGGTTTCATGAAAGCAGTGGCACATGAGTTACCTTGGGGATCTGTTCTGTGCAACTAGTCTGCTCCGGACCAGGCTACCAGCCAGCATGGATTAGTCCTGGTGCCTTTTCTGTTCAGTCAGAAAGTCAACCGTCGATTGGAAAACAATGTGTTTTTACAGTTATTCCATGTTGTTCTGTATGTATTTAGCATTAAAATGCCAAGGATACATATTGCATAACAACGAAGTACTGATATTATTGAATAAATGGAATATAAATCAATATTATGCATGAATCTATAATATCGGTCACATTGTTCATGTGACAATTGTCATTAACATTGTTAGTTATGTTATGTTTTTATGAAGACTGCGCTCCATATTGTTGTGAGAGGTTTGATGAACATATCAGGCTATTAGTTGATAAAGCAACTTTTTTAATAAGTAATTTCAACACCAATTAAAGGCTGAGTTGCAAAGATGTTTTTAATGAAGTCTGTAATAAGAACACTATTTACAGTCCTTCATACACAAGCGTTTCTTCCTTTTTATGGAGTTCCCTTTTTCTGACGATGTCATAGATGATAAAGCGCTCCCACTCAGAGAGGATAGGATTTTGTGTTTCCAGTTGGCTTTACTAACTACTACCTGCCTGAGCGGTACCGATTTTCTTGGGATGGCATACCTGCGTAAAGTGCTGGGTTCAGAGATTCAGCATTTCAATTGTTGTGATCTCGGGTGAATTTTCCAGCGTGTTGCTGAGAGACTAAGGGTTATGCCTGTCAGCCATTTCCACTCACTCACTTTGCAGATCCCCAGCCAGCAGCACGGCACACATACAATCTTGTCCATGGAAGTATACGGGCCTGAATAGAAATGGCATCTGGCCTTTTTCAAGTCCCGTTTCCAGTTTCTCCACCACCTGAGAGTCGTCCTAAGCAAGGCCTGTGACATTATTGTTGACTGCACTGTCCTTCATAGCATTGCCTGTCTCGATAACCAAATGGCTCCCATAGTAGCATGAAGATGGGGCTGTGACGATACTAAATGCAATGTAGATGTAGGTATGTCTGTATATAGAGATGCATGTGTATGTCTGTAGGTATAGAGATGTGTAGATGTAGGTATGTCTGTATATAGAGATGCATATGTATGTCTGTAGGTATAGAGATGTGTAGATGTAGGTTTGTCTGTAGGTATGTAGAGATGTGCAGATGTAGGTATGTCTGTATGTAGAGATGTGTAGATGTAGGTATGTCTGTATGTAGAGATGTGTAGATGTAGGTATGTCTGTAGGTATGTAGAGATGTGTAGATTTAGGTATGTCTGTAGGTGTAGAGATGTGTAGATGTAGGTATGTCTGGAGGTATAGAGATGTGTAGATGTAGGTATGTCTGTAGGTATGTAGAGATGTGTATATATAGATATGTCTGTATGTAGAGATGTATAGGTATGTCTGTAGGTATGTAGAGATGTGTAGATGTATGTCTGTAGGTATGTAGAGATGTGTAGATATAGATAGGTAGGTAGGTAGATATAGATATTATCATCTCTGTTTCTCTTCCATGTGTATTTATCACAATATAAGGTTATAAGGTTTCACAATTGTATCCATTGATATATATCTATGCATATATATGTATTTGTTTATTTATTTTCCAAGTCCAATTTCCTCAGTCTCTTTTTATCTCAGTCCAAGTCCTGCCGTTTTCAGTTGTGATAGTTGGTTTTCTCCTTTGACAACTCTATTTGTTTTGTGTGTGTGTGTGTGTGTGTGTGTGTGTGTGTGTGTGTGTGTGTGTGTGTGTGTGTGTGTCTGCTGCACAGACATCTGACAGTTTGTGGATTGTGTAAAAACACACATTAGATAGCAGCAGGAATGGTGCATGGTGTGGATGTCCTTCAGGTGATACTCACTGCATTTTCAGATTGGCTCTCAGGCTCTGTTACCAATATGATATTTCCCTATGAGCACCGCATCCCCAACGCCTTATGCATTATGGACTAAATGAGCTTTTCCAACGAGACCTGATACGTGCGTCCTCCTGCAGTCCACCGACACCGACTCTCACCTCGTGCAGCACCGCCTTCACCCTGCCACATTATATAGAAGCAAGTGTTGACCTATAGTGTTGACAGGTGCCAAGCCTCTGCCTTTTTAATAAATAATACTCACTGGATCAAGGTTATTGTCTGGTGGCTCCACAATAGCAAGTGTGTTGCCAGACTCAGGAAGACAATGTCAGACTGCCCTCAACCAGGCGCATAGGACTGGAATAACATCGGCGACCTTGAATGAAGAGGAGTCGGAGTCGAAGCTTGATTCGCAACTGTCTGACGGCGAGAGAGTACTATTCTATATGTTGTGTCTTTCGTGCTTTTCGGTTGTCCCCTTCACATTTATATGATATTATGTATGGAGTGAAAACTGACTGACTTCTTTTGGGACCATAACTATTGTAAATTTAAATGTCACATTTGGTGTCTGAATTATAATCATTCTGACTATTTGTTAAAATTGTCATTATTGACAATTTGGAAAATTAGGAAATTCTTAATTCTTAAATTCTAAAAAGAGTCAACAAGCTTGAGGAATTATTATTGGATGTTTAATATTACCTCAAATGACGTCATAGAGTATGAAAGGACCTGCAGAACTTAGTCTATTTTGAATTGTTGTTCCTATTGGGCTCTCTTCCAGTAATGCACACCAGCTTCCTCCTGGTCCCGCCTCCATCTCATACAAGTAAGTGGACGTAAAAGAGGCGCACTCTAAAATCAATAAAACAACGGGATTCAGAGTATCCAATCAAGACCTTGCACCATGGAGACTGCCCCTGTTCTCCTTGTGTCAATAATTGAAGCCTTCTGTTGCTAGCAGTGCTGCACTGTCGCCTCAGAGCAGGAGGGGTCGATTAGAGATAATGGATGGATGGATGGATGTAGCAAGAAACAAAGCTGAGCTGTCGGACGACGCGTGTTTGCTTTTCTCATTCAGTTGTTGAGTAAATGTTGGTGTCAAAGCTCAATGCGCAAAGCTAGCTAACATTGCTCATGTGTAAATCCCAGAGTTCCATCAGTCACACCCGGTTACATCAATACCAGCTGTTACTGACGTAGTCAAACTGTAGCATAAAAAGCAGCAGAAATAAATCAGCGCTCATAACTGTGCATACATAAGAGCACTTCTGTTCTGAGAGTGCGATTCAAATTGATGTTAGTTTCAATGCCTGCATGTTGGAGCCGCTTAGCTTAGCTTAGTGTAGCCGAGGGTTTATCTTGCGCCTATACTGGACAATAATAATAAATAACAACACGATGGTCCGTTAGTTGGCATAAGACGACAACCACTTTCTATTCTCCTCTCACTTTTCACTCGAACATTTCCTCCTCTCCTCTCCTTCCGTTTTCCCCTTCACAATAAAAGCCCCAAAACATACACCAGAACACTGCTTCCTAGAGAACTGTTTAAATACACAATACAATAGCTTACATTAGCATAAAGACTGGGGGGGGCAGAGGCAAACAGCTAGCCTTGCTTCCCATCTTTATGCTATGCTAAGCTAACCTGAAGAGACTCCAGCTCAGTCGTTAAAGTGCAGACATTGATATTGATATTAAGATTGATATACATTTTGGCATCCAGTCGTTGAGGAGAAAAAAAGCGAATATACTGCTTTGCTTTCAATGAACTGGCAGCCGGAAAAACATTGTTTTGTCGGAAGTCAAGCAAGAATAAATTCTCCCAAAAAAGAGCCAGTTTCCCGATAAAATTGCTGTGTATCATTGATCTTCATGAATGATACACTTCAATAATGAATTGTTCATTCTAATGGAACAGCAGAACCACAGGAGGTGAAAAATCCTCCTTATGTTAATATTTAGTGAATAATTTCCTCTTCATTGTATATAAGAAGCACGTTTGTCGCACTTTTCTTTCTAACTTCATTATTAATTTATTGCAAAATGCATAAAGTCGCTGGCAATGTGTGGTGTCAATTCTTTAATCAGTGAGTTAAAAGAGAAAAATCCGTTGGTTGAAAACTATTTGATGGAACATATGCAGCTCCAGTAGCGAGGCCTTTCAAATGGATAGAGACACACTTACACACTTACACACACGTAAAGCAAAATGCTATGAGAATAAGGGCAGGCAGGGTAAGTTATGAGCATCAAAGACCCATTATTGCACCGTGGATGGTACTGTGTCCTTTGAGGGGGTTGTCTCTATACGGATTATTAACTCCTCCTAATGCTGGACCAAATTGCGAGCTGTAGAGGCTCCACTCTATGTCAGTGTCTCTGCGCCGAGACACCCAACATTCATCAAACTTACTTTGGTCACTGTGTTGTCAATCCAAAGATTTCAGATTCACTCTCAGACCAGATCTGATATCCAAGTGGACCTGAGCTCTAGTTTCAATAATACCTTCGAGCTTTTGTGGCTTCCCACAACCCTCAACAAAATTCTGTAAGACATCCACCGTGCTAAATGAGATGTCATTTGTAAGGTTGCTGCTAATGGACGAGTAACGCAGCGAAGGATGCCGAAACCTCCAAGGCCACACGGGGAAGAATCCCCTAGGCCCTGTTTTAAGATTTTAAGAGTTCCATCGACGACACATCTTCACACATCAAATTTTCATTTTTGGTTTTTCAAGCACTGGAACATCTGCACAGCCTTTGCGCTCCATAATTTTGCAACATCAGCCATCTCGGTGCAATATATCACCTTAACTGTATCCACAAATGCTCGCGTGCTGTTTTTGTGTGCATCTGGCTGCTCGGTGCTTTATCCCCAAATGGACGTCAAAGACTGTGGAGTTGTCTGAATAATATTTAATATAAGTTATTGTCATTAATTATATTCAGTATTTTGTCTATATTCATCGTGTATTAAGTGTCATTTTCGCACAAATTTGACCCCTGAACCGTTTTAGTTTATTTACTCACCCCAACCAGCCGATATAACGTACCAATATATCTGGGGACTGTGCAAGCATGCTGTTTTAAAACATATCTTAACTATATTTAGTATAGTTTTAATCAACGAAAACTATATTTTGTCATCAACATTACATTCTACATTTGACTTATTGTAGTCCAGCCAAAATATACCTTGTTTCTTTCTCCCAAGCCCTGCTGCTGTAGTCCTGATATGGTGCGGGAAACCGAACTGCTGCATTGAATTAAAAAAAAAAGAATATTTTGTATCTTTTTTTGTCAAAGGAGGTTATTTTTCAACACTTTTCTCTCAGCATTTTTCTGCATGTTGATACAGTCGCAATCAGTGTTTAATGACGCGGGTGCCAACTCATCATCGTCTTGACTTACTAATGGGAAACAAAAAAAGGTGTTTGAAGGAACCTTTAGTTTTTGTTTTTGTTCACAAAGACAGCTCAGCCAGAACATGGATGGATTACCAAACCGGCCGACCGGGCACAGACCCAGGAGCCTGAGACACAAATCAACAAAGAGACACAAATCAACCAGGTGGAGACTCGAAATGATCACAAAGAAACATAAAATGACTGAAAAGAGGGGCAACGAAGCAACTACAAAGAGACACACAGAGACCACACGGCACACCGAATGATAAGAGACAGTGACCACAAAGAGACACAAAACTACAAAGAGACATGCAAAACGACCACAAAGAGATGCACAATGAGCACAAAGATGCAAAACGACCACAAAGAGATGCACAATGAGCACAAAGATGCAAAACAACCACAAAGAGATGCACAATGAGCACAAAGATGCAAAACGACCACAAAGAGATGCACAATGAGCACAAAGATGCAAAACAACCACAAAGAGATGCACAATGAGCACAGAGATGCAAAACGACCACAAAGAGATGCACAATGAGCACAAAGATGCAAAACGACCACAAAGAGATGCACAATGAGCACAAAGATGCAAAACAACCACAAAACGCAACACACAATGACCAGAAAGACTAGAGCAATTTCATATATTTTTGCTCAAGTTGAAACATTCTTAACTGCTTGGGAGAACCACAGGAACAGGCATAATAACGCCTTTGTATGAAATCACACAGATTCTAAAATGAACTCTTTGTTGTGCCAGAACACTTATAGGAACACTTATAACTCTATAACTATAAAAGGTTTTGTCCAACTCAAAACAGCACTTATGTGTCCATACAGTATGGATGTCGAAAGGCTTTTCACTAGCTTTAGACGACGTTGAATTTCAGAATAGACTTTCACAAAGAATAAGGGCCGTGGATTTCACTGTTAAGTGAGCAGTTAAGTGAACAGGAAGGAATTATCACAATTACTCATTAATTTCTTTGTACGTACGGCCGTGTGAGTGCCTAGAGGATCTAAAAGTCTTAAAAGTACCTAGAGGCTTTGTCTAAACTGAATTCCTCTCTCAGTGATGCCACATCTCCCCGGTGAGTAGTAATTATGTAGCAGTTAATCCCCGTGAGCAGCAATGCTAATGACATGTGTAGAGACGCGTCCAGCTGTTCGCATCGTCGCCAAAGAGGACCTTCAAAATGGCAACCTGAGGGTCCATTATCAACACCTGAAGGTCACATATGAGAAAGCTTTCATCACTCAGCCACGGCTCGCCTTAGTCACTGCGGCGTTTCGAGTGTGAGTGTGTGCGTGTGTGTGTGTGGGGCAGATGTGGCGGTGAGAACCCTCAGTGACACTCAGCGCTCCCTACCATCACCCATCAGACGTGATTACAGCCCTCGCTCTGTGATCCAGTGCCTGTCTGAGCCCACTCCTTTTCGGTTTCTCATGATTCCGCCGGAGCAATCAAACCAGGAGCGACTCAGACGGAGACGTGACCCCGGCGCAACATTTGTTCAAGTCATACCACAAACGGGGACAGGTTTGTCAAACACCTTCTGTTTTATTCATCGGGAATGAGGACGTTTCACCAAGCAACCCAGTGTCATATATATATATATATATATATATATATATATATATGTATATATATATATATATAAAAACTTATTTTTTTTGTAATCGCTGACTGGAAGTGGAGGAAGTGATTTATTCCCCCATGTGTACGTCTGTGCAGGCGTAGAAACGGAACGGGAGGTACCATTACCAGGATGTAAGAAAGTAAAGCAATTTTAATGACATCGAGAAAAACAAAAACAACCACCAATCAACATTCTTAACATGCAATGACTGAATTTTTACAAAACATTGCAATTTTTTTTCATGGTGCTAATGTTAATGCTGAGCGACAGAGTGAATGTGTATGTGAAATGGCAGAGTATTGAAAGTAACAGTAAGGCTTGTTAAGACTGATGCAACGCTGACTACAGTCTATTTCATCTCAGCACACAACCAGATTACAGTAATCTGATTACATTCAACAAACAAATAAATCCCATGACAGGTGCTCCTCTTAAAGGGCCACTCCACAGTCTGTGTATTGATCACATGGAGTAATATTCAGTGGACAAAAACAGTTGGTTAATGTTCTGTGGCTCCGGTGGTGCTTTGTCAAGAAGACTAATGATGATGTCACAGTGATGTCACCGGGGTTACCCCAATTTAGATTTGAGACTGCGTTACAAACCGGGGTCGCGGGATTGGAACGATTTGGGATTTTCCCTGACAAGATGAATTATGGGAAATGTAGGATTTTGTATTTTTGGAGCTTTACCCAAACTAGGAGCCGCTTCCACTTTTACTATTTATAAAAAAACATTATTGGACCACAATACTAAATAACTGGAGAACTGCTTAAGAGGAATAGTTTGATGTTTTGGGAAATAGACGATTATTGATTTGTCATTTTTTACCTTTTATGGGTTGGACGTTTCCAATCTGTATGCTAGGATAAGATAACCAGCTTGAGCTATAACTTCATATTTACTCTACAGAAATGTAAAGAAGCGAATATGCATATTTCCCAAATGTTCCCACTATTCTTCTGACCTCCTCCAGTGTGAGGCTACTTATTGAACAAAATTGTGTTTTCAGAGCAACTTCATTTGAAATACCGGCTGTCGGCAACAGTGGCCTTCTAAAATAGTCTGTTTATAAACTGGATTCAACCATAGTGGTGCTTTTTTATACAAATTCGGGTATAAAAGTGATCGACTGGATTACACAACAATTTCTAATAATCAGATAAATAATAATGTGTAATGGGTTCAGTGTTGGGGTAGTCAAAAAAAGTAACTAGTTACACGTTACTTCTGAAAATTGTAACTAGATTACTTTACTAGTTACTGCATTTGAAAAGTAACTTCACTACTAGTTACTTTACCTTTCCTTTTTTTAAGCAAATGTCCAAATTAACTGCAAAGATACATGGACAAACCTTTCATCACTTTATTTTCAATTTTCAATAATAATTTATTATTATTAATTAATTTTCAATAATAATAATCGCGCGAGTCACGCGACACTTCCTGCATGAACAATCTACCGTAAACGTCGGGTTACGAGCCGCTACTACCTTCGGTCAGAGTCCCCGTTAGCTCCCCGCTGTAGCCGGCTGGGGCTCCTGCTAGCGCTCCGTCACTTCCCTGCTAACTTCCGCTAGCTCTCCGTTAACTTACGCTAGCTCCCCGAAAACCACTGAAGGTAGCGGGACCAGGCTCGACACCCGACTTGGGCGGAGGGGTCGCGGGCAGAAGTAGCAGCAGCAGCGCTAGCTAACAGCTTGTTGCTATTGTTCATGCAGGAAGTGTCGTGTGACTCGCGCGCCACTAAAAGAGAACTTTTCGGACTGGTAAAAATGGCTTGGGTAACGCAGGAAAGCGCGTTCCTGAGGTCTAGTAAAGTAGTGTAGTTACCAATATTTTGAGTGTAATGCGTTACTTTACTTCGTTACCTATAATAGTAATATCGTTACTGTAATCCGTTACTTTGTAACTCGTTACCCCCAACACTGAATGGGTTTGATTTTCTGAATATCTTCCGTGTCTGGTATGGCAGTGTACGGCGCTGTTTATCGTAAGTCCAGACATGTAATCTGTCTAATGCATCTAAATGCTATACAAGAGACATTATAGCTACATTTTACTTTTCTTCTAGCATCACAGGGAGATTGATGACTCGCTGTTTGTGATATGTAAATGTCCTGATTATTACAAAACCACTGGATAGAATAAGTTAATAAGCTTCCTTTTCCATATACATCTTCCATCATATTTAATGAATCCGTTTCAAATATAAAAGGTCAGTAATAGTCGGCTGCAATTGAAAAATATCAACTAGATATTCCCACTTATCTGAGAGGCAAAAGCTGCACATAATCATGTGCAGTGGAGAGTGAAATGTTCTGAACATTTGTACAAACAGCACTGCGGCTGACGCAACGGAGATGAAAAAAAATTAACAAAAAAGAAAAATCCAAGCCCCTCTACTTTTTATGTGTGTGTAATAATAATTATAAAAAAAGACACTTCGCACATATAATATACACTATATATACACAGTATTTAGTAACGGTCATCCTGTTGCGACTCGACAAAAACAGAGCTGTATAAAATGAGGGTGGCAGTGTGCGGTCGGCGATGACGCATTACAGTTGACACCAAACGCGTGTGCTCGGTATGAATCGTGTCTGTTTTCCTCTTTCATTTGTTTCCCCCCGGCGGGTTTGACGAAGACGTTGCCAGGGAGGCGACGGATGGATGGGATGTTATCGGCGGCCGCGCGCTGCTCACGCCGGGGTCTGACTGGTGGCCTTGATCTCGGCGGACGCCCTCTTCCTCTCCTTCCGCCCCGCGTACTCGCCGATGAAGGAGCCGTCCTCGTTGAACTGGACGTCCTCGTCGCCGTAGTCCACCAGGCTGTCCCCGCTGTCCCCGGCTTTGATCTCTCGGCTCAGCGAGTGCTGGCTGCCCTTCAGCGGCTTCTCGTCGTTGTCGCTGCGAGAGAGGGCGCAGTGGATTTAGAATCGCCTCATTTCACCCATGGCTTCACTCTTATGGTTTACTGGGGAGGACGAGTGGGGGGGAGGGAGGACGTGGGGTGTGGTGAGGTGGGACACACACACACACACACACACACAAACACACACAGGCTCCACTATCACTGCCTCTACGATGAGCCTCTGTGACTGGCATTGGCGTTAGCCAGGGAAATAATGTCATGGACCACATGTTGGACAATATTAACCCTCACGCTACACAGGCATTGATGCATTCGACGAAGTGTGCGGCTGGACTAATAAACCCATGATGAGGTTCATAAGTAGGTAACTTCACATAATAGCCGTTGACATGAACGTCACGTGACCTTGGCGCCGCTTGCACCAGCGTTTTGTGTAGTCAAATCTAGCCTCGTTAAATCCCAAGTGTTTGCCGAGTGGACATTTAGGAGCATATTCGCACTCATCAGAACTCGTGTATTTTATTTTACGGGCGGTGCTGATCAAATTTCTAATGCTCATGAATATCCTCCCGCTCTCGCGTTCCAGACAGATTTAGGCTCTCCAAACATGGAACAGGAGCGGGACGGTTGGAGTGACGAGAACTGCTGACTAGCAGGTTTGGCAGTGGTCGACACGCCGACGGATTCAGTGCTTATGTCCTCCGTGAAGTTTACTGGAAATGATGCGCTGCGCTTTTACACGGAGGCAGACATAAAAAAAAAGTAGCTTTTTTAATGCTACATTGCTTGTCACATGGTAACTTAATTGACCGTTTGGCCTTGTGTGTTTGTCCCCAAAAGGGGCACATTTCATTTTTTAAATAAGTGCTGTGGTGGATGTAATTTATGTCGATATTGAAGAGGGGTTCATGCGGATTTCCAAAAGCAGCTGATTGGTGAAAAGTAACCGAGAGATATTCAAAGTGTTCAGAGACTGTTTATGTGCTACGACTACTATTTCCAGGGTGTCAGTATTGACAGAGAGCGCGTCGTGTTTCCTGACAGTTCGGTGGTTTTATATGAAGCACTTTGAATCGACTTGTTGTTGAAATGTGCTATACAAATAAACTTGCATGGCCTTGCCTTAAAGCAATTTTCTTAGGAAATACACTTGTTGATGCCTTTTATTCTCGATGTGTAAACACCAAAAGCTTCTTTTTTTTTTAACCATTATTTTTATTTCATTTCCACCCCATGATATTTGGGTTCTATGTGAAAGTATTTATGACAAAAACTGCATATTTTTTTTCTTCTCCTGCAACGTAATCACACAAAAAGAAGAAGAAAAGAAACGCCCCTGCAGTGTAAAGGCCTTCAGGCAGGAAGTGCAAGCGAGTGTGCCACCTTGCCCAGGCAAGGTACAGACATTAGCTTGATGTATGGATGTTCTCATCTAACGCTTGCAAGAAAGCCAACGAGAAACATATTCCAAAATGTTGAACTGTTTCTTTTCAGTTACCACAATAAGCCGCTGGTCTGAAGCTCGTAGTCAAAAGAACTTAAGAGGGACTTTACACACAAACAAAACCTCCTGGAGTCGACGTGACGGAGTGTGAATCCCGTCACACTTGAGCTGCTTCTGACTTCACCGCATCATCGCTTGTTGTGCCGTGCGGGACCCACCGAGTGGGGAATTACACCGGGACCCGGAACACACCGCTGCCCTGGAGATGGGCTGCTTTCGGTTACACGGATCGGTTTTAGCCTCCCGCTGTTACGCTAAAGCAGCCTGCGCTCAGAGACAGGAACCGCTCACCCTTTGGGGGACGCAACGTCCATCACAAGGAACTAAGAGCGCCTATGGAGAGGGATGCTACCACTCGGACAACAGCGATGTGTAAACAGCTCAGGGATGCTACCACTGTTTATCACATACTTCCCAGTTACTCGGGCCATCAAACGTGTTGAGCAGAAGACGCGTTAGGCTCCGCCTGCACCTCGTGCGTGCCAGGTTGTCTTTTCGCCGGGAGGAGAAAGAGAATATCGAGAGAAGAGGACACCAAAAGGAGGATTTCATACACTGTTGCACATGAATTGCAATGAGGTGGTGAAATAGTGCTCCAGGGGGTGGGGGAGGACTCCGCTTACCTGTATTCACAAAATGTGTCGTCATTCATGCCCTGGGACTCCACGTCTGGGTGAAGGTCCTCTTTTTCTTTCACTGCTCACGAAATGAAAAGAAGAAGATATCAGCGATTTTCCCCTGAGAGACGGCCGATGATGAAGTTTCAAGTCTCAGTCCCCCGATTCCCTGCAACTGACTCACTGAATGAAAGAGCGCTGCAAGCCTTGGAAACAGATTGCGACATTTCAAAATCGATTCAAGAGCACCCTTTACCGTCTCATTTATGACGCTCTAAATCAAATTCGAGATCAAAATCGAGCTTCATCTCGAACAAACTACGCTTTCTTTTTATATAAATTCCTACAGAATTCATTAAAAATTCTACTCTTATATGTGATGTAACAGGAAAAGAAGAAAAAAAGAAAAGGGAAGGGAATGAAAGAAAAGCTTGTCGGAGCTGCGGGTGATAATGAGAACTTAATGAGAAAACAAAGGACAGGGCTGCGTCTCGCTCTCTGTTCTTTTCTGCTGACGAGTGGAGCGATCGCTGCCCGGACGACAACCTGATGGCCATTAGCCGTGAATAATAAAGCCGATAAGGACTCCCATGTACCCGACAGGATGAATAACATTGAGATACCGCGGCGCTTATGTCATCACTCCGTGCTCGGCCACCCCGTGTGCAGCATTTGCATTTTTGTGTCGCTGTGGGCTGTACTTTGTTTATATTGCTGCTGGGGGGAGAAAAAGAACCTAAAAAACAAACAAATAAAAAGCTGCGTGTCTTAATAAAGCCAAATTCAAATGTGGGACGTACAGTAGAAAGGCACATTTTCCGATCACTACACAAGCCTTTTTCTGTAGGAATTTGCATTAAAAAAATGGTTTTGTGGCTGGAAGCAAAAAGAAAAACCAGCTTCCTGTAATGGTGGCCAGTGTGATTGATAATCTCGCTCATGGCAACAAACAGCTGAATAGAAATATAATGATGCTCCAAGCAGCAATTACTATTCAAGCAAGGTGGTGTGTGTGTGTGCACCTACCCGAATACTTCCCCCCTTTATTTCTGTTGACAAAGCAGGCGATCAGCACAATGAGAGTGAGGAGAGCGATGGCGCACATCAGGCCGATGAACCAGCCCTGGGTGGAGACTCCTCCGTGGACGCTGGCCAGACCTGGGGAGGACAAAAGCCGGTGACTTTGACACGCCTTGGCCTTTTCAATCGGGACACTTGATTGAACGTTCGAGCGTCGCCGGGGGCCTATCTGATGGCGGTGGCTCGCCGCTCGTTTGGAAGCGGTCCAATATTAATATTAAACAGCTAATCCCGCCTGTCTAATTAATCAAGTAAAATGGACGCTGTACAAATGTAATTCCTCTCGGCGGGTCCGCGCGGCGAAATTAAATCCAAGTGACAGCGGCTAGGACCACACGCTGAGGCTGGAGTCACTGCTCAAGGTCGTTTTAGTTTTGCCTGCTTTTGCTTTTCTTTTCTTTTTGTCGTTTTGAATCCCCCCCCCCATCCCATCCCACCCTCCCCTCCTCCTCACCTGTTAACCCGGTGGTGATAACGTCTTCAAATATGCTAGAATTATCAAGCCAGCTGTTGGGAATAAGGCGCACAGTGTACTCTGTCCCCGGGTCGAGCCCGTCGATGACGTGGAAGGTCTTAGAGGTGTTTAAGGCCTCTGATATCTTCCAGACACCCTCACCTGTGCAGAGGGCGACGGGTCAGGATGTGTTAGTACCGGAGACGACAGCACACGGATACTGAATTCACCAATGAAGGGACACGGAGGGCGACTACTATGCACTGTCACTAAAACTCACTCGTCACAAACTACCACAAACCACCAGAGAGACAAAAAAAACTAAAAGAGTAACGTGAGCTTACGGTTGTTCATATGTGCAATATAAAACTCTGTGTGCTCTCCTTCAGACATCCAGCTGATATTTGCAAAGCTGTCGCTAACAACTGAGCTAAAACTTAACAGGGCCGAGGCTGGAGGTGAAATGAGAGCAGGTGAGAGAGAAGGGGAGAGAAATGGAAAAGAGTGGTTAGTGAAGGACATCAGGGAGGGAATGTCATGAGGAGGAGGAAGTCGCTCTTCTCCTATTAAAGAAAGAAAGAGAACGAAAGTGCCCTTTTGTTTCCCACACTATTGTAAGGAGGCTTCAATTATGTCTGAAGGGGGGAGATTAAGATGTGGATGCTGAAATGGGAGATTAAAGGAGATAAATCAAAGAGATTTGTCAATTTTTAAATGTTCTATATTTTTAAGGCTTCATAGTTCAACTGAGAATAGTTTTGTTTATAAATTTGTAGTATTTAATAGAATACATTATTACCTTTCAAATCTGTAACTCTTAGGATAAGATATTATTACACATTACATTCTCGTCGGTCGTACTTTCACATACCTACGACTAGAAGTGTAAAATAAGACGGGCTATGTACATTTATTTCAAGGGACTGGTACATTCTCTATCTTGTAAGGGGTTGCCAAAAAAGACATACAATGCACTTTTTATTTATTTTTCCTGTAATGGCTGGTGGTGCAATATGTTTATTATATTCCTTTGGGTTAATTTCATATTTTTAAAAGCAGTCAAATTTGACGGTTTCGAGTACCTATAAATAGGGACAAATTATCAGTAGATTAATTGATGAAGCATTTAGTCATTGAAAATAGTGAAAAAAGCCTAACAGCGGTTCCCCAGGGATCAAAGTTGTTTCTGTCGATTGACTAATCAAATAATAATTTCAGCTCTAAATCTTTGTTTACAAAAAAAAACACAAAACAAAAACAAATAAATCTGAATCCTCCTTTGAAGCCAGCCATGTGTAATTTAATTCCCATTAGCAGCATGAGCCCTATGTCCTCACTGGTGACTACAGCCCCGGTTATACTCTTTTTCTTTGAAGATCCAATTACGAGCCGGCTTTAATAATTATATTTGACGTTATTTGCTTTGAAGGCAGACAGAGCTTTAAGCTTAAAAAAGGCAGAAGGGAGTTTGATCTCAGACGCGTCGTGCGGTGTCGCCTTTCGGATACCCGACTGCGAAGACAAACAATCTAATAATGCCGTGAATGATGTGCGTCATTAGTATGGAGGACGTGTGCTCTGACAGCCGCCGCCTGGGCCGGTCAACAAAACCACGATCCACTTCATTTCCCCGCGGCAGACATGCAAATCCTTCGGCCGCGCGTCTCCAGCTCAGGTGCGATGTTTGCTCAAGTGATCATTCTCCACGCGAGGACACCTGCGCCGGCCGTCCCGACCACCGCAGATGACGATGCCCTCTGACTAATGCTGATGGATTAGTCTGCGAGCTATGGTAATTCCAATCATTGGAACTACCCGATGACTTGGACTGATAAACCTCCACCCCACCTCCTAAAAAAACACTAAAAATATCAGCTGGCCGCTGTGTTTTCTCACAGCGCTCCTTCAACTTGCTATTAAATGCTGCAGAAAGCAGCTGCTCGCCCAGCAGGGAGCTGGTGTCCTGGAAGACGCCCGCTTCAAAGTCAGATGGCTTTTTTTATTTTTTATATAAGGAGTGGCCAGAAAATATTCTGATACAGGAGCTTTCAACAGCTCCCACTTATCTTAGTGTGCCGTGAATCACCTCCCAGTTTGAGCTTGCGCCTCCCCGGATCGGCCCATTATTTATTTTTCCCTCTCTCAGCTCGGATGCTGCCCTGGACGACTTCTTGTCCCCGTTTACCCAGTTGAAGATTCCATGGAAATGTCAGGTGACCGTTTGGTCAATACCCTGATGTGTACACAATCAATCGCTGACAATTAAGAGATATCTGTCCGCTTCAAGTGACTGCAATCTACAGCTTCACTGTCGGGCTGGTAAATATAGATCTACTATCTCAGGTTTCCCCGTGGTGCAGCCGAGAAATTAGAACCAGCTGTTTTCATCAGCGTGCTACGGAAGCCGATTGTCAGGTGACCAATCTTTTGAGTCTGATCTCAATAGTTTTCTTGTTCATGAAATAAGACATGTGGGGGAAAAGGTTTTGCCAGTAAAAGCATTCCACGTTTCTTCACTTTTTTTTTTGTATACAGATTTTTTTTCTTCTTCTCATTGTACAAAAACTGAACTGAAAGCATCTAACCCCGCTTTGCCAAACGCGCTCTACTTTGACGGCACCAAATCTGTTTTTTCTGCATCGGCTGTGTTGGTTTGGAGAACGCTGAAAGGTATACAAAGTGAATATTTTAAAAAAATTCCTGAGAAATATTCTTTCAGCCAAGTACCCCATAAACAGCGCAAAGCATTTTGGGTTGAAAAATATATATAATACACAGCGCTGTGCCATCATTGTCTGATTTAATATGGAATATATCAAATTCAGTTTATTAACTTATTGATGCTAATTTTAAATATATGTAAAAAAAAAAGATCTAGTAAACTTATTTTCATCATATCAATAATTTAACAATGTAAAGGGGTTGATGGGTATCTGAATAATAATAATTTCTCAAAATACTTCTAGTTCTGTGGTCTCAAACCAGATGCCTGCAGTGCGCCATGGGAGCATCAATGACACGTGTCAAATGAGGCATGTCTTACATCACTTCCAGTGAGTTTGGGCCTGACGTGTTTGTCACTATACACAGAATGTATGTAGCTGATGTTAAGAGTGCATGGAGGAATTAAACCCCACCTGAAAAACATGAATGCTTTAAGTCCTATTTAGAACATGGGGTAGTGGCGCACTTCAGCCTCTTGTGGCGGAAATGAGCATTGCAACAACTAATATTTATTTCTTTGTAAATAATTCTGGCAAAACCTTTTTTCCCCACAGATAAAAAAATGTATCGCCTGTTACTCAATCATGAACACGGTGACATTTCTTTCTCTTTCTGACCTCATAAGACTTTCGTACCATGCACTTTTTTTTTTTTTTACAAACGTGTTTTAGAAAACGTCAATCCTCGTTTTCACTGGAAACAACACACACGATATATAAACATAGCCGTATATTTAGTATTTAGCTCTTCTCTATATCCATGCCACAGTTTTCCCTGACCCGGTGGACGGATGCTTGTTGTGTCATGATGGGCTGCCGCTCTACCTATGGTGGAGCGAGTGGGTTTGGTCACTGGGGACCTTGGAGTGCTTGGAGGTGAGGGGGAAGCTGACTTGCCTGAAAAGAAAGACAGACCGTGTGGTTATCAATCGAGACAGAGCTCGGGGCGCTACGTTCTACTGTTAGCGCGCATGCTGTTTTCAGCTAAACTCTACCATTAGTAACTAGCACGTCTACTGAGAAAACAATCTGGACATTTTTTTTTTCATTTTCTATACACAAGGTGAGATGCTTCTTTCTTGTTTTCTTTCTTTTTTGACATCATTGATGGGGAGAAGAATGAATGTCTGATGCTCTTAAAGCCTCTTAAAGCATCATTTATTTCCTCAGCTTGAGCTCGACACACGAGTCTGCTGTTGTCAGGATAAAAGTCAATATTCGTTTACAGTCACTAATGAGCCCAGATTAATATGAATTTATAATTAGGTTACTCATTACCATTGCTATTAGAGAGAGGGAGAGAAGCCACAAACTTTATCTGAGAAGTTGACAATTTTCTAATGAAAGGAGGCATCAGAGTGCTCTCTGCTGATGGCAAGGTCAAACGGCTGACAAGGTCAATGATCTGCGGAGGAGCCGAGTGTTTGGAGCGTTTTAAATTCCGCACAGGAAGGAAAAATAAAACGCGTCGACCTGTTTGAGAGTCGAAAAACCCTGGTGATTTATTCAGGCCTGCAGCATCCACACCTGTCCACACATTTCTACATCTAGAAAGCATGCAACCGCTAACTTAAACGATAACAACGACTGCGGAAACATGTCGTACCAGCATACAGCAATATTTTTTTAGAAATTCATGAAAGGATGTGGTTCACTATTGCAGGTTTTAGTGACATTTCACACAAACACACGTGCAACGGCTCCACAAAAATCAATACCGTATAAAAATTAGTCCTCTTCCCTCTAATTATTTTTTGTTGTTGTTGTCTTATCAGCATGCAAATAAACAACCCCGAAGAGCCAATTCAGTTCCTTTCCGTGATTGTGAGGATTCTTCCAGTAAACACTAAGTACTCGCTTGCGGAATTCAACACCTGCAGTGTTTCAACAACAAGTGAGCCGTTTTTTTTGTTTGGCATAACACAACCTGAATGGCGCACTTGAAGCCTTTGAGGTTGCGTTTGTATCAAAACAAAAATGTTAAAATAAAAAGCGCCCAGTCATTTATTTCTGCTGCTGTTCCCGCAGTTTCCCCCGTTTCATTTCCTGTCCGGTGGCCATCAGAGCCGCCGCCCCGCAATCTCACAGGAGCTTGACTTTTGAGATCTCGCCAGCATGAAGTGCGGCGTGCCGTCCTCGACAAATGATGTGTAATTGAAAAGAAAAAGATTACACGCTGCAAGCCGGCTCATTATGATTACTTACCCGGCAACTCTTGTCGTGATTACACAATTCAGTATCAGAACCTTCAGTTTCCCCTCCTGCTCAAAGCAATTTTCTTTCTTTGCTGATTGTTTCATGGCACGCACTCTCCGTCCAATCAATAAGCACTTGCTCTCTTGTGACAGTGACAAATGAAAACCTCCACTGCCGGCTGTATGAAATTGTTTATCCACAAAAATTACTTACATGGAGATATGAAAAGCTCTGCTGCCCAGGCGTGGATCATATCCTGCTAGTTCAATGCCGTTTTGAAATAGTGCAATGGCTCCGTCACAGGCTTCTCTCGGGCATGAATGTGTTCTCAGCGCATCCTTCCCATGCCCGCCCACAAGCTCACACACACACACACACACACACACACGCGCGCGCGCTTTGCAGGACCCTCCAATCACTCACTTGTTTCCAGGGTGGTGGTGCACTCCTCGCTGACGGCCGGCCCGCAGCCCACCAAGGTGCAGGAGCGCAGGTAGAGCTTGTATTTGCTCACGGGCTCCAGGTCGCGCAGGGTCCACTTGGTGGTGTCGGGTTTGCTGATGTTCACCGTCTGCAGTGGCCCCACTTCCTCCGTGTCGTTGACTAGATGGAGAAAATACAAAAAAAAACATGTAAAGATCTATGCAAAAGTTGGAGGCCTCCCTCGACCAGTCAGGTTGCATTTTACGTCCATGTTTTTCCAAAATGTCATCCACCACTTTATTCTGTTGGACATTTGTGTGAATTGTTAGAATTAGCATTTCAATTATTGGGTTCTGAGTTGTGTGAGGTCACAATGACCTTGGACTTGAAAGAACCGATTAGGCTTAGATGGTCAAAATGGGCGTTTTGTTTAAAATATGAAGTGAAAGCTCATGTTCACGAACAGACGGACAACTCTAAAAGGTAACGCCTCAGGCCACGGCTTTCGCTGAGGCATTTAAAGGGTTAATGCTTTTGGTTAAAGCGAGCTTATGATGGCGTAAGTACTTTGTATGTAAGAGGGTGTCATACTGGGAACGTATCGGTAGATAAGAAGTACAGGGAGCAAATGGAAGGAACTAATTTGCATTCGGAAGAGAACTATTGGACTCACTTTGTACATCAAAAAAGTGTGAAATCGAGATCGAAAAAGAGTGAAATCGAGATCCGTTTTACAATCTGCATGCATGTTGCATCGTTGCTGAAAAGGGAGCGCCTATCAGCTCCAACCGCAAATCAACGTCGTTTTCCGGACCGCGACGGGCTCTTGTTTGGCTTAATACCCCGTTTTAAAAATGTGATTTTTGCATTCAACAAACAAAAAGATGGTGGCCTGCACATTGGCAACGAGAACGTACCGGCGTCGCCTTTGTCTACATTACGGTGGGGTCTCGTTTTTCACTCCCTGAAGCGCCGCACTAGGCAGGGAGGTGGCATTTATGTTCTTTGTGACAAAAAACAAACACAGCAGGTGTTCAGGCGACCTTTGCAGTGAAAGAGGTGCCACAGAAACAATGACAAGAATGTATCGGTCTGCCAGTTTTTTTTTTTTTGCCCAGACACCCCCCACTGTTATCAGAAATCAGGGATTTTTATTTTGTTGTTTCTAGGGAGTCTATTTTTGGTAAAAAAGTCCAGGCTGTTGCAGAGAAGAGGCCACGAGCATCCCATGTCGACCCTCATGGACGGATCCTTTCTCACATATCCGGAAGCACTCAGGCCTGACAGCCGGCACACGCCATCTTATAGACCGAACAGGCTGAAGGCGGCAGACTTTGGCTCTTCCACTGACTACAGACAACAGTTCCAAAATATTCTTCAGCCCTTCTCCACTGGGCCAAATATCGTTGGCCGAGTGTAGTGCGAGACGGACCCAAGACCGAAATCTTCAGCTCAGTTCAGCTCAAATGGGAAAAGAAAAACGGAAATGAATTGAACTCCCCACTGGTGCGGATTAGTGCGGCGCAAACTTCACTCGGCCAAATCTGTCGATGAGTTGCTCCGTTGTAACTCCGGTGTGGAAATGGCGCGGTGGAAAAAGAAAGATCGGCACAAATACTGTATATACGACTGCAGATAAAGCGAGAAAATCATCCAAAGAATTCTTCAGCGGATTCAGAAAACAATTGCGGTGTAAAATGGAATTTATTATTTTCCATTACAAATGAAACACTGAATGAACTTACTTTTAACCACAATTAACTTTTTAAAACATGTATAAACTTTTTTTTAATATTTATTCTCCAGTGTATTTATGTCATCCCATCTTATCTTACATGTACTTGTAATTTCTATAATTTCTACAACTAGCGCTCTCATTAGCACTTCCTCTCGTAGAGTACGTACCGACATTTTAAAGTCTAACTGAAACTGAACTACTCTGCCACACAGCAAAACAACAACGCGGTAAGCAAACCAAGCGACAGAGCGGACGGGAGTGTGAGCCCCACGTCTTCACCTGCGTGACACACTCGTGTTTGTCAAGTGGTGCGCCGATAGCTTCCGGAGAGCCGGACTGCTGTTGGTTTTGTCTGAACTGGCCCTGCTCTGCTCCGGGCTTCAGGCTGGATCAGCGGATCTCTGAGGCACCGTGACCGAGCCACCCACTCAACGCTGTGAGATACGCTCAGCCAGAATGTCCTCAGCGATGAAGAAAAGAAAACTGACTTTAACTTTTCCGTATGAGCTTAGTGAACAGTTGTTATGATTGCTATAAAGTGTATCGGTATCATGCCCATATCTACTGGGTGCAATCCTTCCACATGTATTGGCACTAGGGGCTGCGCAATGTGAGGAAAATCTTCGATAATGTTTTTGAATACCTAGATTACTTGGTGATAAACAGGTATCAGTGTTTTATAAAGGTGAGAATAGTCACACGGCTGCTATGATGCCATATACACCTGAGCAAGTTGGATACGCTACTTCATTCAGCAATAGTTTGCCAGCCGAAAGGCTTTACGCTTTGTGAATAGTAGTAATCGTAAGCCAATAGTAGTATAAAGTGTGACACGGTGGTGGTGGTGGCAGATGAATGGATCAAATTGGTGACTTTCACCCAGGAGACTGGGGTCTCAGTTCTGTTATGCTGTCAAACAAAATCAATGCAAAAATGCTCGTCGTGTTAGACAGTGTTACAATGGGCCGTCCTGTGAAAACCTGACGTGACGCTATTACGTAGCCGAGCTGAAGATCGGCCGTAACGCCGTCGCCCCCCGTCCACAAACAGCTGTGCTGCAGCTCAAGATTCCCCGAGTGTCGCCGATGACACGCCGACAGCTGGCTGCATTATCCTCAACAATCTTTCGCACATGACTTCCCTCAAGGGGATACAGAAAAAAGAAGAGAAAAAAGGCACACTTCAAAGAGCCCATCAGCTTTATTGCTGTGGTAAAATGAAAACGTCCTCTCCTGAAAATACAGCCACTTGGGCCCCTCTTGTGCGGCCGACGAATCAAACTGGGAAATGCGGCGCTAAAGATGACGTTGGAAGTTAGTCACTGGGTTCGTGGTGACTTTTGTTTGAGGGGCGGGTGAGCTATAAGGAAAATGGACTGTCCCTTCCCCCGCAGACAGGATGGGGTCAGTAAAGCCGGAACCTTAACAGACTGTGACACGGTGGCCTTGGTCAGCACTGGCTGAGCCGTGATCGTGACGCGCCGGCCCGCAGACATCACTCTGACGTGCCTCCTATACACACACTCTGATCCCACCGTGACCCCGGCCGTATTAGAGGGGCGCAGTGAATTTCCTCCCGTTGCGAGATGCTCCTACTCCACCAACACACTCATGTACTGTAAATACTCTGTCTGCATCGATACGACACAGAGATTTTAAATAACGAGGCTATTAAAGTCCACGCCGTCACGGTGTCCAAATTGAAACATGCGGTCTGCGTGTTTTTCTTTCTTTCCTTCAGAGGAAGAGGAGCACCGGGATGTGAACGCTGTTAAACACAAGTGGGGAAGAAAGCAATACATTCCATCCGAGTCAGTTAAGCATCAGGAGAAGGGATACGTACTGAGCTGATACTCAAGGAGGTACCGGGTGAGAATTCCATTAAGCTCCGATGGCGGGGCCCAGAGCAGAGAGACGATGTGCCTCTGCACATCCGTGACCCTGAAAACAGGATTTCTCTCAGGGACTGCGGGGGCAGAGAAGGCAATACAAACAGTGAACAGTCGAAATTCTGCAACCCACTTTCTTTGGTTATTATTAGACTTTCCCCCTCAGTAGTTGTGGATCAATACACCCCATGCTGTTATTCCACAATCCTACCTCCCTGCGGGGTTTTGAAGTTGAGGGGGTGGCTGCCGGGGCCGTTGCCCCGCCCGTTGAAGGTCATGACGATGAGGCTGTACTCGGAGAAGGGCGTCAGGCCCGGCACCACGCCGTGGCTGCGGTCCCCGGGGAACACCAGCGTGTGTTTGTCCCCGTAGCTTTTCTTCAAGTGCGCCAGACTGCGCAGGCGCCACCAGTTTACCTGGAGAGGACGCACAGAGTCAAACTATGTACGTGTGTGAGAGAATGCTAATCGAGTTAATGTGAGGTGTTTTTTTCTCTGTCCATGAAAACATGAAGTAAAGGAGAGACGGAAAGAGGTGAGATGAGCACACATTTAGAGCAAGGTCAGGTGCAGCTCCTTTGTCTAGAAAGCAAAGGTCTGTTTGTGAGGTATTACCCTGTAGCCTCCCAGATGTCCATGTAACTTGTCCTTGTGAACACGCGTCCAGTTGACCTTGACCACTGAGCTGTTTATCACCTCCACGGCTACGTCTTCGGGCGCGGCGGAGGGAACTGCGGAGGAAAACGCACGTTAGAATCTGGACGTTTAGCCTAGAAATGATGGCTAACTAAAGTGAACCAGTTTGATGATTTCATGACTGTAACTATCAAACTACCTACATTCACTGAACACCTATTAGGGACTGACAACGGTGGGCTCTACACAAGCTAACGTAACTTTTGAGCTAAGTGTGTGTGTGGGGGGGGGGGGGGGGGGGGGGGGGGGGGGGGGGGGGGGGGGGGGGGGGGCATTTACAAACACCACATGTGAGTGAGGACACAACAAGGAGAAGAGTCATGACCTGAGGTTACATCCTGCGGGCAAGTCCAGAAGAAAGCTAAACAACAGGAAATACAATAAGATTCTGCACGTTCCGCTTTGACCGGAAGTCGAGGTCAAAGGTCGAAAACATTTCAAAGCTTGGAAGGTAAAGGTTTCAGAGAGTCCACCCGAGTTAAGCAGAAGGGGAGAGAAGCGCTTTCTCTGTGAGATCATGAAGCGACACAAGCTACAATCGGGACCTTCAATACAGTCACATGGTCACCTGGTTTTATCCACCAGGACGTCTGACACATGTTTTCACCGCAAATAGCAACAAGAAGAGAGATGCAACTCTCCAAAGGTCTTCACAAAACACTTTGTGAAAAAAAAAAAGTATGATGATGTTATGTAAAGTAAAGTAATGTAAAGTAATGTTGTAAATATATAATATTATATAATATCGGGTTCAGGATCATTTCAAAAAGGCCTTTTCACCTGTTCTGCAGTAATAATTGGAGAAGAAAAAAACCAACACAAGAATGGATCACCAGAATGTTGTTTTTCTCACTGGCCTCTCGGGGTTCCGTAAAAATTTGAAAAGGTCCACGAAGACCACTACGGTACTCACAGTCCTCCCCCGAGTAGCCGGTCACTATCCTGGGCTCGGGACCCCAGCCCTGGTGGTTCCTGGCTTGGATCTTGATCTCGTAGGGCACAAAGGTTGGCGTGTTCGTCACCACAAACGAGTGTCTCTTCACCATGTGCTCCTTCCAGTCCTCCGCCACGTCCTGTCTCCTGTAACTCACCTTGTACTCCAAACCGGGACCATTGTGCTCAATGGGCAGCAAGGGCTGAATAATGGGAGGAAAAGAAAGCAGAAATGTGAAGGGTCTCATAAAGACATTCGCAGTTGCTTTTCACCGCACAATGTCACTGCCTCCGTGGGATTACAACGACAACCCAGTGAACTCTGGCTGGAACACTGGCAGTGTTTTATCCCGCAATCTAATAACGGAACAACTGACCTGGTCTAGCAGCAGCATGGCTTTTCTTTGATACGGGCCTTGCTAAGACGTCGCAGATGAAAAGATTTATCTGCTTTCAGAAGTCCGACCGTGAGAAATAGAATGAGATACCATTATCCGCAAAAGCAAATCATTAACAGTGGGAGAGCTCGTGAATCCAGGATTCGTGGGACTCCGTCGTGATGACAGGGCAGCCAGATAATAAGTGAAGGAGAGATTTATCTTTTTACAATAAAAGCAGAATATATTACCGTACGTGTGAAAAGATAAAGGGGGGAAAAATCATTTTCACAGCTCTTTCTCTTTTCTAATCAAAGAAAAGGAGCAGCGTTCACTGGGATTGCATTCAGAGTGATCCCTGAAAAAATATTTTTCTAAAGATCTGAACCGCAGAATAAAATATCAAAAGTGGGCTGTTTCTATTAAATTAATTCTATTCTAATATTTTCTAATATTCTATTGGTAATTGCCTATGAAGCATTGATAAAATTTCATCTCTGTTCCTTGACTTGCCAAAAGAGTAGCGGATGTGAATGACTTACTGTACAAAGGTAGCTGACATTACAGGATGTGCTTTAAGAGGATAATAAAAGACCAAACTCTACTTCTTACCTCCCAGTTGATATCCATTTCAAATGGCAAATGACCTTCGATTTTGATATTTTCTGGGTTCTTGTCAGGGGCTGCAGAAAAGAAGGAATATAGATTTTGTCGCTTTTGTTAGTGAATGAAATCTCCGGCGAAATGGGCACACAAGCAAGCGTGGTTTTCAGCAGGAGCGGAATCAATTATGTGCCGAGTCTTTTCAGGGTCCGCGGAGCGGCGGCGCTGTGGCAGCTCAAGTGGCCCAGAAGACCTTATCAAGAAGTATGATCAACAATGGGTGGGGGGGGGGGGGGGCAAAGAAGGATGGAAGCCTCTCACCTGCCGGCGGGGGTTTGTATCTCTCCGTGGACTCGCTGGGGGACCCCCTCCCCACAGCGTTGACGGCGGACACGCGGAAGCGGTAGTCCACGTGGCCGTGGAGTTTGGGCACGGCCTGGTTGTGGTTGCCAGGTACACGGAGCAGCTCCTTCCAGTTCCCCGGCTCCCACTGGCTCTCCTCGTACTCGATGATAAACTCTGTTGACAGGCAGAAAGACAATCAGAGCGGGGCCCCTCGCTGACACGGCTCTTGCCAAAAGGATTGCTTATCTAACCACCAGCTGTGCAGAAAACAAAAAAAAATAAACAAATAAATAAAGAATTCCTCAAACCCTGCTCTGAGCTTGTGTATCCCTGAGGGAGGCTAATCATAATTCATGCTCAGATGAATCAATAACAGACTCATATTGTACATGATCTATCATAGAAATCCATCACCATGCAGGATGACGCCCAAAAGCGTCATATACTCAGTGCTGTATGTACCGATACCTGCACACACAGATGCTCCATTATTATTTATTTTTTCACCTGTGGTGGAGCTGTTGTGATCGTCCCCAGGGATCCATTTCAGTTTCACACTTTTGCTCTTGTGTTCAGACAGTACCAAGTACTCGGGTGCATCGGGGACGTCTGCAAAACCATCACAACAACATGACTTTTTGAAAATCACAGACACATCCATCTCTGCGGCAAAAAAAAGGCCAACGGGAACAAATGTTCAATCAAATCAACCCCGAGAGCCAGAGGATGTGGAACGAGCTGCATCGCTGCATATTTCTTTTAAACTCTAACACGTTGAATATATCTCTTCAGAAGAAAAAAGGGGGCTGACTGTCGAGACACGGCAGTGAGCTAATAAAGCCGCGTGCCTGCGTGTCCACGCTCTGCTCGGGCTCCCGTGACATATCGATCCCTTTATGAACGCCTCATACATAAATGTAGCACCAGGGGTCCCTGATCCTTTTGTCCCCCGGAGCCAAGGTATTGGTTGTTATTTGTTGGCTCACCTAACACCATGAGCAGCATCGAGGCCGCGTCCCGGTCCACCGGGGTTCTCGCCACGCACGTGTACACGCCCTGGTCCCTGTGGCTCACGTTGAGGATCTGCAGGATACCGTCCTCCACAAAGTATCTGTGTACAGAAAAGGATGGAGGGCGCAGTATTGATTGACAAAACTGGAGAGCAAAATTCAGCTGGGATTGAGTCTGAAACACTCTAGAAAGAAACAATAAATAAATGCAGCCTCCTACCTTGAATTCTCAGTGTGGTTGAGGCTTATCGCCATATCGTCTTTTTCCCACAGGAGCTCAAAGTCGTTGCTGAAGGACTTGTCGTACTCCACGAGGCATGAGAGCTGGGCCGTGGTACCTATTAAGATCTGCTGGTCCTCCTGGGCCGCCACTATTCTGGTGGGATCTTCCATAGGCGCGACCGTGTTAGTCACATTTCAAGGACTGCGAGCCACAGCGAACACTTTTTACAAGAATAACAAAAAGCTGTTTACCTTTCACGTAGAGCATGGCGTCGACGGCGGACGAGCCCTCCGTGTTTTTGGCTAAACACGTGTACTGCCCCGCGTCGTCCTTCTCGGCGCCGTAGATCTCCAGCGACCCGTTGTCGTGAACGGCGAACCTCGGCCCCTCCACGGATTCAGGGGAGTCGTCTTTGCTCCTGGTTGGACATTCAGAAGGAAGTTCAATTACAGCGCCTTTTGATTCCAAATTAAATTTGAACACAGCGGCGGACCTGACTGGACAAACACGCACGCTGTGAAAGTCTAAAAGTGACAAGGTTACTGAAAAGCAGCAGGTCACCGATGGAGAAACAGGCGTGTGTGTGTGTGTGTGTGTGTGTGTGTGTGTGTGTGTGTGTGTACACAGAGGGGGCCGGGTGCATCCAGTGGTTGAGATCTACTGCTCTCTGCTGGTGGATGTGAGGAGGAGCAGGCTGCACACTCACCAAGTGATGATAGAAGGAGGAGAGCTGAAGACCGAGCAGTGCATCATCGCTCCCTTCCCCTCCACCGCAGAGTAGTCCTCCCCCTCTTTGGTGAGAATCATGGGGGCCAGATCTGTAAGAGGCAGAATCTGATCATCAATCTGAGGTTGTTCGGCAAAGCAGGAGGATTTGCCCTGATGTGGAAGAACCACCATGGAAGGACCCTTAACAACTGTTCGACTTTCAGAAGAAGAAAAAAAACGGCGAAGAAGGAAAGGAGGCAGATCATCGGGGGCTAAATGAGGTGGCGGGGCTGTTAATTGTCGGCTCCTTTTTTTGTGTCCCCAAAATAAATAATACTTGGCTGTCAGGTTGTCAGCAATGTGCAACTGCAAATAAATAATTAAATGAAATCAAAGACGAAAACAATGGAATAATAAGTAAGCCGGGCTCGTTTGCTTATCAGTTGTAGCCAAAGCCTCCTATTAAAATGCTCTGTCTCTCCTAATTGTTTACAAAAGCAGCCGCTGGGACTTAGCATTCAGAGACTGTCCAGCTTTATTAACTCCTGTGTCACCGAGAACAAACTCCGCCACATTCTGTCTTTTCTGTTTATCTGCACTTGTAAAGCAGCACATGTTTGTCTTATGGCCCTGAAATCAGTATGGAATTGGAAACTTGTTAGCATATAAATGGCAGGGAGCTGAGGCTTGTTGCTCCACGGGGAGAACCGCCAGGGCCCGAATGACGGAGTTACAGCTTGTAGACAGCCTTCCTTTCTTTGGGCTCCTCGCTGCTTTATGGGCACCTGCCAACATCAGCGCCGGCTCGACACATCAGTCAGCAGCACTCTCCCGGTGACTCGCCGCAAAGTCTGACACTCGCTCGCAAGCGGAATCTTTGGATCCTGCTTCTTTCTTTTTTTTTGGGACGGCGAAATGTAAAGTGCCGACTGGCTCGAGTATGCTGCAGCACTTACTCATGATCATGATGTTTGCGTTTGACAGGAGGGTCCCGTGCTTGTTGGAGGCCTCGCACTGATAGACGGCGCTGTCAGACGCTTTGGCGTTGTGCAAAACTATGGTGTCATCCAACACCTTCCTGTTGGCTGCATGGGACCCTGTAGAAAATAACAACAACAACAAAATCACAGACCGGTTTAGATCGTCACCATTCACGCCGTAGCTCTGTTTGCTCTAAGGCTGCTCCAGTAGGGCAAAAATATAAATATATTTAACACGATGCATTTATCGACTCTGTAAAAGTAAAAAAAGTAAAAAATAAACATAGTCTAGATATGAACGGTGATGACACAGAAAAAAAAAAGTAACACTCCCAAAGCCCGATAACAAGACAGGGTCCCTCAGGAGAGGGCACAGTGAGCACCAAGTCGTAAACAAAATTTTGGGTCATTAAGAAATGCTTACCGGACAAATTAATGAATTGGAAGCACTGTGTAAAGGAAAAGGGGTGCGCTGGATTTATAACATAAGACAAAATGGAATGCAAAATAGTAAATTTTGTATGTACTATTAATTAATAATCACCCAGCCCACGCATGTACATTAAAGTCTGAAGCGGTGGTTAGACCTGTCTGGTTGGACTTAAATATGGTTCTCACTCTAAACACATGAACTAATAATAAATGAAAGCAAACAAGACAATCAGTAGAAAAGTTTGAAACGGTGAAAGACGGACTGACCCTGCAGAGGTTCGCCGTTCACGCTCCACTTAATCGTCGGCCGAGGGGTCCCGTCGGCGTTGCACTTGATGAGCACGTCGGAGCCGATCATACTGAGCTGGCTCTCGGGCTCTGCCACCCACTCCGGAGGCTCTGGGAACACACAATCAGCGTGGCGTTATCACACCGATGAGTGCCGCCGCCAGGAAGACACTTAGACGCTCGCAGAGAGCGGACACAATCACGGGAACGGTCGGCCGACACACGGTATTCAGTACGAGGGGCCCCGCTGCACATGCTGCATTCGAGGGGCTCTGGAGGCGCTGACAGACACGAGAGGCCCTTCAGCTGCCTCCTGTCTCACCGGAATCCTTGAGCGCTTTGAACGGATTCTGTGCATAAGAGTGCATTTGCACATACGCCTCCGTATTAATAAAGTCAGCAGAGAGAAGATTTACTTAGACGCTGTACTCATGTACGATTCTGAGGTACTTGTACTTGAGCAGGTTGTTAAAGATGAACCCACCGGCTTCCAACCCCGTGAGCGCTGATGTGAAAACCGGTGTCTCCTTGGATTTCAGTCATCAGCTCTTCAGACACTTCTCCCCCGCTAAACTTCTCATGTTCAATGTTTCACAGAGCAAAGATGAGAAGAAAGTCCAAAACATGAATACAAATGGTTGTATCAAAACAGAGCTTTTTCTTCTGTCCTGCCCATATGCATCATCAGACTCATCGTGTGACCCTTTGGTGGGGCCTGACCCTTAGGTTGGGAACCACTGGACTAACGGTTCATTGTGGAAAACCCTTCAGGAATTATAACAGTCCAGTGTTGCTTACACATTGATGCGTCTGTATTAAAAAACATAAACATTTCGTCACAAAAGATTTTTTTTTACTTCTTCAATTAGCTGATAATGCTGCTGTACCTTTACTTCAGCAAGCATCCGAGTGCAGGACTTGTGCTTGTCATGCAGTATTTTTACATTGTCACGTTCATACTTTTACTTCAGTAAAGGATCTGAGAACTTCTTCCACCACTGAACTTAATATATGAATACACGACTGCTTCTTCAAACAAAGAGAAGGTCCCTCATCAGTCTATTATTCAAATGACTTGACTCCTGAATTGGTCTCAAACACGTCGGGCATGACGACGCCACTGTGGCCCTCGCGGCGCGGCGCCGTTACCTTCCACCGCCAGCATGAAGTAGTGGATGGCTTCTCCCAGCGCGTTCTTCGCCTTGCACATGTACTGCCCGTCGTCCTCCTGGTCCACCCTCGGCACAATCAGCAGCTTCCCGTGATTCTCCAGTGTGGCTTTGACGGGGAGCTGATGACCCATCTTCACCCACTCGACCTGCGGAGTTGGACTAGAGAGAGAGAGAGAGAAAGAAACAGGGGCAAAGGGCGAGTGATGAAACTACGTATCAAAAAGAGTGTGGTGAAAGAGCAAAAAATGTGGGACAAAATAATACTGGAGCGTGTCGGTAAAAGAGTTACTTACAATCCCTCAGCAATACACTCCCATTTCAGATCCTCTCCTTTGACCAGCCGTGTCTCTGATCTGACACCAGAGGGCGTCAGGAGAGAGGGTCTTCTCTCAAGGATTGCATTAGCTGAGGACGCATGGCAGAAAGCAGACAGCTACATTTGTATATATTTATACACACACCACACACACACACACACACACACACACACACACACACACACACACACACACACACACATCTAGTGCAAACAGCTGTTTACAGATGATGCACAGCTAAAGTGTGTTTTACTCTAAAAACTTTAAACTTACCAGCTTCGGGACTCATGCCACTGTTTTCTGAAATGGAGGGTGGGTGAGACATGAAAAATAAATTAAAAAAAGACAAAAAAAAGAGAGAGACAATGAACACGAGGACAGCGTGAATCAATGAAACACATCACAGAGATCAAACCACAACATGAAACCGAGGGGATGTGTGTGACACTTGTGCAGTCGTGAATGCGGCGGCGAGCCCGTTGGAAACGGCCGGCGCTCTGAAAACAAACTCGTGGAGGGGATCAGTGAAGGGACACCTACTCGTCTTCACCACGACGGACATGGCGGTCTTCTGAACGATGGTGCGTATTCTCGGGAAGGCAGCAAAGCAGCAGTAGTCCCTCCGGCTGTCCTTCTCCTCGGCGTGGGAGAAGTACAGGTCTCCGTTCAGGCCCATGGAGACCCTGTCGTCCTGCTCGATGTGCTGCAGGTCTGAGCACAGGACACACAACGAAACACTAGTTTTAATATACTCAAGCACTGGACTGTACTGTGGTACAATATCCAGGTACTTCTTCTTCATACTTCTACTCCACTTTATTTCAGAGGGAGAACTAGATTTATCTGTCTGTGTAGTTACTGTTAGTCACTTTTTAGATTAGGATTCCACATACAAAATAGTTAATTAATAGCTAGGTTCATAAAATATAGTGCATTTTTTATGGTAAAAAAAAAAAGACCAAATATACAAATTAGTGCAACAGAATTCAGTTTTTGTTCTTCTTTCGAACCCAATTCATGATCTCACCACCCCTCAGATGTATCTGACCATGGGGAGGTGGCATGGTTCTTCTTATTTGTTGTTGTATTATTTAATATCATTTTTCTTATCTTTTCCCCCTTTTGTTGTTGTTTGTTTGTTTCTCTCTTTAAATTGAGGTTTATAAGCCCACTTGTTGAATCTCTCCGACACATTTTAGTCTTTCATTTCATGCAGTCTTCTCATGTTTGTGCAAAATGAAAATAAAAGTTCAGCAGGTGAGGAGAACTCGAAATAAACCTAAAAACAGCATGTCCTGGATAAGAATGAAAGGGCGTACTGTTGCAAAAATAAACTTGTATTTCAAAATAAATTGCACATACGTCATCATTGATTTATCATAAGTATGACTTACTGATAGTCATCCAGTAGATCTGGAGTGGAGGAATGCCTTTAGGTGGATCACACTGTAAAACAAAAGCCTGGCCTTCCTCCACCACGACGGGGTCAAGTGTTTCTTTCGGAAACTTCGGAACATCTAGCATAAACAACAACAAAAAGAGAAACATGAATTAATCAAATATAGGATGCAGTTCTCTTCTACTCCAGGAGATGGCAGTCATATCATTCTGGGATTTAGAGGGAGGCTTTGTATCATTCAGTCACTTTGGGATTTCTTTTCACTTTGTGGCTGTCAACGCTGAAGCCCAGCCAAATGCACTTTTCTTTGAGAATGTACTGCATGTACTGTGTTAGGGAACAAAAATTGAAAGAAAAAAAAAAATATATATATATATATATATATATATATATATATATATCAAAGGATATTATGGAGAGGCTAAATCACACTCAGTGTTTTATTTTTGGGGTGGAGAGCTCAGGGAAAGCCCTCAATGACTTTCTGCCCCGTCCAATACAAAGAGGTGCTCACAATGGAGAGGTGCAGCCATTACACACGACTGCTGGCCCTGAATCACTTTGAAAGCACTGTAACAGAGCACCACACACACACACACACACACACACACACGCTACTCACGGGGCACAATGAACTCAATCTCCTTCGATATGGCGGTCCCCAGCTTGTTTGAGGCGTAACAGCGATAGGTTCCCTGGTACTCTGTAAGGTTCCCATTATTGGGTATCACAAAGGTCCCAGAATTCTCCTCTTTCATCAGCCGGGGGTCTAGAGAGGGGTCGAATTCCTGGCCATTCTTCGTCCATCGGAATCTACATGGAGAAAGACGGTATTGAAAAGTCAAGTCCCTTCAGCCGAGGCGGCTCATTTTCCAAACCAAAATGCAAACTGTTGGTGGAAAACTGTTGTTGTTGTTGTTGTTGTTGTTTGTGACTGGTGTCAGGGCAGACGGGCGAGGCTTGGTACTCACTCTGGCTCGGGGTTCCCTTTGGCTTCACACGTCATGGGGAAGCTCTCGTCAAACGGGAAGGCGATGAGAGAGCTGGGCGACTGCGCTGTGATGGTGGGCAGCTGCTCAACTGGGCGACAATCACAAAACGAGCAACGGGAAGGTGAGAGACACACAACACAGGCCGGGATGCAGAGCTCCTTTCAGAAGCATCGAGTTCAGTGTGATACTAGGGGGCAGTGGTTCCCAACGTTTTGTTGCTTGTGACCCCCCCCCACAGGTTGTTTAGCCTCAATGGTGATGTTGCATTTGTGAAAACTTCAACTGAAGAGTAATTTTTACTTTTAAGAAGCTTAAAAATAGTGAAAGTGGCCAGGGTTTTATACGAAATACGCAAAACAGTTGTCTCTCTTTCTTTCTCCGCCCTTTAACTATCTTGTGACCACTTGGGTTCTTCTCGGGGCCCCTTGGGTGGTCTTGACCCCCAGGATCAGGGGCCTTCTCTGGCGGCTCAGAATGGGCCTTTACGCACCATAGTAAGCATGATCGACCCCCGTCCAATAAAGGCAACAGAAATCTGTGCATTTTGCTGTTATCTCTGGCCACAATTTTGTTTATCATGCTCGAGTAAATGGAACCCATGAACAAGCCAAAAAACCCTACGGGCTACGAACCAACAATTAAAAAGGTGCATGCCGCCACCCTCTGTCCCGCCAGCTATGTGGAGATGCCAGTTTGGGAGCCGGCTAGTGCTAATGGGAGCTGTGATCCCGTTAGCACTACGGAGCTTCACAGCGGATCGTTCAGGCCCAGCCGAAACAATGCAGCTTAGCTGGCTTATCCGGCCAAAGCCGCTAGTGGATGAGAGGGGAGTAGACTGCAAGAAGTCGTATTTAAATTTCTGTTCATCTTGTTCAACAGTTGTTTGATATGGTGATTTTTTTTCTCCTTTGGCACTGACTACAACATCTTCGGAGGGGGTGGAGGCGCCAAAAGAAATTCCTCCATTCAGGAAAAAAACACCCCGAGGTTGGGAACCACTTTGCTATGATGTTTACGAGTATATGTCTCCACATACATAGTTGATGGTTTGCCTTTTTGTTTTGTTAGATTTGTTCTATTTGGTCTTGAAGCATGGAACAAACACAACACGATGGGTATGAACAGCACCGTGTGACCGGGCTGTGGAGGTGAAACGGGGACATGCCGTGAGTCCTACAAGCTATAGGATGCCACGCGCTATGGAGTCCATGACGGATGACACATGAGATTCAGAGCCAACACATATGGCTGCGAGCAAAGCTGCCGCTGTGCTCGACGGCGAGCCAAGGAGATTAACAGACGAGAGCAGAGGATGTCACTAACACCAGCGCCGGTGCGGCAGAGCGAACTTACTGTTTATATGAGCTAAAACTACAAAATCCGTGGCAGCAGGAGGGGGGGGAATAAACAAAGCAAAACAAAAACAGTCAGCGGTTTGTGAATAATCTCTTTATGTCACAGGTATTCTCTACATAAACCCTTTTAAAAGCACACACATGAGTAATGGAAAAACAGAGAGCTGAATTAAAACAATACTCTGACATCAAAAAAATACTTCTGCCTTGTCTGAAAACCTGTTTGAACAGTTCTTCATCGGGCCCTTAGATATTTCTGAATAATTCAGAGGGATAGGTTTGATATGCGTTTCCAAGGAAACTGGGGCTCCAACACAAAAGAAACACACACATAAAAACACACAGCCTCAAAGTAGAGAGTAGCTGTAAATATATTCCATTCACAGAATGCTTGATGATAGTAACAGTCCACCGTAGTGCGATTCATCTGCCTCTAAATTATTCGACACCTTTTTTTCCTGCTAAAAGCACTTGAAGATAAACCAAGGACAAGCTCCCCTCAGATGAGCATTAACCATTCTGAGACTCCTTTTGTAAGAGTCCTGTCCTTTGCATACTCGGCTGCGTCTTCCCGCTTCACAAATGGCCCGCCTTGAAGAAGCTTTTAACGTGCGTTTGATGATTAAGTGTCTGTGAAACGTCAAACAGCAACTGAAAACAGCAAATCTTTTATTATTAATCTAATATAGATGGATGTTTTCAGAGCCCTTTCAGAACTAACATGAGGTCATCAAGGGTTTTGAGTTGACATTATGATTTGACTGAATGTGCTGCTGAGTGTTTGCTCATATCCTGATGACATTTGTTTAGAAACTTAATTTGATGCGTTTAGCAGACTTCCCAGCATGCATTTGCAATGAGGGTTAAAACCATTGAACTAAGTAATGGGCATTTTGGACACACCCTGTGAAAGGGTTTAAGTTCTGGGTCGAATTACAGGAAACTCGAGGACCGGACAACGCCATGGTAGAGATCTGTCGATCACAGGGTAGCCCCGCCCTAAAGCGTACTCTGATTTATGATCTATATAATAAACTCATGTTTACAATGTTTACTGATGGAATACATCAAGAGAGAAGTAGAGTCATTTTCTCATAGACTTCTTTACAACCAGAATTATTTTTGCAACCGGAGCAGAAGGTGGCCATTAGAAAAGATGCAAGTTTGAGGCACTTCCCCATTGGCTTCACTTTTCAGACCTGGATATTGGGTAAAATTCTCTAGCAGCCCTTCTTACATGATGTATTTTTTTAATTTTTTTCACAAGATCTATCCAAAGACCAATAAATAACTTAAACTTCAAATTATTCAAGTAGAGTTCAGTTGACTGGTATTTTGAGATCAGCAAGAAAAATTTCAAGCCAAGTGTACAAGCAATCATATAAAAGGGGTCCGCTAACTCAAATTAGGAAAAACAGACTTAATGAAGGTCTTCAGTCGCCCCTCCTCCATCTTTCCTGATCATTAATTTTATATTTCCAGATATCTTTCTCTAAGTTTGTGTCTCCACTTAAACATGACATTTTTAATGCTGACAAACAAAATTCCCATTCACTTGCATTAATACAAAAAACAAACTCAACAGCAAAGTTGTCTTTGCAGAAACAATGTCCCCTATTTCTTTGATAGAACTACCCTGTTGACAGTAGCAGACATTGAAACAAATGAGAACCCTCCTGCCTCATCCAGGACCGGCACTCACCCTCCAGCGGGATGTCGATGGCTGTCGTCACGTGAAAGGCACAAACGCAGGTGATCAAGGCCAGCGCGGCCACCGACCCCGGGCTCCTCTGCTGCGACCTCATGGTTTCTCCTTGGATCTCGGGAGTCCTCAACAAAACGATTGGTGTCTCTCTCGCTCTCTGTCTCTCTCCTACTCGGTCCTCAGTGCATTTCCTTGGCGCGCTGAAGATGCGGTACCTGTAGGGAAGCACAGACGGAGGAGGCCTCATGAATCCACCCACGCGCTGGCAGACGGAAAAAGGCAAACCCCGAACACAACAAATCCACCGAATTGCACATTTTTCACATTTGCATCCAGAGGGACTCTTGCTCTGAGCCAGTTCAAATGTTGCTGCGACAAAGAAATATTCACATAAAGGACTCCCATCACCCCCTTCCCCCTGGGACGCAGCTTGTTTTGTAGTTTGATGTCGCTGGAAATGTGAAGCGGAGGTTGTATTATTATTTTTTCTCCGTTTGACAATGGAAATAAAGAAATAAAGAAACAAAAGGGGCCTGTGGATTTATTAATGCATGGCAGATGTTCAGCATTAGTGTGGGGTGGTGGGTTTGGAGGCGGGGGTGGACAAACCAAGATTCAAATCAAAATCACCATCAAAGTTTGGATACTATTCGGCCGATTTAAATCGCGGCGCTGTTTTCATCCGTGCCTGCATGTTTGCGATAACAATGATTCAAAGAGATTAACAATGCAGCTACACATTTGCCCCATTATTGGAGCAAACGGGGTGCGAGGCATAACCGGCTCACGTAGTTAACAGTCAGTGAGAGTACGCTGTCTGCACTCACACACTGACAGGCCTCGGAGCACTGGATCATTTTCCAGCTAAGAGACCAGAGTCTAGGCCATAATCGGCGCATGATCGGTCCAGAGTGCAGAACTGGAGGGGGGAGGGGCGATACGGCGAGGGGAGCGATGTATGGGAATTTCAGTGTCGGCGGCTACACTCTGGGGTGTCAGTTCATTAGTCTTCCTCGTGTCGGCTGGAGTAATTAGCTGAACAGCTACAGCAAACACCATAATAGCACAAAGAAAGAATAGGGGAGGGATGGCAAAAACGTGAGAGAGTTTGAGAGAAATCCCAAAGCTGGTGGGCCGGAGGGAGTGTTGCTGCTGGTCATGCGAAACAAGAGTGGTTTAACATGCAAGGGGCATCACGCCGATGGAGAGCCAAGCAACTGCAATTGCTCTGTTAGTGTTAATAGGGCATCGAGGCGTGTGTGCTGTCAGGCAGTAGAACCAAGACATGCACAACAGCTGGTGTGCAATCAGCCAGCTCTGCAATGTCTAGAGAAGAGTGGCTGTTCACAATAGTGCGTGAATCCAACTATGGCTTCTTTACTTGCTGCCCTAAAGTCCTGTTGAAACGCAGGTTTGAGTGTCTTCAGCTTCTGTACCGTCCCCTGTACCCCCATTAACGCGGAATATTTGAGTTCCTTGCCGTTATGGTTAAGAGAATTATGATCGTTTCTTTCGCCCCGTAGTCACCAAAAGTAAACACTGGATCCATTTTTCGCAAGACATCATCTTCTTCACAACAACAACATTCCGATAAAAAAAATGACGTTTTTCGAACTCGCAAATGGAGAGGAAATGTGGCATGCTGACAATGTGGCTGTTAGATGTGTAAATATCTCATTCGCAAATGTTAATACGTTGCTTTCATCCATCAGCACAACATTCACAACACTTCCAAATAAGAGGGGGATGACCACACACACTGAAGAGACAGGAAGTATCGTTGTTATGATATATATATATATATATATATATATATATATATATATATATATATATGTTGATGGAAGGATGTAATGATTTTTTTTATGTTAGAATCGGTCAGTACTTGTTTGCCTTAAGCATACGTACTATTTTATTTTACAAGATAATTGTTTGCATAAATTGTGCAATAGTGGCACAATAGAACCGGGGATGTGATCTCAAAGGGTCAAAAAGAGCATTTTTCATTTAATCTCTCCTTTTTAGAAATTCAATAGGAAACACTGAGGTCAAACTCCTGTTCAAGGGATGCAATTAAATAACTGACCACAGGCCAACAGAGTCGATTTCATTCATTCCGCGAAGATCTGTTTCCAGATGAACGTGCACTCTGAACTTTCCGTCCATGCATCATGTTAATGGTATTAACTCAATACTGGCTTTCTGAACCATTGTGACCCCTGCCCCACCCACCGACACGGCTCGAGACTCTTGAGTGTGCTGTACATTATATAAACCCAATCCGCTCAATCACAATTCAGGCCTATTGACTTTATTCCCAACTGAAGATTGGAGTCTCTGAGATATAAGTCATTCTGAAAGAAGAAGAAGAAATGCCTGAGGCTTTCCTTTGTTTTCATTTTTTCCCAGACATGGTGATTTATGTTACCAAACAACAGATACAAATCAAAAAGGTAAGAGCTGTGTGCTAATTGGCTTGTGCTTTCTTGGGAAGATTGGCCTGGTAAAGAGGAGAGGGAGTGGGGAGGGGGTTACAATCCCCACAAGGCATTGTTTTCTCATTGTCCTATTGTGCTGGACAAAATCCTTTAATAACCCAACAGCACCTTAGATGGATTACATTGCTCAAACTGTGCTCGGGCATTTGCCTTCTGATTTAATTTGTTCTCCCCTCGTTAAACATTTATTGAGAACCAGCTCGGGCCATCTGGTTGAAGCAGGTCCGCTCTCGGGGTTTAACTGCTGCAAGCGCTGACGTCTACATTCATGGGGTACGGTCCCTACCGGACCCATATGATGCACACGAGAGGGGCCCCCCATCAAGATCGCCTGATTTACAGACGGCAGGCGGTTCCTAATCCCCGCCCCTTTCAGCAGCGATCCCGCCAGCCTGAGATTGATGAAGCTGGCATGAGGTTAAAAGCTGCTCACTGTGGGAAGGCCAATATGAACCCTAACCTTAACTTAGCCAAGGCTCAGAGGGGACAGAAGCTCTGCGGTGGAGGGGGCACAGAGAGGGAACTCAAGTCAAGTGAATTCTCCTGCGGCACTTTAAAGCTTTCTCTGGATGACAGATGTAGAGCAACTTGTTCCCTGTCGTCAACAACAACAACAAATCACTTTTGAATGTAGACCAATTTGGTACAAAGGCATTGTAACCTAATTTTTCCCATCATCGTTTAAGTGTAACTTTGGTATTGTTTTAACTTGGAGCCTATTTCCCAATGTGTTTGTGCCTAATGTACTAATGTGAATAACAATTCTTCAAATTTCAGTATTGAAGGAGAATGCCACAGTCGAGAATCGGGCCGCAATGTAATCCTATGGGGCAATCCCTCACCATCAATGTACGTCCACTAAAAGTGCTTGTTTTCTCCACCGACAGGCTCAGATTGTTAATATAAGTGTCTGACAACACTATGGCCACCCCACAGAAAGCCTTTTTCTTGTTTTTCAGTCCTACCAAGTCTCGCTCAAGGAGAAGTCTTGTTCTAAAATCTCACATAGCATCCAATTCGTTGAAATCAGGGAAATATTCAGTCACGACCTTGAAAATCTTCTCTCAGCTACTCTTTCTGATCTCCAACAAACTCTGTCAACACCGACACCTCTCTCCAACTCTCGCTCACGTTTCCACCTTCCGGCAACAAGATTTCCAAAAGAGACTTCCACTACAGGGAAACTTGATCAGAAACATTACCTTTTGCTTTTTTTTCAAACTTCCAAATTTCCCAAATCCTGTCATGAACTCCTTGCTCAGTCAATAGCTTCACTTTAAAGCTGGGTGCCGCGGCAACAAAATTGATGGAGCTAATTTTCTTCATAGCAGTCAATAAATATATATAAGAATTTATATTTATATATTTATTCTCTTCATTCATATATATATATATATATATATATATATATATATATATATATATATATATACACACATTTTCATATGAGCTAAAAGATTCTCTTCATTTAATATTTCTAAATCGTTTAATCCCACAGCGTGATATGTTTAAAACCAGGAAGTTTGTACCTTGGGTCAGTTTTCTACCAGTTAAAATCTCATGTTCAACAACATCTGTTGGTGCCATTTGCTGTTAAAATAGCAAAAATAGTTTGTTGTGTCTGCTAATGAAGTGACAACACAACAGTTCCAGGTGGTTGCGAGAGTGTCGTTCCCTGGGCGGGTCTAATTGCTGGTTTGCTCTTGATTTAACATGTAGTTTGTGGTATTTCCTGTTTTAGCTACCAGTAAACATCCCCAACCTGATTCTGTTTCATGTTGGCCTCTCGCAGCTGATAGGAACGGTCTCATCAATGAGTGTGGCTCCTGCCTTGTTTTTCACAGTTATTTACACTAAAAAGAGTTTACCTCCGAGGAAGCACTCGCTTTTCTTAGAGAAAATACTCTATGGCTACTACTGTGATATATATATATATATATATATATATATATATATATATATATATATATATATATAGCTTTGCCCTACTTCACCTCAGTTTTCTTTTGAAGAGACTTTCAGCTTTCCTCAACCTAGTGGAGGCTGTGTCCCCTTATCGTTGTGCAGCTTCCATGGACTTTGGCACACTTCTGCGGTACAGTTGGCAAGCTGCTCTCCGTTTCTTGACTCGTACGGTGCGGCCATCTGGCGCGGCGCTACACCTTAACTATGACCCATGAACACATTCACAAGCATATAAAATGGAACCCGCGCTGGAAGGATGGCATGGGCAAGATTTCAAGGAAATTAATGGCACAACAACGAGCCGTTTCCTCGAGCATTCCGCGCACTTGTGGATGTGTTGTCTAGTAACGGGGTGGGGTCCAAGCGCAGCCATTCAAAGTTCACTGCAGTAGGCTGTTGAGCCGCCACCATCTGCTGCTCTCTCACACAAAGACAACAGGCGGAGACGTGTGGGCCTACTGTAGTTTAATGTGCAAGCCTGTAATAGGATTAAGCAGATCCTCGTCTTGTCAGGCTGGATTAAAAATATTCTCTCCGATAAAAGACCTGAGACGGGGGAAGACGGCAGCCCGCTCCCCTCGACAGTCCCGATAATGCCTCCACACTGATTCCCATTTGATCACTCCAGAACAATTAAGACAAAAGGCCGAGCTGATTAACACTAAGCGCCGATTGACTCGCGTTGCCTCTGATGTGCGTAGTAATGAGCGCAGTTTCTCCGCTCATCGTTTTTGCTCTTTTTTTTTTTTTTTGCTGCAATCAATAGCTCATTTAGCTTGCAAGTCAGACGGTCCTGCATAGTGCTCGCACAAAGCTCTTGTAAGTGGCAAATTTATAAAAAATGTTGACGGCGAAATTAATTTCCCTCTGTGTTCAGACTAGATTTAGTTTCCCCCCACTTCAGTATTTGAAAGAGATTGCATTCCGGCCTTTGTAAACGATTCACGCGATCCACGTTCTACTTGCTTGGCCATGCGATTCATCTATTATTGAAATATCAGTAGAGGGAGGGGAAAAAACAAACCAGAAACAAGTCGCTAGATGAGATTAGGAAGTGGGAGGAATATTAGATAATATGCTTGCGTAATTGAGATTTAGCTCGTTCTCTTACTGCACATAAGGAAGCACGGCGGTTCAATTACCCCGGCATTAATATTTCAGGGGTCTGTGGCTTTAGCAGGATGAGGGGACTGGGGATTGGAGCCGGGTGGAAGGGGTTGGCAGGAGGCAGGTGGAGGAGGCGGTGGTGGGGGAAAGCTCCTAGGTGTGGAGGAATGAGGCTCAGTCGGGAACGATATAGAGCAGCCGCACTGATGACCCCCCTCTGTGTTCTATATGAACTAATAAGCACGACCCAGGATGAACTCTCCCCACCGGGGGAGATGCACCACGTCTGACCTGCAGCGACCCCGCAGAGCCTTGCGCCTCCACACGCGGTATACTGCAGCGGGACGATCATGAACAAGTGATTGTATGATGCAGTTCACTTGAAATCAAATGCACAAACAACTGAAGAGGTTTCCAACCACTAGAGGTTTCCGTCTTGTCAGTAATGGGCAATTTTCTAAAAGCTTTTCAGTTTGTTTTTTCCCCGAACAAAGAGCAATGAGACTCCCGGGCGCCTAATTAGCTGCTCTCTTGTCTGTTTGAAAGCTTGCGTTTGTCTGTTTAAAAATATGAAGTTGTGCACAGGCTAATCAGGCCATACAGCAGTGAAAGCTGTACTGAATGAAACCTCCACATCAGGGCCGGGCGATGAAACCAAAAGATGTCACGACACAATCTTCCAAAAGCGCAACATGAACAGCTGATACGCTGTAGCCCCCCGCCATCGCTACTGTTGTGGCTGTAAATTATACAAACACCCCGTGCGCGAAATGACTCGCTGCAGCAATAGCATCTGATCAATTCTGTAAATTATAGACCATAATTAATAATAATTGTAAATTATGAACCATATTTAACCTTTTTTCTTTAGTTTCTTTGGTGCTCCGAAAGAGTTTGTTTCATGTCAGTATGTAAATAAATGCACATTTACAATGCACATGTTGGTGGCCTTAGTTAATCGATGAATATGTGTTTTGCAATGTCAACACAATAATTCACTCACTCAATTCCCACATGTAATGTCTCTATAATGAATGCAAAGAGGGAGGGGGAACCAATAAAAATGTGCTCCCCCCGCAAAACAAACAACGGCCAATTGAGCATTATCATTATTTATTCAGTGCTCGTCTTCTCTATGCTGATTAAAAACACTCAAACTGATCACAAGACTTGATAATAAATCAAGCAGAAGGTATGAGCTACTGTTTGTAGACCAAAACTGCATACCAGGTGCCGTCAGAGTCCTCACTTTGAAACTGTTAATATGGTGAAAGCAAAAAAGAAAAAAGAAAAAAGAAAAGGGTTTCCGAAAGTGCACTGCACCTGTGCCTATCACAGCTTACGGCTTTTTTTTCCTCTCTTTTTCCCTCTGATCTGCTCTCTTTGAAGTCCCACAGGAGTGGGCCCTTGCCCAGGACAATAATCACATTAGTGTGTGATCCTCGGCGAGTAGCCGGCAGAGAGATGAATTCGCAAGCCGGACTGCATGGACCGGAATAATATTTTGTGTGAGCTAACACAGCGTGCTCTGCTCCGCATGCATTCGCCCCGTCTGACTGATGCCGGCAATTTCCCCAGACGAAACTGTGAAACAGCAAGACCGATGATCGATGGCTCTTGTACACACACACACACACACACACACACACACACGCACACACACACACACGCACGCACGCACACGCACGTGCACACATATATATCCCAAATCCTCACCTCCATCAGACCCAGAAGGAATTTATTTTCCGCCAAACAACCAAGAATTTCTGATGTCCCCAGCGTGCACTGAGCAGCGGCAAAACCACATTTTTACAGAAATACTTTCATCCATATTTTTTAAATCCCTCCAGGTCTCTAATATACATACAGTCGAAATCATAATTTCAGCTTGCGAAATGCGAGTTTCTCTGCTCACATTAATTCAGCGTTTGGATTTCCTGTTCCGCGCTAGCGCCGAGCATCTGGACAGCGTTACTCCGGGTAAGCTGTTTGACACAGCTGTCGGATGCGTGGCCCAGTTCCTGTGCCTCTTCACAGGGTCGGGCTGAGGTTGTGTTGGGATGAATTCAATGCAATGAGCTCAAGACCAGACACTGAAGACTTTCAGATCTGACAAGGCGGAATCTCTCTAATCTCGCTGGATGCTCTACGGACGCGACGCCGAGGAACAGTAACAGCGGCACAAATTGCATTCTCTCAAAAAATGACCACGACATTGAATCAACGCGTCTCCAAACAAAAATGACCTTCATTTTGGAGGATGTAGTTAGTCAGTGAGATACACCCTTAGTTCATTAGGTACACACCAATTTGTTACCAAGCAACTGCTCGGACAAGACAGGGGAGACAGGAAGGGGCGTCATTCGTCCACTTCTTGCTTCGGTCCTTTTCCCTCTCTAAAATGTGACCTGACACAATTCTCTTGAGATAGTAAACCAATGAAAGCGATATTTGCATCAAAAATAAACTAGTTTGGTTTCACCTACAGATACTGATACACATACAACATAAAGCTCAAACGTAATGCAAATCATGCACTAACTAACTAACTTGAATATTTTACCATGTAGATGAGAACTTCAATGTAATAGCTTTTACCCCAAAACTTAAATAAGTTATCTCAAAATATGAACATCCCATGTTACATATTATCATACTGTGGCTATTCAGCCCATGATAAATGTAAATAGAGCTGTTTGTTAGTCTATAGTGAGGCAGCAGGAGGTCGCTTGGTGTAAATTTGCTTTGGCAGGAGGCAGAATGTACTTACAGCAAGCAAACATTTAGCGAGTGCTCCAGAAATTACACTGAAATACTGTTTACACATTGTACATTCAGTCTGCTGCACCGATGACGTCTAAGGCTTCTTGAGTTGTGTACTTTTAGGCCCGAACACGTGACTTCACAACAGTTTAGACTGTGATTAAACTCTTCCTGTGAAAACAAACAAGACCTTTTTAATCTAATCAATGAACTGGTAAAGCCAGCTGGTGTATATATGTGTTTGTTTTCATATGTCTAATCTCCCTTGTTTGTTTGTTGAGTCAATGTACAGAATAATGTGATTTACTTCCTTTCGTTAATTTAAGTTGTCATAATTCTTCTCTTAACATGCTTTGCATAAGGTTGCAATAAATAGTATGATTCCAAATGTACAGCTGCAATTACTACAGATGGTACTTGTGAATGTTGCAACAATTCAAGTATCAGCCCACTCAGACTTCTTGGTAAATAAGGCAAGAATGACTCATGAAGTAAATATTTGCGTAGTTATAAACTGTTGATTTTTAGTTTTAAAGTTATTTGTAGTTTTGAAAACTTTGAGTCGTAGACCTGCCTTGGCTGCGGCTGGCTTGTTCAAAACTCTTCTAAAGGTGACCCTGGTGGGTTGTGGTTTGATAAAGTTATTAATAACTTTATCAAATATTTTTAATAATATTAATAAAATAAAAAAACTCAGATGGCAGGTTTTTCTACAATATGCTATGAAGCTCATTTTTCACATTTAAGCATATTGCATTCACGAAAAGCAAGAAAACAAGCATCGGGTTTTGTAGAGGAAAACCTTAAAAAATATACTGGCTGTCTCCCGAAAACAAGCTCAACCCAAATCTGCTGCAACAGCTTTTTGCTACGGGATACTTACAAGATTGCACCTCATTCTCAGCTCTGGTCCCCGTGAGGGGGAGCAACCATTCTTTTCAAGGTAATAACATCCACAAGAAGAAACGGGGAAAATGGCGATTAAGGTCAAAATCAGATTGTGCCGGGCCCGTTCTGCATCGCACCCGCTGCAGACGGAGAAGGGAACTGAGGCACTGTAGCTACATGTGTTGCCAAAGCTCCTAGCTTGGCTTAGAGGCTCATTAAGCGACTGACAATCACTCCCACAAAGCCCCATCTGAAGGCTATTCACAGTGGGCGTACAAAGGAGAGTGGAGGAATGCAAGTCCCATCTTGCTCCCCTCTTCCCATTCAGTGTCACTCATGAAAGACGTCCGCCGTACCTGAAAGTAGCGGCGAAAAGTGATGCATTTACAGTGATCGTATGAATATGCAGAGCATAAAGTGTGTGTGTGTGTGTGTGGGGGGGGGATAGTTCGCCTGCTGTGTGAAAATCTGTTTGCCTGCAATCTTCCTCCTGTCAGCTGGTGACAATCTTCTTAATTGCTAATGCTGGTGAGAGATTGTCGCTCGGCGTTCGTCCGCTTTTGTTGGAGCGACGCTCCTCTCTACCCACCGTTAAGGAGGGATTGTGGGTAGAAAGAAATCTACGAGTATGCAAGCCGGAATTGAGGGGACTTTAGATTGTTCCACGCTGGTGAACAGAGACCCAGCCTCCACCAGACTATACAGACGGCTGGTTGACATGTCAAGGGAAAGCTCAGTGCGCAGAGAGTGTCGAGACTGTTGATAAGAATTCGGGCACGCACACACACACACACACACACAAGGAGGGGGGAAGGGAGGGAGCGCCCCCAGTCTGGATGATGTATGGTGCGGACCTTAGTCTGAGACTTGGGGTTTTAACAGGGAGAAAGGCAGAAAATGAAAGGGGGTGGGCTGGGGGGAGGGTTATGCTTGAATTATGCTGATGTGGGCGTTAAGCGCGGTAGGAAAACCCACCGTAGGCGAGGTCGCTTCCACGAAACTTGCCGCCGCAAAAATAACAAGGTTATTATCACTCGGGCCTCATGAATGCTGACAGTTGTGGAACGGTGGAGGTGAGATTGTGTCCCTTAACAGCACTGGACACATGTGTAGTAATTTAGCAGCTTGTTCCTGGCAATTTAAACTGATTACATAATTAACAGTAGATTGTTTAGCCTTTTCTGTTGTATTGCATTTAAATTGTCTCGATTTATCTTTCAATTTTCTTTGCTTGCCATTTGAGTTAATGGGTGGATTTTTCATGTCACCTAACTTAAAGTTTCCATTTAGCAAAGGCAGACGAAGAAGGCGACGATGCCGATACTGGCGGCTGAGATTCGGAGCTGTCAGTGGTGGTGGGGGGGAGAGGGACACTGGTCTTTTCATAATGAGAGCAGTCAGCCAAAGTCAGTAACTGAGAACACTCACAAGGCCCTCGGAGCCCATAAGCACTCTTTGAGCTACAACAGGATGGAGCTGCCATTATGGCCACACTAAACAAGAGGGAAGCCTTATGAACTTTGCACAAACGCTTACTGCTCCGGGGGCCGGACAGCTCTGGACGCCGGGGGAGGGGTGAGATGGGTAGGTACCGGGGCGGGCTGCCAGTTCCCGAAAAGCTTAGTGTTCATGCACCCGGGGGCCAGACAGACCTGACATTGTCCCGGGCACTGCCCCGGAGGGAAAGCTTCCTCTTTCTCTACGATCCCCTGGCTCCTTCGCACTTCCAGTCCAGTTGATTCACGGATGTTTTTGGAACATGACTTACGGAGGCAAGAAGGCAAACATTTATTCACACTCTGAACCAGTTGTTTAAATGCCATAAACGGACGTCGGGTAGAAAGTTTAAAGCAGGCTGCGCAACTCAATAAACGCTCGTAAATTCTGAGCGGCTTCTTTGCTCGGTCGTCTGTCGCCGCACTTTGCCAGCACTTGATCTGTGGTCAAATTCTATTTAGAAATGAGACGAGCCCACTCACAGATTTTTTTTTTCTGTTACAACACCTTTAATTTATGACGCAGCTCTTATCTCCCTGAAGCAGAAATCATTAAAGGTTATCTGACCACGACAAGATGCAGTCGTATTGTGTCACTGGAATTAAAATAATGCTCTCTTGACCTGTTGCCCCCCCATCCCCTCGTCGGGTGAGACAAAGTCGAAAGAGGGAACAGCAAAGAGACAAACACACACACACACACACACACACACACTCTGCTTTGAGAGCACAGAGAGAAAAATGCAGGTGGTAACAGTTCGTGGCCTGAAAAAACCTCCAATTGTAGCTCACGTGATACGAATCTCCTTCAGGTCAAGACAAATGTTCAGGCATCAAAGGGATTCTTTTTAAAATGAGTTAGTGGGGGAGCCATCGACGTCCCCGGAGGACAAGCGAATCGCTGAGGTAGCACAGAGACAGATTTACACTTGTTCCCACCACACAGTGTGGCACTTTTAATTGCACTTTGGGCACACGGCCTGTTTTCTGCTGCTCAGTCTGTCAAAAAGAAACGGTCAATAAGCCTCTAGCCTGGCAGACGGAAGCAGGCCAGCCTGCCTTTGGCTGATACCATGTGCTTCATTCTCTGAGTTTGGAATCAATATGAGAAACCAATGCATTTCTTTTTATGGTTTTTATAAGTTGCTATGGCAACAGGTGCCCCTATCTTCACACCGATCGCTGAGGCATTTGATGAAAGTTATTGTCCCGCCACATGGCCTTGGGAGGGGGAGACAATTTGAACTCTGCAAGAACCAGATACGCGACCGGTTCCGTTCGTGACCCGTGACGGCAGAATGGAAAACAGGCGGAATTCCGGCTACGAAATTGCCCGCGTACATGCGCAATTCTCCATCAGCCGTGGCACTTTAACAGTCTCCTCAATTCTTTCCAGATCCACGTTGACGGATGATGTATTCGGCACGGCGCAGTTCAGAGAAGCTGATCAAACAACATATGTCTGGAAACGGATAAACCCCCCCACACCAAAACAAATTCAATAAAAAACATCCGCGGCGGGGCTTGCACACTTCATGTGGTTTATCTGAAATGTTTACCCTTGTAATGGTGCCGTGGCTTAAGGGGTGTCAGTGAGCCGAGGTGTTGAGTGGTTCCAGGTTGTTTTTTTGTTTTTTTTCAAGATGAGGGGTGTGGAAGCAGAGCTGTTGAGGACAAGGGGAGAGAGGGAGAGAACTGTTATCCGGCTCTCTCTCTCAGCCAGACTGCCGGCCAATCGGAGCGCCACAGATGGTTCGCTCAGTGATCATGGCAGCGAGCGAGGATCTCTGCTCCTGATTAGCACACCTACTGAACACAATGTGCACAACAACGTCTGTTCCGTCTCCGGCTGCACGGCACCTGTACGGGGGAGCCAGGCGACTGCCACTTTCACAAGCACTGTGCCTCTCACGGGGCTGACTTTTATAATGATCTGATACGCAAGTTCACTATGTAAAAAGAGACGAATAAACCGTTATTCTATTTGTTTAACACAAATGGTGTAGCCCAATTATTTTTTCATTAAAATTGAAAGTTAACAATGATAAAAAGGAGGCAATTAATTTAACCACATCAAAGAGGAACTAGCAGTGGATTAGAACCCGGACAAAAGCAGAGCGGCTCCAATCCTTCCCTATTGTCTCCTGTGGACAAGTTCAGATGAAGTGTCCACTTAGACCTCAATTTAATCATGCCCCCCCTCCTCCAAGAATCAATAAGCTATTTCACCCAAGTGACTTTTAGCCATAGAAGAGGCCTCTGCTCGATGGCTGTTTACAGTGTGTACACAGCTGACAGAGAGCACAGAGGCAAACATAAGCTCGAAAATGAACTCGTTAAGAAACGCAGTGTCTCTTGGCAAAAAAAAAAAACGTGTAGGCATGGTAACCAGGCTCGGCTCGACTACGCCCTGGACACGCACGTAGCCTGTGTGCGCAAACACACACACACACACACTGCACAAGCAAAATGCATGCTGTATCGCTTGAATTGAATCCCCTTTCTCCAGAGGACGGCGGCTCGGTTGTAATGCAAACGGAAGGTCCTGCAGGCAGGAAGCTGAGCTAGAGGATGATCTCCATCAGCGGGGCCCACCTGTCAGAGACGAGGACTCACCGGGAAAACACTCCGGGCGCCTAGCAACGTGTTCTCCTCAATATTATTATGCCAACAAGTAGGATTAATTATTCCCAGAAAACAAGCTCTTTTTTCCGCCTATAGTCCTGTGACAAGGGGGCGCAGGGGATGATTTAGCTGCACGCCCACTCGTGATAAGCGGTGAGGATCTAATAGCCTTTTAAGGAGCGTCCTGCTGGCCACCTCTTCACACACACACACACACACACACACACAGACACACCTCGAGGTCAGGCCCTCTAGGTGCACTGAGGCAGAGCAGCCCGTCGCGCTACACAGTTAATCCTGCGGTGGAAAATGTCGGTGGGATCCGTCGCGCATGGACGCACAGCGAGAGATGAGGAGGCAGACCAATATTTGAGACGAATTAAAAGTGTGTGTGGGAGGGGGGTGTTGAGGGCGAGGCTTCTGCTGTCTGTGTGTGTGTGTGTGTGTGTGCGTGGGTGTGTGTGTTTTTGTACAGACATGCTCATCAATAGACTGGCTGCACAACTTTTCATCCTCATGGCCATTCACTGAGCACATAAAGAACCCTGGCAGGTCTACATCTGTGTGTGTGTGTGTGTGTGTGTGTGTGTGTGTGTGTGTGTGTGTGTGTGTGTGTGTGTGTGTGTGTGTGTGTGTGTGTGTGTGTTGGCATTATCGTCGTGCGACAATGGGGGAATCCTTGCATATCCAATATTTGTTTAAAAGGTGTCCAGTTAGGAGAACCTGCCGCCCCAATAGCACCACACACTCTGTAGTCCTCCTTCATTTTGCCGATGGGAAGCGCAGTGGTGGGAAACGTGTAGCTCTATTGTTCTCGGAGGCTCTCTTGATAGCCAATTAGCACACGTCAGGTGTACTAGGTACAGCCCACAGGCACAATTCTAGAAAGTACATCGGAAAGTGCGAATACCATGCAAATAATCCCTTCTGGCCCCGCTTGATGGATTGTGCTTATCGGTGTCTCGTTATATTTTTATGCCGCATATGTTCCAGGAATAAAAAAGCTACGTGGGGTTCAGGCTATTAGTGGCTTGTAAAGAAGAAGAAAAAATACTTGAAGTCAATATGAATTATTCACTTCAGCTTAATAAATTACAGGGTACCTGAGACATTTATGGATGAGCATGAGGCAGCACCTGGTGACTTGCGGCTACACAGTCACAGCTCTCTCTGGGTGCACTAGTGAAAGGCCAATCCTCATTTCACTGTTTCCGCGCTAAACTGTGGAGCGAATCATGAAGTAGGAAGCGTTACCACATGGATAATGTCGGTATCTAGAAACATCAAGCCGACATCAAACCATTATGACAGACGTGGAGCCAAATCAAAAACCTAAATGTTCTCAATGTTTTCGGAGAGCAGCCGCCGCCACATGAAAGGATGCGTGAAACAAATGGCTGCTTCAGACGGAAACGCGGGGCACACCCAGAAAGTTATCTTTTCACCACTTGAAAGGACACATGGGGCATCAGGAAAAATGCAGTGAAAGGGTCTTTTGGAGCTAGTGCCTTTGTCGGGCGAACATCAAACGCTCTGCCTGAAGACAGAATATAGCTTTGTGTTGCCCGTGTGTGGGTGGAGGTCGGCTGTTTGTTGTGCTAAAAGTCACATAGAGGAGAAGCAGCCGCCCATTTTAATGTCAATACACATACACTCTCAATTTGTTTCATTTTCTTTTAAATAAAACTGGAAAAAGCCCAGAACATTTTAGAAAGTTGTTTTCTTCAGTCTAAAAAAAACTGATGTATTAGCATACTGTTAGAACAAAACATCTCAATAACTAACAGCACAGTGTGTTGAGCTCCGGAAGAGACGATTACATCACCCATCTGTGGACCAATCAATGCACTATCAATGCACTCCTCTGTGTCCGGATTATGAGTCATGGGCGACCTTGGCCGCTCTTGTGTTTCCATTTATCATTATTTAAAATGTGTTTTTTGTTCCGGCCGGTTTTTGAGAAGACGGAACAAGCTGCAGAGCTCCGCTGGAACCGAGCAAAACACGCATTTCCAACCTCCAGTGTTACACGCTGCATACAGAGTTAAGCCGCGGGAGGTCGAGAGGTAACGGCGGTGAGAAAGCTCTACATTTCAAATGAGCAAAGAGGGAGTTCAGGTCTCAAGAGGTATTGAGTTGTGAGGGCAAAAGGAGGCCGCCGCCGTCCTCAGCTTCTGAGTATATGTTCAAGTGCTGCGGCTGCCGTGCTGCGGTTTGGCATCGGCACTGAGTGGGATGAAATCTAATTTGCTTAACGGGGGGGAAGAAGAAGGAAAAAAATCGAACCTCCAACAGGCCTGGGTGAGGCAAGGAAATGGAGATGAAGATCATTAGTGTCGGCACGCTATCAGTATCTACAGCCTTCGAAAAGAAAGTACTACAGTCTTGCATGCTACTTCAATAAGTGGCGTGTTATAGATTTGCTTTGTGGTCTGGACCGCATCCCGGGAACAGGTTGACCGATTGGCAAGCCGGGCGCTCGGCTGACCCCCCTATCTCCACCAGTGGCTCCATGCGGTGGCTGAATAATCGGGTTAAGAGACGATTGAACACGCAGCATTGTGAGCCCGTCCAAAGGCAAACAACACAAAGAGTGACTAAAAAGTAGCCGGCAACCTCGATCTAATTATGCCTTTTGATGCACATGTCAACAGATTAAAAGCAATGTCAATGATGTCACGGTGCAGGCGCAGTGTACTCCTTGTATTATATGAGAAAAGAACTGTGGGACAATGACAACAAAGGTGGGTCATCAGAGAGGATGCAGCATTGACTAAGCAATGGGGAAGTGATTTATTTTCTGTCACGGCACAATGGCAGTCTATTTGTTCATGGCAGAACGTCTAAATATTTTACCAAACTGTTGTACAGGATCGCTTTGAAGAGCAGCCTTTAGACATGGTGGGAAGCATGCACTCATGGCTCATAGTACTTATAATGGACATTATACTATAATACTGACTTCTACAAATGTTGAATACAAAACTATATAAAAACTAGGGATCCAATTCCAAATATTTCAGATTCCAATATCTCAACTCTGTATACCAGTACTCTCTGATTACAGAATCTGTAGGCGACAAGATCTCTGTATTGGAAGTGTTTCCGTTCATAGTCCATTTGTAGTCAGAGTATTATTGACCAATCATGTTTATAAAGAAAGTAGCACTTTAATAGTACTTAAATGGCTCTTACTTATAGCACTTTGTAATTTTACTTTCTTGAAGAAATTGTACTTTCTTGATTCTTGTTGTTCCGAGTTTGTACTCATGGTTGAGTGCAGTTATTGTAAGTGGCTTTGGATAAAAGAGTCAGCTAAATGAAATGTAATGTAATGTTTGAGCAGGCTTTGGTTGTAGAGTGTGGAGAGCAAAAAAGGCAGAACGCATTAATCAAAATACAATCTCAGAATCCATCTGTTATCGTCTGACGACGATTTAGCTTTGTATTTGTTCAACTCCAACTCTGACTGCATAATGCACTGAGGAGGAAGCCTGGGCCTGGACACTCGCTGGCTAGACCGGAAACCCCAAAATATTGGCCATCGCCCCTGGAGGCTAAATCATCCCTTCAACAATGATAGCCATTAGGGTCCGACATTGACTTACTTACTGTAATTTGTATTTGGATGTAAAGCAACATGAGGCCAGGGATTACTATGGCACAAGACACAAAGTAGGCAGCCGGCCGCGACTGAACAAATGTAAAAGATATACGAAGCGAGTCGATGCACCGGAGCGCAAGTGTTGACCCATACGTGTGATTAAGGTGTTTGAACTGCTTAAATATTCCAACGTGACATTGCTCGGGGGAAAAACACAGAAAGAGCAATCCCACAAAGTCATTCACTCCTGTTTAAAAAGTAGAATTGATGGCGGCTTGTCTCTGATGTCCGAACCTTGCACAGTCCATTTACACTAATGTTTATCAAGTGCTTTCCGTCAATAGGACTGTTGAGAGCGTAGTCTCCCTCTGAATAGTTCAATAATGTCGATCCAACATCTGTCTCGTCAACTCTTGTCCGTTTGAAACAGCGTCCCGCTTTGGATCATGAGATGACGTATTGAAAACGGATTTGGGAGAAAAGTTTCACGTACTCAAACGTGTTGTCCAATCACTCGAACTGGTCGATACAACGTCGAACCTGTTCCACAGGTTGAGCCGAATGTCACTGAGGAAATATCTTCTGAGCGGTTGACACAATATCAATCCGAAGGGGCCGAGAGGCTGGAGCCCGACTCCGCAGACTGCCTTCCTCCCGGCACCCATGCAGATAAGGAGTAATTACTTTCCCATGCAATTGCTAAGCCCTGCCTGTCCTTCATTTATTTGCTTGCAGAAAGTTTCTCCAATACAGAGCCTTGTGTTGCTACCATTTACATACGGGAGCACATAGTTACTGGAATTCAATATTACCCACTGGAATGGCCAACCGTTCCAGTGACGGGTCTCTTCATTGCCTCTCCCACCCCCCACCCCATCCCTCAAGTCCACACAATCTATAAGTCCACTGATGGGTGGGCTGTAGCGGTAACAAAACCACACAATGCCTTTAACTTCGAAAGATATTTGAAATGTCGGGGTCCGTGTTCGGCACTAACCAGAGGCTGCAGTGACAATCGTGAAGAAAAGAAGAAGAGGAAGAAATGTTCAGTGTGACATGGCACGCTTGTGTGCATCTTCCATAAGAAGAAAAAAGGGGATTCATAAGCCCCGTTACCCAGGAAACCAGCACTCTTGTTGTCATATTTCTCATGTTCTGTTATGTGTCTGGCTTTTTTCCTGCAGTCCCCCAGCCACGGCCCCCATTAGGGTGGACCATGCCATGTCGTGACATGGGAACTCTTATAAACGTGTTAAGAGCCGAAGGCATTAGCATTTTGGACGCTGCTGAATAGGGCCATTTGTTCCTCTTCCTGTGCCTCCCTGAAAGACTCTATTAAAGGGAGGTTTAGGAATTGCTCTGTTTTGGACATATTGAAGTTGGGGCAGAATGGAGGGAACATTCAGTAGCAGATTTTTTTCAGAAGAAACATTTTGAGTTTATTCTTCTATAATTATTTGCCTGTCGATAAATTAATGTATAATCAAAAGTTGCTACAAAACAAATTTCCAAAGTTTTAAGCATCTTTGCATCGTTTTGAGAACCATTGATGTGTTTTTGCTTCCTGTCAAAGATTGAAACATAGGCTACAGATACAAATACTGCATGCTTAATATTGTTTGCTCCACTACAAGGCTACCGTGTGAGTGAATGGTGGTTTAGATCAAACAGGACAAGTCAATATGGAGCAGACTGCGCTTCATTTATGACCTTTTCCATGGCAGAGGACAAAATAGACCACAAACCCGAATCACAACATATCTTTTATCCTCTTTTTCCACATACCTGCAGATATGACGTGTCCAAAAGACAGAAGTGCTTAATGGATTCCACCTTTTTAGCTTTTTAGGAGGCTGAAAGCACGTGGACTGTCCGCTTCATTAACGAAAGGCTCTGATTGATCTCTGATTCGCTCTCACGCTGTGGTCGCAGCAGGATCTGTGGTCAGTCCGAGGCGGGCTCGTCACTGTCTGGTATCCATTCTGGCTTTCATCTCAAAGCCTCGAACAGTTTGTGTGTTACATTTAGAATGACTACATCATCCATAATGCATATTCCTCGGCCCTGCCTAATGATGAACAATGGTCGGTACACTGCATCTTGGCAACATGCGCACACAATATGCGGCTTTGATTCTCCATCACCACTCGTCTGCGGTGCCCGAGCTGCGGATCCAAAATTAGGTTATTGAAGAACACAATTGATCAAAATGCAAGTGAACTCGAAACTGTATCTCCCACCTGCAATGCTACACCCACGTCAATGCATGTCGTTTTGGAGATGTTTTGTTATGTGTGGATGAAATTTGTGATCTTTTTGTTTTGCTTTACTAAAAAGAAAAATAATCATTACTGATATTTAAGATAAAGTCTGGTTACTTGATAGCAAAAGAGTAAGGAGGTGTCATAAAGGGATTAAACACTGTGTTCCTGTGGAACAACCTCTTTCAATACCCTCATAAATATTCCAAGCATGTCCAAAAAACACATTTAATCTGTATCTTGGCAACTGCTTTTTGAGGCTGCATTTGTAAACAGCAACACTATCAAAAGGACACGTTTGTCCGAGGACATTTAGAGAGATTAAACCACAATAACTGACTCTAGCCAATTATGTGATTTTGGTTTTGCCATTTCCATAAAACCTTAGATTACCCTCACTGGTCAGGAATCAAAGGTAGTGAGATTAAAAACCCCAAAATGTTGAGCCAGGCTGATACGGCAGCGGGCTGATATCATCGGCTTAACGAAGACAGATTGGTATCACAATACATGTGGGCAGCATTTTACAGATGAGAACAAAAAGAGTGAGCTCATTCTTTAGCTGTGAAATACCCTCCATTTTTATCACCTCTCTTTGATAATTAAAACTGAAGAAATATCAGCTGATATATCACCATTAGGGCAGTTCTTTATCTGCACTGGCCCCTAGAAGTCCAGTTTGGTCCCAGCCTCTGCTCGTCATAGGGGATCGATCTCTTGCACTATGGGTATTGATCGGCAGCAGGTAGGACAGAGCGCAGCCATCGGGCTAATCATCATCAATGACGCCCTATTTGCCAGTCACATTGGATTCAGCAGTCAAATATACTGTCCGGGGTGAAATCCTGACAGATCCAGACAAACCGAGCAGAAAACCAAGTTCATCCTCTCTGCTTTCCTATTTGGTTAACCATGTAAGTGTCTGACAAAAGGGTCAAATGAAAACGAAACGCGCAGTTTCTGCCATGACATCAACTAAGCGGGCTGTGCTGGAGCCACGCTGATCTAATTCTACCCTCAGTGTGTTATACAGTGAATGTACAGCAAGCTCTCAGGGGCATGCAGGGTTAGATTACTGTGAAAGCCTATTGATTTGTAAAGTGTACATTTGGAGGAGGTAATGATTGTGCCCAAAACCAGGGGATAGGCTACCCACAATGACTGCAGGCCCTTCAGTAAAGAGTTCATTTGGGTGGCTGAAAATCTATACTGCACACTACAGTCCCAACATGAAGGGGGTTGGACTCTGTCCGCCTTTGCATCTAATTGGAAAAAAGATAGCACCGTAACGCTCCTCAGCGTGACAGAAGAAATAAACAAACTTGATGAATGTGCCTCGTCGTGACCCTCTATTGATTTCCAAATATCGCATTTAACACTTTGAGAGATAGAGGCGATAGATCTTCATTCTTCTGAAATCACGCCTGCAGACAGTGACTGCCCTTGTCTTTTGATGCTGGGATGGTTCCCGTTTTAAAAAGGTGCTCATATGGCTATTTGATATAACTTAAAACGCAATTAAGAGGCCAGGGATAGCACATCTACAGCGCATCAATTTTACCAGCCCCATCCCCCCGTCATTTAACACTGGTGCCACTGTTTGGCTCTCCCCCCGCCACCCCTCTTCTTAATATTGAAACGAGTAAACAAACAACATCTTTTTCGGGCCTTTAAATAAAGATAAACGAGGACAAACTCCCCAATTAGCCTCCTTTCATTATTGGAGGGTGGTTGAAAAAGGGGAAGGCACTCGCGGTGTGGTTCTTCTCTCCACAAAAGGTTCTCCGCGTCCCGCATCCTGCTATAAAGCGGGAACAGGGAAACCGTGAAAATTCCTCTCTCTTGAATTAATTCACATGTTCAACCCCCCCCCCCCGAGTCTCAGATGAGCCTTCCGAATGTGCCGAGGCAGCAAGAAACTAGGGACAGCCATTAGTGTCCACAGCAGCACAACTCTAATGATGATGGCTGTGGACTTGCTGCGCTCTGCATTCTGGGCGCCGGAGCGCCTCGGCTTTGGTCAAATGGGGAAGGATTCTCCAACGTGCTCTTCTGAAGATGGCCGCCTTGCTGCGTTTTACTGGGTTAAGACAGGAACTGCAATGGCTCAGGACAATATTCCTTTGATGCGATGAAGCACATAGACCTTTGATCAAACCTGGGGTTGTTGTTTTGCGCGCGCTCTCTCTCTCTCTCTCTCTCTCTCTCTCTCTCTCTCTCTCTCTTTCTCTCTCTCTCTCTCTCATGTGAATGTTTTACACTGTTTAAGTCCTCACCTCGAATCCCTTGTTCTACAAATAAGCCGTGTGAAGGAGAAGCATCTTGACGGGCAGGAAATCAAAGGAACCCCGGGTCTAACTGGGTACTGTTTACTGACAGTGACAGAGAAGCAAATCTATGCCATCAGTCTGATGGCCCCACCTCCTGCAGCAGGAAACTGGAGACGTGCAGACTTATAAATCAGCCAGTGTGTGTGTGTACGTGGGGAAGAAAAGCCATTTTGATACCATTTTCACCACTTACCGAGCAAAACAAATCCCCCTGTTCCAGAGTGGAGTCTTTTTCAGTCCGAGCATTATAATGGGATCCCCCCCAACCTGGAGCTATGCTTATGGTCGGCTTCATCAGTATTGGCACCCAATTCACAGAAAAGGAGACGGACATACGTGACTCCACTGGCAATACAGGTGCACTCCCAGCAACAGTATGCTCCTCCAGACGTGTCCAATGTGAAGGACAGTCTCAGTGGATGAATGGCCGTCACTCTGAAGCACAACATAGTCCGTGTTTTTTACCCTTCTCTAAGTGAGCATGCATGTCGGAGGATCCAGACCTAGGAGATTAATATGATTGTTTTCTCTTTTTTAATTTAGATCACAGCTTCACCACCATCAGGGGTCCAACTACCAACCTTGTGGTTGAAGGACAACCCCCACTACAAACTGAATGTAGCTTTACTGGAAGGAATTACTTCAATGTGCCCCCCGCCTCAAGTAGAACATGTGTTGTCATGTATGAAAAGACCCAAAATAAGCACTATAAGCGGGCTACGAACCATTACAACAGCATTTGTATAATAATGATTCTGTCCCACGCCCTTTGGTCCATGTAAGTGGTCTATCACTGTAACCAAGAACACTATAAGTGATTTCCACTGTACCGTATCTATGCGTATCAATTACAGATCAATATAATAAAAGAGATATTATTCAAATGTGTTGTCAAAACTCATTCGTACAGATTTTTTGGTTATCTCCAACATGGTGTGTTAAAGAGTGTAAACAGCGTCCCTGAAGTGCTTCACATCTCCCCCAAGGCAGCGGATCAAAAATGCACTGCTGCGATTGCTGTAAAACCCTCTCTTCACTGTGACGCTAGCATGCCTTTGTCAACTTACAAACTGAGCATCAGTCTCTCTTTGTGAAGTTAAGACACACTCCCACAGACACAGACACACACACACACACACAGAGAACACTCAATGTTTTCCACTCCATTTGAATAGTTCTTTACACTCTGGTCGTGTAGCGAATGAGAGGAAGGATGTTCGCTGACTCGGCGAACTGAGGCGGCTGAAACCAACCCAGAAGAGGAGCAGATTTTGGTCTGAACCGGGTTGAGAAATGAGGGTCGCCTGAATGGGAAGAAAAGAGCGTCCACCGTTGCAAAGCATGTGCATGAAGCTCCTTTGGGAGTATCTCCGCACGCTCACGGCAAGGAATGTGGTCTGTTCTTTTATGAAGAGGGGAAGTGTCTGGCCTTCATAGAGAGGCACAATGCACAGGGTTAATAGCAGTGCTTCTGGCACACTTTCGACCCCGGCTAAAAACCCATCACACTGCAGGTGGTGGATTATATTTTTTCAAAAGGGGTGGTTGGGGGGGGGCTCAAGTATTAACCAAGCCTCTGTGTGTTCGTAAGGACGATTCAACGCGGAACAACGGAGGAAGACCCGCCCCGTAACCTTCAAACTCTTCCCACCTCGTCCACTGAGCCACAGGACGAAGCAAAGCCATCTGTAACTCTGGTTTCGCCTGTGAATGGGGGAGGGAGGGGCGTGATCCAAATGTTTCAACAGCAGGTGAGTCAAACCACACGGCAGAGCCGAACCCTGCCTTTGCAGGCACCAGTTCAACACGAAGACAAGAACATGCACCCTGGGGACGGGTGGTGGGGCATCAGACCTCCGCGACGGCATGTTGGCCGGTGCTTCACCCCACTTCACACTCTGAAAAAGGATAATTACAAATCCGCGACGCAGGGCGCAAACTGTGCCTCAGCTGGGCCAAGCGGTTGTTAAAGGAAGGGATTACTGAGGTGTAAAATGGTTTGAAAACAGGAGGTATGAATTTGTTATCTGTGGCGGAAGGGGCTGGGGGGGGGCCACGCATGAATTCATCAGCTGTCAGGTAACTGACAGACCTCAAGGCTAATGGTGTCAATTATACGTGCTTTCTGGGGTGATCTCTGCAAACATCCCGTGTCAAACTGTCAAATCCCGTGAGCCCCACGCAGCCCCCCTCCCCCCGGTATTATCATGACCCCTGCGGAGCTGGCAGTCTCTTGTTTGACTGTTCTTTGCGAGGTGGATAAATCACAGGAGTGACACCAGCACGAGTTGAAAGTTCCAGATTTATGTGCATTTCTAAAGTGAAAACGTATGTCAAACAGGTGTTATCCCCCCTCTTTCTTTGTGACACAGTAGCCACAGGGGATATTGAGGCTCATTTAAAGAACTACAAATAAAAATCTGTCTGCATTACAGTTCAAGAGCCCCATACTGGATAGTCGCAGAGCTCTGATGCAGTGTGGTGTCGCAACCTCGGTTTTTCCCGTTGTTTGTGTTAAACGTTCAAAGTTCATTGGCACACCATTCTGCACTTCCCCTCCTAAGTGAAGAAACACTTTTTCTCCTCCACTCCTGATTAATTCGCATGACTGACTACAATTTAATCCGCAGTTTTTGACAGAATTTGTGAGACTCTGTGGCCGGTGTGCAGCTGCGGTGCACTCCGATAAACAAAGTTGGACGACAATTTTCACCGAGTAATAACCCTGCTCCTGTTATCATACGTTTAGCAGATGCAAGAGAATTAGAGGCAAAGCCTCCGACAAAACTCTCCCTCTCTCTCATAAATCACGGCGGCCTGAAGTCAATTTAAATGCAAATGTCAAAGTTTAAGACAACACGCCGCCGACGGAGCCGTGTCTCAAGGAGTGGCGGCGCTGAAGTTGGCACATCGCCCTGACGTCGACACGCGAGGCCTCCAGGCCGGACACCGGAAGAGACAGCAGAAAGCCACGGAGCAGTGAGAATCCATCCATCCAGAGCCTGTGTTACATGTCACAGGAAGACTGATGGGGGCATTTCCAGGCTGAAGCCACGGGATATCACAGTAGGATTTTGCTCGGATCACCTCTATTGATCTGTTTTTGTTTCTCAAAGCCGGCGCTTCGAGCCTCTAAGCCATTTCAAATTGGCAGAGCTCTCTCACTGAAGTGGTGTGGGGCTTGTTCATGCACACGCTCGGGAGTTTTGATGGAGCTCAAATTCTGGCTCGGACCGATGTGGATTCTTGCCAGGGCCTGAACTGCTGCAGACTGTAGTGAACCCAAACCGGATTCTAACAAATGCCTGCTGTTGTAGGAGAACCAGAGGAATATTTCATCATCTCTGTCTTTTTCTTTAGCATTAAATAATATAATAAGTCTGCCTAAAACTATTTGGAAGGAAGAGTAACACAACCCCAGATAAAAGGCTTCTTGATTGATGAATATAGCTGCAAGCCACTATTTATTTGCACATTTTTTATCTATAAAGTATTTGCTCCTCTTATCAACAGGATTAATCTGAAATAAACATATGTTTCTTTCCCACAACATATATGCAATCCTCCAACAATGTAAATTAGCATTTGGCATCACGTATTGCCTCTGCGACGGAACAATGTCATCATCATTTATTTGTCTCCCTGCACCCCTCCCGTTGTGAGACTTTTACTTGCGTTGTGCAATTTTGTTAAGTTCACCGTACTAGTTTATTTACAGACGTTCTCTCTTTGTCTTGCCTGCTCTGTTCATACAACACGCACACACAATACAGTTGTTTTCTCACTTGGGATCATGGCAGATAGAAAGAGCCTGCAGCTGTTTGTTTGTTTTTCTGCGAAAAGGAACACAGCCTGGTTGCCATTTCAAGAAGAAGCATAAAAGACTTGTCGGAAAGGCTTTGGGTCGGCGAAACAATTTGACTATTGCCGTCTATTTCCTACGACACGACAAAAGAGGGGTGAGGTTCGAACAAACAAAAGGCATGCGAGGTGTCTACCTGTACACTATCCCAGCCTTCAACGCTGATACGCTACACTGTTTGCTCGCTCTTTTTTTTTCGAAAAGGAGAATAATTCCAATTATAGCGGCTGGCATTTCATAATGAGCACTAGACTCTGAATCAGCCTTACTCTAGTAGTTGTGTTCAGGAACGCCTGCGTAACACTGATTAGCTAATGCAATTAAAACAGCATTTACCCCGACCACTTCCCTCTTGAGCGTTCCAATGAGTCAATTTGTGACTAAAAGGCTCAATAATTTAGCACCCAGCTATTTCCTGTAAACCTCAGCCGCATAGCCGCTCGACCTGAACTGGAATGAGAGCCCCCGCCCCCCGACGGTCGTTAGAACTCCACTGTAAACCGAAGAAAAATGTTACAAGGTGAAATCGTTTGCCAACTGAATACGAAGCCATAAAAACGTGCTCTGCAAGAAGTCTCGGTTTCGAACCCCCCCACACCCACAAAAAAATCTGAAGCTGTAAAAATAATGAGGTCAAGAAGGTCTGTGGTTCATAGCTGGTGGTCTGCGGGTCACACTTGTAAAAAATAGAAGAAAATGCAATGTGGGGATCCCCCCAAGCTGATGAATTAATTTGGATTCGTACCAACTTGGCAAGATTCTCTCACTCAACATTTGCTGGATCTGTGGGTGAGTAAATTAAGAAATAGACATGCTGAGCGTTGGCTCTGTGTAGAGGCCCTAAAGGAGGACTGCAAAGACTTTCACAAGCGATCACCACATTAAAAATTGCTGAAAGTTGTAGTTATGAGAAAATGAATCAAGTTCGGACACATAAAAAGGGCCACTATGTCCCTGCAGCAAAACACTACAATGGGGTACCGGATGGCCAAAACCAGAACATGGCTTGAGGACCACTCTCTCTCTTCTCAATTTTACATTGTGAATAAAAGGTCTATAAAATCTTGTGTCCCCATTAGGGTGAAAAGCGGAGGGAATTTGTTTGTCCACACCAGCTATGATCAAACCTAAATGACAATTTGGCGCGAGAGAATCAACGCAACAGCTGCGATGGGATACGAAAAAAAAAAGAAAAAGGAGGGGATTATAGTCCTTGCTCGTATGTTAGCCCACTTTGCAAATTGACCACTCAGCAGCACGTCCTCTTTGTTTCACGACTCTAATCAAGCTTGATCTGCGCTCTAATCTTCCATTGGAGGAGGGATAGTGCTGTGCTGGACTCCAGGGCCTCGCTGGGCCTCACTGGGCCGGTAAACGGGCTATCGCCATGCAGAGCGGACGCCCGGGCTCGCGTGTTCGCACCGAATCAACAAGCGTGGTGCTGCACTGGCTCGGGGATCCCAACGGTCCACTTACAGCACCGGCCGGAGCCCGGCACGGCGTAATGAGGTCCCCCGGGGAAGCCTCTGGACGTGGAGCACTGCTGGCCCTCACTGCAGTCACACTGACACATATTGCTCACCTACTTCTAGACCGATTGCTACATTGTCCCGTAAAAAAATGTAATAAAACAATGTTCGCGTGTGCAAGGTACCATATCATATTCTGGAAATGCAAAGCAAATGTATGGTGTTGTGTGAATGGTGGAGGGAGCTTCCTGACTTTTATGGACCCTTTTTATGTCAGACATTTTGGCATGTCGTAGCAGGGGGAGAAAAATTGTAAAATTCATCGTCCCATAATACCACTTTGAGGTTGATATTTGTGGGATGAAAACTCTCTACTACCCTGAAATTTGGCACATTCATGCCCCCTCCCCCTTAGGATGCATTTAATTCACTTTGAGGATCTCTTTTTCATCCAGTGGCACCATCAGGTGAACAGTTTCACTTGTCCAATACTTTGGTTTATGAGTGAATACATGCATAACGAACGGCACTCCCTCAGTCTCAGCTGTACTTTGTGTTTAGTAGAAATGAGAAAGTACATTATCTGTATCAGTATCTGTCGGTATCTACCAACTGAATTATCTATGTCTGTATCGTACATCAAACTCGCTATCGGCGGGGGTTTAAAAGGGAAGTGGGTGGGGCTTAACCAGACGTCGACATTTAAAGCATGAAACTGACGTGGGTTGATAAGAAGTTGCTATATTTATTAATTATTATGAAATAAATTGATATAACGGCTTCCGTAGTGAGCTACATAGCAATGTTTCGGATCACCAGTGTTTATAGCTAGTGATGAGCACTGTCATTGTTTAGCTTAAAGCTACTGTAGCTGTAGCTTGTTTCCTACAGTATCCTTTTTTTCTAAAGGCAAAGTTTCTCAAATACAGACGGAGAACAAAGCAGCCGTTAAAGATCTATGCATAGATAAAACACGGTCGAAAAAAATTGCAAAAATAATCAAAGGAACCGAAATATCTTACTAAATATTACGCATTTGAGAGTTTCTTGTGCGTAAGTAAGTCAATCAAAGAACCGACTTTGGTTTCAGACAATTTGGGGCAGTGGGAAACCGAGATGGACAATTCCATCAAATGAGCTGTACAGCATCATCGTACGAGACGTGTTTGACTTCTGTGTCCCCCCTGCCTGTCACATGTGTCCTCCTTCATCCCGGTGCCCTTCACGTCCCTGTCCCAGGGGGGGTCCGCGTGCAACCTTTTCCAAGCGTCCACACACAATACCCTTCATGGGACACAAAGCCAATGATAGCGCGCTCCTCTGTTCCATTCTCTACATTTGTCACTTTTATTCCTGCGCCCTTTGTTCGCCTTACCTCTGTATGCATGAGTTATCCCAAATTGAGCCCCCGCAATTGAAATGGAAATCACCCCCGTTTCCCAGTGACTTGAGGGCAATAACTTCTTACTCTTTGAGGCGTAGGTGTCATGTTTGTTGTTCCTTGGAGAATCTCATGGTTGTATTGCCCTTTTCACCGGGGTTTTTATTTTATTTTTTTGATTCCACAGCAGCTTTGTAAATCGGAGCGGGCATGTAAGAATGGGGACAACACGATTGGAAAATGGGTTTTGAAGCTGACAGCAATGCACAGCGGGATTAGAATTCTCCTCATAAAGCACCATCGCGTTGGTGCTCTTTAATGGTTATGCTTGTCATGTGAGCATAATCTAAATTGATTAATTAAACATTAAAACAAAAATTACAATTTTAACGCCATGTGAGACAGAAAAACAGCACAGTCTTTGCACTAAATCCAAAAGAGGAAACAATACTCCTGGGGAAAGAAAAAAAGCCAGGAGAAAGAGATATTAAAGTGCAGACTGTGCCATAAAGTGGTCACTTCTGAATGATGGCGCGTAATGACAAGACATTACAGAGGACACGAAAAGCCTGAAGCTGGAGGCCAACACCAATAAGTTTGGGTTCAAAAATGCCTCGAGGGTAACTGCAGGCCGATCCATACCTTCAGTGCATGACACATCGCCCGAGTGGGCTGCTGACCTCTCGCCCCCTCTCGCTCGGAGAAGAAGCACTGAACGTATGAGATAACGCTGACCTCACTGCAGGTTTGTCCTTCGGTATTAACCGCGCTGATTAATTGTCCGTGAGACGCCATTGATCACGTTCACCCGGTGGCCCGCGAATGATGCAGTGGGCCGTTAAATAAGAAATAGACCTTGATTCCGATGATAAGCACCCCTTATCTTTGCATCTCCTCCCCCGCGTGCCGGGGAACCATTTCCGACACTCCTCTATCTATACCTCTGAGGTGGTCGCAAGTGTCATAAAAAAAAAAATTATCCTAGAAAATAAATATGCGCTGCTGCCGCAGAGCAGGCGAGGATATGAATATTTCATGTCGCCAAACACATTTCCAGCACAAAGCGGCTAGAGTGAGCCTGCCCTGACTGTCACCGGTGACAAACATGAAAGAGGAGGGCTCGGGTATGGCGGGCGCCGCGGCACTCTCGACTCTGCCCGCGGCGCCCTGATTGCTTGTAGTGCCGGAGCCTGAGCTGCGCCCCAATTAGGGCCCGCCAACGCGCTTCTCAACATCTCATCTCCGCCTTGTATCAGGGAAATGTTTGTCATAATCACAGCTTCGGGTTAAGACTTAATATCCATGGACACAGCTGCAAGGAGAATTTATTAAAAAAAATGTTCGAAATATTGCTTTTTTTTTGCTGCAACACTCTAACACGGACGCTTAAATGGACACTCAGCCTGACGCAGCGATTCGCTGCTGCTCAGGGTTGTTGAGACTGCTGTTTTCTAATCTGTAATAGCCATCTGATACTGAAGATTCCATCTGACAGACTGAATTAGAGTCTGAAATTGCTTTGCTGATGCTCATGAAGAGACGCATCCACTGCAGTCGGTGCACCGGTGAGACACCTGAGAACCTTTGGGAGACGGTTTCAATGCACACATGAATTTCTATGACGGGATCTATCAGAAACCCTCTAAATCAAACAATCAAATGCAGGTTCCAGCCTCCCCTTGGCTCCGACTTGCGCCCGGATCGTATCACCGGGGCGCACAAGGGGACCATGCCGTTTCTTGATACACATCTTTCAATCTGCACCGTCAAAGCCCAGTTGTACACAGCGCCAGCACAAAGAAAGGGTCTCTGTGTCTCTCCCCTTTCTCCTTTCCACTCTCGAACCCATTACCTCGCTCACGTACACTGGAGTACAGAGCGCTCGCGCACACACGTGCGTGTACTGTACGCGCAAACATGTCTGTCGCAAGGCAAACGTAGAACCTGAATAAACAGGTTAAAAATCTTCTATGCGCTTTCAGCCTGAACACATTGCCAGTTTGAGCCTCTTGTGTAGGAAATGGAAAGAAAGAAAAACACGGCAAGGTGAGCTCAGGTGTTCTTCACCACTCGTCTGCTCATGCTGGCAGCTTCCCTTCACTGGCTCCCTATCCATGTGAGATCAGAGTCCGTTTTAAGGTGCTTTAGATGGCTTGCAAAATTGTAACTGGACAGGCCCCTTCAGGACCGTAGACTATTCACAAGCCTCGAGTTCGCCATTTGGCTGTCGCCAGCAGTGACGCGAGAGGGCGGATAACGCTGAACAAAACCCTTTTAGGTGACCAAAATGTCACAATTAACTTTCAGGGAACAAAAAAAAAAAAACACTGTGAAAGGGTGAACAGGTAGCGATATATCAATCACAAGGTAGCCACGCCCTAAAGCACACCCTGCTTTATGGTCTATTTCACTCCAAATGAGAACGTCACGCTGTATTGAAGAAGACTTGAAACTAAAGATGGAGACCATAATCTCATGTTTACAATGTTTACTGAGGAAAGAAATTGAAGAGAGAAGTAGAGTAATTTTCTAATAGACTTCTAAACAACCAGACTTATTTATTTTTGCAACCAGAGGGTACGACCCCTGCTGAAGAATGCAGGTTCAAGGCACTCCCACAGTGGCTTCCTTTCAGAGGCGGACCTTGCTACCTGATCAGGACTCGCGCTCTTTGAACTCGACCCTTCATTTTGATCTCAACACACCTGTAGAGACTGTGACTGCATCCTGCACGGTTATGGCGCTACCATGAGGACGCAAGGACACGGACAGACATATTTAAACGCCTGGCAACACACCCAACACCACTTCTGTGGTAGTTCCTGCTACAGTAGGTTTCTCCAAGACACTACACACTGACTCACAACGTGACACAACACCAGCCACACACAGTTGTTTTCTATCGTACCCCCTTCCTCTGGAATAACCTTTTGATAATCATCTTTTATTCGCCCCTGATCCTCTTTCTTTGATTACCTCGGGCCTGTTACCATTAACCGACTGTAGTACCTCATGTTTGTCCTGCCGACGGGAATACTGCGAACTTTCTGAATGCCACTCTGTCTCTCTACTGTGTCTCTTATTCCTTCTCCCCCTCGTCTCTCCTCCTTGCTCACTCTTTTTTCTCTCTCTCTCTCTCTCTCTCTCTCTCCAGATGTTTGGATCTGGATACGGTTTAATTGCTCCTACCTGTGTGAATGCTGTGCTTGAGCTTTGCCTTTCAGTGTGTTTTGTGTAGCCCGTCCTCTTTCCAGCTCGCCCTGGTGGAGAGGAGAGCGTGTGGGCTCAGGTTTGTCTGAAGTTATCCGACATGTTTACAAGCGATCTGTTCGTCATCCTGACCCTTAAACTATGTTGATCTATCCCGTACTCACAACATCTGTTGCACAATCGTCCGTCCGTCCGTCCTGTTCCCCTTCCTGAGATTTCTCCCTTTTTTTTTCCTCCTTAAAAGTTTTTTTTTGGGGGGGGTTGTCCTTATCCGAACCGAGTCTTAGGATGGAAGGTGTCGTATGCTGTTCAGGCTGTAAAGCCCCTTGGGGCATTCTTTTGATATTAGGTTATGTAAATAAAATTGACTTCCCTGAATATTCACAGCTGCTGCGACTGGGTGTCTCTCCACACACGAGCGGACATTTGTTGGCGGCGGAACACGGCAGCGAATGAGTCGGGCCGCAGCTACAAAGGATGTTCTGTTTCCAGTATTTTGTAATCTAAATGATTAAAAAGGCTGAAAACGGTCCATGAAATGCGTCGGGCCGGTGCTGCATATTAAGTGGTCGAGAGTGTGGGGGGGTTGACACGGACCGGCAGGGAGATGGTCGACACTTTGCTTGTCCAATTACTGGCTCTCGCTCAAATTGTTTGGTGAGAAGCATTCGACCTACTTCTGGACACAAAGCACCACTGCCCTGAATACAGAGAGGCTGGGGACCACGTGTGATGACAAGTGCCATTAGGGGCTCTTGTTTTTGGCCTAGAAATGGAATTCGGCCAACGTACCTGATGTGGGGATAATCCCGACTGTGAACACCCGGACAAGGTATATGCGTCGGCCCGACGGGATGAACGCGGGACGACTCAAACGGGATCTCCTCTCCTTGAAGGGCAGCTTGAGATGATTGCAATCACGAATGTCAGTCTGACCTTCAGAAGGTCTTTGTGTTTCACAATTAGCAGCAGCAGGATCAGTATTAGGCGTAGCAGCACTGCTAAGTTCTATTAGTGTGGGGGGTTGTTGTCGTCATTGAAAATGTACCACAAACTGTGCTTCAGACAATATAGGCCAAGTCGACTTTGTTGTGAGCCATAACATAAAAAAAGCATCAAAAGGAATACAACTATAAGAATACGGTTAAACTATGAAACACGTCTGTTTCCTGGGATTCCCCCTCAAAGGCATACTCTATAATGAGATACTACACAACAACGCTGAGGAAACGTTGGAATTTGCAGCACAAATTTGCATTCATTGTAAATATTCATATTGAGGGAATCACTGTGATCACGCCCAAATGCAACACGTCCGAGCGCACAAACCCGATGCACAACCTTTCCAGTCCGCATCCGCGTCTCCGTCAATGACCAAAGCTCAGGAGGTAACCACCACAACGGCGAAACTTCTGATTTGAATATCACTATCATGAGATTTTTTTTTTTTTTATAATTGCGCTCACCGTCGCCTCACCACTCATTCTGATCTTGAGTACCACACTCTTTACACTGCCACAGCAATGTGTCATGAAGAGCAATGTCATGTCCATGTGGAAAAGGGTAAAGGAAAGAGGATGTAGTCTGTGTTTTTCCCCCTCAAATACGCTTTTTTAGTCCTTGTCAAATAAGATTGGAAAGGAAAAAATATTTTTTTATATATCTTCTTTCTCCAGAGTAAAAAATAATACAAAACTTTCAGTGCTGTTTCAAGTGCCACATAACACCAGTTTGCCTTTTCACAGTACAATTATAAATCTGCTGTATTGGCACCTGCTGTTAGTACATGAAAAACAAAATCTGCACAAAAAAAATCCCTCTAGATCAAACATCAGCAGAGCTTCTCCACACAAATGTTTTTTTCTAAACAGAGGTATCCCCGTGCCCTCCACATGCAGGATGAAATGCATGCATTTACACGAGATAACCCTGTTCACCACACTGGATGACGAGGTTGTGATTCAGCTCTGCGGCTGAGCGCGAGAGCCAGTGAACAAGCAGGAGGAGACACGGACACGTGTAATGGGCAGCGTGGTGGTAAAGAGGAGGAATCTCCAGCCCGGGGATTTATTATCAGCATCACAGGCAGTCAGAATACATAAGGACCAACAATAAACTATCTTCTCAGAGTGATATCAATTCATACTTATCAACTCTAGCTGTTTAATTAAAACCCCTGGAAAGCTTCATGATTGTTTCCCCCCCCCCCCCCCCTGTGGAAAAGGGGGATAATTGTGCCCCTGCAAGGTGTGTAAACCTGGTTAAGCTAGTTAGCCCTCCACCGGCTCATCACTGGACTAAACTGCGAGTCGAGAATTATTTATTCCACTCGTGAAGACGTTACGGCAGCGTTACAACAGCAGCAGTCGTGACCAAACCCCCCATTTCTCCTTCTTTACGCGTATTAATTAATTCCAGTTTTTTAACCGCCCGCCACGCGGAGGTGAGACCTCTACGGCCCGCACAGGTGCTCAAATCCTGCCAACCCACTTGCGAGCTGCGCGGTCAAACGCTGGAGCTGACAATTTGTAACAAGTGCCACAGAAGTAACAACATTTAAAGAGGGAGGGGGAGGGCGGGGAAATGTCAAATAGACCCTCTTTTTTTTCTCCAGTGATGTACAACAATAAATAAACAACAACAACACAGAAATGGCGAAAAACTCACCTTCAGGTGCAACTCATGTCGTGGCACAGCCGTGGAGAAAGTTGAATCGTCTCCACCGCCGCTGGAAGAGGGGGCGGAGAGGAGAGGAGAGGAGGGCGGAGAGGAGAGGAGAGGACAGGAGAGAGGAAAGGAGAGGAGAGAGGAGAGGACAGGAGAGAGGGCGGGAGGAGAGAGGGAGGTTCACCGTGCGCGTATCGCCGCTCTCCCTCGCAGTGGGTCTGAACCGGAGTACCTCCCTCCTCCCCACGGATGCTACTATCGCTTCACACACTCACACACGCGCACACACACTCACACTCACACACACACACGCACACACATACACACGCACCCCTCCGCCTCTGTAAAAAGAAAAAAGTAATAGCAGTTTCTTCCTCCTCCTTCTCCTCCTCTTCCTCCTCTTCCTCCTCCTCCTCCTCCACCACAATGACAGACTCAAAAGAAAAGAAGGGACCCTATCGCAGTCAATAGGTTTTTACAAAAACCCCATGGCAACTTGGAAAAACCGCGAGCAACTTCCCCGCGTCGTGACCGGGTTGAAGTGTCCCCCCTCCCCCAACAACAGTGACAGCGACATCATTCCCACCGAGAATGAAGCAGGTTTTGTTTACATATATATATATATATATATATATATATATATATATATATATATATATATATATATATATATATATATATATATATAATGTTTTTGGTTCAAGATATAACTTATTTATGCTCTTCAATGTTTTGATTTTTTTAAATTAAAATGTGTGTTTATTTTACCAGTAAAAAGTCTACCAAAGCACTATCCTGCCTCATATCAGTCCAGGGACTGCATACTACATATTCTGCCATTGGCCACACATACCCACCTTGTTGCACAACTCCATCTGCATGTGTGTTGTACATTTGAGATTGTACGATTTGTACCCCCCTGTGAAACACTGAATGCACCAGCCATTTTGACCTTACTCGCTTGTTGGTCACTGACCAGCTCCAAGACGTTATCTTGCTTATTGACATTTATTCGGGGACAATACACAGACTACTGGCCAAAACAACGGTCAACACCGCTAAACGTGCGTATTCAAACAGAAACATTTACACCAACATTCCTAAAACATGTTCCAATATCAGGTTCCCAATTTTTTCCCCAAAACAAAGGCAAGTTGGTCAGAAATTGATTAGCTGATCCTGTAATTATAATATGCATTGTGTAATGAGGACGAGGAGTTAAAAGTTACTTATATTTAATTACATATGAGGCCCTGTAAGTCACAAAATGACTCACGATCAATAAATGGAGACCGTCCCTGCATGTCAGGCCATTCATTTGGTAAGGAAGAAAACGAATAATAAAATATAATACAAATTCTCCCAAACATGCTTCTACAAACATAAATACAACACTTGTTAGCACATCCAGGGAGTCAAGTGGTTTGGACACATACTATGTAAATGGTATCGTTCTTCACCATATACTATCAATAAAAAAAATCTGAAACAATAAGTGTCGAGAGAAAATGCTGTTATTATGTTATATTTCTTAAGCATTTCCTGGTGTTCCCATATTCTTGGAGTTCGTCCAGCATCAGTCTTGACTCAGAGGCGGCTGAGCTGCTTCTGAAGAGCATCCCTGTGGTTCAGCAGCTGCTCCTCCAACGTTTTCTGGAGAACTGCGACACAAAAAAAGACACATTACAGACACACGGTCAAACATGTAAATCCTGTCATTTGACTGTTGCAGTTTCCAGCTGTGTACATTCTGTAGTGTTACAGGACCACCTCTCCTCACCTTGACGTCCTCGTCTCCATCTCCTGCTGCTCCTCCCCCAACACCTTGTGTCTTTTCTTTGAGAACCAACAAAGGCAGTAATTTAAGCTTCAGGTATTCTGAAGTTCTGGACATCAGCGACAATAATATTCACAGGAAGTGTAATGAAGTCCGAATGAAAATAGGCTGTATGCTCTCAATATTCTAAAAAATTAAACATAAACGCAGCTGGTAATGGGGAAACATATCCCATCTCCCACCAGATAAATGAAGTCAATATAAATGTACTTTAAATGTAAAGTAGATACATTGTCTCAGCACTAATAAATTACATCTTAAAAAATCACCATCATTTAACAGAATTTAATCAAGATCACTGTGAGGTCTCTCCAAACGTGAGCGTTTCAAGCACGGCAAATTGTGTCCACTGTATCGGATTGTGTTGCGTTAACAGGTGTTCACGTTGTTGTATATCAACACTGTTCACTCCTGTCATCATAATGCCAGCCCTGTGTATTGTGGACTAATAGTCTCCGTGGGGATGTGTGATTTTGGCACCTTTTGACAGCACAGGATCATTAACAGCTCTTTGCATCAGGGAGAGGGCAGTAAAGGTCGGCTGGGAATCAATTTATCCGATAACCTCAGACCCACGGACAGAAATGGAGAGGATTTCCAACCTGGAAATGGCAAGGCGGGATCTTAACTGCTGCCAGACGTGCTCACTAGCATTTCTGACTCAGTGGGTCCCTTTTGATTTCATATGTCTTTGTTGTCAGACAACTGTACAACCTAGTGACTGGATACAGGGTCAACAACTAAAAGAGTTGGTATTTAATTAAAAAAGTGTATCTTGATATAATGTCAGCGTCAGGAGACAGCTGTCACCTGTGCCGTGGTCTGTGATCAGTTTCAGTGTGGACCTGACACCTGTCTAGTTTTAGGTACACTACTATACTTGTTGTATATAATCTTCCCTCCCAACATTACATTTAGCAGACGCTTTTATTCAAAAAGTGACTTACAACACATACACACAGCTACGGGGAGCAATTTTGGGGTTAAGTGTCTTGCTCAAGGACACATCGACATGGACTAGCGGACCCGGGGATCGCACCGCCGATCCTTTGATGGATGGATGGACATGCTTACAACTGAGCCACAGTCGCTCAACATACCATAGCTTCCCTTTGGCAACGAAATGTTACTCCTGTTTTCACACATATATTTCACATTTCCAATTTGATTTGTTTTGTTAACAACTCATTTCATATTGAGAAATACTGTATACTTTAACAAAGTATACAGTATTTCTCAACATGAAATATACTGTAAATGCTGTTTCAACAGTGACGGCTGGCCATGAATCTGTGCTTTAACATTTAACATTATCTCCCAAAACAAGAGCAATGGGGACTCTCCTGCGGCAAGCTGGTTGACACCAGGAGGACACCTGAAGAGGGAGGGGTTTCCAACAGGTCTCAACGGTAACCAAGTCCCATTACAAACAGAGTGCCGAGTCAGGTCGTCTTCAAGTTTGGTCCACAGCGGATTCGTCTTCGTCCAACTGGCACCACAAAGGAAAGACTGAGCGCCTCTCTGTTACACAAAGAGAGGAAATGAACAGATTGACTTGAATCCAAATAACCTGATTTGGGGTATCACAATCACACTGAATGGATTACGCAATAGGCTTGACTGAGCAATAAATGTAACACGATATCTTTGTGCGGTGCTCCGTGTTACGGTGAGTGCCCTTAACAAATCAAATTTGATGGAACATCTGCTTCCTTTTTTTTTTTTTTTTTTGCGGGAACGGCCTCTTCGGTGAGCGGTAAATGCGATAGAATAGCTTCAGGCCTCGTTCTCGGCTGACCCTGCGGAGGTCCAGGTTAAAAGGTGCAATCAATTCTATGTAAGTTGATTGAATATGTTCTTATTTTACAGACGGTGCCATCCTGAAAAAATACACTGGGAAACCCATTTTCGGACGTTTATCGTACATAAACATGCAGTTTAGTGATTATTGAAATTTCACATGAAAGATATATATCTTTGTCTTTCGTCTTTGTCTGCGCTCACGAGTTTGAAGTGGGTGGGGCTTTGTTGAAAAAAAGTGATGTCACGAGCTCGCCCCTGTCAATCAAATTGAATCAAACCAAGCCCACCCAATCTTAGTTGGACAAGTTCACCGGGTGCTTGGAGAGTTGACCTCCAAATAAATTATGCTCAAGATTTATTTATTTTTTCTACAGTTATAGAAATAATCCTTAAGATATCTTGCATCAATTGTATCAATGTATTGAGTGTGGAATATATCTACATTCAATTCAGTAATGACTTCTCTATGCAGTTGTTAGTGGCGGAGTCCAACATTCCCACACTGGATTCATATCGCCCTCCATGCGCAGTTTGCAACATTTGCAGAAAGATTTAAGGACGTTTGAATCACTTGCAATATGGATACATTCTGGTTCCAGGTCAGCTACAACAGCATCATAGAGAGTTGTGTATATGGTGAGGATGGTGTGTTTGTGTGGATGGAAACACATCGAACATTCTCACACATCACTCATGTACTGAAAAAGTTGTATGGTTTTAATGTAAACCAACACATTTCTGATTTCTGATCAGTGAGCATAGGCCAGTATGAAAAATATGTATCCTGAAGCAAAACCATTTCATTCAAGTCCTACTTAATTTTCAGCTAGAACCAGCCACAATGACATGGTTCACAGGTTATAGTTCTTAAGCTTTCCCAGAATCTATTAAATTGCTGTTCCTCCACGTTGCGGTCGGATTTTGACCCGCACGGTCGTAACGCTTGTTATAAAACATCCTGTAATACAGGGTTTTTCTCTCCAACACCCTCCTCCCTTTAGATGTTCAAACTTCATCATTCCTTAGGTGACATGCTGTCGGCCATATAAACCACAATTACTGGAGGGAAGCACACCCAGGATATGAAGTTGCGGCGCCTCCCCAGCTCGACAGGGCCGGGCCTCATTACGTGACAGGGAACTGGGAAATTTCCAACGGAGACTGAGCGAGGGGGGGGAATGAGCTGGTGTCATCGACGTAAAGGCTCTGAAAACAGTCCCTACGTTGTCAAAGGTGTCAAAGTTCACGGGCAGTGCATGAATGAATGCAACGCCCCCCCCCAGCGCCCGTCTTGTTTTTCCTGATGTGTGCCCCTTCCTTCTCTCTCTCCCTCTGTATCATGGAACATCACTGTGGGGCAGAAATCCCCCTCATTGACGTCTGCAGGGCTGCATAATGAGAATAAATGAGCTGGAAGTAAATATGCAGGCTGTGTGCTGTTTGCCGCTCTATACCAGTCAGCCCATAGGCTTTCACCAAAAATTAAGATGGATCGTGTTGCCAAAAGCCCATAACAATGCCGCACAGTGTTTTATTGATCTAAAACGGAATTCAAGGGCCTTTTTTAATTTTAATTTTCAAAGGACTTAACGTGTACATTTATTCCACTTTGGACAATTCTGTGGAAATACTTTTATCCTTGTCGATGATTTTGATTTTTTAGCAAATTAGTTGGTGATGATCCGATCTGCTGAATTCCATTTGCAGCTTCATTTCACACTTAACACAAGCAGTTCACATCTTTGGCATGTTTTTTAATTTTTGTATCGCAATGGAGGGCGGAGTGTTGAACCATGTGTAGCTGTGGTGCTCTACTGATGAATCACCACCCCCTTCAGCTGCTCCTCCCCCCAGCCTCTTGGAGAACAGTTGCTGGCCACATTATTATGATATGGGATACAGGCAGCCGCACAGGCATTTTATTTTGTATTCATCCTTTCGAGTAGTTTCTTTTGAGTTTTCTTTCACAAACTAAAGACAAAGAAGAAACAGATACAAAAACCGAAGAAGAAAAAAACATAGAAATACACAAGTTGTATGTTGTTGGAGATGGTTTGTGGGGATTTCTTTTTTAGCTTTGGGTAGCTAGTTGTTTCCCCCTGCTTCCATACTTCTTGCTAAGCTAGGCTAAATGCATCCTGGCTACAGCACCATTGCTAATGCACCGACATGAGAGTGGTATCAAACTTCTCATCTCACTCTCAGGAAAAGAAAGCATCAGGGTGTCAATGTTGAACTCTGTTTCAACTCTGTGTTTTGTGGTCCACAACATTATTGTAGCAATAAGGAGACACTGGACCCTAAAATCCAATAAAACCTCGGAGTCCCTGCACAGCAGATGTCTCAGAATACAGATTGCATCAGTTTGGCATATGCTTCTGCAAGCTAACATATTTTATTAATATGTGATTTTGAACCTTGTAGGCATTCAACTGCTGAATGAAATAGTGTCACTGCACACGTAAAGATCCTCCTTCCAGGAAACAGTACGGCCGAAGGTCCTGAGCAATTATTTACATGGTGCTGTAGGCGGCGTTGCAGGAATACATAATGGAAGTCGACGCGGGAGAATCTTTGGCTGAGCACGTGGCTGCACGGCGCTCGAGAGGCAGCTGTGATTTATTGCGTGGAGGCTTTCTGCTCGGGCTTCCAGCGGCTCGGCTATCACCAATCCACCTGCAGCAAAAAGAGATCCGAGGAAAGCCGGAGCCTCTCCCACTTTCCACGATAAGAATGTGGCGAGCAACATCTGCAGCTCTTGGCGGCGGCTCCCGACGAGCCGACCCCGTGCCCCCCCTCAGCGTCACACAGGAAGCGCTGGAGGCACAGCGGTGGCTTTCGATTCGTAATTAATATCAACAGCGGGTTGGGAGAGGGCGTTTTTTTCTTCTTCTTCTTCTTCCTCTTTTTCCTGTGGCAGATTGCTCTGTGCGTAGGCGCTCCACCCCTCCCCAGAGACAACGCATCGCTCTGCTCGGAGAGCTTCATCATATGCCTTCGTGGAATCATTTACTCTTTATGAGAGCGACAAGGAGCATCCTCTCACCCAATAAAGGATGGGAGATACCGTGGTGTCTGGATAAAGACAGGAGGGGTGGGGGGGAGTATGAAAGCTGTTTCCATAGCAATCCAAATATTGCAGCGATGAAATTTGAGCTGAGACGGTAGACCGGTGCCAAGCGGCCGTCAATCATTTAACAAAAGGAGGAGATGGGGAATAAGCTTCCCCTCTCTTCCTACTGTAATATAACTGTTGGACCACTTGATAAAGATGGAGTGCTCTCATTAGATGTGAGCACGCACAACCTCAAGTTGGTTTGTTGCAGCTTCGCGTTTCGGGAAAACACAGAGGTGAGGCAACTGATTCGACTGGATTGCGGCATCCAGATCTATCGGGACTCTTATTGCCTTTTATTGTTGAGAGACAAATCGGCCCAGGTGAAGGTGTGCACTTCAAAATTGCGCGCAAAGCGATGAAGGCGGAGTCAGCGATCCAGGAGAAAGATCGGTGGTATTTGAACTCCCCTCCCCATCGCCCTTCCAATTTACTCTCGCCCCCCTGGCCTTCCTCTTTATACACTCGAGGCCTTCCCCCTCTCCCGTGCACGAGCACTGATTGGCTGATATAGTGTTGCGCGGCCTGGCCCGAACAACTTTGTTTGTTTCCCACTAACAGAGCCATGGCTGTGAAGGGTTTTCTTTTGTTGTTGTTGGTTTTCAGTGCCCACACACAGAACAGACAGCTGGGGAAATTTGAGAAAAGTGTATTGGATTAGAACCGCCGACTTCCCCTTTGAACACAATTCAACCACCGAGCCGAGAGGCTCAGCTTCCAGCCTGCGTATTTCCACATGTGGCGCAGTTTTATCTTCGTACACTGTGCGGTAAAATAAATGAAGCACTCAGAGTGGCCAGAGCCACCGTGTTTCTCTGGTGAAAGAATTCACTATTAGATAATGAAATTTCTCTGTGGTTGGATGCAACACAATGACTGTGTGATCATGCAAATAATTGCCGCTGCGCTCGTACTCGGGGCGGAGAGGTCGACCCGGCGGGGTCGTATCAGATTTACGGGAAACGCCAGCTCAAAATCTACACACGGCCCCCGTTTGTATATTCATTTAGTTTGATTGAACGGATGCTGAGGACAAACAACATCATCATCAGGGTTTTGCGGCCGAGGAAGATGTCACACGGCAGCTGTGTTACAATGAGGGAAAACATGTCTCCCGCTCTGACCGGCCCTGCCCTGAGCATTCGGAGATGAGATTTGAAGGTGTGAGCGATGCACCGGTGTTTCAGCCCTCAGGGGAGGTGCATACCGAGGTAATAGAATTGGGCCCACGGGATAACAGGGGTGTTATTTTGTCTGCTTCAATTAAATGTCTGCAGGAACCCTCCGAGGGGACGACTACATGTTTGGAGGAGAGGGGCTAACGCTGCCTCCGGGGTTGGGGGTGGTAATAACTAGCAAAGTGTCTGCAAAGGAGTCTCACAACAAATCAATAACTTTAGATCCAGAACCCCATCTAATCACGACTTAAGCCCTGGGGCTAATTAAAAATAAACAATTGAAATCAATAGAAAATAATCTTTCACATTTGCCTCAGTGTCTTCACACTTTTCTTTTCATATCTGAAGCATTAGTCAGAGTGAAAATTCTCACTGACTCTAATAATCTGCTCAGATAAAAAAAAAAAAATGCAATCACAAAGAGCTGGCTTTGTCGTATGGTGCAGATATTTGCACAAGATATTGCATATTATGAGCAAGTGACATTTTCAGTCAGTGGCTGAAAAATATTATCTTGGCAATTAGGAGATATTGCGCCAGTGTTTCTTCTTCACCTTTTCTGGACCTTGACCCCGTCTTCAGGTCCCAGAATTCCCCGAAGTCCCATCAGGGAGAGGGTTGTCATATGAATTTAGCAGTGACATTTTCCGTATGCCATTAAAATAAGCATGGCGGGAGCTCCGTGATTATTGACTGTATATTAATGTGGTGTTGTATGATACACCAATTTAACAGTCTAGACATGGGGAGCACGAGGCTTCCTCATGTAGAAAAAAAATCATTCATTTTGAAACTTCTAATTGGATTTCTTTTTAGTCTCTTATTAGTCACCAAAAACGTTAGCTTGGCATTCACCAGAAGCTCATCAGATGCGGAATTCGCCGCCACCTTCAACCCACAATCGGAGCGCCGGTTCAATCAGGCTGACCTCGCTATACTCTACCGGTCCCGCTGGGAGCCAACACCGGCGCCTCGATGCTGGGAGCCCGGATGGTATTGTTGGGGCCGCTGTAGGGGAGGGAAGCACAGGGGAGACAACCGTGACCAAGACCGAGCAGGGCCGACTGTCAGACCCTGCTGCAGTAAGATTAGAGGTTTTAAAAAAAGAGAATCTGGGGCTCTGTTACCACAATGACCCGACAAAATCAACACAAAATCAAAGTTCCTCTTCACAGCTTTAACGCAGCGATGGACCTCTAACCAACACCAAGGAGAAGGTTTATGTCTAAAGACAAGATGTTCATTCTGAATCCATCGTTTTGGGAGTTTGACTCATACATGGAACTAAAAGTTTCCTGCTTCAGTTCAGATAATTATTCTTTTATCTTTCTTTAGCTTGTCAGTCTGTTTGCCTCCGACTACATGGACGCGCAATGGTAAGTTGTTAGAGAACCCCTTTAAATAAAACATAAACGTTACAAAGCCGCTTGTATCTTTTGACCCTATATGTGGTCTGGACACAGGGTTAAATAACTCAGCATGAAATACGATATGTGTGTGTTTTTTTTTTTTAATACAGGCTGATGTAAACGCGAGCGGAGGAAGATAAGTGTAGCGAAACCCCCCAAACAAATCAAGAGTTTGTTTAGAGGAACCAAAGGTCTGCAGCGTATTCTCATGCTATTCACAGCATGTTCTCCAACGAAGCCCGTTTCCTGTGTCGCCAGAGCAGGAACGAGACATCCTGGATCTTGTTACCCGTCTGATGTGGACACATGATCTGATCTATGTGTGGTGGGGGGTCAGCGGGATTCACAGAAACACCGTCAGGAGGCCCGGCAGCAGTGATTCAGGACTGGTTGATGTCACTTTGACAGAGAGCAGAAGGGGGCCATTTTGGTGTCAGCGGGTAGCCAGACACCCCTGCTCCTCTTCCCACTCCCTCACCGCAATCTCTCCCTTAATGGCCTCACTCTCACAATCCAGCCTAGTACGTCTGAGTCATTAATACCCAAGCTCCGAACAGATAGAAGCCCTGTCCAATCACGTGTTGCATGAAATAAAAAACCCTCGATTTTCTTCTCTAATAACATGAGAAGCTAATAGCAGTTGAAATCATAATCACTGATGTATTATTCGGACAAGGAGAGAGAACAGCGTGGATGGAGGCTTTTAAAATTAAAACTCTTTTCTCTCCCTGTCCTGCACGTAGACTGTGCAAAGCTGGTTTAGTTGCCATGGAGATGGAGGCTACGTGGAATCCAGCAAAGTCAATTAGCAATCTTCCCGCATCTCATTAACTGTTGTCTGGCAGCGATGAGAGGTTGAGTTTGGGATTTATTTATTTCTTATCAGGGAGAAGGACTCTCGGACGTCTCACAATGCGGTTCGGCTTCGGCGAGCATGCGGCCAGTGAACGACTCGTGGCATCTGCGGCCCGTCGCCGGTCACGAAAGGTTGACGACTCGGGGGCTCCATTTAGACGCTCTGGCGCGGCCATTGTGGATCTCAAAGGAGGTATAATCTGGATGGACCGCATGTTTGTCTTCGGTCGCTTTGCCATCGGCCGGTCACAAAAGGCCCCGGCGATAAATCTGTCTATGCAACTGAGTCCACTAAAGGCACACACACAAACACACACACACACACACACACACACACACACACACACACACACACACACACATACATACCGCCGAGATTTGCATGAGCCTCCAAAAACACTCCCAAGAAGAAGTTGCTTGCTTCTCTGTCTCGCAGCTCTATTGTTTCTCTGAGGATCAAGGGGTGGAGCACGAGCCCCACCCCAGACGCACCAGTGAGCGGCTTCTGATATTGCAATCTGAATTCCAAACAGCCTCCAGATTGCTAATGAAAAGGCAATATGGAGTGCAGAGCTTATCATCAGCGCAGGATGTATCGCGGCACATATGAGGGTCATGAGCGAGCGGGGGAAATGCTAATGCAGCGTCCGTCCGTGATCAGCGCCTTGACCAGTTTTCATTGGAGGGCCTCATGAATCCACCGGCTCCTGGCCGCTGATTTGCGCGCGGCTCCTGGCAACTGCGAGCCTTCCTGTCATCGTCTCTGACAGGCAGATGACATCAGCGTGGCCTCGGGCAGGCAGCACTGGGGATGAGGCATCTCGTCCTTCTCAACAAATATAAAGGAGGGCTTTGATGGTATCATCTCCGAGTCATAGCCCCCCCAACACACACATACACACTCGCGCTGTCACACGACAGGAGACTTCCATTTCCCAGTAATTGAGTTTCTGTCTCGCCTCTTTGTGTTCAGATGAAGAGCTGATGAAGTCCCCCTATCCCCACCAAACATCTTTCCCCCCTTCTCCGTATCCCTCCCCACCCAACGTGTTTGTGTCTACTTATTTCCCCCTTCAGTACACATAATGAATATTTATTACAAAACTTGTATTCCAGTGCGAGGTTGGAGTTGTTTTTCCAATAAAAGTGTGCCAATGTTGGATAATTAATTCAGAGATTCTGTATTTAATTTACTAATGTGTTTGAGATACCCGACATGATATCAGTCAAAGGCTAGAGTTATGATTTTTGGCGTTTGATGATGGTGCTGCAGAGACAGCGCTATGCAGGTAGCATGTCAGGGGCGTGTATGTGGACGGTGCAGTTTGCTCTGGGGACCTTGAAATGTGTGTGTGTGTGTGTGTGTGTGTGTGTGTGTGTGTATGTATATGTGTGTGTGTGTGTGTGTGTGTGTGTGTGTGTGTGTGTGTGTTTGTCGGGGGTGGGCCTCAGAGAGTAGGCACTGTAGAATAATGTAACTGACAGAGAGCGCAACAGGTCATTTTTACACCTGTGGTAAAAGATGAACTTAACGTTTGACAATACTTTTTGCTCTATATACCTATGAAACAGCTCTCTCTCTAACTCCGCCTCCATGATGTTTTCAGGGTCAGTCGCAATCTGTAACAGATTCGTTGGGTAGCTAGTTGTTTCCCCCTGCTTCCATACTTCTTGCTAAGCTAGGCTAAATGCATCCTGGCTACAGCACCATTGCTAATGCAATCGTCACCCCTCTCCTACAAGCTGCAGAACGAAAAGACAAGAGGGAGAAGAACAGGAGGAGAATCCAACAAAGCTCCCTGAATTAGATTCCTTTGGCTCTTTTATGAACATTCGCCAGCCGGCGGCGTGCGTGCGTTCATAACTAGTAACTCCAGGGTGCGCTGGGGCCCGTTGATAATACCGTACGCAGCTGGAGCACCCGTCTGGTTAAACCCAATAAAGGGGACGCATTGTGGTTCCACGTCAGAGGAGGAAGCTGGCGAGGTTTGACAGGTGAGGATGTGGTGGCAACGGCAAAAAGTGACATGAATGAAAAGTGTCACTGGAAGAAATACCATTATGATCCGATAAAAACTCAACTCCAATAAAACAATGAGGCAAAAACATTTCACAAGTTATGCATTATTTATTCAAAATGTAGAGAATCTATTTATGTGATAAGAGACCTTTGGGCTTCGCAGGTGTGGCTTCAAGTCATTTTAAAAACAGAAACCAAAAAAAACCTTCCCTTCCTCTTGTTAATCTTTCGTGGTGCTTTTTCACTTTGACATGTGCTCGGCGGGCTGAATAGCCGATTGGCTGCCCTTACAAGTAGCAGGCTCTGATTAGTAGATTTGTATTCGCCCCAACGCTAATAATTTGTGTCACAGTGTGACCTTGCGTCAGTGGCAAGATCAGTGATGCTTAGGGATTAATGTTCGGAGGCCTGCTTTGTCGAACATGGTCTGGATCCTTGGGAGGTAATGGGAATTTAAGGCTGACGTGTTGAGGAAAGATAACCTCAGATGTCTCCTCCGTGGGCGGTGAGTGACACAAATTGATTCGCGGACCAAGATCCTCTGAAACAATCAAAACGATTTTAAACAGCAGGCCCTTCTTTCCAAACACATGAGCCTGCTGGTTTGAAAACTTGTGCTCTGCTTCTCTCTGTTGGTACAATCAAGAATTACATCTGTAAAGCGAGAGATATTTTTCTTTTCCTTTTCTTTTTTTGGGGTGGTTTCAGCGCCCTCCTCTGGCTGTATTTGTTCCCACACAGTTGAAAAAAGTCCTAAAAAAAGAGAGAAAAAACACCCTGTGGGATTCATTATCACATTACTTACAGTTTTGAAATGCTAGTTTTTTTCATCTCATTTTTCTTTTATAGTTATTTTTTAACATCCAGATGTTGCTAAATTTGATCCCAGTGTCAATCTGGTGAAATGTCTGAAAATAAATCAAGCATCAGAATGTATTACCACTTGCCACAGAGGGGTGGAGGGTGCCATCACCTTAAAAAAGAAAAAAAAGGAGAAAGAAAAATATGTTTTTTAATTCCATATTCTTTTCAAGCTCCTCTTGACTTTGAGCTTTCCTTGCCACTGGGGTATCCCATTATTTTATCCCTGCCATTTTCTCTTGAATATATAATTAAAGTCCTTTTTTTTTTCTACTGTGTCAGCAGCGTGTATTGCACAGGGGTCAATAGCCAAGTGATTTAACACCCGGGAGATGAATCCAAAGAGCCACTCATATTCATGCCCTTCAAGGGTTCCTTGTCCTTAATTGCCCCAGTAAAAAAAAAATACAGTTGTACCAATGTGCTCCTGTATGTATAAAACACATCATATTTCTTCAAGAGTTATGAGCCGGGGTTGTTATTAATGAACTCCAGCAGCAGTATCGTCCTGCTTTATGGGAGCAATAACATAAAGCAGTCTATTTTTCCCAGCGCAGCCGTATGCAAAATAGGGCTGGTCAGTGATTACTTAGTAATTCATCCTGTTATATATAAACTTCTGGTGCACAGTTCAGTCCAGGGGGAGAAGTGGAGCATAAAAAAAGAAGTAGCATACAGTGCTCTATGCTGTCTGTTTGAATTTCCTTAAAAAGAGAGACAGAGAAAAAAAAAAGAAAAAAAGAATGTTGCACTTAACGTTGTTCCCCCGAGGTGCTGGAGAAACACTGACAGAAGCTGGTGATACACACACGTATGTAAATCAACTCCTCCTCAACGCTCTGCTGCTACACTTCCCATGGAGAAGAGCTGTTTACCTCCCCCCTTCCTCCCTCCCCACCCCTACTGCCATGCGTCGACGGCGGTCTAATCTTGCACCCCGCGCCATCTGCCACCGCCGGCCCCCGACAACGTGGCGCCCGGCGCTCTGCGTCGAGAGAGAACCGAACAGTTCGCTCCTCTGCACACATCGACCAATTTCACCGACGCCGACCGGAGCGTGCGGGTTATCGACCGAGACACAGGCGGCTTACGAATAAAACCCAGCAAACCATGTGACTTTTGAAGCTCTGACGGCCGCCATGAATTTGTGAGGTAATCGGTCGCAAGGAAAGGGCCTTGACCACAGCGGTTGAGGCCGCGTAGGCCCCGGTGTGTGGACTGATAGGAACTCTACTGTTTGTAATGCGTGCCTTTTCCCCCCAGCAACTCTGGCTGATTCGTTGCTCTTTTTTCTCTGTTTGTAGTCGCGTCTCTCAACAATCAAGAAACACTCCGGCCCCGACTATCAGCCCCAGAGACTGTGTTGCTTTTACACCGAGGGTTGCCAAAGTGTGTTTCGAACAGGCCGTCAGTTGCTGTCCTCACTCACGCTGTGTTTGCGAGCCACCAACGCGGCAACGCCAACGCTTGACAAGTTCTGACGCTGTACTTTTGGTGTAGTTTGGCGTCCATGTCGCCATCATAGTTAGTATATTGTTTGAAACTAATGTGGATGGAATAGTTTTTTTGCAAAAGCTTCAAAGTTCATGAAAAAGAGATTTGTCCTTCTCATATGTGGCATGAAATGAACACGCTCATTCACATCTATTTTAATTCATTTGAAAGATTTTTAAATGGCAAACGTGAAAAACAAACGTCTGAGCTGCCAGTAGGCTCGTTCGAGATGAGCAGGTCCTGCGCACAATGCATGCCGGTTAGATTTGTGTCCGACTTGGTCCCGACTTGCTCTGGCATCATGCACACGTGGTCAACGATAATCTCATGAGAGCGATGCGGCCGCCGATTTTAGAGCCAGGCGCCGCAGTAGCTCTCCGCAGACTGTGTGGTCCAGTGCATGATGGGAAACGCCTGGCTGTCACCACATCAGAGAGCTGATTGGCTCTTAAATCTGACAGCAAACACCACAAGTTGTAGAAAATTCATATTTTATGTGTAGTTGTAATACTTAACACTCAATTGTTGACTATTAGTCTAATGTTTAATCTTAAAACATATCTTGTGTGGTTGATAATACAAAATCGTATCCCGATCTGTAAACTACAAGTAGACTACAGATCGGAACTAACAGGAAGTCATTTTTTCTGTGACTTCCTGTTTATACTTCGAAGGCAGACTAAAACTGTCCGACTTGACCACAGTTTTTTGTCAACGCCCCCTGCTGCTGCCGCCTGCTCTCGTCTTTCGAAGGAGCCTATTCGCTTGTGTGAGGGATTACAAGCTCCGCCCATGGTTCCGCTCCCAGACTGTGATTGGATTCTTGCTTTTCATTTTGCCACGCGTCTTAGATCAGGTGTTTCTCAACTTTTTGTAACTTAAGGCCTGCCCATTGGCCGTGTATGAGAAGTGGAGGTAGTCGTTGTGACGTCACCCATTGGTTTGTGGATAAGGTTTGGAAGCATCGAGTTCACCATTTTGGTCATCGCCATCTTGGATCCAGGCCATCAGCGTCTTGATTTTCTGCGACCGGTGAACAGAAATTAACATATTTGGACTGCGGTGGAGTGCACGGCTCTGGTAACGGTAAAGACTTGTCAATCACGAGGTCGCACACTATCAGTAGCCACAAAAATATTCGCAGTGGTTGAGAATATATGTCAAAGATGACGTGTCTCTCAATAAAAGGAAAAATGTAATTGCTCCCATGCCCCTCCTCATGAAAACTAACGACAATGCTTTGTGTTCGACAGGTCGATGCTGCTCTCTACTGGACAACACTGACATGCAATACCACTTGGCTTTCTGTATTTCTGTATTAATCATGCAGCAATGGAAAACAGTGAATTCCTTAAAGCTAAACAGTTGTCCTTGAACGCTACAAGACCCCCGCCTATTGTGTGACTTCCTGCATCATTATTATTTAGTGAGCTGCTGTTACGCTGCTGCACTCAGAGCTCGCCTCCCTCTCCTCGGGTTTTCTGTCGGTTGCAGCGTTAGATGGTGCTTATTGCGAATAGACCACTGCTTCTGCCGCAGGAAACATAAAACAAATATGATGTTACGGTCCCGGTGGACTCTTCCCTGGAACGACACCAGGTGTAAAAAGAAAAAAAGAAAGAAGCCAAAATAAAACTTTTCTTGAACAGGGTTGGATCCAGCTTGCGGTAAATCTGTTGGAAACTGTGAACGAAAACCTAGACATGTAGTAACTGTACTCTGGCTTGGAGAGAATGAGAGCATCTGTTCATTTGGACTAATTGAAAACAGCTTGTTTGGCTGGAAGGTTATTTGTAAAATCTGTACAGCCAGTAATGACTGGCAGCTCAAACATTTGTGCTGTACCCTCATACTTCAAATTATTTCCAAAGATTGAACTAGTTGTTGCTCAATTAGTGTTATAGGGCCTAGACAAGAGACATCGCGCTTTCAAATGCAGGATATCTTGCCACAACAGCCTGTGTCCATATACATGGATGTAGCATGCAGTAATAACGAGCTGGTCCTCTCTTCACCCTGAAACCTGATTGGAATTAAATAAAAATGCTCATACGGTAGTCTGGTTCGGAGTGTTGGGCATACACACAACTGGGAGGCTGCAGGATGTTGTCTGTAATGAAGACGGTTCAGTTAGTAAAAAAATAGAAGAAAAAAAAAAAGACATAACAACCTATGTCCATAATCTGCACGTGGACAAACACTGCTGCTGCAGATATTCAATTACAGCACATTCCTGCATCCTGCTAACAAGGCCTGCAGAGTTCCCAATTATTGCAACCGTCAAGACCACTAAAATAAGCAAAAGGGAGCAGCGGAAGGCCTTATTTGATTAATCGGTGCAGCCAGTGTAAAGTGTGTGGCAGGCCCAGAGGGAGCAGGGCCAGTGAGTAGGGAGCGAGCACCCCGGCTGGCTGCAGAAGCTCTCGGGAAGGCTGTTGACAGTCCCCAACCTCATTAGGAGGGCTAGTCAGAGGCGGCTTGTTGCAGTGCAGTCTGCTGGAATGTGTCTCCACCGAAACACTGGAAGGGCTGTGAAGCCTTCTGGTGCGTTGTAGCCATGTCAGGCCGGGAGCAGAGCTAAAGTCTGTTATTTTCTTTTTTCACCACTGCACTGTTTTGACATTAATTATCCTCCCGCAGCTCGCGGCTGGAGCTCACACAGCCAGCGCTCGGGAACTTGCTCTACGGTGGCTTGTTTTTTTTATTTCCAATGATAGTTTTAAACTGTTCCTTGGAACTATTTCTTCTTCTTTCTTGGCAAATAAGCCACGTTGGCAATTTCGTCTATCTCTTGGAATTTGTGTTCTCCTACTTCCAGAACTGGGTTGAAACTCTGCACCGCTGGACATCCTGCAGCTCAGGTAATGCGAGATAAAACTGACAGCGCAATAACATTTCTACCTTCCCTAAACGGCTGCGATGGGAGCGAGGTGTATCCAGAGGAGCAGACGGGGTGGTGAAAGCGGCACTTGGGTACTTATTTATCGCAGACTTCAATAAAATGGGTTGGAGCCAGCCGCACTGCCTCGTATCCCCCGTTTAACTGCGGCACAACAAATTAATGCAGCTTCACCTGGGAGGAGACACATCAGCAGTGAATAACCTGTTGCAGGAAGAAAATACTGTAAGAACGAAGAGAGCCAGGCGTTCATTCTTCTTTTTTTTTCCTTTTGTGGAGAAATAGTGTTGTGATGCTCCCGGATCGCAAGAGTGAATACAGCAATGCTTCATCGCTCCCTGGAGAGAGAAACATTACACTATTTACAGCCCTGCTCTGTCCCAAGAAGCCGCTTGAAAAACAGCCCGTGTCACCCCACCGATGGGATCTTGAACCAAAGTGATTGCAATGCGAGGCGCAATTATCAGAGCAGGGCGACATGCAGAAGGCAACGTGGCGGTTACAGTATATCCTCCTCACTGCTGCATGAGGAGCACCGCCTCTTGTCAGGGAGGGAAAGGTGCATAAAAACACAAACAAGTATATAATATGCAAAAATGTACACTGAAACGAGCACACAAAAAAATATTTAGTTTTTTGGGGCTTTTCATGAGGGGGTTGTACACTTCATTAATGAAACAAAAAATACATCATATACATATGAATCACATTTAAGAGAAAATGGGTGGTATAAATCAAGTAGGATGGGTGTAATGTCTTCATTAAGCCGGCGGAAAGGGCTGTTTGACGACAACGTAACATATAACATATTCTTATTATACGGTACATTTAATTGGATATGGATCTTTTTTTAGGGGAAATTAAATAGGTTTTTGCTGCTGACCCCATCCACAACAGTACATTTCTCTGTTTCCATGCTGATACTCTTGTGTGTGTGTGTGTGTGTGTGTGTGTGTGTGTGTGTGTGTGTGTGTGTGTGTGTGTGTGTGTGTGTGTGTGTGTGTGTGTGTGGAGGGGTAAGAGAACTTCATACAAAAATCCAAACTATCCCTTTAATCCTGGATAAAAGCTATGAACAAATAATGCATGCACGGAAGACATTATCCTACGGTATGAACACAATGAATATGCAAAGAAAATACAAATACACTGCATGTTTTACAGCGAATGCATCAGCGCGATCATATTCCATCCGCTGTTTAATGAAAGGACAATACTGGCACAACATCGTGGCAGACTGACCTCAGTGTGGGTTTCTCTCCACAAGCTGTAGCTCCCTTACCATCACCATGTTAGTCACATATTTTGTTCTCGCACACATCTCACATTTCCTTGAAGGCAATCAACACTTGAACTCCCTCCTCCCCTCCCCTTCCATCCTCTTCATAGCTACAATGAAGGGACATGTTTCAGCGCTGAAGATCACATAATCATAGATCAGAGTATTTTGGAACCACCTTCAGAGACGCTGGCAAAAGTCCCACTCGACCGTTGGAGCGCGTGTCCGTGCCGCAAATTCGAACGGCTGATATCAGATTCAGTGCAACACAGTTGGACCTGATTTATCCCGCACATTTCCAGTGGATGTGTTGGTTTCAAGCCCCTCGCGTGGCCCGGGAGCCTCTTCCGCCAGTCCAGGAAACACAAAGAGAATAGACAAGGACACGGGGGGGCGGGGAGGAGATGTTCGAGCCAGGTTTTCCAGCTATGGCTGTCAAAAGTCCAGAGCGTGAAAGTGCACCTACTGTACATCATCGCACTGCACTGCAGTGAACAAAGAGACTGAGGTATTAGCCTGCACCGCACATGCTCCACTCAGCCTGGGATGTTGCTCTGGAGCAGCATCCAGCGATGCCCTTGGCGTGGGTCTTAGGATTTACTATTGATGCAAACAGCATTGCTGGCATAATTGCCATATATTATTACTAACCGCAGGCCAGAAGACGCTCCATAATGTACATGTGTATGCATATTGTACAGCCGAGGCCACATTGAAATGTAAAAAAAAATACAACATGTGCCCTCAAGGTCCATTATAAGTAGCACTAGACGGCAAGTTCCGCACTCAGCGCTCTGCAGACGCCGGCTCACAGTTAGCCGATCATGGTTGCGCGCACATATCAGCGTGTCAAGCCCTTTGTCCTTGAGTTGCACCCTGAAACTAATTTGCAGCTGGTGAGGGCCGCGCAAAACGGGGAGCCGCAAACACGGCAATTAAACTGACACTCTGCTCACTTGTCTCTCAAACACACACACACACCGGGGCTAGTGCTCCAAAGCCCGAAGTTCACGAGTGAAATCCCCTCGATCCCTGCGTGAGAGAGAGCAGAGGCAATAATTACTGGCTAGCACGTTTGATTTATTGTAGCTCGCTGGAGTCCCCCCGGCACGGTTGCAAAATACTCCCAAGACCGGCCTGAGTGTGATGCGGAGAAGCATCCTACACACATACCCTGATGGTGCAATGCATTTCAGGCTTCACAAGACTTGTAGGTTTACAAGAACATTTCAATAAATTCGAGGGAGCGCCCCCAAAAGTCAACGCCTTCTCAAATCAAATGAATGCCGAAGAGCAAAGTGGACATCTCGAGTCAGACGGATCGACGGCAGTATTGGTGCAGAGAGAAGGAGAAAAGATTGAAGACGAACCTGATATCCCTCTGAAATCCGTGATTGAGTCCCCTCTTGGCATATGCCCGTGGCTGAGCCGCTCGAAAAAGCTTTAAATATCCAGCCAGTCAATACGACGCCGAAATAATGAAATAAAACAGCCGCAGAATATGTATGAACGTGAGGGAGTACGGCAATGTCATTTGAAAATATGATACAGAGTGTGCCGGGGCCTGACTCAGTCAAATTTGAGATCACTATAAAAAAAAAAAATCCTTTTACCGCAGATCAATCCTGAGCCACGGGGTCAGATCACATCCCTTTAAGAGCCGTACTAAGAACCTCTCGGAGGCCCAGTGCCTCCCTAACTGAGCTTGAAAAACTGCAACACAGTATTTCCATTCATACCTCGCACGGATGACATTCATAACACGGGCGTTTTTTTGCGGGAAAATGTGGTTTACAAGGGTTAACGGGCTCTAATGGGTAATGCGTACTGTGATCATGGAAAGGTTACAGCAGTCATTATCTATCACTGTTGAAGCGCTGCAGCAGCCACAGCTGCACACCTTTTAGTGCAGCATTTGAAGTCATTTGGATATTTAACGTAAATCACACAATTAATTCGGCTTAAGAAGTAGTGTGCATAAGGAATAAGTGAATAAAGAGTGTGAATAAAGGAAAGGGACTGCTGTGTACTGCCGCGGTTTCTTTGCTCCTTCTCTAATTATAATGAAAAAGTCTTTATGATAAGATCTTTTCCTCAAAAACAAGTACATTTGTTTAATCTAAAAAAATAAAATCAGAATCAGCTTTAATGGCCATGTAAGTCTACACATACATGGAATTTGACTCTGGTTTCACTTAGCTCTTTGTACTTATACACAATATACAATAAGCAAGATGAATATAAAAAAAGACATTAAAGACAACAGTAGTCAAAAAAAAGTGCAGATAGTGCAGATGGAGGTGTCTGATTACTTGTTCATCAGAGTGACGGCCAGTGGAAAGAAGCTGTTCCTGTGTCTGGTGGTTCTGGTGGTTCTGACGAAATGAACATACATTTCCGCGCATTGAGAACATAGGGCAAACTTAAATATTTTTTAAAGGGCAGTGGGATTGCAATGCAAATACATGGGTGGAGGCAAACAGAAGCCTATTCCCTCTGGGCGACATACGAAAGATAGGAAAAAAAGATGCATGTGGATGAGTTAAGAATCTTTCAACCTGGCAACAAATTCCAACTTTTGATACACCTGAGATCAACAACTGTCATGACGATTTTGCGGCGGTTACGACTGTAACTGCTTGTGTCTTTGTGCCCAACCAACGTCGAAATGTGCCAAAATCTGCAATTCTTTGAATGGCCACTTGAGGCATGCTACAGTACCGTTTAAACGTCTTTACAGAAAGTCTTGAAATTATGGCTTTATACATTCTAATGTCAATTTGTCAAAAGTTGAAGCCGCACATAAAACTTTCTTGTCATGACAGCAAGCCAGCGCTTGCATGTCTTTTTAACGAGAAAAGTTTTCTTTTATGACGAAATACTACGGTTTGTCACGCTAATGAGAAGAATATGTCATTATAACATGAAAGTACTGCATCTTGTTATAATGTGGGGGGAGGGGGGGAGTTATTTGACAATTTTTGTTCCTGTTGAGGTTAAGTCCTCTGTGACAATATCTGCTTGAGGAAATGTCAAGGAATCAAAAGGGTGTGTGATCGCTGCACTTTTTGCTTCCTCACACTCGAACAACCAACAGCCCGAGTCAGAGAAGAGAAGGCAAAGTTCTGTGTATGCTTGATGGGTTATAAACATTTCCATACAGTGTGCCGTTTGCGGCGTGAGTTCTTACGGGTTTTTGTCTTCACCTCAAGGGCTTGAGCCCTTCCTGCGCTAACGAGGAGGCGAATAGCCACAGTGCAGCAATAATCACTTGTTGTCTGACAAAGGGCTCCAAGCTCCGCGATGATTTCAATTCCTTCGGCTCCACATTACAATTCAGCTTTCGTGGAGACTTGAGGCATTGAAGTGTGTGTAAATTTCAGACGGAGGTTGAATTCTCTTTCTTTTTCTGCTTTGTTTTGGAGTTTCAAAGCCGACTGTTCTCTCTACCTCCCTCTTCTTTTTTACAATCTTGGCTTCATGTTACAGAGATGACACATTCTCTGACACCTGTTTCTTTTTGTATCGTCTCAGTTTTACAGAGAATAATAACAGCTGTCATCCTTTCCAGCAGAGCAACTTCAGCAGAGCAACTTCACATCTCTGGGACGGCGAGGGTTGACTAGAGTGCGACTAGAGAGATGCGCTGATGCAATGGTTCGCTCGTAGAAAGATAAATGGGCGACGCGCTCTTTTGTACCACACCGTGGATACAATCGAGCCTTCGTTATCGTATCATTTTTTATTGTGATCGCAGAATGGAAGGTGTCCTCACTGCGGCCTTGATCATCACCATCCTTCAAAAGATGCATCCATTGTGCAATTTTTCACCCAGCTCGCCTATTGATGCCCCCCTTCTCCTACTCAATCTTTTCAACGCGCCTGCCTTTAGTGCTCTCCATCCTGATAAAGTATAGATGACATCTTAATAAAGGCAAGATGACCTTTGCCTCGCAGCCTGGAACCTATCATCTAGCACACCTGACCGTCTAGTGGAGGACCACATAACTCTCGGGTCTGTATTATTGCGAAAGAGGATTTATGTGCCCCTGATTTGGGAGGAACACAAAGGATCCATGCAAATAAATTGGCCTGTTTCAACACAAGCCTGTTTAAAAGGCTTTAGTGCAAGCTATGAAAATAGCATTACTGTGTACCTTTCATAAGCACTTACAGTACTGAATGTGCAACTGCTGGTATTGTGCTACAGTCTACGTTGCTGAGAGAAGTGTCAAGTCTAATGCATGAGGGTCCAGTGTGGAGGAACACAAGGAAAAAACACACTTTCATATTTAGAATTATGAACCCCTCTGACATGTTTACACTATACAATGTATGAGCTGTCAAACAGTATAGAAATATGCAAACAAGAAAATGTAAATATAAATCAATATCAGTGATTTACATCAACATAAATGTAAAAATAAATTAAAAACATAAACATGCAGCGAGGTTTAACAATGAGCACTTGATTCCTGCATCTCACCATAAGCAGACATTCATATTTCAATATGGTCATGTTTAAAACACGCAAGTTTACAACACAGCAAATAAAACATTCATGTTAAAAGGTGCAATGTGTAAGATCTGGCATCATGCTCCAAACAATTCGGGGGCTGCATTACACTTCTACTGCTGGGTCTCTACAATGTAAATGTACAGGTACGAGTACGAGGTAACCGCAGGGCAACCATACGCAACATTTGACGTAACTGCTGAAAATCCGAGAGTCTTGGTAGCCTTTTTTTATGTTTACTGTACCACTAACCGGGGGCTGTAACCTTCAGTTTACGGTTGTCTGTAGTAACATGAAGTCAGCCATTGCAAACCCCAGCGCCGAAGGTCTGATCCCGCCGGGTCGGTGAACTTTCTGATCTGGCAGCAGTTACACAGGTTGGATCCAGCGCTGCCGGACGTTTCTGACATTTTGGATGAAATCCAAATAAACAAACTGTCAAAAACGTACATGGACCCTGTTTTTTTCTACCCGACAAGACCCTGGGAACAGCTCTCCGTCCTGGTACACTTGTGTTGGCCTGAGGCCAGACTGGGCGCCACGTTGTCTCACTATCGCCTCTCGAGGCACAAGTGGTTTTATGTGCCAGGACAGGCCGCTGCTAACTCGTTAGCATGCTAATTACAGTAGATATCTCTTTATAGGTCTTTGACACATCAACACTGTCACGTTTTCACATTCTGTTGATGAAGCTAGTTTGTTTTTCTTTTTGTTTGAAACAAAAGTTCTGGCCAGATCTTACACATTGCTCCATTTAATGTATATGAGCAAAGTATCATGTGTGAGCAATATGGCAGCTGTTTTATTTGTTCAGGTTTACCTTAGCAGACGACCCAATAGCACTTGAGCAAAACTTACTAAGAGTGCAGTAAGTCAGTGGACCCTTTCACCTTAAAAGTTCTACTGTACAGTGATTCTATTATCTCACATTTGATATGAATGTTTTTTTTTACTCAGACAATTAAGTGTTCTATATCTCCCAGTCTGTGTGTGTTAAACATTTTATTTGGATGCCACGTATATTTCTATCATTTTCAGATGGACTTCATTATGGTGATCCGAGCCGATCGCAAGGCTTGAAGTCTAGTAGAAAGGGAACAAGATGTCCACTTTGAATGGACAATTTTAAAAATGCCATTGTAAGCATGCAACTAAACAACGCCATTTAGAAGACGGGCTCAGATCCAGCCAGGTGTGAGTTTAATATCTCAGTTTCATTGAAGAAATCTCCACTTATTGAGTTCCCTGCCTTCGTGATAATAATAACTCCTTTATTTCCCTTGTCAGAAACAATTTTCTGGACTCAAAATCATGTTGACGGCTGTAGCAACGTGCAACACAATATCTTGTCTCCTTAAATGCAGTCTAGATTGTGTTAGTGTAATGATCTAAGATTGTTTGTCAAAATCAATTTCTTTACCCTCTCATTTCTTCGAGTACAAGTTAATAACAGTATCATTATCTCTTTTGTTTCGGACTATCATAGTAATATTATTACTATGATTATATCCTAGTTTAAATACTAAAAAAGTGTTCCTGATGCAAGCTGACTTTTACACCCTTAATGTTCACTGTGCTAGATAATGGCACGTTGCTTCCTTGGCACTGATCATTGGCATCAAACATGAATGGTATCCTCCAGACATGCCCAAATGTTTAGTGGAGAGACTGGGCTTCTAAAACACTTCCAACTCCTTTCATCAACTTCAACAATTTCCACCTTAAAACTTTCCCAGCATTATTTTCTGCCTGTTACGCCCCGTGGTGGCTCGGAGTGGGACGCAACATAAAAACAACAGATTAGGACAAGAGCGGGTACAGTCACACATTTATTTACAAAAAACGCAACACAGGGAACAAGGACTGTCAGTGGCACCAAAGAAAAGAACTTAACAAACCCCATTGACAGGTGTTTTGCACCCAAAAAGTACAGGTGGTGGTGCTCACTCTTACCTAGGGTATTAACAACAAGTAAACCTACGTGTGTGCAATATGTAACCCCCAGGGTATCTTACCTGTCCTCGTTGACCCTGTGCGCACAACAAAAGGAAGTAACAAAGACAAAACCAAAGTAGGCTGCTAACAAGAAATAATTTACACAAAGGTGGGGTAACTAAAGACAAAACATAAACAAGGAAACAAACAAGCAAGCACTAACAACTAGTCAGCACTCAACTCAACTCAACTCAACTCAACTCAACTCAACTCAACTCAACTCAACTCAACTCAACTCCAGCGACCCGAGTGCAGCATGCAGGGGGCAGAGAGAGCTGTGACAAAACGGAGGACTATTAACAGGGGGACTGGTTGATTAGAGATCTGGAACAGGTGGGTTGATTGGATGACTGGAACCAGGTGTGCATCTGTGAAGTATGAGAAAGACAACAGGAGGGGGAGACAAAACAACAACAAAGCAACACAAAACAAGCACAATACATGTGCGCATACCAGACAGGACACCGTCTGTATCACTGCCGCTTTCGAATATTTTTTTTAATTTGTTCTCTTTTCTATTACCGACAAAGTATAACATCTTCCAATATTTTTTTTTTTTACCAGCCTAACAAAAGGACTTAGGGCTTGTTTAAATGTTTATTTTCACTTCCCAATATTTGCCTCCGACATACAATTCTTTGTTAAATTTCTCTCAGTCTTGTGTTCCCCATAAAGGGCTGCAGACCCACTGGTGCTTATTCGTTGTTGCCATGGTTGCTTTCTTTTTAACCAGGGTTGACACTTTGTGATGACAAAGCGGCGTCTATTCAGCACTGAAAATCCGCCCGCTTGCTTACAAATCAGCCCGAATACAAAAACTTTCAGCCGCCTTATACCCTCCATGCATCATTAACACCCTCAGCGCCAGCCACATTTAAAGCGCCTTAGCTGTAGAACTGATGCATTCCCCACCAGCCGTACATTTATCAAACACCAGGCTGGAGTTACATTTGTGCTCGTGATCGTGTGTATATATAGTTTGTTTATCTCCATATTGCATCCTGGTTCAACCATGTTTTAAAAGGAGGAGGAAAGTGAGGCTAAAAATCCTTTTGCAATCTCTCCACTGCCACACCTTAATCTACATCATCTTTATCCTACCTAAGGTAAGTAAAAACGAGTGACTTTTTCGCTTCAATAAGCGATTAAGTGACAATGCATAAAAAAACAAAATTCAAATGTTTCCTATTACCTTTAGGTATGTTTATCAATCTAGATTGTTTTTGTGTGAGTTGCCGACTGTTGGAGATATCGGCCATAGAAATTATCTTGAGGATTTTAGAACTATGAGGCGCTCGGCTTGTGGCGCTCAAAGCGCCTAAAAGGTTAATTTGAAAAAGTCAACAGCAGTGTTTCTCTCCAGAAATCATGACCCGGTTACTGAAGATAGCCCACTGGCCTAGGTAGGAACGGTTTTCTTACTACCAAACTACGCCTGCGGGCCGTATCACCGCGCAGAAGGACCCGCACTTCTAAACTCCATACTGCCAGCGCACCATTTAGCTAGCTAACGTCACTGCTCAGCCGAGGAGCGCGCTATTAATGTTAAAATCTTGCGCTGTCACGAGCCACTCGTCCCCGAGTAGATGTCTGCTTCGCCTCTACGGCGTGATACCATCAACGGAAAGTAAATAGTTTCCACATCGGACTGCCCAAAACAAGGTCTGGGGATTACCCTGTTTTCATGTATTTTTTTTGGGGCACTTTGAGAACCACAACTTGTTTGTCATGTAGTTCCATTATATTCGAGAGGAGGCAGACATCTCTACGAACTAACGCTCGGCAACTCCCACCAAAGCAATCCAGATAAAAAAACAGCGAAGAGAAACAATTGCATTTTTGATATTGGGGTGAACTATTCTTTTAAAGCTAATTTTCTCTGATATTAAAGTGCAATGAATACAATAAGGATACCCTCAACATCAGACTTTTCAGGGACATTGCGGACATTTTAAAGTATACCAACTGCTGTGGCTGTGCAGTCAAGGTCCACTAGTGGCTTTGAAGGCCTCAACACAAGGACAGGAACACAACCCCAATCCGGGAAAGCAGCACGAAACAGAGGAGCTGTTCTATATCCAACTTCCTGTTCGTCTTCCTTCCAGACACAGGTTACCTCAGTAGGGCGGCTGCTGTTTCAAGGCAGACAGCTCATCAAGATGAGTGAAGTATTGGGGCAAGTACTTGTCTTCTGGCGGGCGGGGAGGCTAACAGCACACTTCCTGTTTTAAGAAAAGGGTCTACGGGAATAGCATCAGACGATGTATTGTATACAGAACATGTACAGACTTGCAGGCCCTTTAATGCATTTCAAATGATCATACTCCACTAAATTATTACTCTTATTATGTTCAATAATTGACATTGGATGTTCTGACACTTGATAAATTAAGGTTTTGTGGCTTTTTGTGCGGGTTTGTCAAGTGTACAATTGTCTTTTTAAATACAGCTTTTTGTGCTATTGTCAGCTGCACTATCAGGACACACCAGTGCTTTTTTTAAAACCGGTCATTTTTCTCTCCCCTCTTTGATATTCCCTGTGTTTCTGTCTGGTACCTTCTGTGTGAGCTGCTTGATTACCTTTAGCACTGGAAGCGAGGGAATGTGAAGTCTGGGCAGGGCTTTAATCAGGGTACCAAAAATGCCTGATGAGTTCCTGATGATGCAGGAGAGTCCTGGCAGTCTGCCTCTCAGGCTAAGTGGAGCAGGAGGAGCAACAGCTGCAGCCCACAGACTGGGGTCAATCTGATGGAGACTGAGGTGTCTGAAAAGTCTGGCTGTTGCGGTTCTGGATGCACAGTTCTGAGGTCTTGACCTTGAACTTAAGATCTGACTTTGCTCGAGAGTCGCCTGTCACCTAGGCCTCGGATGCTAATGGCTCTAAAGTGATATATCATCTCAGTTAAGATCACCAGTATCAACTGATGCGGAGGCTTTTAAGTGTCCTAATGGAGGTCCACAGCTATGGCATCGAATAATGGTATTACTGAAGTTGTCAGCGGTCTCTCTCTGGGTCACTGTGAAACAGATCCCAAAATTAAGAGAAGTGCCTATGCAGCACAAGCACTGCTGGCAGGAGGCCGTGATGAATTGGCGAGCTATTTTCGGCCGCTATCCCAGCAGTGCAGCTGGCGCCGTGCCACGGTGGGGTCGCCCTGACAACTTCAGACGAGGACCCCACCCCCACTCCCCCCCCAAGGGTGGGTGGGACGGGTCGGCCAGGGCGCCGGGCTCGCACTGGGCCTCGGCCAGCTCCTCTGAAGTGGTTCCTTCAGGACGGCAGATGGAGGACTATATGAGAGGCTCGAGCTGTGTTCCCACAGCTCAGTCAGCCGCTCCAGAGGAATCAACCAGCTGGGCTTTGAATCATCCAAAATCATCTGGCTTCTGTCTCTGCAGGTCCCACCAGTGAAATCAAAACTTGCTCTTCCAGATGGACAGACAGACAATGCACAATATGTCCCGGTGCACTCGGCGTGACAGACCCGTGCCTGCCACGAATGAAGCAGCAGGAAGAGACTGCAGACACAGAGCACCAGTGAGCGCGGTAGCACTTTTTTTTTTACGTTCTTGGCATCTAACGCGGTGTAATTACTTTACTGTAACGTGTCAGTGCATTCAGCATGATTCATTTGACAGCGTTTCCTTAAATATCTCACTACGTTCACACCGGGATCAGACCGGCCCCCTTAAAGTGTGCAGTTAGCGAACAGCAATAATTAATGTCCATAAATGAATCCTGCGCTTCACATTTTAATAGCGAGAGTGCAGTGACAGGCCTGATGTTATGAATTCCTCTGAGTCCTCTAGCAGTACTTTTCAGCAGCCAGTCAAGGGCAGCCCGCACTTCACACCATATCTGACATGCTGTGTGTGTGTGTGTGTGTTGGCGATAGCAGGCTCAGATTTAATGAGGCACACCTGGCCCTCATTCATATTGGAAGGCAGATTTCATATTAATTAGGTGGCGGTCTCAGTGTCCAGGGTGATGTCAAACAGCTGTAGAGATACAGTTTACGCTGTATAATGTATGATATCCCACATTCATTTAAAACCGAGGAAGTGAAGCGTTCATTGTTTCAGCAGTACACACAAAGGCTTAAAGTCTTAATGAAACAAGCACAAAACAAAACAGAAAAGGAAAGAGGGCCTGTGAGAAAAGGAGAAGACGGCCTGTGTCGTTTTACTCCCACTGAAGGTGGGTGGCTGGGTGAGTGTCGGCGTAGGTGTAAGTGCAGAATGCAGGTATCATGTGTCCCTTGTGTGAGAATGTGCGGAGAGCTTTATCTGTTGCTCGGTGCAAAAAGTCACTGCTCCCAGCCAAGAAGTAGTCTGGCACGTAAGTCTTTGTGAAATCACAACTTGATGCTTCCACACTTTGATCTTTGTACGGATTAAAAAGAAAGGATAACGTGTTGATTAACGCGCTGTGGGCGGATGATGTTATTGGACAAACCTAGGTTAACTCCTCCAATCCTTGTGCTAAGCTAAGTGGCTGCTGGCAGAATTTTTTTTTTTTACAAACATAAATAAAAAGAAACATCAAAATGTCCACTCACTGGAGCATGAAATTTGTATTAATCCACGATAGAAAATAGTTAACAAAAAATGCACTCTGGTACTGTTTGAGTAAACGAGTTAAAAACGGCGGTGCCCAGCTGATTCAGGGCCAAGCCTCGTCTGATGATGAAATGAATCCCGGGGGAATTTTAAAGTGTTTTGAGGTGTTGACTTGCTCTCTTCATGGGATTCAATGAAGGTAACCATAACATAAAATATCAGCTTTATCCTCGAGCTAATACCACCGTTTCAGTTATATTCGTCTTTTGAAAAAGTGGTCAGCTAGAAAATGCTGTATTAATAGAAGCTCCACGGCACGTCTTTTTTAGAAGTGTGTTGTTTAGAGGATGTAGTATCTTGAGAAGGGACCCCTAATAACTGGTACAACGCCGAACGGCATCCTGGGTACAGCTCGCTCTCTGTCAGTTGTGACAGTACAACTGCTCGCTACAAACAGCACATTCATGGGACATCTTAATTAGTCATTTTCTCTACAACCCTTCATCCGATCGAGTTCACACATGGCGAGCTCGGCCCCGATGACGAAACATTTTGAATGGGCTCTGCACTAGTTCATGTAAGTCCACATTGTTTTGTATTCACACATTGTACAAATGGAAGCCTTGGAAACGATGAGGGAAAAAAGGTCTATTCACATTGAACTCCTACTCATCCAAACATTTGAGTAACTAAATATACTTTGTTAAAAATACATGAAAGATGGCTGATAGTTGTTAATCTTGCGCTTGAGGGCGTCTTTAACAAGCAAGCAAAAATGAAATACCAACCAAGTCTATAGAATAGCACATGAGAGTCTGTCCTTGATCATTGAGAAACAGAATTTCATAAACTTGAATAAACATATGCACAATGAAGGTTGTAATATTAAAATGAATAAAATATGCTTAAACATGCAACACTCAGAACATTATTCATCTGAGAACACTATTAAAAGGTAATTAAAGAGGTCTTTTTCTGAACCACCCCTGACCCCAGTGGAATTTAAAATTAGCTGCAAACCATCTGAGCACCTGGGTGTGAATGTGTTTGGTCCCACACTCACTGCAGCAGGAGTGTGCAAACTGCAAAAGTTTGAGAAGATTTGAAAAGGTTGCAGTGTGATTTGAGAAGGTGTGATTCTCAGAAATATACATTCCTTACAGCTCCTCAAACAATTTTCTCTGTGGCCTCAAACCTACACTGCAATGGCATGAGTGAATAATTTCCTTTGATCCTGGATATTTTCTTAAAGATAAAGACAGGTTACACAGGTAGTTTCCTGTGCATTAACGGTGACTCTGGATGATTCATCATCACGCAGCTTCCTACCGGGTGATGATGTGGATCTAAACAGCAGGTTGTCACACAGATTACAGCGCACGGATCTCATTAACAACCACCCACGATTGAGGATTGTGATATGTGACAAAAGAGAAGCGAGCAGAAAATATATGTACGTTTTAAAGACTAGAATAAGACTAAAATCCAACACATCTGTCCAATACTGTATGTGTGAGTCCGCCATTCATCTTATGGTAAACATCAGTGATCGTATAGTAGTCATGCTGCATGAGATGAAAGGTCTTGGACACCCACACAGTTGTTTTCAGTTATGGTCCACATTTGTCAGTGATTTACTATCTCCTAATAAGGATGACAAATGTGTTCGATTCCCGGTGAGATCAAAGGCCAAAACAGGTATGGAACTAAAGAAAACATATGCAGATGCATGTCGACAAAACACAATCAGGGAAGAAAACAGTTTGACTTCTTATATCCAGCATTGTAGAACAAGCTTAAAAAATACAGAAAGAGAGAGAGAGGGATGTAACATGAGTCAGGTCTGTTCATTCTGTCACGAAGGCCGAACTAGAGACCATCCTCACACCAAAATTATGTCAAAACAGGCCAAGGGTATAAAGTGTAGTGTTATGTGTATAATAAGCTTAGGAGACCGTTGTATCTTCGGCTAACTTTATTAGCTCAACATTAGCACAACACCGAGACTGTGACTGACAGGTTCGTATGACTTCGACAGCGGACCGAACACGCCCCCCTCCGATATCACACACACTGATCACTCCGCTCTGTATGTCTATTAAATAGTACCATTACATTACATAAAGCAGTGGCGGGCCGTCAGGGCCTGCTAAGCCTTCTCTGCTGGCCTAAACAGAATCACAAAGTTTCAATTAAAAAAAAATTATATATATTTTTTTTAATAATCAAAAGGCATAGCTATTTCATATTTAACTGTTTTTCACAAATGCACTACATGTATTATAATTAGCCTGCTGCATGGCGCTGCTAGGCCGCTGGTTAACAGCGCTCATCCAATCAAATTTCACTTCTATTTCTCAATGGAATTAGAGAGCTGATTAAACTATATGACAAGGCCTGCTAGCACCGCCATCAGCTGTTAAACTTAACAGACAGCAGGCGTAGTTGCCAAATCCACGGCCCGCCACTGGTATAACGTGTGTGGGGGGGAACAGCTCGAACCACATCCACCTTCGAACTTGGCTTCATTTTTATCAATAAATTAAATACAATTTAATATTAATTCAAAAAGACCAGGGGCGTAAAGCGCACACAGGACTTTCACCTAGGAGAACGCTGTTCATGGCACGTGTGACACTAAAAGTAAACACTGCCTTCAATCTTGATATGTAATGTTGCGTGAGAAGATCGGCCTGTTTATTAACAGTAGTTACAGTGTTACGTTTTTAAGTTACGCTGTTGGGATTGTTTCGTTATTATTGAACACAAACCATGATCTAATTATTTCTAAACTTAACTAAGTGGTTTTAAACCTCATTCAAAACCTTTACCACATGTCACTGTGACCAGTGTGATACAAGGCTGATTTGAAACATATTTATTAACATGTTTTTGCTTCAGAAATGTTGACTTTCATCATATCCCGTGGTTTGCAGTAACTTTCAATACCAACATGTTTTAAGGACCACTGTGAGCTGAAGACACGCCTCGAACAATTATTCGGTCAAAAGGGGTATGGAAAACCAGCCAATTGTGTTTTTTTGTCTTTGCCAAGGAAAACTACTCAATGTAAAAGTACTGATTGGCTGAAAATCTTCCTTCCGTAAAGAGAATATTAATTAATTAATCAAGTAATAATTAACAAATCATTTGTCATGCAGATGTCATGTGCTGTTGTTAACAATGTAACTAGTGGAGGTGGCAAGGTGCTCAGTGTTGCCAGATTGGAAATGGCGAAGTATTGTACCAAAGGCTCAAAATGGTCGTATTTGGAGGATAATTATCGTGCATCTGGCAACACTGAAATCGGTCGACCAATGACAGTTCTCTCTACAGTCAGAGCTCCCGCAAGAAGGTGGAACGGGAGATACCATTTCCAAAACTTGTAAGGGCGTAATAGTTTGTAACTAGTTTGTGAAAGACCCAGAGAAACACAAATATCCAACGAGGCAAAATCCCGGACGTTTTTGGAATCCCTGCCGGACGCATTTTTTAGGTCTCGAAAAGAGGACATGTCCGGGAAAAAGAGGACGTCTGGTCACCCTAGGTAAGACAATAAAGCTTGCTTTGCTAAACTCGAAAATAAGAGAGATAAAAAAGGAATTAAACTTTATTCTTCTCTACTGTAAGCTGCAACCACTAGCAGCACATCCAGGGCCATGGGACACCTTGTTAGCTAGATACATTAGCTTGTTCGTTTGAAGGTCTAAATGAGTTAGCAAGCTTTAAACATTGAATTTAAACGGTTACCAGCATCACAATGTCTGGTTGTTGCATGGCGGGTTGTCAGAGTAAACATCAACAGCAGACTCAGAGTTAAATGGGTTTTAACGGGTTAAATTCATTTAAACCGAATGCTGACTTTTACCATAACACCAGCATGTTCTTTTTGTGTTTTCACGAGTAGCCTACTACGAGTAACCACGAAGCATTCGGTTGAGAGACGTTCGTTAAACCGAAACACCGGCGGCGTCTAGTTTCAGTTTATTTAGGAAAAGATCAAATTAAAGTAAGACATTATGGAGATATGTGAAATTGGACACCCTGATAAGCTATCTGAAGCTTGATAGTATGAAACGTTGACTTACTACTTGTTACATAGTTACACTTGTTACATAAGAAAGTCTGCTAAGTGCGGTTGTCATCTGTTCATGCTGTTCACATTACTACGGTTGTTACGTTACGTTGTTACTTTATTATTTTAACACAAACTATGATCTTTTTTCTAACCTTAACAGGGTAGTTTAAACCTAACCAATAATTTTCCGTTAGCCCAGTTGCATTGTATATGCAAGACTGACAAGACTGATATGAAACTTATTTATGAAAAATATTTTTGGTATAGAAACGCTGAAATGTAACAACTGGTTTGTAGAAAATTACAATGACACTTTTTTTCTGGCAACAGGGTTGTTAGTAGTCCCCAGACGTCGAGGGTATTCAAGCTTTGACATATTTCAGCAACTTCTGCCTTCAGCACTTTTTAAAAACAGACACAGGGAAAAAATATTTATATTGTTTTATTAATCTCATTCCATGTTGACCTCTGCAAACTATACCAACGCATTTTCCCTTATCTTTTATTTATCAGGGTCAGTGGGAGCATTCACCGTGGACCATGATGGCACGTACAACCTTTTTTCAATACAAATCAAATCTGCGCGCAGCAGATGGGAAAATGCACAGTTGCCAGCTAGAAATGAGGAGCCTGCTTTTGTTTCCATGTCTGACACCACGGAGCCATTGTTTAAAAAATGACAGTGGTGAATCTGCCCCCAAGTGTCATTGCAAATTTCACATGTGCCGTTTGAGAACGCAAGCACAGCAACAGTATCGAAGACAGCCAGGAGTTAGCAAATGGTCAGTTCCAAGGTCCTTATGTCGCACATGCTGCCTCGCCGTGGATTAATGGGACACTTGATGGAACCGAACAATCGTCTGCTGTGAGAAATGCCTATTATCGTCATCAATTAGGTTTGCACACGCAGAGAGGTTAATGTTCCAGGCAAACCCAAGTTGTTGCGCTCGAAGATTTGGCTAGCTCCCCATCAACTCACGTGGCCATTGGCTGCAATGCCAGGAGAGAAATATCATTACCCAGCAGTCGCAGGCACCTTCCACACTTCCCCCACCTTGTGGCCACTCACTAATAATTCTCTCCTGACTTATTATCCTTTGAGCACACGGGAGAATTTGATTCATTGCATTCTGTCACATAACAGGTAAAGTATTCATTTTGTTGGTTTTGCACTCGGTTTCCGCTGCCAGGGAAGGTTGATGTATTATCCAAAGGGCTCCACAGAAGCAATGCATGGCAGTGTACAACAAAACGCTTTATGTCTCAAAGTGAAATATGATATTGATTGATACTGTGGTGTGTTCACCTGACAGCGCGCCATAGGGCTGAATATGAGAGTGCTTCTTCTGTCAAAAGAATGGAAACCCGGAGAGACTTGCAGTCAACAAACACAAACTTGCAAACACATTTCCATATGTGAACTCTAAAATAGACTTTGCTTTTGCCAAACGGAGCCCAAATATCCTGAAAAATGTCTGCGCAGTGAGTGTGTGCGACCACTTATATCAACGCATCGGATGCACTTATTGATGTGTCATTTGATGCTTCCAGCATGAGGCATAATGAGTTGTGCTACTGTATCATATTTTCTTGTCAATAGCATCCTCAGCAGGTTGATCCACATGCCCAGAGACGAGCTATTGGACTGTTTTGTATCGTACCGTTTCATCTATTTATCTGACTAACCATTGACTGTATACAGCGCCAATATGCATTGCAATAAACAATTGCAGACAACTGACAGCTATTAACAGATGACAATCCTCTTCAGGGTTATATGACGCTGGAGTCTCTCCCAGCATGCCTTGGGTGAAAAAGCAGGAGAATTCCAGAAGAAATTTAAGTAACACGCACAGAAAGGGCCACTGGGCTGGGAGTTGAGCCCATGCAGGCCCCCTATGCTGGGAGGCAACAGTGCAAACCACTGAGCCACACTGTGGCACCTCTGGACATTTTTTGATTTTGTTAATTAGCTTTTCCTCATCCTTTTCTTGGCACGCTGTGGCCTACTTACCATAATTCTTAAGATGCACTGTGGCATGACATACAGTAGTTCTCAACACAACATCCTCCAAGAAAAGCAGCTGTTTTGGCGCCCTATTAGTGCTCCAAAATTAAATTAAACTCATGTTGGAGGCGACAGCGAGGCTTTCTTTTGAATCAATTACATTTCCGCTGCACAAACTGACCAGGATACACCGTATTTGTTTCAAAGTTGACTGCATGCCTGCTGATGAGTCTGAGGGACTAAATGATTACTTTGTCAGGCGCTGAGACTTCCTCCTTTAGATTGGCATTTGTTTAATGATTGAGGCGCTCTACTGTGGTACTGCAAACAAAGCCAAAATGACTTGTTCTCCAACCAACAAAGCTGATCACAAGCAATAATTTGATTAGATTAGTTTTCGGTACATTATATATATACTGCTCCTTTAGGAATTTCTGCAGCTCAGAATGCAGAGGAATTATATTCAAACTGGACGATTCCTTAGGACGCGTTTAAAACAATAGCAACCATCGGTGCCAAAGCAGGAAGTAGTGTCCAGTATGTAGCGAGTTAAAATAAGTAAGTTCAAATCCTGTTTATTTTTACCATTCACACAAACTTTCAACTGATCTCAGAGTATTTAAATTGGATTTCATTAACCGTACTGTGGCCTTGTTTGTCACCATTGAAGTTCATAAAGAAACAGTTGCTTATTTATTCATACAGCTCTGGTTTGCTACTACATGCTCCACTAATTTAACCAGCTAGTCGATGACTTTGTCTGCTGGTTAGCGCTGAGTGGGTAATATACATTGAGTCTCATTACTTTTTCACTGGCTGGAAACGACTCTGATGAGAGCGGTGAGAGTGAAGCGAAACATTAAAGTTGCAGGCCGTAAAACCGAAACCACTGATTAGAAGATGCTGATGCTCAAGGGAACTGCAGAGTTGGGTGATAATGCTCTGCATACATTTTAATTAATTAAAAGAGTTTTAACTATCCAGTAGAGATCATGCCTAGATATTATATACATCTATCTTAAATGTAAGGCATTTCACATTGTGTTGGACAGAGTTGGATTGAATTAGCAAGCTTTTACCTTTTTTTAATTATTTTTTTTACAATGTACTGCTGTAACCGTAATTACCATTAACAACAATTTATAAATTCTGCCTTGATGTCCCTTTAAGAGATAAAAAAAATAATCATAATCTCCTACAATACTACAAAACATACACATTAACACATGGTGGTATTTTATACAATGGATGGTTCAACTGATCACACATTTTTATTATTTTTTTGAGTAATTTAGCGCCATACAAAAAGTAGAGATTTCAAACAGCAGGACGCCCAGGTTGTGGTTTACTGTAGGCCCCAAAAAATAAACAGCCATTGTGAGAAGAGATCATAGCAGTATCATGCGTCTACTAAATCCCACTCTTAACATCTAGGACAGCTACCTCTGTGCTGAGGGGCTCAGGGCTGGACCAGGACATCCTGGTGCCGTCTGACAGATTCAATGTTGCTTATTCAGCACCCAGAGACCAGTAAATCAATGATCCTTTAACTGTTAATCAATCACAACTTACTGCTATTCTCATAAGACCACTGTAGCTTCATTACTGATGAACAATTAACACTGCCAGGAGAGTGATTGGTACACTGACTTCCATGATTAATGTAACTATAAAATGGGAGGGAGGTCCAATGAATTAAAATGTAGATGTTAATTAATTACAGCAGAGTTATTAATACTTACAGGATAAGGTTATAGTGTTTGGTTGCTTCCACATATCAACAGGACTTAGACTGACAGCAGCAGGGTAATAGAAGGTTCTTTGGGGATTATGCAAAATCCACTCTCTTTTTTAGATTATAACTTTTTTTTTTTTTGCATATTGACAGGTGAAGCTGTCTGTCTTTTTTATGTTACTTGGCCTCAGCAAAGACTCGGAAATCACAATAGTGCTGCATCTGTCTTTTTTCGCCCTAAATCGTGTTAAAGTCTGTCACAAATCAGTGAGCCTGGTAATTGCTATTTGTACTTTCCCGTGCCGTGTTATCAAACTGTTTTCAAGACGCACACCTTTTCTGAGGCCCTGGACTGTTGCAATTGATTTTTCTTTTCTTGTTTTAGTAATCAGTTGTTTATAACTAAACAAGTGTATGGCTCCGTATGAGATACTAATTGGAAATTATTATTGTAATGATTGAAGACTACAGCAGGTAGCTGGCACATGCTGAATTGTGTCCCTGAAGATGAGATGACTCCAGACAAGATCACAGCACCTCCTACACACTGTTGTGCCAGATGGCACATTTACACACATAATCCCTGCATTATTCCTTGTCCATGATATCAGAATTTGTTGTGAGCAATGAATGTTTTCTTATTTCCTTTATTTATATATTTATTTGCAGCATATGTCTTACTAGTTGCTGAGGTTAGTATTATAGTAACAACAACAACATAAATAAAGTATCTTATGACATATTTTACTGTAAGAATAAGGACTAGATTGTAAAATTGGGTAGAATTACGCCCAGCAAAGACTACTTCCTCAGGGAACTGAATAAGTATTATGTCAATAAAATACCTATTGGTCCACATTTAAAACGCCACCATAGAGAGCATCCTGACAACAATTCTCACTATCTTGTATGCAAGCTAAGACAGTCACACCATGAGTAAACTAGAGTGGATTGTCATTCAAGCCCCCGACATAACAGAGTGCTTCAGGGATGAGTCCTAAAAACCCAGAAATTAGTTAGCATTTTTGCACTTCCGGTTCCCTCTCATAGACTTTTCCATGGGTTTTTGGTTAGATGACTGAAATTAGGTCTGTTGTTAAAATCTCTTAAGCCTGTATTAATGTATTGTTCTATAAATACAAATGTGTATGAATAGCCTTGTGAACTTTTCAGCTTTTGTGTTTAAAAAAACGGTGGTTAAATGAGGCTACAAAACATCATCACGCCGATTGTTGCTGTTGTTAGCGCTGTTAGCTCAGCCCTCTCCATGTTGAGGGTCGTGTGCAGACAATGCCAGCTGTAATGTACTGCGGTAGAGGGCCAATTTCACATCACGGTAAATCAAAAGAACTCTGGTGGTGATTGGTTGCGAGCAAAACCATACAAATATAATTTTCTAGACACAAAAAGGATCAAATGCATGCATCGTTTGACTGGAGACTTTTCGATACTACTTGGTACTGGGTTATTTCTGTCGATAGTTTAAAGGTAATGAGTACCAATATCCAGCGCTAATGAGTGAGACTTTATCTGTTTTTTGGAGAGATGACTGTGGAGGACAACACTGGGAAGTCAATAAGTCTGGCTCTTTGTTCATATGTTCCTTTAGCATCCAGCCTCAGTCCATTAGCACACAGAGAACTCAATGTTGCACATTTGCATCAGTTCTCTGCCAAAGTGCTAATCAGATGGGAACCTGTACACACATTTCCCAGCAATTAAATATGAATACAACAACGTGCACATGTAAAGGGAAATGTCAAAACATCATACATTTTGAAACAAAGCTGCTACATGCCTTGTTTAAAATGAGAGCAGATTTATTCTTCTGATAGCAGATTTGTTCGATGCATTTTTTATCATGATTTAGGGTCTACTGAAAATGTTGTTCTTGTTCAATTTTAGGCTGAACCTCTTGTCTATACTATGCAGACTTACAGGATTTGGCAATAGACAGTGAGGACTCTTTGAAGTCTGGAGTTGGGTTGAAACTTGCTGCAATCCTGCCAGTTGTTAAAAAAAGTACAATTGCCACAGATTCATTTTATACCCCACAGCCTTCAGTTTAGGTGAAGAAACTTCCAAATATACCCCTCTTCAAACCTTACAGCACCCGGCAATTTGCTTTCAAATGTTTTGTATTTCTCTATATTAAATATTGATGACTAAATATACAACAATCAGTTTAAGTTTGAAAAACAGAAAACTCTATACTCTAGGTATTTCATGTTGAGAGTTGAACCCTAAAAAACTGCTTCTTCAGGGCTGTATAGGTGTGGTTTGATCAGGTTTGACTGACACCAGCTGACAACATAAGCAAACAAGCCCACCGCTGTCAACAGATTTTGATGAGCTAAATCCTGATTGGTGCATGGAGATACACAACATCACTATCCTATCACTCATAGTAAGTAACACATTGTTTGTTTGCAGGGCCTTTTAACTTCCATAAGGTTGGGGTTATTTTAAGACAGATAAAAAAAAAATTGTCAAAATTGATACATTAGAGGCTGAGTTGTTGTGACTTCTAGTCCCTTTTATTGGTCAAGCTCCAAAACCACTGGACTATATTTCCCCTAACAAAACTCAATACATAATGTATTTGACCTTTCCCGACTGATAAACAACCACGTCTTTAAATCTCTTTGTAACACAGTGTATTTACTGTACACTTTTAGTCTCCAAGCCAATGCCGAGATACCCCAATGACTTAATTAGACTTTAAAAAGCTTCTCCAAAGTTTTCACAGACAGGGTAGTACTCCTTGCAATCTCGGAACCCATCGGCTATCAGTCTGACGACGACTTAGCCTCTGGGGACAACTGACAATATTTCTGGGATTCCTGTGAAGCCAGCAGATATCGAGATAACGAACAGTGGATATCGAGGCCCAGACTTCCTCCTCTTTGAGCCAGTCATGATTAGCAGCTTGAGATGCGAGCATGGAGTTAGAACTGTGAGACGTTGATGACCGGATTGAATATCTGCAGTCACATGCAGATATCTGTCTCGAGAAATGAATATCAAGCTCTTCTGCTCTCCACACAGACTGTTTACCTCCCTGTAACCAAAGCCCGCTCAAATGTAATTGGTCAATACTACTCTGACTCCAAATTGCCTAAAAAAACAGAAACCAGGAGGCTTCCGATAGGCCCTTTTTGTAGCTGCCATTTTGACATGTCTTTGCCGGTTAAACATAGGTGTAATTGATCAAATTAATTACAGTACCATTCTATTTGCTGTGTCACGGTCATTACAGTGAGCCAGCATGCACAATACCAGGGCCTTGGCGCACCTAAATGGAACAGTGACCATACTTAATATTAATTGTACATTGTTTCCATCCCACCTGTATTTACCTTGCAATAACGTGTCAAAAGGGCTGATGTGAAGAAGTCCTATACCAAATTCATAACCCCTTGTCTACTGAATGTACATCCATATGTAGATATCTGTTTTTGGAGATAAGGTCTATACTCCTTGTGACGAGTAAAATTCCGGCGTATTCACAAAACATCCAAAGTCTAAAAGTAGCTCCTTTCTAGAGAAACTGCTAAGAATAAGTAAGTGTCATAAGCGTCACTCCTAAATTGAGGTCTCAGAGTAATTCACAAAGCACTTTAGAAGTAAAAGGAGCTCTTAAGCCTAAGAGAACTTGGAGGCAGTCCAGACCAATTCTCTCTCCAACAAAATTACGAACCCAAAACAACTAAACTGCACTCTCAATTACGTTTTGAGGGAAACCCATTTCCTCCTGGATTAAAAGGTTTGAAACACATCCTTGTAAATTGAGACAAAAGCAAACAAAGAACACAACAAACTACCTGGATAGGTTTAGCCCAAAAAACAGTGATGGTTTGGCTTAAAATGGCTACGAAATTGAGACAAAACAAAAGAAAAACACGGAAACACCAATCCTGTGGGTGAAAGCCCCATGTTTTTTTTTTAACAATACACCTGTGTATATACATATGTGGCAAAATGTTCTTCTCAAAACATAAGTTATCATGCAGTTTTGCTTTGTTAGAATGCCTCGTTGAGACAATATTTTGGACTATTACTATAAATTTCTTTCAAAAACAGATTTTGATGGAGGCATTTGGATAAGGGTTCAGTCGACTCACCAACATATCAAGCCTTTCCAATGACACTGGAGAGAATGGTTGGCACAACTCTATGCTACATGAACTCCAAAGAAATATATAATTTGCAGCCCTGATGATCGCCGTCTGTGAGACTTATTCATCACAACAAAAATCTCCTCACATCCAAATTAGTTTTGGAGCTCATCAAGTGCAAATTTTATTATCACCGACTGCGATAGATGGTTAAATAAAGGTAATTTAATGGCCATTGCTGGATTTGCCAGTAAAATTTGTGCTTTATGCAAGATTATCACATAAAAGTCTAAAGAAGGGTTTCGTTACCTGGGGAAAAAAATACCACATGTTGATGGTGTTTGATGCCAGATAAAACCTACAGAACAAGTCATTATTGGACTTTCTCTCTCATGTACTGTATGAAATTGGTTCATGGAATCTCAAAATACTTTTATTCTTATTTTCTACCTACACAAACACCCATACGGCCAAGAATCCACTGGACACCTGTCTTACCACCAATCACTGTGGCCATAGCAACTAAGTAACAGGATGTCGTGACGTCCAAAGCAACGGAGACTCTTATGTAAGCTGAGGAGTTCTCTTTCTTCCTCACTAAAAGTTACTGAGTAGAACATTCTTAGCTCAGAAGTTTCACAGCCATTCAGGAGAACTCTTGGTGGTAAGATAAGACCCTGACAGTCACAGAAAACAGCCGCTGACCTTCATTGGAATGCCACTTTTAATGTTATTTGATGGGGAAATTATTTCAAAGTCACGAATAATATTGACATTAAGAGGTGAAAAGACTTTCACTTCTTGTAGAGGACAAACCATTGTCTGTGTCTTTTGAGAAAGGACCCAGAGCCTTTCCTATTGACCTCCCTATAGCCAAAGTCTCTTTGGAGTCCGCATCCATATATATATCCATATATTTTAACACAGCTCTTGAATAAAAGCAGGTTTTATGCAGCTTTGATTAATCAGAAACACATTTTATTGAGCAGCCATTAGCTGTTTATAACAAATTACCGGTCATTTTCACAGTGTTGGCCAGTTCTATTCTGCAACAATATGACCGGGTTGCAGTGTGCATTGCCTCTGCGACGGTAAGTTGTGCTGCTGGTATTGCTTTGCAACAGGCCTCTGTGGAGCCTGAACACCCTTTTATCTTTTCACCTCAAGTCGCAATCAGATAATTGTTTCACAGAGCAACCATTTGAGACTGCAAGACCATGTAATCCCCAGTGTCGCTCCAATGGCGCCATAATGGCACGGGGCTGCGAGAAACTCTAAGGGTCTCATTGTGAGCTGAGAACGAGCACTTTTCAGAATTGCTTAGGTTAAGGCAGGCACCACAAATACTTGATTCATATTGAACCTTCACAAAGGCAAGATGCCTTTTTCCAAAGGTCGAACTTATGTTTCTGTGGAAGGACGGGATTGTATCTGTCAGCTTTTGTTGTTGCTATAGTAGCTATGAATGAAAAGTCTAGTTTTTTATTCAGGACCCAAAATCAGTTTAGAATTTTTTTTGTACTTTTTTGCAACATACACATTTGCAACCCTACACGAGTCCCCCTGGCATTCACCATTACTATATTGCCGATCAGCTTTCTGTCCCCTCTATGCCATATGGGAATATCTGTATGCATGTCCTACTCAACCAAGACAGCGATGCCCCTTGTGGGCTGCCTTGAAGATTCGACTGTGATGCCGCTGCAGAGCGCCAGGATCCCCGGCAACATGGTGGCATGTCTACGGGAGGAGTGTGCTTAAAATTGTGAACATATGGGAAAAGAAAGGAAAGAAGAGAGAGAGAGATGAGAAGAACCTCATGTTGACCTTTTCAGACAGACACTGTGAAATCAAAGCCCTGGCATTTCAGCTAAGCCACATTATATTTAGAATTGAAATGACTAATTGCAACAGAGAGCTCCAATTCCCATCTCTCATTATTTGTTTCAGCGAAACCATTACTCAGAGTAAAGAATTGATTGAAATGTATCAAGGATTTATTTTCCCAGATAAATTCTGTTTAGCGGCAGGTTATCACTCTGTGAGTGGATCTATTGTATGACGAGGGAGAAAAGAGAACAGGGAGAGTTTGCGTTCAGTTGTAATTTTACATCGGCCTTCTGTTCTGGTGAAAAGGCTATTTATAAACGGCGCGAACATGGCTACTTTTCAGCTTTTTCTCTGTTTAAAGTGTTGTTGTTATTCCCCACAGGCAAGTGTTCATGAGAGCTTTTGGTTGCAGCCCTTAATGTCGTTGAAAGCATAGAGGGACAAAAAGCTCTCCCACAGATTGCCTTTGTTTTTTCCTATTTAAAATTAAATTTTAAAGCGGGAAATGTGCTGACTACTTGCAGAACAAATACTTAAAATGGTGAGAGGTGTAGGAAGAGGAGTAATAGAATATATACACCACTGGCATACAAATTGATTTGCGGGCACTTCTTTTTAAAATCACTATCTATGCCATTGTACAAAGCCAAAGTTCCATTGTCTCCTCAAAGCGACATGGCACTTGTAATAATGTATGTCCATCTCTTTAAAGATCGTGACGCCAGTTGGTCATTTTCTTTTTCCCGAAGTACATCCTTCATGTCGAAACTGAAGCCGAGTGATTTCACAGCCACCCTCTTTCTGCAGATATCAGCCCAGGCTCCCGTCTGCAGGTGTTGGTTTGTCTAAGAGCAATGATGAGCAGTGCAATGAGGAGATGAGCAGTGCCGTGCGCGTGTCTCCGAGGTGTCAGTCAAGTTAGAAAAGAACCATCGTCGAGGTGAGTCCCATTCCCAGCCTGGAAGCCTTGGGCCAACTCGCAACAGAACGCAGCTGAATTAGGCAGAAGATAGGAGTTCTTCTAAGGGAGATAAAATGGACTCTAAAGTTCCCTCTGGGTGATTTGGATCCTCACAAAATTAAATATCGTTCAATAGAAATCAAGGCCAAACTGAAATTCCCCTTTCAGTTTGGCTGGGCATTTTGTGCAGTACTCTTTCTGTTATGAATCAATATGAAATGGTGGTTCTGCTTTTAAAGAAAAAAGAAAAAGGTTGGCATCCCTAGTTAATTAATGTGTGGGGAATGTGGGACTGGATTTTCAAAATATTCAAACACTACAGTGAGATCTGGGCTAATTTTTGTTTGGTAGTTTGTGCACCTCAAAACAGAGAAACAAATGCAAGTTTTGACCCACTGATAATGTAAAAAAAAAATACATATCAATGTGATATGACCATAGCCTTTTAATGTTAGGAATAGCAAGAATGGAGAGATATAGTGGATTTTTCTTACCTTACCTTACCTTACCAGAGGGCTTTCACATCATTGTGAAAATGCTTCATCATTTCTTATCTTCTGTATGTGAATATTACATTCTCAGTGACCACTTTACATATATGTTCAGTGCCGAAACCAAAATTATGACACAGTGTCGACATTTTTGCAACTTGACAGATATGTTTAGTAGAAACATTTCTATATTACGGTATTCAAAACTTTGCAGTGGGACATTTATTGTCGGGTGGCCCCAAGAGTCGAAACGGCCCGATCTCATCCCATTGTCCCATGTCAAAATATCAATGACCGTCGCAGCCCTCTGCATCTGATACAGACGCACAAGGCACCCATGAGCGTCCCATTAGGATCTGCGTCCAAATTTGGTGGGCTTTCCATGGTTTTGTTACTGCTCCAGAGGTCAAGTGAGGGAGTATAAAGAGCAAGAAAGTGGAGGCTTGTGTGGACAGATTGGTCAAACGCACGACATCCATCCAGTAAACATGTGTTATTGTAATTTATGTGAGTATGTACTTACATCATGTTAATGTAAGCCTATGTAACAAGCCTTTTTATTGAATACCTATTCTAACCCATACATGACACCTTTTACTAAACCTAATCATGGAGTTTCGTTGTGTAAACCCAAGTGGCTCCAATGGGGTTCGCAGTGCATTGAGCGCTCACGCCTATCGCATCATTGTACTGTATATAAAGGTACTTCTAGCTTGAGCTAGCAGGAGTGATGATACTTTTTCACTCCAGGAACAGTAGTAGGAGGATCAGTTTGTCAGGTCAGTCACATTTCACACTGCCAGAAAAAAAACGGCACACTACAGTTATAGTGTTGTGCTGCAGAGAAACAGGGAGTGAGCGACTGACTGAGAGGTATACATGAGAAAGAAAGAACTTCCTGAGCGGTGCACATGACCAAGTTAAGGTATTTACACACTGTGGCAATGACAAATGAAACAACGCAAAATATTGGCCTGTGAACATTGAGCATCATCGCTGTTCATACCAGGCCGAGATTCAAATTTAAGATACTTAATTTCAATGAAAGGTTTGAATTGATTGACACAAGCAGATGACCAACTGGAACAGCGTTTGACAGTTTGAAGGTTTTTTTTCAGGGAAATGCTCTTTGAACTTTAGTTCCCTCTCGTTAAAGGTTACGTAGTGTACACGTCAAGGGCTTTTATTGTGAAAGGTAAGAACGAAAGAAGTAGATCTGGTCTGCACTGCCTTTGTCAAGTTCGAAAGAATGCGATTCCTCAAACCACCTGCTTTTTGTCTCTATAGCTATAAAACTCTGTTAAACACTTTAACCGACTGTTTCCATGACTTGTTGCCTAATGCCGTAACTTTAGTCTCTAATTTATACCGTGACCCACTTTTACAGGCGATGATTTGTATCACTTAAAGATGGCAACAGCACCATGGCAGCCTGTGATTTATATCGCATAAACATGCGGCCACACTGCATTGTGAGATACCAACATCTGATCAAAAGTGCGGAGGCCATGAGATGTTTATTTGGAGTTGCGTGTGGGTGTGATATTTGAAAATCCCACTGCAAAATTGACTTTTGTGTCGTGCTTGTGAATCATTTCATGCGGGCCCTTTTTATTCAAATATGCTTATTGAGGCATCTTCACATGCCAAGATGAATCTTCCTTGACAACACAACCCAGCATGTAACCGTCAAGAACATGCCAGTGAAAGAGATTCGCCCGCGGGAGAAAAAGATTCACAGGTATTGAATCATGTCAGATTTGGAGTCTGTATATTGCGAGGGCCTGCGACCGACAATACAATTCATATCTGAAGGAACACATTGTCAAATGATTAATACAGCAGAGTAACTTGTGATTTGTGCGCGTTATAAAAGATGCAGAGCGATGGTACCACGCTAATCTTTAAAAAAAAAAAGAGACATGAATAATGGGGAAGTAGATAGAGGACAAAAGATTTGAGACTCCGAATGCGACTCAGCCTGCAAGTCAACCTCTGAGAGTGCACGGGGGCGGACTTGTAACAGCAGAATCAGATGTGAGCGTGTGACCTTGATTCATGCAAGTTAACACAGTCTCACTCTCAACTCGTCAGATTCCAAATAGCTTGGTTAGGTACGCTACGCTCCAAACTGACACCAAAGGTTTCCCTTTTAGCTTCGGATTTGGACCAGCGGCACAGTTTACACTCGCCACACATGGTGTCTTTTCAAAATACACTTTCAATGTAAGTTTACATTGTTTTTGCGTTTACTTCAGCGACACAAGTAGTTTAGGAAAAAAGATTGTGGTTTGGGTTAAAATAAGTATGTTTGTTATGTTAAATAAATATGTTTGCATTGGTAAAGTAGGGGCGTTGCATCACAAAATGTGGGTAAAGTAAGTCAACATTGACTTGGTTTCACATGTGACACGTACAGTGATCTCCTGGGTGAGAGTCCTGTGTTTGTTTTGACTTGTCCAACCGTCCTCCGATGCAGACTTTCTTGCTCTTTATAATATTATCCGTTGCTGTACGTTGGATTTCGGTAAAAAAAGCTGGTGCGTCACATACAGATGCTAAAGGTTGCCTCGGTATTAGACGTAGCGGGGCACTGGCCAAGTGTATTTGACAAGTTGAGAGTGAGGACGGACTGCTGAGTCGACTCTCTCTACTTTCTCCATCTGCTTCAGCTCCTGAGCACTTCAGAGAGGTCGCTTGCCAAGCAAAAGTCAAAGTCCTAAAGTTAAGTCCACACCATCTGACTATTCTGGACAATTTCAGGCATTGTGGCCCCGGGGATCTGCTCTGTAGATCGAAGTTTAGACTGATTCTGTCGATCCGACTGAGCCCCTTACCGTCGCATGTATCGCCCTCATTAGAATGCAGCATTCGGCTCAGATGTGGCAATACAACTTTCATAAATGTTGGTCCAATAATGGTTTTAACGTCCTTGCTATTAATTTGAAGATAACAGACACCAAATACTGCTCTTCGTCTCCAAGGTCAAAGCAGACAGCTTATGTTGTTTGTCGGATTGTAAGGTGTTTGGAACTAGTCTCAAATTCTATATAGCGGGTTTCTTTCCCGAGAAAACAATCTGTCTTTCAATCATCATATAAGTGTCTCATAAAAAAGGGTGGTTAGGTTTCTGCGACGGAAACAAATGCCGTTTCTCTTTCGCTGCAAGGGAAATATGAATTCAGGGGACGCCACCATCAACATTTGATTATGGTGATATTTAATATATGCATGCAAGTTCATCTTCAATGTTAGAGTCAGTGTACCATGCTGCGTTTGTCTCTGAGTCGGGTTCCTGCACATGGCCGTCTCTAAAAGTAAGTCGGTTGTCCTCATTATGCAAAACAAATTAAACAAACTACCTCCTATTTTCTCCGCGCCGGTGGCTGCAATTTTCTGTTTTCTTTACAAGGCTATTATATGTTTTTATGTTTTTTATTTAAGATATTTAAGCTTTTTTATGTGCCAGGACCCCATTGTAAACGAGATTCACAGCATCGATGGAATCATCCTGGTGAAATAAGTGTTAAATAAAATAAAGAAGGGTAGAAGAAGGGTTCAACAGGATGAAAGTTAACTTCCAGGTCAAATTGAGGAGGGCGAAGCTCCAGACGAAGTAAGTGCCAGCAGCTTTGATCATTACAAGCGTGAGAATTCTTGTCCCCGGCTCAAAAGCGGTCTCACAATTCGACTTTCGAATCGCCTGTTACGCTCGCCAGTCTGTCCCACCTCGCGCACAAAATCGGATTCTGCTCTCATTAATCTGTGCCCGTGCGCCTATAAAGGCTGACTGGCGGAGAGGCGCTCGAATTTGTCTCGTTCTCTCTGTCGTCCTCAGTTCACTTCAATAGGGAAATGGCAAAGCCCGTGGTTTTTATTTGCTTATATAGATGTGTCATTCCATTCTCTCTGTCATCTCTTTCCTCCATATCTTCATTTGCTGTGAAAAGGAAGACATATCTGCAGCCGATGCAGTAAACCAGTGTGGCTTATTTTCCTACCATCCAGTTGAAATTGCAGCGCTGCTTTTTCTCTCTCTCTGCTTTTTCGCTGTAAATTCATGTGCATAGATCAGATTCAGGAGGCTACCTGGACCGACTTTGTGGACTGAAATGCTTTGGTCCAGCCCTGTCCTATCTAACCCGAGCCACACTACTTGTTGTAGGGGAAGAGTAATGAGCAGATTCTTGGCCGATGCTGTGAGCATGCCAGAGGCCAATCTGCCCTCAATGAGTCTCTGCTAGCATGGACACTGGGAAGAGGAAGACCCCGGAAGTTTCTTAAATAAACCGAGGGGTCATGGGTAAAGGGAATATGATTAAAAAGTGTTTGATACATTTTTTTTAGAGCAGCTATGGCTATTGGTGGTATGATGCTGCATTATGAGATTCTCTTGTGGTGATAAAATATACGGAGGAGTTCACCCCCATCGGCTCTGCCCTAGAGTACAGCTATAGTCTTCTTGGGTTCCACCTTTCAAAACATACATTAGAGTGCTGCAGGAATGACGTATATTGTTTTATGCCAACCCGTAAATCAGAATCGCTCAGGTTACCTCAACAAAAAAACAGGATTTTCCCGTCGGACTTTAGATTGGAAAAAGTAATCTTTTTGATACATACAGGTTTTGTTCAGCATGAAAACCTTCACAAATTAACACAATTTTAACGATTTCTGAAGCGTAAACGCAGATGTGTCAAAAGTATTCACATTCATTACTCAAGTAGAAGTATAGATACTAGGGTTTAAAAATACTTCTGTAAAAGTTGAAGTATCAACTCAAGCTTTTTACTTAAGTAAAAGTGTAAAAGTACTGGTTTTAAAACTACTTAAAAGTATAAAAGTAAAAGTAATGTAAGGGGAATTTTTTTCCCATTAAGGACAAACTCTTAAGCCGCGTCACTACCCCACCTCCCCCCAAAATAATCATTTTTCTAAAGGCCATAATGACTATAATGTTTTAAAATGTTATGTTGAAAAATGTGGTATGCACTAGGCTACCCGTTTCAGCTGCATATTGAAAATGATCACATTTTATTACAATGCAAATACATAAACCTCTTAGCTTTCTTGTAAAATTTGATGAAAAACGCCTATCCAGGTATACCCAAAGTAAATTGCAAGCTGTACTAGTTGGAGTAAATGCATGGTCTTGGTCTCTTTTGAAAGGTAACAATCTGAAGCTTTTTCCCCCTCAATAGTCAGAATCACTTTAAGTGCTGCTGATACTGAGTTATATAAGTTTGAACACACTAAAGTATAAGGTTTTTATTTCCGCCTGAACATGTCTTTGTAAATAGATGCCTGTAGATGACTATAAATGGGACTTATGGACTGGAAAACACAATGGAACCATAGCATGTAGCCTTTTCTAGTCTAAGTAAAAAGCAGATAACAATATCACAGAAAATGAATATTTTACACATGTTTTTCTAATAAAATGTCTAGGCGTTTTTTCATTTTGAGACTGAACATATTCATGATATATATATACTATATATATATACTATATACCTATTAAAAAGGCTTAATGTCTTGCAAACTTATAGAGGTACTATTCATATGTACTACCAGTATTGCTGACACAGAGAAAATGAAGTATAAATGCATTTTTATGCTAATTCAAGGCCAAACTTAGGCTGTATCAGCAGCTGTCTCTTCTCATCAAATTGAAGGCTGTTGGGATTACCCCCCCTCCTCTTCTTGCTATTCGTTTTTTTAGGCAATTTCATTGGCTGTACGAAACACCTGTCATCCGAGCCGTACGACGTGACAGGCTTGATCCACGTAAGAAAATAGAGGCTGAGCCTGTTCTTCAACATAGCTTCTGGTTGGGGAATGTAGCTAGTCAGTCAGAACATGAAGCTCCTATTGATTCAAGTGACGTTTCATTGGAAACGTTAGATTTCGGCGGTCCTTTTGATACCGAGTTTGTAGCTCTCATGCAAGCTTGCTTTTTCTAAAAACAAAACGTTTTTCTTTCATATCTTCCAGCTGATATAAAATTATGCAACGCCAGTTCGTGGATATTAATGGATGTTTTCACGTGTTTTGGACTAAATCTTTTATGGGATTTTTTTTTATTGGACCTCTTTGACGTAACAACGCCGTTTTTGTTGGAATGTTATGGATTTATGGATCAATATGAGGCGTCATCGGTGAGTTACCTGGATTTTGCTATCGTTTGTTTGTTTGTTGTTGTCTGACAAAAGTCTTGTTTGTAGCTGCTGTGGTGGTCTGATCTTGAAACGGATTGCACAGCTGGAATCACAAGAATTTGGTAGGTTTCCAGAAACATGTGGCACTCGTACCGAACTCGTACCGAATTATAAATAGGGGGCACAGTGTACACTAGAATGTCCAGTAAAGGACGCCCGCGGGATGGCAGCACGTACCATATGTGTACTACTGAGCATTAACATGCGTTTCATGGAGTGAAAGACATGATAACTAGTTGAAAACAAACCAAAAGGAAATAGCAACGAGGCTATTTTTTAAATGTTGGGAGTAGAAAGTACAGATATTTGAAAATGTAAGGAGTAGAAGTAAAAAGTCGTCTGAAAAATAAATACTCCAGTAAAGTATAGATACCCAAACCAGAACTAGAAGGAACCAGAAGTGCGGACTCATTTCTTGGTTTTATGACTCATTCCTGCGTCCCTGTAGACATAAATCCACACATTTGAAATCATAAATTGACATTACCGTTAACAGAAATGCCAAACATAATAATAATAAGAAGCTTAAGGCGAAGTTCAGTCAGGAAGACACTCTCTACACTCCTTTTCATTCATAATCTCTCTCAGTCTCTAATTCTCCCTGTGACTACTCTATCAGCTGATTGTGGGCGTTCACTTTAAATGAACCAACCAGATTCTGCACAGTTCCTGAAGCCAATCACATCGTTGCTTTCAAACTTTTAAATAGGTTCTCCTCTCTGCTGCGGTCAGTTGTCATTTCAGCCAAAATAAGTTGCAACCCTCCTCCACCCGAGGCACCTCCAGTCAGGCTCCTCATTCTTCATCTACCTCAGCATCACTACCCCTTGATTGTCCTATTTTCAGGTTGGAGCCCAATCGCCAAAGACTTTCCACTATTCAAATGGTTTTCAATTGTAATAAATTATTGTTTAATTATAAATGAGTCTCTCCTGATTGAAATATATATATAGGAGTAACTTCCAGAATATTTTCCTTTGAAAGCTGAAGCGAATACTGAACCACCTTCATCCAGCGTTTCCCCCAATCCTGCTCTGAAATGCGGAGCATCATGGAACATTAAGACTCACGTGAAAGCCATATTGATTGACTTTGGTTTAACAACGCTCTTGAAAAAGGTACAGTACCCTGTGGATGTTTTGACACTCTGGAGCAATGTGGTGATGATAGCACCCCTCCTCCTGTAATGTGTTGTACGTGCGCACCAGGGCACACACTATGTACACCGCCGCCGCCGGCTACGAGCAATTATCACCGCTCAAACCACAGTCCTGAGGAAGCAGATAAGCTGGATTTTGGCGTGGTTATTTTTCATGAAATAGTCAATATTTCATCAAACCTTAACTTGTATTGTTTGTTATAGAAAAATAAGCAATAAGTCCATGATTTCAGTATTTTTTCTTTAAAATGTCACGACGACACACCACACCTCAGCATACAATGTTCAATAAAATCCTTTATTGAAACATTCAAATTAATAGAAAATTACCATAATTTAATTCCAGTGACACACCATGTAATTACATAACAGTTTGCTCTTGAATAACCCCGAGACAGATAGACACTCCAGAGAGATATTAACATGGAAAGATTGCAGGGCTGTGCGTACCCGCACACATACAATAAGAAGAAGAAAAAAAGCCAGCCGCTCTCACAGTAAGATATGATGACAGAGCTGCAATCATGCGAACGTGGGAATATGTTTTGAATGCACTGCTGGGGAGCCCGAGGTTGGATTTGACGTGCGCTGGATGTGATTGATTGTGTTGTTATTGCTAAGGACTCTCTTCCGGCTGCCTCCGGGACCCTTTTTCGATCCATCCACTGTCTGTTTGTAGTGCTGCTCATAAATTTTACAGCCCGTGCTGGAACCTACTGGGAGCTTAAACAATTGCTTTATTGATGAATTCCTCTCATACAAGGAAGAGCACCACACCAGGCTGACATGGGACCTTTCAACACACCCAAATTAATACTGCTGATCTATTTATTTTGTATTCAAATCTGAGAAGAGTGCTGTGGTTTTGTACTGTAGGAGAGGATTGCCCTTGGAAATGCGTTCTTTATTTAATGCCTTTTTTTCTTCTGCTCTCTAAAAGCGAAATGTGTCGTTAGATGGAGAGGTGAAATCGTGGTTTATGTAGTTTCGCGAGGTCTAAGTTGTTTCATTGCCTTCCCCGTGGAGAAATAAATGTAAAAATTGTAACATTAAACAAAGAGAGCCTTTGGAATTATAGCGTTAGAGTGTTCATTATGAAAGTAACCAAACACTTTTACATTGCTCTGTCGGAAACGTAAATTCATTACAGGGAGCGGTGCTACTGCGATGCAGGTGCTGTTTGTGAGTATGTGTGTGTGATAGAGAGAGCGAGAGAGATTACAGTGTGTGCGATGCTATTTAAAAAGGTGTAGAAAGGCAGTGGGGAGATATTATGTTAGTGGGAGGATTATTAGTCCTGGGCTACTAGGCTACTAACGTATATTGGAGAGAGCTGGGAAGATGTATTATGTCATTAAAAGGAGTGTCTTTAAATGGACACCAGATCAAGCCCAGTCAATGGCATCAGCAAATCAGCAAAGCACTAGTGTTTTTATTTTTTTTGGACGAATAAATATTGCAAGGGAAACCTGTTTAATTCTCGCCAGGATCGGCTCCGGGTTCCCGGCGAGTCAACTGGGGGTTGGTTGAAAATGGAGTGCTGAAATATTTATCGGAGCGTTGCATATTCAGCTGAGGGTCCTTTGTGCGTGCTCGTGTGATCTTTCTCAACACGTTCGCAAATTAAATATTTATCGCATTCAAATAAAAAGGCGAGTGCCGGGTCTCGCCGAGAGTAGTAGTGTGTGTGTGTGTGTGTTTGTGTGTGTGTTTGTGTGTGTGTGTGTTTGAGCGAGCGAGCGAGGGGAGAAGCAAGTCGTGTGCTAGCAGGGATGATTGGTGTGGAGCCGCGGGAGGCGGAGGGGTTGAGGGGGTGTTGAGCCTGTCAACATGGAGATATGAGACTCACCTCCCTATCTACTCATTCACAGAGACTGGAATCAGCCTCAGCTTAGCCAGGGCGCCGTGGCTACTGGGGGGCTGCAGCAGACAGAAAAAGACCACTGTGTCTGACCTGATGCTGCACGTATGCTAGACACACTCACACACGCGCGCGCGCGCGGCTTCCCGGCGGCAAAATACACGCACACCATCACATGTAATTGCATCTCCCTCTGCATTGGTATTTCTACTGGTTTTTAAATGAGTTTTTTTATGCAGGAATAGGCGATGAACTGGCTTCACATTCATGAGGAGGGACACTGTTTGTCAGGCGCAAAGCCTGCTCAATGTTTTCGCTGATCAGTTTGATGTGTGTTTCGGGTATCAGGGTGGGACTCGGTAACAGCTGATAGGAGGTGCAGACCGATGGCCTTAGATGGGAAATGCATCAAGTTGTTGTCTTTTTTTTGTTTTCTCTTCACGACCCTGTGGCTGATAAATAATATTTGTCAAATCCCGTTGACACATTTTCTTAGGAGTGAAGCTTTGCTTGTTCACACGGCAGTCGTCTAATACAGATTTTTTAAACTGATACATCTAGTATTTATGGAAGCATCGTGCATTCATTTAAAAAAAGAAAAGAAAAAAAGTTTGCACTTGTTTTTGAGATTAATACAGCAGATTTATGATCTAAGGTTTTCGTGGGTTTCCTCCAGGTGTGCTAGCCAGCTAACAGCTGGGGGGTTTGGGGGTACCCTTGATACTCACAAGCTATTCATTTGGTAATGATTTATACACAAATAATAGTATTTTGATAATTTCATTGCTTCCAAAAATCCCCAAGTTCGCATGACGCGGTCGCACACCTCCGCAACGTGTGAAGGAGCGGCGGGACGAAAACATTGTGTAGTGCCACATTTCACCTGTAGGTAAAAATACAGCAAGATGGGGTATTTGTGTCACACACACACACACACACACACACACACACACACACACACACACACACACACACACAGCAACCTCTTCAAACTATTAAAAACAACGCACCCTGGAGGTTGTAAAGAGGTTTGTTTTTTAATCATCATTTCTGTAAAAAATACTGGATTATTTTTCTTTAATTGCTTTTGTAATAAGTAATAAACCATTAAAATGTATCTCATGCATCCTAAGAATGTCATTAATTCAGAAAAACAGGGAAAACTTTTATCTCAAGCATGGTGCTTCCGTCATGGGCATGGGAGATTCTAGTTATTTTGAGGAAACAACAGGGTTTTATACATTCTGATGTTTCAAGTATAATAACAGTCAGTGCCTTGGATTTTTTTAGACTAACATTACAGGTGCAAAGGGTCTTCTCTGCTTCTTCTTTTCTTTACCTGTGCTGCCAGTAGATGTCTTGGGGCCAGCTCACCGTTCGTTCCTCTCTACCTGTAGAGCTAAGTCAGTGTCGTCTGTGTGAGACTCTTCCCCGCTGCAAACTGACATTTCTCACTGGAATAGGAGTCACGTAAACTCAATTTTCAACTACCAGCTGGAGTAAAATTCTGCTTTTCTGCTTTTTTATCCTTTTTGGTGGTGTTGGATAGTTGCACGCAAACTGAATCAAAATATTCCAATGAAAACGGTATCTGGTTTATTCTGCTGATTATGTTCAGCTCCATTGTTTTGGGACCTTATTCTGGAAAAAAAAGGCTGAATTTAAATATTTAAAGCAAATATAATAAATCCAAACTATCCGGATGGGCAGATACCACTGGGGTTTATTGAGAAAACAGTCATTTCAGTCGTGATTCATGAAGCATTAAGTCCCACAAGACAATAATAACACTAATATGTTGCCTGTGCTGTTGATTAAATTTTGTCACTAGTTCAATTTATGATTTCAGAAAGACTGCAAATCCTATCCATGTGGAAGAGGGTTGCATATTTACCTTTGCAGTAATTTCACAGGTTTTCAGCACATTTTAGACAGCTTGTAGCCACCGGTGTGCCCGTGCCATCCTGACACACCCAGCATACCCATAGAAAATGTTTGTGTGTCAGATCTTTCCATAAGCTCCGGATCTTTAAGCCTAGCTGGCAATTTTTTTTCTTCAGTTTTGGAGTAATAAGTTGTGTCCCTATGTGTGTGTCCACATCTTGACCCTCCACTACGACATCAAATATCATTTCTTGTTTTAAGGAGTGGCTAAACACATTTAAATTCTTACAAATTCTTCATAATAAAGTACCTCCTTTTATCTCGTTAGTTAAAATCATTTTTTTTGAGCAGCAAAATCAAGAAAGGTTTGGCAAGACTCAGCTGTGCTCAAGCCCCGGTTTGCCTTCTCTCTTTGAAGATGATGAGACCGAGGTTTGGTACATTTCATGGAAATCACAGAAATGTGAAACGAGTGCGAGCCAGGCCACCTCGGTATGTGGTCTGGTTTATCGGATCCCGATGCAAGCGTCCATTCAGACCGTGATCGGAGGACAAAAGACGCATTGGAAAAACATTTTGTGTTCCGCTGAGAAGATAGTGGAGAGTCATCTTTAGTGTTGGACACATATTATCGAAATAACTGATGACAAAAGACCGTGCAAACTGTAATGATGGCACAAACGGGGGACATCTTCAGTGAAGGTGTGAGTTCTAATGATGTTTCTTAATTACAATAGCTCTGATCAGTCGTCAGTAGCTATTTACAGACGGAGGGGGCTAAAATGCACAAGGCGCCTTAATTCTTCTTCACAATAATTCCCAACATGTTTACCATCAAAATATGCAGTAATTAAGAGCAGCGTATGTGATGGAATAGTGGAATAACAATGTGCCAGATGCCACAACATGTGGGCTTGTTTACTGCCAAAATGTTTCCCTAGGCTCGCTTTAGTTCTTTCCTGCTCACATTAAATCCCTCAGACTCACCAAATTACATATTTCTGGCTCCGTGGTTCTACGGACTTACGGTTCTTCTCTACTTGTGCCACTGTTACACTGTGCTTCAGCATTTTGCAGATAAACAGCCGCAACGGAGACCGAGACTCTTGACGCACCACATCCCCGGCCCCAGTGTCTGGGACGGGGCCAGTCAAGCTAACACTCCTCATCCTTCTTCATAATTAACCTCGTTGCAGTAACGGTCGTCTATTCGCTAGGCTATCAACAAGAAACCTACGTATGCCTCCGGACACCGCCATCTGCAACACAACCCTCAGTCAACCGAGTCAAAAAGAATCTTGAGACGTTAAGGGAGATTCAATGTGCCGTTATACCGTAATTGCCACGGTTAGTGGGCAGAAGCCATAAAAATAATGAGTGACAAAAACCCCTGTTAAGAGCCGATGAGAATCCTCAGGACTGTAGATAAATAAGGTTTGTGCATACTGAGCCGGTTGTTGCCAGCTTGCTGCTAATTTTTTTAAAGGCTAAATGTCAGCGTGCTACCACCTTGCTAATGACACAACCAGGAATCGGTTATCGCTTATAAACACATTCAAAAAGTCCAACAGCAGCAGGGACTTTTTAATCCCAGCATGCTCGGATCACACTCCCTCTGCCGTGGCAGACATGTTGCATCCTTTAAAACGTCAAGTCAGGTCCACAAGTTACCTTTACAGGCATAGCGGGCGTGAATGTGTGCCTCCCCGCCGTGTCCTGGGATGAACTTGAAGTAGGGGTCAGCGAGTGCTAAGAAGGAGGCCAGCCCGATAGAAAAAAAGGGCCCTGGCTCTGCTTGTGACGCCGGCGAGCCGACCCACTGTGACAGAGACATCGGAAATGAGCCAAACATAATTAGCATTGAAGTAGTCAGCGTGTGGGGGTGTTTGATGTGCAAAATAATACCTCATCAACGTCAACAACGGCTATTACAACATGAATGAGTGCCTCGATTGATGAGCACGGAGCGCGCCGTAAATCACCGTACGATCCCTCTGAGGCTTAAATTGGCATCTTTTTTTTTTTTTTTCTGTGAATAAAACATGGTTATGAATACAACTTAATGTAACAGTGTGAACTCAGATATGTGTTCATTATCATATCAGAAAGCAACTCTTCAGCTTCGTGGCCAATGCAGCGGCAGACACAATCCTTGTTGACAAGGACAGCACACCAAGAGGATATTGACCTCCTGGGAAGGGGACTTTCAAAGCAGCTTTGTCTTGGAAATGTAGCACCAGTTCATTAAAGGTTAATGGTGCATCGGTGATACGTTTTATTCACCCCTCTCTTCTGGACTAATGGCGCTGGGCTCGCATCTTGACTCCTCTCAGATAGGATGGATGTTCGAGTGCTCGATGCGAAGGGTTCGCTGGTTGCCAATGCAGCGATACAGTTCCTCGCAGGGGAACGGCAAACGTTCTGAGGGAGACAGGATTTACAACTCAAGCCACCTGTACTCTCGTCTCACCAGACATGGGCGGTAAATCTTCTTGCACCACAAGGATAAATCTAAGGCACTATGATATGTTTATAACCCCGTGTACCAGCCCGCTCTAGGGTGCCCTGTAATGCAACACTGATACTTTTAGCATTCTCGAATTGAGAAATGTGTCTAAAGATGCAAAAGTAAGATGTTAAACCTAAAAGTAAGCTCTTCGAATGCACATTAGCAATTTGGTGGGAAGACTTACCCGTCATATTTCTACAACTGCTTGACAATGATTACAAAGAAAAATTGGAAGAACTTAGTAGATCTTTGTATCGTATAAGTCATGAAAGCATTATGTTATCTGGAAGTAGTCGGGGGCCACAGCACCATTTATTTCCAAGCGTTTTAAAATGGAAAGTGGTGAGAGATAGGAGTTTATAGTGCTTATATATTAGCTCCAGAGGGGAGTGACTGCAGTTAACATTCCTGGCCACCAGCCAGTGTGATCTAACTTCTTTATAAAGGGATTAGTTTGGATTTCTTTTTTTATGATAGAAATATCTATGCACAGATATTAACTCCAGCCTTATATACGTTTAGCAATATATTTTCTATTAAAATGTGGGAGCCAACTAAGGTTTAGCACAGATAAAAAGTTTACCCTACTTCCTGCTCAATAACATGATTTTTTTTTTCATTTCATTTCTGCATGGTTGACCGCACATGAATATTACAATCTTTATACGTTTCTTGGTGGCTTTTCAGTATTTGTATCCATGGAGGAAAGAGTAGTTTTTATTTATGTTGTTTTCTTTTTAGCCTGAACCAATCAGCCGAGAGCTCTCTTTGAACCATTGACACACTGTTGTGCTCACTTTCTACTTTTCCAATGATATATTCTGGGTTTGTTTTTCAGAGACATTGTTTGAGTGAAGTACAAGAATATATTGTCCAAACACAATAAACAAGACCAGTACAGCACACTGGTGAAAATATTGATTTCTCTTGTAAAAACAGGAAATACATCAATGCATTTTGCTAAAAAAATCGGAACAGATCCTATTCTAACTAGATTTAAAAAACACAGGCCTCTTGCCTTGTCAAGTCCTCACCTGTGGTCTTTTTTACATTAGCTTACATCCTGATTGATGAGTCGGCACAAGCAATCAGGTGTACTGGGCAATTGGTCCCACTGGTGTGGCCTTTTGAATGGCAGACAAGTGACTTTATGTCAGATCCCTGTCTGATGTAAAGAACAGTGAACAGTGTGTTGCAAAGAGTAGCATGTTGAGTTGCAAATTGGGTGCAAAGTGTTTTGAGAAAACAGTAAAGTGCAGTACAATATGAGTAAATAATAACCGCAAGTTTGAGGAAAGTCAGATAAAGGTGATTGTTATCTATTTACGTCATTATTTTAAATCAAAGCCTGATCCTATTTCTGACCATAACCAAGTAGTTTTGTTGCTTCACCCTAACCAATCGTTTCACAACATTAAGCATGGCATTGTGAGTTTCTGCAAGGCCGATGTGAAAAGTAGTTCTGAAACTATTGGTGTTATTGGTATAACTACTCAGTCAATCTCACATCTGAACGCACAGGTCTGTGTGTTCAGATGTGAGATTGACTGAGTAATGAGATAATCCTCCTTCAACGCTCTACTGGGGGAGGCTTTGAGCTTTCTCATTGGGCTTTGACCTATGCTGCAGAGTGTTGAGCATCATATAGCAACATCTAGCCTCATTTAGGAGTGTCTCATCCAGATCGTTGGGAAACACCTCGGATAGGTCCACAGTAAAGCTCAAGGAAGCTGGCTGCCGCTCATAATTGGAGGTGGAGAAGTTAACGTGGCATTCATTTATTTGTTGAAGCAACGCTGCAGGCTTCAAGAAGCCTGACTGGTCCCCGCCCAACCTGCCCACGACCTACCTCGCAATGTGGCGGCTGCTAATTTCTCCTCTTAAGTGTGCATCGGTGGCTGACTTTTCAAATTAATGTTTTAGGGGAAACAATTTTAAAGTGGCATTATATCCATTACATCCAGGCCTAAATTTGAATCAGTGGAATGCTGGATTAGATTGCTGTGGCCTGCACCATGCAGTCTGCCGTAGTGCACCCCCACATTTCAGAAGCTCCCTCAGGGATTTCAGCATGTAGCTGGGCCTGCTGACAGTCAGGCGCTTTAAATGGAGACATACTGTACATGATCCCCTGCAGCTAAAGCAATTCAAGGTGGTCCAGATTCTCATACATCCATCTACCTTGTCCATTCAAGTCAGGTCCAGCTCAGCCACCGGGGCCAAACACACCTGTCAGCAGAGAACTGTTGGCTGCAACCTGCTGGTCATCTTCAAGCTTGTATTTCTGTGAGCTCCTCTGGGTCCTCCAGCACCTCGGGGCAGAAATACAACATTTAGGCACTTTTACAACTTCTCCCCCTTGCATATTTGCATTCCAGAACAGTTTATCCTCAAATCATCAACGGACGGATGGCAGCATAGAGGAAAATAAAGAACTGGAGATAACGCATTTCTCTTGGATGCCAGGATACAGAGTTCACCTCTCGCAGCAGAGCTCCAGTCCAATTAAACCTTCTATCTACTTCTAAATATGTTAGGTGGCTTTCACACTGGTTTCACTCCCCCGCCTCCCCAGTGCAATAACTAACTGTGTAACCAGCACGTAGTGATATGTTTCACATTATTTTGCCTTATTGACAACGCTCCTTTAAATAGGTACTTATGGCACAAACTGCTCTGTCAGACTTTAAAGCTGCTCCCACTTGGATTTATTCTACACATTTTTTTTCACACATACCTGCAGCCAGTATTTTTTGTGCGTGTTTTGTGTGCGTATTTTTGGCAAGATGCAGACAGTTTGTACTGCCGAAGGGTCAAGTGTTGTGAACTGAAAACTCTGATGTCTTTTAGAACAAAGCCAATGGCGGAAGGCTATACTGCTGTCGATAATAATGTGCAGAAAGAGAAATATGTAGTCTAAAATAGTCAGTAAACTGCAGCAATGTAGAGCTTTGTTGCATTTTACCCACGCTACCTAAATACAGCACCATCAAGTGTGCGGGAGCAGTCAAACAAGGAGCTGTTTGTGCTTAACCTTGTCTCCTAGAACAGAGTATTTTACCCAATTGTTACCAGGAGGCGGTCAGGTTGGATGGTGGAGCTGTAGTCTGAGGCATTACCTTTCCCTTAAAACACATGTGATGTTGCATATTAGTTGGATATGAACATAATTCGTGGGAGGGTTGTTGTGCTACATTGTGCTGTGTCAGAAGAAAAGTTTTCCTCTATGATAATGTGTGGAAATGTAAGGAAATCCAAGCAGAAATATTCAGTAAGATTATTGATATGTTTACAGTTGCAATTGCTAAAAGACATTTTTCTGAAACTAGTTCCCTCTCGGTCAAAACTCTACACAGAAACCAAAATCATAAGTGCAAAAACAGCATTAGACACAATTATGTTGAATATGACATAGAAGATGACATAGTTACTGCATTATACTGGAAACAAAACGCAGCATATTGCATATTCAACTCTCTCTTGGCCTCCGTTTTTTGTCCACGCCATTCAGCGAACCTGATTACTTTTAGTGCTCAATCTCTGATTTCTAAGCGATCTAATTGGTCACAGGTGGACTCTGTAGTGCATGAATACGATACACGGTGTGGTGGTTTCAATAGTTGTGCCATAACCATATCGGACTTGTTTGATCTTATGTCATAGAGATTTTCTCATACACATACATTGCAATATTTCAGTTATTTTAATTATTACATTTCGATTGCTTACTTATTCTTTTGTTGTTTTGTGTAACATGGATGGAAAAGGGGTCCGCGAGCATGCAGTTTGGTGCATGCATTTGGTGTCCAAGATTAGCCGTGGACAGACACAGAGATACACTCACACACACCTTCACACACACACACACACACACACACGCACACAATCTTGCTTTACGGAGATAATTATTATAATAACTATCATAAACTCTCTTCAGAATATTTTTTCCCCTATCCATTACAAGGGAGTAAGCAGTACTGTTGTGTTTTGTGGCATACTGAATATATATAGTGTATATTTAGTGGACTATGCCATGTAATGTTGAATGTCTTGGTCGGCCCTGTGAGAGACCATGATTGTTTTTCCTGTTTGAAGGAATGACATGAGATGAGATGAGATTAGTCTGCCAAGAGCATTCTGCCGGAGTTGATTCCCAGTGTTAAGAAGGGTGCATTTACATTGCGATGAGAGTGGCAAAGGACAGGATTTTTTATTTCTATTCAGTAAAGTCAGCGTAGTTAAGAGGCACTCCAAATATGGCACTCAGTGGGTTAGGTACAGTAGCAGTCGTGCTTTTGAAAAACAAGTGGGGTTAGAGTCCAATGGTTAGTTTCCCCATCCATCCGCCCTCCCGTCACAGATTTTGTTGTGCAAAAATAACGTACCTGACTTCCTCCAGAACCCGTCACAATAACTATGTCGGCCAGAGGTCTCTTTTTTTCCCACAGTCATCCAGAGTCATTTATTTTCTTGGACTTCTTTGTAAAAAAGTAGATTTGTCTTTTCTTTAAGAGGATGTCATTTTACTTTGATAGGCCATGCTACAGGAAACACCCGTAAGTACTTTTGAGTGTGAACTATTTATAGTAATCTGGTTTTGTCGTGACACTGGCACTAACAACTGGTAGATCACACTAATTGTGTTATGTATGACAGTCTGACTCCGTTGCAGTTTTTGTCCTCCGGAAACATGTCACAAGCGGAGCATCTGTTTCTCAGCAGCCACATATTAGTGTTGTTTTGTCCCAAAAAAAAATCTTCATTTTGTTTCAAGCATTCAAACATAAATACACAGTTTTAGGTTCCTTCGATGGCGGTAACAGATGCTTCCCTTGGCTCTGACCTCGTCTGTCATCATCCTAAACGTCGATACAGCTGATCTCACGGCATGCTGTCATTTACCTGTATCTTGTAGTGATAATAACCAACTGGTTAAGTAGAAGCCTGATAAATATAATAAATATAAAGTGCAGCACTGACGGGTGCAGATGTAGTGGCACAAGGTAAGGCAAAAACAAGGACAGAGAAGTACAAATTATCAAAAAAAACATGCAGCCTCGTGAGAAGAGTGAACAATGAGAGCATGTTGATGTTGTTACAAAAGCCTCCGGAGTGAAAATCGCAAAACCTCAGAAACCAACAAGGCAGACAAGTTGTTTGGCAGCTAATTGAGGAGCTCTGAGCTTGTGCCAGAGTTGCGTTGGGGAGCTTGTTGGGGTTTTTAATTAATACCAGCGGACCTCCGAAAGCCCTAAGAGCGAGAAGCCATGGAAGCGAGGCGCTCGCTCAACCGTAAAGGTACAGAGGTCGGCACACGCCAGATAATTGCATTGACGTTCTGGTGGACTACACGGCACTATATTCATGTTGCTGGTGGAGCGTTTTACCAAAGTGTTTTTCCCACTGTCCTGTCAAACACTGGTTTGTTATCTCCTGGAGGATTGTGTAACAGAACCCTCTTATTTCAGCAGTTGCTACTGAGCCCAAACCGTTCAGCGGTCGAGCTGCAGCCTTTGGTCCTTGCTGGATCCATGCGGCTTCTTAACTGGAAAAAAATGTTGCAGTAGCCCACTGTTATTGAGATTAATGTCGCTTTGATTGTTGTTACCTGTGCGGAGGGGCGGTCGGGAGAGCAATGGTGGAGTTATTGCCAAGTCTGCAGGGAGGCGTCTAGTGACTGAAACTGTCCACTTCTGAACCCCCTGATCGCTAAACCAGGACCATCCGTCTTTCGACATTCAATCCAGGGTTTCTGCCTTTCTATGTCTCCGAAAAACCCAGTGGCAAAAGGAATCATTAGTTTGATTCCTTCTTTGTGTCCAGCTGTGCAATATCGTCTTGGCTGACTTTGGGCCGGATCAGTCAGCTCTGCTGGAGAAAAGTGTTTGAGAGTCGCTGTAATGACTGATCAGTCTTTTTCTTTCCCTCTTCCGTCGGACACCCATTTCGAACTTCTAATTCAAATTGAGGCTGATTAGAAACAAGATCATTTAATTGCCGCTATGTTAGAAGTCTGCCTTCTGCTGATCTATACAGGAGGTTGATGTATTAGATTCCCGCAAGTTACTCTTTAAATTTCCTGTTTTTCAAACTTTCTTGCTGAAACCACATATACTCGAGTCGAGCAGAGATCGTGGATAGATCGCTATTCTCAGCTTACAGAGAGCTGTGAGGCCCGAGGGGGGGCATGTGCCTTAATAGATGGTTAGTGATATACATAATATTTCGGTTTTGACAGCAAATCTGTTCTTAAGTTGCCGTGACAGCCACTCAAATTCATGCCAGAGAGCTATCAAATGGAATGGATTATTCCCCTTACGTTGCCTGTCTACAAACCAAACTGAGCGGGCCATGACACAGTTCCTCTGGCAGTGGTTTGTGTGGTGGCATGCTGCCAAGGAACAAAGGCCCTAGCTTGGCAACAACGAGGAACATCTTCATAGCCCCGGCTCAACTTTTCAGAATCGCGCAGGTGAAGAGAGAGGGGGGGAAAAAAAACAGCTGCGCACAGCCGCAGCCGGGCGAGGATCTCGGGCCTCACTCCGATTTGTGAAAACACAGCTGCTTATTGTGCCCGAAGTCGGGGTGAGTCACACCAATTAATGCCCCCCATCTTCCTTCCTGGCAAATGTGGATGAATGCCGCTCGTCAGCTCTCTCTCTCTCTCTCCCTCTCCCTCTCCTTCTCTCTCTCTCTCTCTCTCTCTTTCTCTCTGAATCACTCCCATTGCATCTCAGATGTTCAGCGTAAAACATCCGCAGCAAAAGGCCACGTGCGATCACTAAGAGGCTCTCAGCTTCATGCACTATTTAGATGTCTCCCTAAGAGCCCTCTGCTCTTCCTTACCACTCATTGAGATAAACATCCAATTCATTCTGTTGCGCTTTTTCTCAGCGCCTGTACAGGACGTTTTCATAAACACGTGGCTGAGACTTCTATTCAAGTCGGTTCATTTTAAAAAGGAAATTGTCTGCAGATGAAAATCTGGTTTTCAGACAGGACTTAGAAGAAATGTGAACAGACATTAAAATAAATAAAAACCACACACACAACATAAATAATATAAAACAGGAACCAAATGTGAGCCAGCAACATTAAACCAAAATACTTGTTCATCACTCATTGATGTGAAATGCCACATACACAGGAAGCCACATCGCTGCATGTTAAAATGAAGCAGTCTGCAAGATTCTTTTAGTCCCGCGTTAACTCCTAAATTGGCACCCAGGGGCTGTCGATGCAGGAGAGAATAGCATTAGCTTTCCTCACCACCGCCGCGCTTCTCCAAAGACTCACTCACAGCAGTAAACACAACTGTCTGTTTTCACCCAAGTTTCCTGATCTGTTTATTAGCGCCTCCGAGAGAGAAAAGCAGCCAAGACAGAAGACGCTGCTGCTCGGCAAACACAGATAACACTTAAACACCACCGTTTCTCTCCTGCAAAGAGGCTGCAGAAATGGCAACATTAGCCCCAAATGTGATAAAATGTCTGATCTGAATATTAATACATGCAAGCACGGGGAAAAGAGCATAACCCAGGGGAGAGGCAGTAAAGGAAACGAGCCACTAAGAGAGGACGCCACTGACCCAGATACAGTGAAATGTGACAGTACAGAACCTTTAATATCCTGCCCGTAATGACCGTAGCTAACTGGACACGTAGCTGACCTGATTCACAACGACGCTCACGTCGATCGGCGGCCGATGAAAACCGTCTGGCTTTCAGCTGATCATTCTCACCACACACACACACTTCCACAACATGTTTTTCGGCGTGGACGTTCTTCAGCGTGAGCGGAGAAGATATAGCGCTCGCAAAAAAAAGGCCCTTTTCACCGTAGGGTAAACATGTGTAATTGATAACATTAATTATGGCCATGTTCCATTTAGGTACCGATACTGTGCACGCTGGCTCACTGGCGTGGCTGTGACACTAAGTATAGAGGGACCATAATTAACGTTATTAATGTCACCTGTGTTAACCCTTCAACGAAAAGGGACAACTTCCCACAACCGCGAGTCAGAAATAAGATGTGGAGGAATAACCTGGAAACTTCCGGAACAGCTTACTTAATCAGACACCGATCATATTGCCATTCATCCACACGCCGCTCACAGTAATGGCAGCGGCCGGCTCTTTCCCAGCAGCACAGTAACGAGGCGAGGTTGCATTGAGTTGCATTGTGAAGGCCGAGCTCTATTCAGTCAATGAGAGTATTGGGCCAAGGTATATTATAACGCCATCATGATATGTTGAAATGTAGCCTTGTAGAATTTAGTTTTTGGCAAGACACTTGAATTAATACTGTTTGTTGAAGGAGATTCATTCATCGCAAAATTAATATGAAAGAGGGAAATTATGACCCTTCAACTTCCTAACACTAGCTCTAAGCTTATGGTACAGCATTTAAACTACTGATGCCAAGACTTTTTCATCAAAACAAGTATTTCAATGTTATACAAATAATGTAGTTATTGATCATTTTAATTGGGTGTTTTAATGTACATAACCACTATAGACGACAGTAAAGAAAAATAATAACTTTTAGAACAGATTACACTGACTTGGACTGGATGGTTGAAATAATTGTTTAGGGTGGTGGTAAAAAAAAAAAGTAAGTCTTGAGCCTTGCTGTCAATTATAGTTTTTGGAAAGAAAGCTGAAGTTTGCTTAGACAATTGCAATCTGTTCATTTCTACTGAAACTTTTTATTTCGTCCCTTCTCTCAGCTCTGCAAACCCTCTTGTAAATCCTCCAACTCCAAGTAAAAAGCTCTTTTACAAACTGTTTTCTCCCTGCATTCCATCTTCACAATCTCCCTGCTCTTATTCCAGTGTCTGCCTGCAGTGAATTACTTTGTCGAGGGCTGCTTGCAGGTGTATAATGGCTAATGTTTTCCAGACAGTCTAATTTGTTCACATTTTATCTCCATCTTTATGCCTCCCTAACCTCCCTCTACAACCTCCCAGCCTCTTTTCTTTCTACTTTTTGCTCTTTTTGCACTTAATAGGGATGCACTGTTTGATCGGCATGACTGCAGCACTTCATTAGTTCAGTGGTCGTAAAATGTCACTGAAGTTCATGTTCAGGTCAGTGAAAGCAGCGATATTACTGAATCAGAGTTGGACATATTTTAGCCTGGAGCTTGAGTTTCAGAAAACTACCCAGTTTATTTTATAAGCAATACTGTAGTTGGAGAAAATGTTGACAGAAAAGAGAAAGATCACAAGTGGGAGTAGCTTATTCTTCCCTTACGGTCAATATATCTTTATTATCTACGCTATAAAATAGGGAAACATTTCTGATTTCATTAATTTTGAACATGATAAACTATATGGTGTACATTGACTATTAAATTGGGAAGTAACTTTCTAAACTGTATCAGAAAATCCTAGTTTACAGATCCAAGGTGAGTGAAACAATAGTAAACTACGGAACTCACAATAAAGGTTCAATTCATTGTATTTTATACGTACAAACCAGACAGAAAAGCAACACTACTGAAACACGAGCAAAGACAAGTCAGACGGACAATGAGTCACACTCTGCCTGCGAGGCCCCCCAACATTCATCAAGACGTAATGTTATGATTCACCGTGGAGGCATGCAAGTTGTCTTGTGTCTTCGTTTGCCAGAGAGACACGACTTGTTAGGTTAGGTTGGTTATTTTTGTACCCGTAGGTAGACTTGGTTTGCAATAGAAAGCGATGCATCCATCTCGACACACATTACAATTACCAGAGACAACCAGACAAACATGATGATATAAATACACAAAGCTACAGATCAGTGCGCTGGTATCATTATAATGTGTTCACCTGAGTGATGGCAGCTGGAACAAGATGTTTTTTATAACGCTTTGTTCTACAGCGTGGTACTAAATACCTCCGTCTAGAAGGGAGAAGCTGAAATTCCCTGTGCAGTATTTGAAAGCCCATACTAAACTAGTGTATACAATGATATGGCTAAAATGTAGCATGAAATATATTTGCAAAGAACAGCCATACTATAGAGTATGGCACAAAAAAACCCCACAATGTCGTAAATGTCGATTTGGAACGCACAGGATTAGTCTCCCTCGCCTACTGTAAGCCGACAACGTAAATCACTGGAACGACACAGTCTGTTCATATGCTATGTTATCACTTCTGAGGGTTTTTGAGGTGATGAATCAACTGTTTCAGATTTAGAATATTAGCGATTTAATGGACCTTGATGGCGAATTCGGAAATTTGCTCCAAGATTGAGGAGCTCAACAACCAATATTGTATGGATATCATTATCCGCTGTCTGTGGTTCTGTAACTGAAAAAGCAGTTTAAAGCAAATTTTCTCGCACGGTTTTAAATTTACATTCTCTTTACATATTTACAGTCATATTTAATTTCACCATGTAACGTTAGAATATAATTGTTCTCGTCCTGCTTGCTTTTTGTGGTCATAAAAATAACTTCCCCAATTTCAAGATTGTCAACCGCAAAGAGAGACGCAAGCCACAAACGGCTGTTTTGCGCCTTCGCAACCGGATTATAGCAAATCGTTCAGAATTTTTTTTAAACTATCTAGCCTCTGATAGTTCTATGGTCTGATGTGAGTGCTCTGACTAGTACATGTAGGCCTATTCTTTCATTGTGACATAGCCATGTTGTGATTTACCAATGATGAATGATGCTTTGTTTCATTACCACAATTAAGGCTGCTGAGATCTAATCGACAAATAGTATTCGGGGTCATCCTAGTATGAAGTGTTCCTTTAAACTGAAAAAAAAGCTGAGATAACACATCTTGTAAAATGTTATGCAATTGGCCGACCCGGTCCGAAAACGTGAAGCTTTTTTATTTCTTTAGTTCTGTAGTTATTGCCTCCTTTTCAGTGCGGTGTGGTAAAGCATTATTTATATGAAGAGTGCAAATGTGTGGTTTCTACATGTAAGCATTATGTACAGTAATGAAATAATAATGAGACTGTGCCTAAGGGGCATCAGAAACCTATGAACTAACAAGCTTCAAAATGGCCAATGACCCAGTACACCCACCAACCAGCCTATACATGTACAGCATACGGTCCCTCGTCAGAAATTGTGTGATTATTTTGGCACATACTGTTCATTTATGCATGTAAATGCTCAAAATTCCTAAAGCTGACTACTTGTTGTATTGTGCATGCAACCAAATTAAATTTGCATGACCAGGACATGTTCCAGCATCTATTGTGGGCCATTGTTGGCTTAGTGTTGAATAATTAATCACAATTAATCTGTTTGTACAGCATAGTGTTATCTTTCACTCCGGAACAGCCTGTTTTTTTTTCTCAAATTGATGAAGATGAGTTTTTTTTTTTTTTGCTTAACGGTTCCTGATGCTTCTTTGACTTGGTCATATTTTTAACAGAGGTCATGATGAGTATAAAAAAAAAAACTGGCCATAATCATGTGATCAGCTCCAGGGACTGTGGCGTCCCAGATATCCCAGTTGTTTCTATTTTAAAAGGCTGGTAGGTCATGTGCCTCTATAAAGGCATGTTTAAGCCATGCAACAAAAGAATTCAAGTAGATTTTATGGCAGGTATTTACGTCTTTGTTGGTTCCGTGAAGAGAAAAATATATGAACTCATAGCTGCATTTAAAAAAAAAAAAAAAAAAGTGGATTATTGAGCTGTTGAGGCTCAATAATCCACTTTTATTGAAGTGGGGTCGTCCTTATTCTAAGCTTCAAGCTAACTGTCTGCTGGTTGTTGCTTCATATTGGTATGGTATCATTAATGGAACAATTTGCAGAAAAGCGGAGGCGACTAAGCTTCACCTCCACGAATGAAAAGCTGTACTACGCGAAGAAGAAATGCATGTGCAATAGTTCAACGAGAGCTAACAATGTTATACAAGGTTTCACAGAAAGTGGCATGAAACAGTTTCTCAAGCACTTACTGCCACTGATTGTGTAATACAAAACATGTATTCATATTCACAGATCCACATAATTGGTTAATGAATATATTGTTTCCACATACAGTATGGGAACATCTTTTTATATGTTTCTACTAAAGGCAAAACCAGGCTAACTGTAGACCGGGTATTGTTACGAATGATGGATCTTCCTCATTTTTAGTGTTTCAGTTAATTTCGTAAAAAGAAAATAACATAAGTTCAATGAAATCTCAGTTAAAGAGGTAAAAGGTAAAAAAAGTGGTGTTCCCATTTTGCTACACAACAAATGCAAAAACCCAACAACTACATCATATGTAGAGAGTGGAGGATGAATTAAGGGATCTCACTACCAGAGGACAGAAGCTGATACTTCTATATCTCTCTTAATAACCTTTAGGGCTGCAACTAACAATTATTTTAATAATCGATTAATCGGTTGATTATTTTTTCGATTAATAGATGAATCGGATAAAAAAATGTTTTTATCAAAAAAGCGTTCATTTCCAACCCTTTATTCAAAAACAGAAGTGACAGTGCAAAACATCTTCAGAAAGTGCACAAACAGGTTGCTCCTTGAACATCCCTGAGCTGTTAATTAAAACAACAAAATGGACTAACACTAAAAACATACACATCTATGCTTTACATCTGCCAAATGTGAGCCCTTTTTACTGTAATTGATCTGCCTTTACATACCCTGCTTTATCAATATGTATGAAATACTGGGACAGAGGGAAGCTGTTCTGCTCCATATAGAGCGTCCTCTTCCTTAAACTCTTTCATTCTGGGTGACCACGACGTCACGTTGTGATTCGCTTCATTCTACTTTGAGTAAAAAAAAAAAAAACCTGCAGCCAGATCCGCCGGTGAGCTGGTTTAACGTTAACGAGTGACAGCGTGAACTGAAGCAGACCGTGGGGTGACGGCATGTTTCATCACGTTACGTTTTTTTACAAGCAAGACTGAACTGTAACGGAACATAAAGTAACTTTAACGACAATACACAACCAAACACGTTAGCTAACGCGATAGCAAGCTGACTAGCTTCCATTAAAAACAAGTTTGAGGAACATGAAGACGCTGATTGGCCAAGACTCGACTTGTCAAAGATCTTCTATTTTTGAGAACATCATAACCTCAGTTTTTCTCGTGTCTCACTCCAATCTCAGAAATGCTGGCCGGCCAGTTGCTCTGCTACGCTCTTTTTTTTCTTCTCCGCGATTTATTGCCCGGCGTAATAATGTTGTTTTCTTTGGTTTTAATACCTTTAGCCTCAGCAGACGTATTGTGACGTGTTGTCTCCCAATATCTAACAAAACATAGTTTGTTATTTGAAGTACACACAAAATGCAAGGTGTGCATTTGGATTATATAATGATTGATTGCCAGATACCTTTTTAAAAAAACAAATTCAAGGTATTTTGTCAGTGTGCTCAAGCACAGGCTGCCGGCTAAATGGTTGACTGTCACACATTCTCTTGCAGCTACTGTATTTTGCTATCTGGCTGTCTGAATATGATCTTTTTCTATCGGCATTTCATATCGCGACCGGAAATGTGCTCTTGCACTGTGTCTTCGGCATGACAGCTAACCACACTGACGGGTTCTGTCAGACAGAGCCGCAAGCGTCATAGCAACAGTCTTGACAACAACACGTTGATTGATTGTCACACATGCAGACAACATCAGTGTTAAATTCAGACATGTTTTTGTTTTGGGTGAGTTAATAAGTGGGACAGAACATGATAAACATCAAAGCTGAAAACAAGTATAAAGTCCAATTTTCCATTTTTTTTCAAAATAAAATGTCCCTTTTTTCCATCGAGGAGTGTCTATTTATTCGTTTTAGCCAATGCATCCGTGAGCTTGTTATAGCGGCGCCGCAGGTCTCGTGAAGCCATCCGTCACCCATATCGGGATCGTGTCAGACGTGTGGGCGACGGGCAGCTGGACGGGCAGCAGGTGACTGACAGGCACAACATAAGAAAGCAAATTGCTATTATAGTAATAGTTATTGTATTCATATAGCACTTTCCAAGCTTTCCAGATTCAAAGATTTACAGATTGTTGTTTATTTTTTAAATATAATTTCTATATTACCCAGCCTTTGGACTAACTAGCAATATTATGTCTGGCAGCAGCCTGAGGGGATCGAGCTGTGCACTTCTGTCTCCTGTCTTCACATCCAAAAACATACATTGGTAAATAAATGAGTGATCCCTCCTTAAAATGTGTGTTGCAGAAGTCTGTATCTTGCTAAGTTTGGCAGCCGTCTGCGGAAAGCCAAACAACAGGAAGGAAAAGTACTCTATGATAACAGAATCCAATGCAGTTTGTCAGCACATTGCCAAATATCCATGTTAAGATGCCAAGATGCTGTCTTGGGTTTGAACAATGCCTGTCCACACAGAGAAGGAACAGATCAGGCATGCACACACTCAATCATTAAAAACCCACGGATGTCAAATCAACACGAGTGAATAATCAAAACAGTGCCAAAAATGTTCCACATCTTTCAAACATTTTGACTGTTATTCAACTGTCAAATCCCATTAACCCTTTTAAAAATAATCAACCTCCACCGAAGGGCAGTAAAAACACCCTTTGTTAAAGTTGACACTAGTGTGTTTGGGCCCGAATGTTCAGAGTAGATGACATCACAGCTGTGTGAGTGGAGAAAAGCACAAACATCTTTGGAAAACAATATCTTAAACTTCCCACAATTTCTACTCTTCTCAATTGTTGTCAGGTAAAAACGTACTACAATGTGTGCTCATTCACACATCGTTGCTTTTGAAGCAAAGGCACTTGAAAGTGACAGAAACTCCCACAGGAACTCAACCGGAACCACATTTTTATAGAGGATGGCAAACGGGACCAGTTTTGTAAAGGAACAACTATTTTTTCTGACTGGTGTAGCAGGTCCTCATCTCAAATAACTCGTTCACCGACTTTCCCGTTCTTCCTGCTACCAGCGTTGCTGTGAGAAAAGCAATCACTTCGGCGCTTCTTTCAACTCAGTACTCGCTCTCCCAGACCGAAGCCCACTCCCTACTCCGAGCTGAAGGTCTGACTCGGGCTTCATGAATCTCTCACTCACCCAAAAGTTTGTTCAATAATTATTTATAGTTATTTAAATAACTATTTTTCAGCCAGCCATGGCAGTACTAAAAGTCTTCAATTGGCTCAAATTGCTAGAATCTTCATGAAGACTAGCTTATTGGTTCTTTTCACAGCAACCACTTTGACAAGTCATAGCAGGGTTAGTACATTTGCAATAACAGTTTTCAGGAAATCTATTCTCGGACCTAAATGCAACAGGACCATAATTCATGTTGTTAGTTACACTTGAATAGCTTTTCATGTCAGATCAGACTTCAAATGGTAATTGGACAGGCCTCTTCTTACCTGATCTCCTGGAAAAACTTGCACTCCAGTCAGGACTCTCGGTTCTCAGAATAAAGGGCTCCAGACTATCCCGGAAACTCAAGATTATTTTTACATTTAAAGCAGCATTACAGTATCCCACCATAATTTCCCCAGAAATTGCCTTTCTGTACTTTATTTTGTGATGCTAAGTAAACTTTGCAAAATGGTGGTAGGATGTTATACCAGGTCATTTGTATTGTCATTGTATAACAGGGTTGCAGAACAAAATGCATTTTATAGTCTCATTGTACTACACGGCAAAACACAAACACACAATACAAAGTGATATCACATGTGGAGGGTGAAGAATGGATTAAGGCCTCTCACAACCTGAGGGAAGAAGCTGCTCTGAAGTCTTGTGGTAGTGCAGCTGATACTGCTTTATCTCTTGCAGGGGGAAGGAGGGCCACAGCATCATGCTGTTTAGAAGACAAGAACCACATGTTCCCATGGTAATGTAAAGTCTTTCAAGATCAAGTCATGATCTCTGAATATTCATCACAGATTAAGCAATTTGTGTTTACGTCTTTTTTTATTTATATAAAATGTAGTGATTGGCACAAAAATATAATCCTCAACCGTATTCCCTGTTACGTATTCACGAGGAAGCATCCAGATCTTCTTAGATTAGATATCATTTACAAACCAATTTCAAAATGACATATATAGAATAAAGACAACATCCCTTTTGAATAAGACGTGTATAACATTAGTATTTTTGGATACTTAGAAACAAATATTACTACCAGCTAGGTTGGGGTTCTTTCTACTTTCTGATGTCCAACAAGAAATTAAGCAGTGAAACAATGTGCCCTATGCTGTGTATCGCGGTTGCACTATGTAATTAAATGAAAAAAAGTTTTGACGATCTAAAAGAAAAAAGTGTTTAACAGTGTCTGTGCAGTCTATTGCCTTGACACTCTGGTCCAGCTTCCTCACAGTGTAGCATCCGTGCCAACTTTTAGTTTGATACATTTTTTCAACTAAGTTGCTACTTATAGTGGATTTTATCTGATCTGTCTTTTGTTACATGTTTGCTGTGTCAAACCTAAACGTTCATAAACGAGATAAACCCATTTTCTTTCGATGCAAAAAGCATTTGCATTTTCAATAATCATGTCACAGCTAAATGATGTACCCTTGTCTTACTCTATTTATAAACTGCAGTATCTTTAATTCAACTGCATCTAATGGAGATATTTAAGCCATTCCTGACTCAAAAAGATGTATGGAAAATACATGCCATTAGCTATGGTCATGTGTCTCCGATGCTGTTGAAGAAAAGCCAAGCGGTTTCCATGTTCATTACTATTTGTATATAGTATGCTTACAATTACCTCAAGTATTGCACCTCTCTACATTTGAAAGGAATTGTATACCTTTTGATTTTCTTCTGTAGCATCCTTGATATAGCATGAGAATGCAACAATGTTGGTTTCTATTTTTCAGTGTTTTTCCGTTTCCCCTACTTGTTCAACCTTTGACAAGTTCACGGTGAGGTGTTGCCCACATCTGTTGGCTTTTCTTTGCAGCAGAGACCCAAAGTGCACCAATAAAACATAAAGTGTTATTCTCGCCGGTGGATGTTGTTATACCTCCAACTGTAGGGAACTGGCAGAAACAACAATGGAAGCAGTATTGTAAGATGCCAAGCCCGAAGCTCAAAAAACTCACCAGAACTACAGTGAAAGCCGCGTATCTCACCGGGAAGCACTGGACACCTTCAGGTGAATCTCATCTTTCTGATCGCTGTCCACTTGTTTTCTTTTTCTAACTACTCTCCTCACGCAGTGTCTTTTCAGAAGAAAGAAAAAACAGTTCAATCCCAAGTATGAAAAGAATGAGAAATAATAATAATCAGACATAACGTCTTTATCATTCCATGGACTCCCTTTGCTCAAGCAGGCGGCGCATGCTTCAGGTTGCTCTTCAACGGCGGTGTCGTGTTGAAGTGCAGCAAACTTAAAGCCTGCCAGCCTCGTGATCTCTTTTTAAGTCTTTTTTTTCAAATCTGATTTGCATCTGTTTATGCCCACATATGATTCCTTAAAGAATCCCTCAATTTGGTGCAACAGCTCTTATCAACCCAACATTTTTGTTTGGGCGATGAAACAACACGTAGAGTCGCTCTTGGCACTGCACAGCGGAAGAACCAAAGTGATGCAATTTGCCTAAACAAATCTCACCTCTTCTTGCCAGAATCATAACTCAGCCAAACCAGAATACACAACATCTACACGGGATCAGGGATTTCAGTGATTCCTGTTCAGGAATATCTAATTAACGAGGCGATTTTAATTCCACTGCTATATGCAGCTATATATAAAGATATGATTCTTTATTAGGGTAAAAAATGCTCCCTGGGTATTTCCCACATTACCAACCCATTCTCACTCACAGCTCGTCAAATACCGAGGCTTGATCAGAGCCCCTCGGCGCACCAGGCTTTCAACTGACTTCAATGTAAACCCAGTTTTAGACAGGTGGCGGGTGGGACACGTGGGAGGGGAGGTTAGACGGGTCAAACAAACAGAGGACATTCACCCAGGAGACTGCTGTTAGTGTCCCGTGTGAAACCCTGTCAACCTTGACTGTTTTTTTCCCTTCGTTTTGTTACGTCATTTGGGTGCTTTATGGTGCAGTGTGCAGGAGTGGGCTGCTGTGAGCTTGTAGATTGCAACCAACTGAAACTTCCCTCCCCTATGCCAGGTGTGTAGGAGGACTATGAAGGCCAACGCCAGAACACAAATGGCCCTATCCTATCATGTATACTGAAGTAAATAGCTCATTCTAAAGTAACAAAAACACACACATTTATATTTTCAGGTGATTAAACAGTAAGTGAAACACACTTAATATATTCTACTTCTACCAATAGATACCTTTAAATGCTTTGTGTACTGCCTGTTACGTAAGAAATATACTTATTGTACATACAAAACATACTTATTTTATACCAAACCACTATCTTTCCGAAACCTAACCAAATAGTTTTGTATGAATACTAAATAAACCTACGTAGGAAGTTGATTTCAGAAAAGACACTCATGGTACGAACGGAAACGCCGTCTCAGACCCGTCCGAACCTGACGCTAGAGGGGCACCCAGAAGGTAGCGTAGGGCAACTGACCAAACTGCGGTATTTGCTAAATTGGGATTGAGAAAGTGTTTCCAATACCCACGCACAGTATTTGTCTGTGATCCAAGCCAGCAGTGCCCTAGAGGTTGATCAGAGCACAATGGGGCTTTTTTAATGAGGACATCCCATCACTCACACAAAATGTCATCCAAGCTCAAGTGAACCATATCTGTATTTGTGTAAAAATACATTAATAAAGCAATTGAATCGAGAACTACAGAGGTATACATAAGAGGTCCATTTAGAAAACATTTCCACAATGCGCTATGATTTAGTCCCATATATATTGAAGCAGCCTAGCAGTTGTATTAACGTCTGCATGTCGACAACAACTGACTGTCAAAATGGAATAAAGAAAGTTCAATTCAATAATATCTACATAAAACAATATCGTTTGTTGAAATTGAACTCGATGAATTTTAAATAAGACATACTCTAATTAAGTGAATGTTCTTCTCTCGTTTCAAGTGAAATAAGTGATGCATTTAAGAATAAATTAGATCACAAGAAGCTTTTGAAAAATGTGCATCTCAAAAATAAAGTACGGAATTGCCCTGCAGCTTTAAATTCAGTTCATTCAGTTGTGAAGTGATGTCACCCAAAAGAGCCACGATATTATATTCGTGTCCTCTTCTAATATGAGAAATGTGTGTGCAGGGACTTTATCTGCAGTTATTAAAACTACTTTTTTCAGCTCTATTCTCCTCTCTGTTAATATCATTGTTGGACAGTAAATCTCCGTGTTAGGATTCTGATCATATTGGGCTCTTCGGCTTATTTTTCTGTCAAAGTGTGTACATTTGATTGTGTACATTTGCTAAAAGGATGTGTGCCTTGTCTCGTGGTGGCGCTTCACATCGCCGCTTCTAGAAATCTGCACGGTCTCTGAACGTATGAGACGTACTGGTTTGAAATGCCCGTGGGAAAACTGAACACATCAGAGTCTGTCCATTCTTGGTTAAAGACTCTGGTCTCGCTGTCCACTTTTCTCTTCTTGGAGAACGCCATCTGAAAATCCTTCTCCGACTGTCGGCTCTCTCTCTGCCCGTCTCTCACACGGGTGTTTATCTTGCTCGAATCAAAGGCGATACTTATCGGAATACACATGTTCTATTAGCATCACGAGTAGCATCACGTGAGATTATTTACAACGCATGTATTTAGTCGGTGTGTTTCCTGGACTGCCGAGTGCCGTAAAGGCTAGAAAAGCTGCCCCGGGTAAAATATAAGTGTTCCATCAACACTTTATAATTCTCAATTATCTATTGATTATAGGTCGAGGTAAAACTGCGTCTGGTCCGCCTATTAGTGACCCCCTTTCCTAAAGCATGATGGGGGAAAACCTAGAAACCAATTCATCCCAATGTTTTCAGAAACGCAGCACAGCAGTTTCTCGTTTGTTTTACACTATCAAACGTTTTTACCAGCACTTAGTCATGCAGTGTCCAACAAAGTTCTCCCAAAAACGCTGACATTCACCTCTATCCATTCATATACAGGAATCTGTTGGGTTTAAAAGAGATTAATTTCACATGTAATTGTGCTTTGTCTGAATATATATATATATATAATAATAAAAACAAAACGTAGAGATGCCAGATCATGGCATTTACTCTCAGAATAACAATATATGGCAAACCTATGACACGTCATATTCCAGGCTAAAACTATGTTCAGTTGAAAGGGTTAATAACAAGCCATTGTTTTCTTTTCTGCCTTCATCAAAAGGTGACATCAGCTACAAAAAAATAGTTTCAGAGGCAAAAATTGCCGTACTGTAAAATGTGGCCAGATTCTCGAACTAAATATTCCTTGCTCAGGTCTATCAAGTTGGTTCACAAACTTTGGGCGTCGCTGAATATTCCTTTTGAAATGTACAGCGCCGCCTCAACATTTAATTGTAAGAGGGAATTTTCTTTTTGTCTGTCAAGAAGCTCTATGACCTACAGCGTCTTTCTCTGGGAGACTTAAGCGGGACTTCTGCTCTGTGAAACGGATGCTTGTACGTGCAGAATTGTCTCATTACTCATTCCTCCGCCTTCGTTACCCGTGGGTGGAGGTGGATTATCTGCAGTGGCAGTGTATGTGGCAGCCTCCCGTCTCTCCTGACCTTGAACTGTCATATTTATTTTTCAAACCCCCCCGTCCTCCCCCGTCCCTCTCCTCCTGCACACCTCTCCACAACCAATAAGATACCAAATGACCTTAATTAATGGCATTTCACCTCGTCTGTATTTTCCATCAGTCTCTCTGAAAATCCCCTGGAGTTCTCCGGTGCCCAGAAACATTAAATATTCATATCGCCATCATTTTAATATTTAAGTCAATCAAATGGATTGCAGCAGATAAAACTAACAGCAATTATCTATGCAGTGATAGGGAGATTTATTTAGTGGGAGTGCCGAGTGACAGTCGGTGGGACATGGGGCTGCATGTCATGCTGCTCTCCCACTTCTTTGCCTATTTTTTTTTTTTTTTTTTGACGACAGTGCGTCTTTCAAGGCTCCCCTTAACTTGAAAGGGAATCGCTGGCACAGCTTATGAAGAGTTTTAAAAAAGAGATATCCCCTTTAAAGGAAAAGTGACACAGACCCGTTCACAGTGGCTGACAACTTTAGAATGATAAACTGTAGTGCCATCCAGAAGACTGTTGTGGATAGAGTGGCTTTGAGGGCTCTATTTTTATTGAAATTTAAAGGTGCAATGTGTCAGATCTGGGCTGGATATTTTTAGTTTCAAACATTAAAAAAATGAACTAAAATGATCAACAGAATGTGAACTGATTAGGGTTGACACGTCCACGTATCGCGTTGCAGATATATCTTCGGAAATGAGCACGCTAACCAGCTAGCCCCGCCCCCTCCTGTCTTGTAATACCACTTGTACCTTAATAAGAGGCGATAGTGACTCGCTGCCGGCTTATTATTAACGGCTTGTCAATAATACATCCAAGGTCTCTGTACATTTTGATTTGGATCAGATCCAAAGTGGCAGAAACAAGAAATAAACTGGTATTGCCGTTTGGTCCTCCGTGCATTTTGCAGATTCTGGTCCTCCTTGTTAGTAATTGTAGGAGGTGAAATTCTGCCACGTATTTATTTGTAGTATGTGGAACTACACCGTGCACCGTCATGGATAATCATTCTCACGTGTTTGATTCCACTATTGTTCTCGGCTCCTCGGACACAGGCTGCACTGCAGTATATCAGTCTGAAAGAAAGGCCGCGATTTCGCATTCCCCCTGAACTTCTCCACATGTCATAAATCAGAGCCAGACTTTCCAATATGTGCTTCTTCTCCCGTGAGGGAGGTGTACGGTGTCTCCATCAGGACGGAATATTGGTTTATTTGGTCAATTGACCCTGAAACAAATTGTCTCAATCAATTATTCAGTATAATGATGAATGATATTGGTTTCCCGTATCAGATGTATTTCAATATTTGTGTTGATCGTTGAAAATGCTGGTTCACTTCTTAACGGTGATAAATCAGGGACATACACGACATATGGTGGATTACTATTCTACGTACCTCGAAATACATTTACTTTGGCCTCTTGGGGCTGCTGGAAATCAGACTAGTGAGCAGGGATGTCGCAAACAAATTGGGCCCCTTTCCCCTTTCAATGATCTCCTGTCACGTACAAACAACAGAATCACCAAGTAAACATGCAACTGTAGCGGTACGAGTTTTCAGGTCTTCAGTACCCAGACAATGGCGGAAAGCCATCCTATCTACTGTACACTGAGCAAGGGGAACTGTATTTCATAACAGAGGACAACAGAGTAAGACTTCACTGTGGAATCATCTTTTACTTGCAGAGCCAATAAGTGCGAGCCAATTGTGTCGTGACACAGAAGGAACACGCCTTGGAAACTTAAAGGGCACAATCCCTATATATATCAACCCAGTGGCCCAGAATAAAATGTTGGCGTGGTAGGTTTCTGCAAACCTCTGATGTTTCCACATTTCACATCAACATTTCAACATTTTGACAATACAGTATATGTTTTTTTTGTTGCTTTTTTTCTTATAGGAGACCAAGCTGTGTATACATATTCAGTCAAATGACTTATTTAGCCAATAGTGGCCAAACAGTTTACTCATAATGTTAATAACGGAAAATCTCCACAAAAAAAATCACAAGTTCATCAAGGCTACAAGCCGTCTGTCACATTACATGTTGATTTTGATCCTGAATATTGATAAGTGCATCTTTAAAGAAGATTTTTTGTTTCGTTTTAAGGTCACCGGAACAATTTTTTTTGAAAGAGCATCTAATAGCCCAGATGTCTATACATCCATACCATTATCCCACGTGTTTACAAGCAGGGGACTGGATGTCCTTGTAGAACTAATGAACTATAAGTGAAAAATCTCGTTCTCTTTGGTATAGTTGCATGATTAAATCAGTTAAATTTAGATGAGCCTCCTGTGTCTGTGTGGTCCTCTCACACTATATAAAGGGCTCTGGCTGAAGAATATGACATGTGGGCTCATTCCACATCTAATAAAGACGACTCTTGGTGTTTCATATTCAATGCATCACAATAAAACCCTTGTTGTGGGTCAGTTTTGAACCTTTCATCCTCTCTCCCCCCTTCTTTTTTTTGGTCGGCAGAAGCTGCAGTTCACAACATCTGCTGCAAAATCCCTGCATCAGTAAACACCACACAAACACTACAAGACGTCGATTGAGATTGGACATTTTGGACAGTTTGGTTATTTGTGATATGACCGATGCGTCCTCTGAAGCGTGTTCCTCTCTCTCTCTCTTTACGCCTCGTTATTCCCAGTATATTCCATCTCGGCTCTTTTTATGAACGACAAAATATCCCCGAGATCAAACGTGCACCCACTCCAGCAGAGGAATGGCAGGTGCCCACAGGCTGGTGGCGCATTACTGTGCTGCGATGGGTGTTTTTTCTTTTTCTTTCACGCGTCACCAGTGGGCGCTTCTTTCCTGCGTACAAAGAGAGCAGAGCCCGGGGATGCGCACAATGTGCAGTCTCTCTCTCTCTCCGCTCAGAGGCTGTCCGCTGTCCTCTCTGCTCTTTTCTCGGCAGCATCTCGTGGAGTGTAGCACGAGGAGGAGTCGGGGAGCATTCGCGGTGCAGCGCAGCGCGGCGCGCATCGTCCTCGGCCGGCCAAACGAAACAACTAAAAAACTAAAAAAACTCACTGATTGTGGAATTTCAAAGCTACCGAGCATCGCCGTTGGTCGTCCCATTCTTTTTTTTAAAGGACCGAGAAGCACGAGGACGGAGCAGCGCTAAGTGCGGAGCGTCAAAACGCCGCCGGAGCACAGAGCGACCTTCTTCTTTTTCTTCTTCTTCCTCCTCTTCTTCTTCTTCTTCTTTGGGCTTCTGGTGAGGACAAGAGTTGCATTGAGCAATGTTACCCGTTCACTAGAGCCACAACCAACGCGTCTATACGGACACTGGAATTACAATCAGCAGTTTAATGATGAGGAGAAAAAAATCTGCATCCTAAAACAAGTAAGTATCCATCCAAGAAATCCTGCCTGCCTCCAACCGATATGCTTAACATGCAAATAAACTGTGTGTTGCTATAAGTTCTTTTTCTTTTTTTTTTGTTTCTGCATAGACAAAAATGGTAGCACAAACAAGTTCATTTGAATTCAGAGCGAAATGAAATAACCCAGAAAAAGCCACATCCCTGCAGGCGAGATGGCTTCATGTAGTGTTCTGGGGGAAAAAAAAAAAAAAAAGGGAGAAAAAGGGGACCACTGCATGCTGATCGTGGCCACACTCTGCATGATGCTGATGATGGCGTTTTTCTCGACGAGTCTCAAATGATTCGAGCAGTCCTACTGGGATTGTTCTGGGATTGTACTGGGATTGTTCTGGGATTGTTCTGGGATTGGTCCCGCTGGGGCTCGTTCTCCTCATCTAGGACAAAGTCCATATGGTGCTGCTCCGCTCAGTCACACAGAGAGACAGCATCAGGGCTTGAGAGAGAGAGAGAGAGAGAGAGAAAGAAAGAGAGAGAGAGAGAGAGAAAAGCTCTCCCTCTAACTTGTTTAAACCAGTGATCTCAGTCTCTGCAGAGGTGTTTTTTGGGGGGGGAGTTTGTGATTTTATTTGTGATTTTATTTGTCATCTAACAGCATAATATTCTGATATTTTTTCTGCAGAGAATTGTTCTCAAAGATCTCACAGGATTTATGATAGTTGCAGCCAACAGGGGAGTGTTATTAGATAAATCAATGCAAAAGCTCTGCTTCCATGTCTATATCTCTATATTGTCCCCCCCCCCCCCCCCCCCACACCCCCCCTCTGGAAAAGCAAATATTTGGCCACCAGTGGTTTGCACACAAGTATTCTTTTTCTTCTTCTCTCCACCCAGACGGCAAAAAAGGACCCAACAGTGAGACGGAAATGCTCCATCTTCAAAGTATTTTTTATTTATTTTGTATTAATATTATTATTATTATTATTCAGTAGGGATTGTAGTCGTTCTCCCCTCTATTCATGTTTATTTATAGCTCCCTTGCACATAATTTGAGCAGTAGCCAAAGGAGAGGTGAAACATGCCTTTGAAGCCATGCAGCGAATTATTCCGTAACGCAGCATTTGTAGCACCATTTGCTTCAACCACCCCCCTTTTTGATTGAACTAGAGTGGCAATTATTGTACAGCCAGCTTTTCCAAGAAAGGCTGTGAAATGGATTGAATAGCAAAATAGTATTTTGAAAAAAAAAATGTAAAGAGCCTTGTCTGAGTGTCTCCCGCTCCTCATCCTTGACCCCGCACCCCCCCAGTGATGTGTGTGTGTCTGTATCTTGGATGAGGATCTGGGGGTGATGTGGCTGGCTGATGATGAGGTTGAGGAATGGATCGCTGCTCCCCTCTCTTTTAAGTGCACTTACTCTCCTGCCCCCCTGCGTTAGGCAGCAGCTGAGGGGATGCAGCCGTGTTAAACATGGGGGGTCACTAGGGGCGTCCTGCTGTTCTTCCAGGGATTTCTTTATTTTATTTATGTCTTTATTTTCGCATGAAAATACACAGCTGTCTACGCTCTGCAGAGCCTCCTGGCCCAGATGTTGCACTCCCACTGTGGCGAACGGATATTTTCCACGAGAGGCTACACCACGCGCGAGCATGAAATGACACTTTGCGCGAAAATCTTCCCATTGTCGCCGCTTTTCCGCTCGAGTGACACCAACCGAGCAGTCATACATGTCAAGTGGCTACTATGGGGTTTGGTCTTGTTTCCCCAGCCTACAGCCTCAAAATGAAACCGGAGAACCATCTCAGGAGAGAATGCATGCGTTCAACCGATTCGTCCATGAATGCCAATTGTAACAGCTGCCGAGGCTGGGTCGCTTTTTTGTGTGTGTGTTTTGTTTGCAACCTCAATACTTAATTGGTAATGGAATGCAACTCATTCACCTGAGAGAATGCAGGCTTGTGATGCAACCAGCGCCGAACAATTACCCCTACTTGGCTGCGTCTTCCCACTCCACAAGTATTTTGCTGTGGACATTAAACTTCTGCCTTTATTTGTTAATCACTTCACTTGTTTGTTTGTTGTCGGCCTTTTTCATCCCCTCTTTTTAATCCTCCCCGGCTCATGCTGAAATAGACTTGGTGCCAGGGCCCCTCGGAGGAGTAAATTAGGAGGCATCAGTGCACGGTTGATCGTGAATTCTTCATTCATTGGCGAAAGCACAGAGCAGCTGTGTATTCCGATTGAGTCCGTTCCCCCCGGGGTGGCGGATCCTCGACTCCCAGGTTCTCCCGCAGAGCGCTTTAACGGAGACACTCATGAAAAGGCGATAACTACGTGGAAATGAATGCATCATGTACTGGAGAGAATTCATACCCATTGGGCCACTGGTGTTCAATTTTGTGTGAGTGAGGGGTTTGTGTGTGTGTTTGTGTGTGTGTGTGTGTGTGTGATGGGATATATCTTGATCTCCCGGCTCTGTGCGCCACTTGTGATCTGAATACAGACCTTGAGCGTGCACACCCCTGTGATAGAGAAACTCTTCCCTTTTCCCTCCCTCCCTCCCTCCCTTTATTGGATTCTTTCGCAATTATGCTGCCCTCGGGGGTTGGGTTGGTGGGGTGTGTGTGTGTGGGGTGGGGGGGGGATGCAAGCCTTTAACCACCTTTCCCATCAATTATGTGCCAAAACAACAACCCCACTAACCAAAAAGGCATCTCATTTACTCTGGAATGTGTTTAGTCCAATGACTTCCATTAGGTTTAGCTTCTGCGGAGGTGAAAGTGTGATGCCTCATTACATTTGGCAGAGCAATCTTTTGCTCATCATTTTCAGCTGAAAGAAAAACGGCTGCCTCACCTTCATGGCGTCAGAGCCCAGAGAGGATGTTTTTTTAAATTCAGTTCTATCTTGCGTCCAGAGGTCTTTTTTTTGTTTTAAATCCTGTTTCTTTTGGATTTGCTAAAGCTTTTCGCTCATATGCAGCTCAAGGTTTGACACTGGTGAAGCTTTTTGAAGGTCAAAAGTGATACAATTTCTTTCTCCAATTTTTGCAGCTCGGAAATGGCTTTGGTTGCGTCACGAGACACTTAAGCTCTCCACCGAGAGCCACTGCAAAGCCGTAGGGTGGTGACACACCCTTGCTGCACAGTGTCTGGACAAACTGGCACATCATGTATGTGTTGCTTTTTAATCAACCGTTAATTCAGACCATATTTTTTCTTCTCGAAAACTGAAAATGTCACTGCAGGTTTTAACAGACTGCAGAAATGAAGCTGTCCTCTCGGGGCAAACATCAATCATATCAGCACAGGCGGTGTGCCATGAGCTGAGTAACACCCAACTTGCAAAGAGAGTCTTTTTCGAGGAGATTTTCTTCTCAGGATCTTGAGGCTTTTTGGACTGATGGGTTGTGATGACGACGTCGGATCCTCCAGAAAGAGAATGGCAGTTAATGCTGCACTCAAACTAAAAAATGCAGTAGCCCTTTTTTTCTCTTCTCTTTTGCTCCAGTAGAATCTCTAACCATTTAATTCAATGTGATGTGTTTTTAAAGCGGCAAAACGCCCCTAAAATTGTTAAAGACACCAGGAAATCCACTCTGGAGCTCGCTGTGCCTGCAATTACACCCGATGCGGAACAATTACTGGCACTAGGACAGTGGTGTTAAGCCAACACTGGGCATTAAATTGTGATCAGGCAAATGGGATGAACCACACCCCCTCCATGAGATTATGTAGCCAATGCTTTCCATGTCAGAGCCCAGCCACAATCCTGCAGTTACAAGTTGGTTTGAAACAAGTGAGCGGTTAGTATGTTTCAAGAATTCCAAACATAGCCCTGGGTTAATCCGCATAACAGGGTTGTGTTGTAAGGATGGATTCTTAATCCTGGGAGGCGTATCAGTTTCCACTTAGTGTGATGTAGGTCAGGGCTTGAGCAAAGCCCCTCCTGTAGCCACCGATACTGCATTTACAGTCTCAGGGCGCTTGGTTCCACCTCCTCGTGAGAATCGTTGAATGGCCATTGCTCTCTGGTCAGGTGGTATATCGGATGCAGGTGAGTGTGACGGTGGTGGGGGGTGTGTGGGAGGTGTGTGGGGGGGGGGGGTAATACCGGTGAGGATAAAATCTTCCCTTGCAATATATTTTTTGTCAAGATACCTTGATATACTGTCGTATAAAGACTGGGATGGCTTGTCCATATTGATGCAGATGTGCAATACTACTTTATAGCAGTTTTACCAATGCATTCGTAACAATGCATCTAACACAGCCAGAGATATTAAAGAGACAAACGCGTATCATGTTCCCACAAAGTTGGGGAATTTAAGGGTCGACTTAAAAACAAAAGAATGGTAAAAATCTGAACCTCAGAGGCCGATGCATTCTGACTTTAGTTGTACTTGTATGGGTCAAGCGACAAAATCACTGGATCCTCAATTTACCATAATACAACCATAGTTTCTACCCCACAACAGCAGAAAAGCTTTTTGTTTCAAGCAGCATTGGGGAAGTTATCAATTAATCATGAAAACGTTATTTGTCTAGCACCTTTGCATATAGGTCAGTGCAGTTCAAAGTGCGTCACAGATGACTCGCAAGCTGGATATAAGAACAAGTATGGACCCTGAAAGCAACAGAAAAGACCAAAAACATCAGCAATTTGACAATTTACGACCATTGCAATACAATGATAAACAATGTAATTAAAAGCTATGATTACAGTTATAGTAGTAAAACAGCATGAAATAAAAATTGATTAATTAAATAACAATTAAATAGATTACAATTTCAATAAAATAAAATAAGTGATCAATAAGACAACAAAACAGAGTGAAATTAAATTCAATCAAATAAGTGAATAAAATAATCAAAGGCCTGGACAATAGATAGGTTTTAAGTTTATGATTAAATATATCACTTACCGACATCACTTTACCAATGACTCAGCAAAAAAACAAAAACAAAGTTTGACTCTCCTTTTACATTACTTTGTTTCGCTCAGCTCAAAGCCTCCTCATGCACCGAGAGATTTAACAATTCGGTACGACTGGGACAAGAAACGCCGCGTATCGAATAAAGCCGACCCAACACTTCATTGGTTAGAATGCATTTGCCCCTAAAGTAGCTTCATAGCCCGTGTTTGAGAATTGATGCCGCTCCCTGTATTCGCCGTGCCTCCGCTGCCTCTGTGAGTTCGCTGCCCCCCATTTGTAGTGTATAATTCAAAATGCTGCTGGTCAAACAGAAGAACAAGCCAACCCCCAAAGTAACAGCATTGCGGAGATTAGTGACTGCAACGTGGCGACTGAATTCCTAAATGTAGCCACTTAGACTCCATGTTACTCGCTAACGCGTTACAGCCCAACACTGTACTCTTCCGACGACAGTAACGCTAATGACACAGTCGTCATTGTCTCAGACAGATGACACGCAGCTGTTTTCACAGGCTGAGTAGCAAACGGAGCTTAATGTGGTAAACTATTGTAGTTCCCCTTTAAATTGCTTGGTAGCGAAGGTACAGGACGAGAAATTACAGTGTGCAACGCTGACAGGGAGATGTACCATTTGTATGCGTTTCGTATGACACCTTCTTTTATCTCCTCTGCCGATCCAAAGAGGTGATGTGTTTGTGTTGAAAAGAAAAGAGTCCGTTTGCTCACATTCAGTCGGCAGCATAAACCTTTGTTAAAGCGTGAAGTGGCATTTTGTTGAGATTGATACCTTTCAGGGTCAATCATTTCCTTCCCCACTCTTCTTTAAAGCTGCTGCGTTGAGCTTGTTAGGCGGGATGTCAACGTAGCCATTTACCAGCTGTTTCTTCTTCTGTGCCACCTGAACAAATTCTCACCCTCAAGTTTTTTTGTCTGCTGCTATCACTCCTCACTTCCTCAAGATTCCCTTTTCTCTCCACTACCAGCATCTCTCGGATAAAACGAAGCAATTATGTAACTTAGCAGTGCTATAATCATGTTTTCCTTTTTTTGCTGATGAATGCTTGTCGTATCTGGCTCAAAATGTCATATTTTAATCACATGCATAATTACTTTCCCCCTCAGATTAGAATTCTTGTATTCAAGGGAGAGGATTCACAAGCAATTGGATGAGAGTCTTATTAGCCCTCGGCAACTAAAGATGATGTTACCATGGAAACAAATTGTTCTGCTATCAATCACCGGATGCCTTGCAGGTAAGATGTTTTAACACACATTATGTTTGTGTCTCACTGCAGTTGTTTATGTCACGGCAACATCTCTGCTAATACATTCGTGTTTTTTTTCTCGATGCATATTCATTACAGGCTGATGTTACTGTCGTGCTTTTTCCTCTCGCGGGCAAAACGCGTGTCCGTAAAGGTTAGAGGTTATAAATAGAATATTCATACTTAGGCAGCAGTGTTTATGTGAAATATGGAGTTTCATCCATTAGTGAGGAAGAGATAGAATCAGAACCGTTGCAAATAACCTCTGAGAGAAAAAACAAAAACATTGTTCTCAACAAAAAAAAGAGGCTAAACTGATTAAATTGCAGTCATTACACAGTGCACAGCGTACCGAGCACGATGTCCTTCCTGCTCACTGACAGCACACTGTCAGGCGCGACCGGGAGTCCGATCCCCATCCCGGCTCATGGCCCGTTCAGATCGCTATCTGGATCCGCGCAATGACTCCAGCCCCCCTTGCATTTTAGCACAATCCACTCCTGCCCTTGTGTGGCCACCGAGGGATTTGAGAAGCACAGACACTCCCCCAGAATGTCAACCCTTGTTCGAATGACATTGTAAATCCCAATGAATGTTATTCAAATTGGCTCATGGTTAATTCACGCCTCAGTACTCAAGGGAGCCAGATCCAGGCAGTCTCACCTTCCTAGCGGACAAGTGCTTTTTAACAGCACCTATGGTCTACCGCCTATAGGTGCTAGCTCTCATTCAGTGTTGTGATGGAAACCCCTTGACACAATGGCTACAGCTGATAACAATCATTATGACATCTGAAGTGACACGCTGTCTGGCTCTACATTCTCACAAAACACTCCCGACACCTCAGATGTTTCGCCTGCGTGGCATTTTGCTCCAACTCACATTAGGGAGACCTTTTTAAGTCAAACTGTTAAGCGAGCGAATTCCGATGTGATGCTATAGGTGTTGCATCCTCTATGCTCCACTGTGTTTTCGAAATGTGTTAAAAGTTAACAACTTTTTTTGCTGTAGTTTGACTCAAAGAGTTGCATTGATTGTGTTCATCTTGATCCCTCCGTCTATCACACGGCGACGTGTGTGTTGATTCCCGGACGTGTTCTTTCCGGTTAAAAACCACGTGTAGAGCAGCTAGCCACATGCTGCAATCTGTTAGCAGTAGGATATTAATTGGGCCTACTCCGGCCGTCTGTTGACTCTGCTTTCATTTAGTACCAGACTGTGTTCCATATCCTTCCCTTTTAAGCTGCTGGCAGATGAGTGCATCCTTATGGCCTCAATTAACCGGTGCATGCGGTATGACATAGACATTCTGAAAATAGACTGCTCCGCTTTATTTATCAACCCTGTCACTTGCAAGGAAACGTTCATTGTTGTGGAAATATGTGAACAATTGGCTTCCTACTTCTGTGGTCAACTATTGTCTCAACTGTTGTTTCTGACAAGTAATTAACGCAGAACATCTCCGTTTAGTTGAATCACACACACACACACACACACACACACACACACACACACACACACACACACACACACACACACACACACACACTTGTCTATGTGAGATCTGTGCAAACGCATTAAACTCACCCAAACCCCCGAGCCAGCTAAATACTTACACCGTAATCATTTGCATTGTATGGCACGTTTGCAGTATATTTTTGTTGTTGCATTTTTTGGAAGCGGGGAGATTAATTATACCGGACAGTAGCAACAATATGATGATTTAGCATGATGATAAAGTGACACAGGGAGGCCCCTCGCGATGGAAAACAGACCCAGCCTGCAAAATTGCAGTGAATACACATAACCGCCACGGTCAGTGTTTTTTTCTTCTTCTTCTTCCTTCCCGTCACGATTCCAAGTGTCAGATACTAAATGTGTCAGCAATAGCAGTTAATGCCTAACAAGGGTAAGTGGGATTCTGCTCTTCTTAACGCGAGATATGGAAAGGGCGCACACAACACTTTAATGGGAATGCGATTCTTTCCTTGGGAAAGAAAAACACTCTTCATATATATATATATATATATATATATATATATATACACACCTTATATTGAAAAAGTAATATACACTGAGTGTCAGAACGTTGCTGTATTTCAGCAAGATTAACCGTTTGTCCTCCCAGGGTCTGTACACTGTATGCTCTCAGTATTTTCTCCTAAGGTCAAAGAGACAATTTCTTTGGCTTGTACTACGATAGACTTTCTCCCCTTTCTTTCCCCTTCCCCAGCCTGTACAGAGGATGTCATATTTCAAGGGCCAAGATGGAAGACGGAGCCGAGTGACCTCATTTTACCGATCAACTCCCCGGACCAGCAGGCCACCATCACGTGCGGGGCAGAAGGGAGCCCTCCCCCGCAGTACAGGTAGATGACCACTTCTTTGAGCATTTGGAAAAGCGCTATATAAATTAAAAGTATTATTATTATTATTTCTCCCTCAGCCGTCCGCACACGCGCGTCGTCTCCGCATCGCACGCTGCAAAACTGGTTGCTGCCTAATTGCTTGTGAATCTCCGTTTGCTCGCTTCCGCGGGAAATCAAAGAGGGTACCGATAGCGGTGATTGCTATTGATTCGTTAGAGAACAACGTTTTCTGGACACAAACGCACAAGAGAGATTACGCACCATCCGACAAAAAGACAGGCTTCAAAGAGCCGCTGCCTAATTGAGCATTCATTTCTAATTGAAAAATAAGCTTATCTATCTCAACCGAGGGTATGATGTCGAGTCAGAGTCGGGGCCGCTGCGGTTGATGAATATGCCAACACCTCAGATACAAGTGAGGTTAACTTTATTAATGATAAGATTTAAACCACAGCTCGGCTAAAGCTGATGATTTATGATATGGTGCACGGCTTAAGAAATCATTAGGAGAGAAAAGGAGATTTCAGCAACTCATTTGCACCACGGATCCTTTGATATCTCCCCGGCTATTCCCTGGCGGTGAAGTGGAGCCTGCTCCGGAAAAAAAACGGCAGCTGGCTGTGTTTTTTTTCTTTTTGTGTGGTGGATTGTGTTTCGGAGCTTGGTCAGCACCGTGTAGATGCACTGCAAGCAGGGAAGAGAGGCAATAACCTTGTGAGTGACATTCTGTTAAATGCTTACATTTCCTATAATGCGTCTGCGCTGAAAACATGGTCCGGGCACAGCGGGAGGGTAGGGGGGGTTATCATTGTTGTGCAACTGGATAGTCGTCGAAAGTCGAGACCATCACTTGCGTTATTTCAGCCGCGACTTAAAGCCTTCTGACGTTCAATTGTGTTGTGCAAAAGGTTTTCTCGGTTGTTGTTTTTTTGTTCAGGTACAGCTCTGATTAACGGACTTCACGCCGTGCTTCTTATCTGAATCAAGTCTCTGAGGATAGAGGGTGTTGTATGTTGTACGGATTTTAAAGTCTCTCTTTATACATTGTTGGTGGAGACTAAAATTGTCTTGACTTGAATTACCCGTTGGTGGATTAGTAGTGCCAAATATATTTGTCAGGAGGTGGAGACCCAAACAAAGCTAGCACTAGACTTATAATGGTCGGGTCCAGGGATGTCACGTGAGGCAATACTTTGAGTTTACTGAATCTTAGAATCAGTTTGGTACAGATTTTCTACAGTACCATAGTTACCAGGGGTCAGGGTTCGAGACTAACGGCACATCGCCGTCAGGATCGATGTCCAGTCTTGGCCAATCAGCGTTAAGATGTCTCCAGCGTCTTCATTTCCCTCAAAGTTGTTTTTAATGGAAGCTAGTCAGCTTGCTATCACGTTAGCTAACGTGTTTGGGTTGTGTATTGTCGTTAAAGTTACTTTATGTTCCATTACAGTTCAGTCTTGCTTGGAAAAAACCATAACGTGGTGAAACATGCCGTAACCCCCCGGTCTGGTTCAGTTCACCAGTCACTCGTTAACGTTAAACCGGCGGATCTGGCTGCAGGTTGTTTTTTCAAATCACGCAGTTGGGCTTAGCCAACAACGCGATGTCGTGGTCATAGGAGACCCAGAATGAAATAGTTTAAGGAAGAGGATGCTCTATATGCAGCGCAGCTTGATGCAGGGCTGAGATGAAGTGGTCAAAACAGACGTGAGAGGAGCAGTACAGCTTCACACTGTCCCAGTGTTTCATACATGTTGATAAAGCAGGGTATGCTAAATGCAGCCTCTGCTCCAAGGAGATCAATTACAGTAAAAAAGGGCTCACATGCCTATACATTTGGCAGATGTAAAGCATAAATGTGTATGTTTTTTGTGTTAGTCCATTTTAATTTTATTTTTTTAATTAACAGCTCAGGGATGTTCAAGGAGCAACCTGTTTGTGCTTTCTGAAGATGTTTTGCACTGCCACTTCTGTTTTTGAATAAAGGGTTGGAAATTAATGCTTTTTAGTTTTTTAGTTTTAATTTAATTTAATTAATTGATTAATCGAAAAAATAATCAACCGATTAATCAATTATTAAAATAATCGTGAGTTGCAGTCCTAGTTGTAGGCAAGAAACTTGAGGCAGATCACTTGTTTTTGTTTTTTAGTAACCAGGTTACGGTAACGTAGCTCCAAATTAATTCGATTTAAGTTCTTTGATTTAACATATAAAATGATATGAAGCAGTCTGGGTTGTTTATTACAATGTTGACGTTTGTTTTTCGTATGATTTTAATTAAACCACACTACAAAATGCTCACCATCCACTCTCAAAGACATCTAGTGATAAAATACATTTATATTACCCTTTCTATTGCTCTGATTTTATAAAGCATTTGCTCAACTTCATCCTGCTCTTCTTGTGAACCTTGTGTGACACCCCTCTTTTATTGCCCACTTGTAATGTATCCTCCCTGGAGTTCACTAACTTTCCACCTTTCGGGAACACTCAGCTTCTGTTTGGAGTGCAAAAAAAAGCGCACATCTCGCTCTGGCAATGTTCATCTAGGTCAGTAGATCCACTGTGTGCCCTCAGTTACGATTAAAAAAATAAATAAATCTGAAACCAGGTCTAAAAGGAAGAATTGACGTTTCAGTGAGCCAAGTCACCACTGTGGATTGACAGTTCTGGTAATGCTTTTAAAGACACAAGAGTTCTACCCCTAATCTCACTTTGAGGTGGGAGTCTTTTTTTTTTGGGAGCTTCATTTGGGTTGCATCATTTTTTCTGACACTGATCGTCCTTGGCTGGTTTCCCTTCCGGCGAATAGAGGACTTTCTTTTGTCCTGATGATAAAATATAGAAAGCGTAAATTCTTGGCAATTTATTTCCCCAATACTGAAAATAGAACCTCAAAATATCCTGACTGAAAAAAAAGACCGCCTTCAGGAAGTGGTCACTCTCCGACTTCCACCAGAGCCTGCAAACTATTGCCTAAACCCTGCAAATGAAAAGTATTTGTATAATTAGATATGCCAAGCGAGAGAGAGTATTACATTCAGAGCTGCACACTTAATTTCCTCAGTTACTGCAGCTATTAAGAAAAATTCATCCATTTGGTTTAATAGCCACAGAAAAAAAATTAGGTCACACAATATTGAATTTGTCAGAGAAGATGATGTTAACCCTTCTCAGGGAGCCACGGCACCATTGAGGGTATCAGTGCTCCCACAATAGGCTGTTTCAGCTTTCCCGCATAACTTACGGTGATGAAATGTAGATGAAATATTGAAATGATCAGTCAGATATTATTTAAATAAGTGGACAAATACACCAAATGGATTGGATTTCCAGCACAGCTGCAATGAACCACTGAATAGTGGTAATACCAGGCACAATATAGGGAGTTGCAGAGGTTGTTTATTTCTGTCATAAACATACACATTTTGGTTATTTAGATAATGTGTTAATAATGTAGATCACCACACATTAACCGCCTGGTTTCCTTTACTTGTAAAGTTCTATTAATCCAAAACAACAATTTTTTGTGCCAGAAATCCCATTTACAGATTTTTACAGTAGTAAAGAAGTAGAGTGCATCTTTATAGTAACATTGTTTATATTATAAAAAAAAATACAAATGAAGGATGAGGCTGGAAGTATTCCATATTTTTTTCTCACTGTCAGCAAACAATCCTGTTAACAGAACAATATTTCCCTTTTCTGTGCGGCTCTCAGCTCCAAGCACTCTGGTTCCATGTAAGTATTTAAAAATGGCTCGCAAATATTTACTTTGTTAAGAACATAAAAGGGCTCATCACAAACAAAAGTGCATTTGCCCGGGACTATTTTCAGCGGTGGATGAACACAAATGTGATGCTCCAGTGCGTCTTTACGGCAGCAGGACGGCGTATTGAGTCAAAATAAACTGCGGTGCTCATGTTTAAAAGCGTAACAGAGCGACTCACTGAGGAGAAGCTCGAGCGCAGAGGAATTTAGACTCGCCCGGATTTGTCAACACAAAAACAAACGTGTTAGTAGTATCAACTAATTGCTGGGCTCTTATTATAAGGATTGATAATAAAAACAACCTAATATCTTTGTCAGAGACAATCTAAAATGTAAACGAGAACATTCCTCGCATAACTGCCCCTGTGATCTACTAACATCTGACAGTGATATGGAAGTGGATCCGTCATTTAATATGCCGTTTGACGAGTTTGAGAATCCCATCTAGTGGTTTGAATACTAAAGTAGAGAGAAATGAGAATACCAGGTTGTCGTTTGTGTTTAAGCTCATACCCTTTGCTAGTCAGCTTCGTATGGTCTGATTTTGTTTCCATCACATCGACTCTCCCCTCCGCCTCGCCCCACTCGCCGACGCCATGAATATATGAACGGGGAGCCCTGACAGTTCTCCAGTTGACAAATAGTCCAGTGTAGCGCCAGAGCACACTCCAGGGCTGCGAGCGGTGCTTTATGAATACACCTGTCACTGTGTTTACTATGAATCTGCTGTAACACAGGATCAAGGGCACGGCAGTGATTGGAAAGGGGGAATAAAAAAGTGCTCTGGCTGGTGTCTGCCATCATGTAATGTGACTTCGGGCAGATGTATGACTCTACCTTTGTTTACGGGTCGGTTCAAGGGAGCAGGAGCATAAATAGAACTGGGAGGGTGATTAGAAGATGTTAGTTTGTTTCTTGTTTTTTCCCCCTAGTTGCAGCACAGAGCCGGATAACAGGGCTGAATCTAGAAATTGTTTCGGATCGTATCGATTTTCATCTTTTGTCGGGTTACTTGTCATTTTGCAGGGGGAGAAAATCCTATGAACCCTCGGGCGTGCGAGATTGTTTCAAAACTATTGGCATCAACTGGATGAAGGCCGGCTTTGAATAACTTTACTTTGAATAAAAGCATCATTTATCCAGGCTGTAAAATATGATTGTAAATGGTATTCTATCTGCCGGTAAGGTTTTATGAATGTGAGCGCCCATGTACTATATTACTGTAAATATTTCAGTAACTGCAACTGACTTTTTTGTTAAGCAGCCAGACATGAAAACATTCACCTTGATACAGAGCGTTTTTTAGGAATATTTATCGTGTTCCATTTGACTCGAAAGCCAAATGAACATCCATTTATTTTTAAAAGCAGCAGCAATAATCTGCTACACACACATATTGCAGAGAGCACCACGGTCAGCAGTTGACTTTCCATTATCAGCTCCAAGCTCTGCCCGTGCGTGCATGTGTGTGTGTGCGTGTGCGTGTGCTTGTGTGTGCGTGTGTGTGAACAGTATGCAAACTGTGTGGTCACTGCCGTCTCTGTGGGTGTCTGGCCTGAAGGAAAAGGCAGGTGAGCCAGTGCTGCAGCGCAATCCCCAGTCTATTTGATGAGTAGACCTCATGCAAAATTGATGTGAACCTCAAGGTCACGGGGAGTTCAGTCAGAGCATGCTCAGATCAGCCAGCGCCCTGCAGCACACCGCAGCACACAGAACTATTCTCCGGGAGTCAGTTGGACTTACTGTATAAGCTCCTCTGCACATGGCGCGCTGTTGGATACAGCTCGGTTTGGGAAGGTGCTAAGAGCTAAGAGCTCTGCTCGGCCTCACCTCTCCGTGCAACCGATGCAAGTTTCAGAGGGAATTATAGATGGAAGATACTCAAAGACACGGAGATGTCGTGCGACCCCTTAAAACAAATCAATGCCTGTGATCATCACAGGTGATGGCCTCAGCATGGGCATTGTGAGAAGTTATTTTCCAGCTCAGGTTTGCTTCATTCAAATCTCTTTTTGAGGACTGAAGAGGTGAACATATCCAGTATATCAGAATAAAATATTTTTTTTCTTTTTTGAATAGAAAAATGACGTGCAGTTGGTGGTTGGTAAAAGAACTCACACACTGCGTCCGTATTCGCTAACCTTTCATTGCAATACTCAAGATAGAATTTCAGCTCATTATTCTTTCGTAGGTACAGCCACGAACGCTGTCTGACAACGGCCTGAATCACGAGGCAATTTGAAGGGGGATGGTATCGCCATAGTTAGCAAAACCGCTTCCCCCTTGTAAGATGCCACCGACGTCTCCATCCCCGAGAGAGAGGGAGCTCAAGGTCAGAGGGGTCGTTAGTCTAATCTGTCTCACTCATTGATCATTTATCTGACTGAGGTCTGCTCAAGTTAGAACCCCTGGCCCGACCGTGGCTCTGACACAAACACTAAGTGGCCTCCACCTCTTGACCTTGCTCGTCATCCTACCAGACGCTATAAAGTTTTTGGGGGAAATTCGCGTTATTTCATCATGCTCTTCAAAATGAATGTATTAAAGACTTAAAATCTTTTACTACTGCACAGTTTTGTAAGAAGCCTTCTTGAATCACTTCTACTGTACTTGAAGGTGTTGTTCTCCATTAATGGCTTATTATAATTAAAAATGACTCACCAACTTTTGCTGTTGGCTTATTACTAAGACAGGAGGTCAGTAGGTCTTGCAGCAGAAAATATTGGTGCTGCATTTTACAGCTGGAGGGAAAACATTGGACGAGGCTGCGGCAAATATGAAAATATGCACCAAATTCAAGCAGTCCGCCAAACAGCAGTGAAAGAGCGCTCCATTAAGAGAAGGGTTGTATTTCTCATTAGCGTTTTCTGTTTGATCCCGCTGCCGTAAAAGCATCCCAGCTGGGTCTTATAAAGATGCTGTGTACGGCGCATTGTGCTGATGTTTTTTTTTCACGTTTTCCAAGTGTGAAGGCTCACATTTTCTATTTATTTTTTGCCTCTCACTTTCACCATGTGGGAAAATGCAAGCGCAAGTTCGTTATTTTGTCCACAACCGGCTCGTAATAACAAAGAGTGACATATAGCTGTGGCTGCAATGTCAGGCCCGTCCTTAAAATAGTCCAGTTAAGGCCATGTGCTTTACCTCTCATTACTCCCCGATCTTTCCCTCCACCTTTAAATCGCGCCCACCTTTTCACAAGGTTCACTCGCGAAGGCAAAAACAAGGTCCCTCCGTGTCTTCTAATAGCAGAGCCTGTCTCAGTTTTTTTTTCCCTTTTTCTGAAGCGAGAGTAGGTAGGTGGCTTACTGATTGTGTCTGCGATGCAGAGACACAACACCATCACACCCCACCAGCTGTCTGCTCCGGTGGTGTGTGTGATCTGTCCAGGCTGCCCACCTTCCTCCCCCATTACGTTCAATTATACTGGGTGGCTGCAAGTCTAACTAGCTTCCCATCCTTTTCCATTTAACCTCCTCCTCCTCCTGCACACACACACAATAACCCTCCCTTTGGCACAAACAGGGAGGGTGCAGAATTAAAATCGAGAAACACTAGGACTTCATCAGGAAATTACTTAAAATGTAAAGTGTGTGAAATGCTCACATTGCGTATCAGAGGTTGTGTTTTTGTATGCAGTTTATTCTTAGAAACATAAGCCTTGCCATGACGAGTATTGTACATAAGTAATATCATTGTTGGAACAGTGACAAAATCAGTCAGATTAAGTGACTGGCACCGACTGTTAGATGAATAATGCAAGCTACAAGATGAAAGACAGCTTCGTCTTTTGTAGTCTGTCAGGCAGGAGACTGGGGAGAGCCATGACTGGCTTTAAGACTGCATGCAGCATCATTCTAACAGCCTGTTAGTTTGCCTGGGAGGGAAGAGAATGATATTGATTTGTATATCCTTCTCTTCATCATTGGAATTGTCATTTCACAGTCCTATCACAAAGGCATATTTGTGATAATTTTTTGTTTCTCAAATTCTATAAAGAAGAGGGAAAAGTCATTTTTCATCCGTGTTAGCGCTATGAGATAAAGTCCTGTCACCCCTCCGTGCTCTTACAGGTATCACTCAGTTTGCATCTCTGTCAAATACACGGCAGTCACGCCCGGCAGACTGTAGATTTGGCTGAATAACGTTTGAGGCGTTTTCATTGTTCAGCAAGAACATTGTTCAGTGTTTTGTCTCTGTTGGTCGCGGTGATTAATAGCTGTCACTTCCTGAACTGAGCTCGCATGACAAAGTATCCCGTGACCTTTCTTTGGAGGAAATGGTCTGTAGACAATGCAATGTGAAGGTGTCAGAAAGCAATAAGTCAGAGCAACAAAAGCATAAACATGAACTAATTAGAAAGCACTCAGAGAGCGCATAACTCTGCCAAAGCGGCACGGTCTTTCAGATTTCTAATTTCAATAACACCTGCATTTCCAATCTAGATCAACATCTGTGTCAAAATGTGCATAGAAATATACAAGCATGCTCACGAATCATGCTTGTGCCATTTAAAAAAAAGTAAGTCAGTGCAGTGATTCATGAATACATAGCAACACAAGTCTACAGCCATGCTACGGGCTCTGTGAGGCTGTATTTTGGCACGGTGGATCTTATGCTGCGTTCACAGCAAAAGCTTTGCAAGTTTTTGCGTCGCACCATTCACGCTATTCGCGCTATTCGCGTTGTTCGTATCCATTCGCGTCTGTGCATTGACTTTGCATGTAATCAACTTGCGCAAAAAGTTTGTAACTCTTTTGGTGTGAACGCAGCATTAGGCTAAATGCTAACGTAAACATGCTAACTTGCTCGTAAGGAAAATGCTAACATGCTGATGTTTAGCAGGTGTAATTTTTGCCATGTTAGTCGACAAAAACAAAACATACAGCTGAGGCTGGTATTTTTGCTGCTATTTTGTGAACCAAAGTATTGGACAAAGGTACATTTTGATTTGAAATGTCATGTTATCACCAAAGTTATCACAATTCATCTTGAGGTTGCGTCTCAAATGACATGCCAATCCATCCAGTTATTGTTGAGAGATTACAGTGGTGTAAAGATACAGCTGAGGGACCAATAATGTTTGTCCAAACTGTTATATTTACAAGTTCAGATGAGGGAAAATGTTTAACCACGGTTGTGGCACTAGATAAAGTCAGAGGATAAACAAAGTCATTGGGATTCAGCATGGCATCACCAAAGGCATTAGGATATATCCTCTGAGGAACATGAATACCAGTACCGAATATGTTATGGCCATCCATCCAATATTTGCTGGTATATTTTACTCTAAAAATTAAATTCAGGGGATCACCATAGGCATTATTATACATCCTCTTGGGAACATAAATCTTTCTGAATATGTTATGGTAATAGTTGTTGATCTATTCTGCCAAAGTGGTGGACGGATCTACATATCTACATTTTGATTTCTCTAACGTGGCTCAAAAACAGCAAAAAGAAATTCAAAGTGCTCCCTCAAACTATGCTATGTTGCATAATTACCTGCACATAAACACCTATTCCCGAGGCCATGGTCTCATTTTCCACCCAATGTCAACATCAATTTTTAACAGTTTTCCAATATTCTGCTAGCAGATTTGCATCCAGAACCAAAAATATAACCCCCTTGGAGATAATTAAAACAGGGATGAAATAAAACCCATTTCACCATGCAAGTGGGAGAGTAGTCAATACTCACCACTGCGCATTGCTCAGTTTTGGAATGTTGCCTACATTAGTAGAAACAAAATGAATGAATGAAGTAAAACTGTTGCTGTCCTCAAAATCAAGAAATGTTTTTCTTTTGTCCCAAATTGCTATAACGTATATTTACAACATCCCGATTTCTCTGCTAACCATACAGAATGCTTCTCCTATTACTCACCTTTTATCTCCTCAGCAAGATGCGACCGATCCAATCGATCTCTGATAAACACTGTGAGCGTGCATCTCCAGGGGGCTGAGCCACTGATTGTGTTTGCGTTTTTCCAGATGGTCACTAAACGGAACACTCATTGATCTGGGGAATGACTACCGGCGTCACATGTCTGGGGGCAGCCTGATCATTAACAACCTGGACAAGGACCAAGACACCGGGGTATACCAGTGCGCGGCCTTCAACGCATGGGGGTCCATCCTCAGCCGCAGAGCCAGCCTACAATTTGCATGTAAGTGATCCCAAGGTTGTTAACACGTTTTCTGGCGTGACTCTGACACAGTTATGATATCCTGGCATCGCTTTGCATCTGCTGTTTATCAGTCGGACGTGTGTAATATGGCTGTTGCCCAGGCCTTCTTTTTCTTATCTTTTTTTTTTCACTCGCCAATGCCGATTTCTCATTTAGATTGCCTGAGAATAGATTTTTTCGTAAAGGGGAGATGGTAATCGAATGAAATGTCAGATGCAACAAACACTCACAGCGGGTGAGGCCGCTTCTGACTTCCTCTGAACTCCATTGATTCTCATTAGCGGCCCCAACTTGTGACCGCATCTTTGCTCGGTCCGAAATTGACTCATGCTTTGCCAAGTGACGGGCCAGCCCTATGATCAAGACTTTAAAAGAGACGAACACAAATTACCCTTAAGAAGCGTTCGCATCTCTGTATTCGCCAGCTATTTCTTAATGCATTATACATTCAGCAGATTGAGAGTGGATCAGTGACAGGCTGCCTGCTGCTCTGTCAGGCTGCTGCTCAAAACACAAAAAGGCTCGGGTTGGAAAGTGATTTCGTAGCGTTTGGTCCTCCAGTACCTTCCAGACGGGCACCGTCGAGGCACCTCTCTGCTCTTGATCAAGCCTGCTGACTATTGATCATCTCCCAAGGATAGAGAACATTTCACTTCCTCTCAGGAGATGGACTGCCATTATCCCTACAGCCAGCAATGAATCTTACTTGTGGGGACCGGGTGAAGAGCAGAGCTGCTTGACATTTATTGTCTTGCCTAATGCGCAGCGAGGGGGGTCTAGAAGATCAGCATGGCTGATACTCTGCTTTTCCATGTAATGAGGCCACTGCCCTAAGATAGAAATGTCGTTCCTTCCTTGCTGCTTTGCTTGCCGTCAAAATCAAGCTGCAACGACTTTAAGCTCACATGTCCTCCCACGGCTCACAAGAAGAAACTACTGAAATAATGCATAGAATGAAACACATAATTGCAATCGGCATCATCAGCATGCAAACTGTGTTTCATCTTTTTCCACACTGCTTTGAAGAAAAACCGAGTTGTATTCAATCATGGTTTTATGTTCATAGTTTTGGCAATCATCATCGGTTGAGATAACATTGTGCTCATGAAGTTGTTTGCTGTGATCTGGTAACGTGGCAACATTGGCCGAGCGGAAAAGAAGATTATTGTTTCTTTACTGACCTTCTCAGTTCCGCTCAACCCAGAATATAAATTGGGATAACTTCACACGTAAAAATATCTATTCTTTACGTAACTTTTTACTTTTAAGAAAACACAACATTGTAATTAACAAAGTTGATATTGACCTTTTTAACGGTTGATGTTGCCTTCTCATCCTCATATTTCATAGGGGAGTTTTTTTCACGTAGTACCTAGATTAGCCACTGGTGCAAAATTAGCTTCAAGATTTTTGCCTCATTTCCAGTGCATGGTTTGGCTTTTTATTTGAGTGATACAAAATATTGTGGTTGCCATTGATGGTAGCGTGACTATTTAAAAACATGTGAAATTCTCTCTGACCAATCAATGGGCTGCAGTGTTTTAACTACAACTTCTAGTATCGGCGCAGGTCACTTGGAACCTTGCAGGGGAAAAGTCAGTGTACTGGTGCCTGTTGGGTGGACCATTGCCATCTCATAAATAGCCCTGTATTCAAAGAAGAACTGACATTGTTCTAAAAGTTCTGTCATTGGCTATAAGTACCCTAAAAAATGATTTTGAAATGTTTTTTTATATATTATTCTACTTTAACTATAACTATTCAATGGTATTAATAGTTTCTCATTACTTGGCGATCATCACTGCATCTAAAAAAACACCCAAAGAAATAAGTATGTTGGAGTTGTCCAATGTTAATCACTCTCTCTTTAATCACGAGACAAGATGGTACGATATACGGAAGCTAGTTTAGCCGCAAATCCTATCCAGACTGACAATTTGAGCCCATCCGCAGTCATGCTTTTCAAACACAAAAGTAAGTAACGAGGGCCCGTCTTAGTAGCGTGCACTGGGCCCCCTCATAACTACCTTACGGCACTGGAACCACGGTGGTACCGAAAAAGTACCACTATCCAGAACTTCTCCAAAATCCAAATTTAGTCGAGTAGAGCCGTGCAGTGGAAATGCGGCTTAAATTGCCACACAGTATCTATCATCCTTAATACGTCCATGCAGTTTACGGACCAACTTCCTGGTTCAGCTTTGATACACGTACAGTTTGGAATAATAAGTAAAAAAAAATGATATCAACAATAGATCAAATGACTGTGTATTATGAAACGTGTTACTGGTAAATAAAAAGGAAGCAAAAAAGACTCCTGACTGCGAGTTCACCTCAGCTTTATGAGGCCCTTTGGTTATAATAAACGCCTTATCAGCTTTTACAAGACATGTGTCGGCGTTGAGTTTACAATACTGCTTTAAATAGCCGGTTTATAACCTGTTTGTTATTATCTCACAGCTCAGTTATGTTGTAATGATGTCGTCCCGTTTCCACTTCTCACTAATTGCCTGACAGTGACATAGTAAGAGATGAAAACTATAGCTAAGCTACAATAAAAGGGAACTTATAATAAACCAGATACATCTGCTGCATTGTGTGGCCCCTGCAGCAGGTAAAAGTAGTTTGTTCATGAACATTGTATATAACTGGGATACGTGCGGCGCCATTGACCAGACCAATCATCTTTGAGCTGTAGTGGTTGCTTCTCTGTAATCTCCAAGCCAGCCATTCTATGTTTTTCTTCTTCTCTTTTTTGCTTACAAAGGAATCACTGCAGCTACAGTGAGTTTGGCCTCTAGCTCTCAGAGTTAGTGTGTGGTCAGTTCACTCCAGTGAAGCCCATTATTCTTCTGCTCAGTGGCCGAGGAAAGACAGAAGTGTATCCCCTTCAGCACCGAGCCCAGCTACATCTCCGCAACTCCTCTGTGGCATTTTACACCAACTTGGTGAAGTAGTCCTCATCTCCCCGTCCGCTAAGTAGTTATTTGTTGGTCTCGGATTCCCCATAAAAGCGTGGCTATTGTAATTATCAACAGCTATTATGCCGGAGCTTCTTTTTTTTTTTTTTTTTAAATCAACGGGATACCGTGAATGTCTTTAAGAGATGTTCTCTGTATTTACTAAGACAGCCTGATGAGATCAGAAGGACGTTGCCTCTGTCTGTATTTTTGAAGTCAGCCGTCTCCTCCTGTGGCCTCCTCGGTGTCCTGCCGTGACTTGGCTCTGTTTGATTCTACTGCGGTCATCCGAAAGATACTCATTAATCTTACCAACACTCTGTCCCACTTCTCTCCATAATCTTCCTTCCCCTAATTTCCCTTATCGGTCACACTGACTTTCTTTTGTTTGTGTTTGGATGGCTTACTCTAGGCTGCTAGCCAGAGGGTGCCGACAGAGTACAGAGCGGACTGCGGCAGCTTCCCTCCATCAGTCATGAAGCCAGAGGTGGTTTATCATCCCAGGTTTTTTCTTTTTCTTTTGGGGTCTGCCAGCGACTGCTCATTCATTTGCAAAGGGGATAGATTGTGCTGAGAGTATTGATGGGGGAGCTAATGATTTTAAGTGTGAGATTACACCACATTTAATAATGATGTTACTTATTGCTGCTGGCACTGCAAACTGTCATTTGTCATGCCCCCCCCCCTCCCATGTTTGCTCAGTCCACACTCCCTCTATCCCATCTCAGCCTAATCTTCTTCGCTGTGCTAAAGCGTTGTGTCGCAGGGTAAGCATCAGCAAGTTGGGTATTTCATCGGCACCCAAGGTGTCCCGGCGGGGCAATCAATGGATGCTCTGTTAAAGTCCCAGTGCTTAAAATGTAACATCAAAAACAGGCCTCAGAGAATCACTGCAGGGAGTCTTGGAAAAAACTACATTCAGAACTTGAAAATATAGTACATAAAAAAGTACATAAAAGAGTACATAAAAAAACAAAAACGTTCTGGCTGTCTGGTATTGAGCTCAGTGCCGTTAATATTTAACTTTTGTCTTCCCCGGCAGGAGTTTAATTTGCTTTCGATCTTGTTTGACTCCTCAGATCTTGATAACTTCAGAACTCAAGCGGTGAGGAGTGCTGTCAACGTCCGTGAGGGCCAGGGAGTGGTTCTCCTATGTGGACCGCCTGCACACTCTGGAGGTGAGCTTGCTCTATCTGGGTCTGCCGCTTTTGTGCCTCTTATTTAAATGTGACTCAAAACAAGGCTTTCACAGGGCTTCTGTTTTTACACCCATTCATGTGTGGAATACACATGCTTTTAATAATCATCCCCCTATGTATTTCATACTGAATATTACCGCTACGCAAATCCCTACTTCGGAGTTCCTTTCCTTATTCTGTCTATTTTCTTAATTTACTCCGCCAGGTGTAAGCCTGTGGGGGAGATTATGCATTCGGTGCTGTGTGTGTGTGTGTGTGTGTGTGTGTGTGTGTGTGTGTATGTGTGTGTTCCCTTGTGGTGGCAGGGATTCACAATTTACTTAAAACAATTCTGTTTCATGCCTTCATTGATTGCTGACTCCAACTCAAGTGATCAAAAAGTGATGCCTCTGTGGCAAAAGGCCTTTTAAATTATCTTGGCATTTGTTGTGGCTCAAAAACTGACATCCATAGCAAAGTTTGGTCTCATTTTGAACCGCAGCATCTGCAGATTAATTCCATACAAATGTTTTATGATCCGTGGGAGAAAGCAACAAAAACAACAGTTTTTGTTATCCTCTCCGCCATCATGACCGTAAGGGATTCAACTCTTCTTTGTGTGGGAGGAGAGGAGAGGGGGAGACACTTGGTCGAGATCTGCAATCTAATGAGTGCACATTGCTATCGTGTTTCTCAAATTAGGCTTAAAGGAAAAGTTTGACATTTTGGAAAATATACGCTTATTTGTTTTGTTGCTGAGAGTTAGAAGAGAAAACTGATACCTCTCTTCATGTCTCTCTGTTAAATATGAAGATACAGCCATCAGCTGGCTAGCATAGCTTAGCACAAAGACTATTTAGATTCAAGATTCAAGATATTTTTTATGTCATATGCACAGATAACAGACAGTCACTCTGTACAATAAAAAAAAGCTTATTTTGCTGGGTCCTCCTAACACACAGAAATTATAATAAAAAGGTAAAAGATAAATACAAATAAGGCACTAAATATAGTAATAGTATTGCACAAAAATAAGGAACACAAATGTGATGACAGTATTGCACAGTGTATAAAGTATTGTTCAGCGTTTAAAGTGCACTATGCATTGTTACAACTATACAAGTATGGTCGTGACATGAAGTTACAAAGGAAAACGCCACTAAAGCTCACTAAATGACACGCCATGTCTCTTTTGTTAAACCCGTACAAAACCAAAGTATTTCAACAGTGTGGGTTTGGTGGGCCCTAAAAGTACAACTTGTTCCACTTTGTTTTTTTCACGGGTAAAACAAAAGAGATGCAACGTGTCGATTAGTGAGTCTTAGAGGTGCTGGTAGAAGCATTTTGTTGCCAGAGCCAGACTTGCTGTTTCCAGTCTTTATGCCAGGCTAACCAGCTGCTAGCGGCAGCCTCATAATGATGCACCGCACATTCAAAACAAATGCTTTTAATTGTTCAACTGAGAAGCTGGGAACGTCGTCTTTAAATAAGAGGCCACAAGTAGGAGATAAAGACTCGCGCAGCTCAGCCCCACCTCTCTGAGGATATGGACAATGGCTGCTGCCTAGCTTGTCTTCCTCTTGATACAGTAGCTTGCACATTGGAACAACCAATTTCCTTCACAAGGGAACAGTTTGTAGCACATTGCATTGTACAGCTGGTCTATGGGATAATGGGTCAGAGTACTCTGTGTGAAATACAGTTTGACAGCTTTCCTCTGACATAGGCCTGGGTTTATACGCGGTTGGCTGCTGTAACTGTGGCGCTATTGTGTTCAGATTTTTTCCACATTTTCAGAAGTGAATGAAAGTAAAGCAGTGTGCGCTTGCTGTCCCTTTCTTCCTATCTCATCCTACTGCTCCTTCACCTTCTCTCCCTCTTTTTCTCACACCTTTCCATCACCTCTCTCTTTTTTTATTCTTTTTTTTTCCTCTCATGAATTCTGAAAGCATCAATTTGCTTCCTAACCTTGAACACCATTGAACTTTATCCAACACCCACGGAATAAAACACCCTCTCCGGCTCTCGGTTCACATGGTCAACTTTGAATTCTGCAAAAGGCTTTTACTACCACATTCTTGCTCATCCAGATATAAAAGAGTGTAAGACGAAATTGTCACACGCAGTCGTTATTGTGTCCCTATTGTGCTCCGCCGCAGCCATTTGTTATGAGCTTTTTTTTAGTGCACAAGTCACCTTTTCTGTTGCATTAAAGCCCTTATGTTGTATTTCCACTGTCCACTTGACTTAAAATCCCCACTGCTCATTACAGCCTCGCATAGTTCAGATGGCGATAATGCTGAGTCTGAACTTTGTGGCTCCTGCTGGCCTAATCAGAAGCAGCGTTGCATCTGCATCGCTGCTCCCAGCTTCGGACGCTTGATCCCATCCGAGGCTGTGAGGCCCGCTCCCCCGGGGCAAAAGGGTGGGGGCGGGGAGGGTGGCATTGAATATGATTGACAGTCGACCCGTACACCTTTTGACTCTGAGCCCCTCAACTCCAAACTGGTAGATTACACAGAGCATCTCCTCACTCTCGCAAATCTGCGCAGCGCGCGCTTCTGGAAATGACACAGTAATTCACCATGGCAGGTTTCTCTTTTCGTATGGTAGACCTGCAGCTTGCGAAGGGGGGCGTCGCAACATGTTCCCACTTCCAGCCGTCAATCCATCAGTCAATCCATCCATCAATCCAACCATCCCTCCGTTCGCCCGTGCCTCCCATGAACCAACCAAGTCGCTCAGGGACCCGGGGAATGGAGGCCATGTGTCAGGGGAGGGCCACTGACGCGCTGTAATCCATTTTGTTTCGCTCCCTTTCCCTGGGTCTCCCATTGCTTCTGCACTGATAGCTATTACATTTCCCATGCCTTGGTATATCTTCCCAAGGAAACTGAGATAAGGGAAAGAAAATTAGGTTATATACTAACATTTCTAGGCCACAGTGGGGTATCTTCTTTTGGCTGTTCAGGTCGATTTTATAAATCCAGTCCGTGTGCAATCAGTTTTGAGCGAGTTTTTGGTGACGACAGTTTAATTGTTTTCCTTTCCATTGCAGGCCTGACATTTGCGTGGATCTTCAATGAGTACCCGCACTTTGTCCAACAAGACAGTCGTCGATTCATCTCTCAGGAGACCGGGAGTCTGTACATCTCAAAAGTGGAGCCGTCAGATGTTGGCAACTACACCTGTGTGGTGAACAACTCTGTGACGAGGGAGAAGGTGCTCAGCTCTCCCACGCCTCTCGTCCTCAGAAGCGACGGTAAATTCGTTAAACTATGTGGAACGGAGTAGACTGAAATAATCCACAGTTGTTACATCTTCATGTCAGCGTGTTGCTATTTGTGGTTGTGAGAAGTCTTCGCCCAGTAGGCATCAATTTGATATTACATCAATATTAAAACTGGGCTATTTTGGATTGAGCTTACTTTGCATTATTTGGTAATATTTAAATAAACTACAGTATAAGAAGTCACATCTGACAATGTTTGGATATTGGACTGTTGACATCCAATGATAGGGTTGACAGCTCCGCATTTAAGCTGCCTGAGCTCATGTTAACGTTGGCTTAACATGCTGACAGGACGGCTTCCCAGCTCTGAATATTGGACGTCTCAATTTGAGCCGCAGTATTTCATATCCTCTTCAACAAGATGGTGTGACATACTTCACATATACACTGAATTACATTATGTTTAAAAGGTTAAGAAAATTACTTTTCAGAAAGGCTTTTTATCTCTCATTGCTTTATACTGGTTATTAAACACTTCCACAGATCAGTTATGTTCCACATTTTTGGTGACCAGGTTGGTCGGTCTTTATCCTCCAATAGCTCGACATTTTCTGGTTTATTAATAATTCATATTCATTACTGCTGATTTGATGGCTTATTAGAAAATGAGAACCCCATAAGTATTACCAGCATCAATGCATTGGCAATAATTAAAACTGGATTATTACAGAATACACCAGTCATTAATGGTAAAGTCGGGCAACCCATACGCTGTTGTTTTCAATGATTTATGATCAATAAAGCCGAAGTAGATAATTTGTTAACTGCTGATGAAGCCATTGATTGCAGGGTGCCTTATTAGAATGCGTTACAGTGTTTCCCGTCAGTCTTTCAGATGTCAGCGTCTCTATTCAGCCATTATTCAGAATTATCAGACCATTGATTTGAAGCACAAAATGCCAAACTGTGAAGGCTTTTGTGAGCTGAATTATAGTTAAAATGAATGTTGACGTTTTCATACAGGAAAAGGCTGCATATCACTAATAACTAATCATCAAGATAATCGGCAATCCAGTTGCTCTAAAACATTGTTTAACATTGTGCGTTTCTGCAAACGCACAATGTGCATGACTTGAATGTCAATATTTCTGAACCATATCAGCCTTGTATCACACACAATGCTACGTGGTTTACATTGTGAAACACTTTGGTTTACTTGTTTACGGTTGGAAAAATGAAAGCGGTTTGTGTGGAAATACTAGCGTAACAACATAACTAGCGTGAAAAATATCCTTTTCTTACAAAACGTTACATAACAAGCTCAACAATGTTACGCAACAAGTGTAAAGTCACAGTGTCTCCTGGGTGAAAGTTATTTTTATGTTTGACCCATCCTCCTCATCTCTCACCTGACCTTAGTGGAGTATTGACACGCTGGGGCTGAGCTGTGAACACTTACTTTTCTACGTCTTTCGCGACCTTTAGTCTGAAAACATGCACAGGTCCCCAAATCAGCTCTTGCTGCCAGACTGTGGGTTTGTGCTTGGTAATCGTAAAGGGCCCACTACTATCGCTGGGAAGAAGTATTTGACTCGTTCCAGTGATGTGAATATAAATAAAGTCATGAATGAAGTCACATTGCCACAGGAGTCTTTTCCCTGATGTGTTCTCTGAATCTTTTATAAGCCACCTCTTCACCTGCCCTTCAGTGGTCACTTTTACTCAACATGCATTTTTTTTTTGTCATGTCACTGCGTTTCTGCTCTCTATTTGATCCAACACGAAGTGTACAATAAGTGAGCTGTTAATCCTTGATGTAAAAAGCATCATCCATTGTCCCCCTTTTACAGGAGTAATGGGCGAATATGAGCCCAAAATAGAAGTTCACTTCCCTGATTCAGTTCCAGCTGCGAAGGAATCGGTGGTGAAACTGGAATGCTTCGCTCTGGGAAAGTAAGTCTGCCTCACTGTGTGTGTGTGTGTGTGTGTGTGTGTGTGTGTGTGTGTGTGTGTGTGTGTGACATATTCCGTAGGCTCATTCGTGCATGAATGAGTGCTACTCAAGGTGATTTAGGGATACACGAGCGTAGCATCACTCACTCTCAGATTCATCAATCCATAGGAAAGCGAGGGCCGCAACATGAAAAGACAGGGGGGTAGAAATCAAAGTTCTTTTTAAGAGCTTCTGAAATCAGGGCAATCACAGTTTGATTTGCAGGGAACAATAAATTTAGCTTCAGCTGCTTTTCGTCTGTGCTTAATCAAACTCGGGAACTTTTTCCCATGTCTGTTTTTCCGCAGCCCCGTCCCAGAAATAAGCTGGAGGAGAACCAGCGGCATCCCTTTCCCTAGCAAAGTGAAAATGAAGAATTCAAACGCCGTCCTTGAGATCCCCAATTTCCAGCAGGAAGACGCGGGGACGTACGAATGTATGGCGGAGAATCGTCGAGGCAAAAATGCCGCGCGGGGTCGTATTTCATTCCATGGTGAGTGGACCATTTAGAATTGACAGGAAACGCAGGGAGACGCCGCAGGAGCCAATGTGTGTCCCCATTTGCACAGGAAACATGCGAGCAGCTGCTTTAATCTCGTTCTTTTGACAGGAAGCCTATTTATCAACAACGTGCTGGGAACAATCGTACAATGAAATGAAAGTTCAGGCTTTTTTTCTAAGCTCGAAAACGTAAAAAGTGAATCTTATTCTAGAGGCGCCACAATTCCTGTCGATATTAAAATCTGTTGACCAGCCCGCCTTCCTCATTATGCTCATAATCCACTTTAAACTTTGATGGTTTAATGCAAGGCTGCTTTAACGGCTTCATGATTTCTGATCCCCCTGACACCCGTTGCTAATCCACTGCTTCTATAATTAAAACACATTTTTGAAGATAACCCTCTCATTTATTCCAAGCTAAACCTCACTGGCTCCAGACAATGACGGACACGGCGCTGTCCATCGAGGAGAACCTCTTTTGGGAGTGCAAGGCCAACGGGAAGCCTAAACCGTCCTACAGCTGGCTGAAGAATGGGGAGCAAGTGACGGCTGAGGTATGGAGATATGTTGAGACAATAGAGCGGAATAATTCTGTGGGGCAACGCAATGAAAGCAGATGTTTCTGTTCCGGTTGCTTACGCTGAATCAAAAATGTAGAGAAACAGTTTAAAAGATGGCTCGTGAGCGTACCCTGCTCTGGATAAACGCATGTTCTGTATCAGAACTGGCTTTTTATGACGAGAATCAACCTCTCATCCATTTTCCACTTGCTCGGTAGAACTACCGTTCATTAAATTCAAGGGGTGCTCCAGCGATTTAGTACCGCGCTTTCATAATGGGGCAGACAGGCACACCTGGTATCTGTATCTAAATATATCATGCGGATAAGAACATCTGATCCAAGGGCCTTTGAATTAACTCTTGATATTAACAAGCAATCGCTAATTCATTTCTAAATCACTTTTTATATTACTGAGGTGAAAATTCACTTTCTGCCTGAACACACCGACCAAACTGCCAGTTTATTTTTTTTTGTAATTAAGAAAATTCGTTTTCCCAAACTCCCAAGCCCCCCTCGGACCTATTTCACACATCATGCCAAAGCCAAGATGTGTGAAATAGGAGAAGTGCCCCTTTAAATCAGCAACTGAAGCAAGTGAATGTAGAATGTAATCATCAGTAGAAACATGCGACAACTAGATTCACATTGAAGGTTGGCAGTGTTTATGCAATAAGGTGACTTTGTACCACACTAATGTGTTCTATTTCACTGAGCTCCAGCTTTCCAAATGCGTCTATAATTAAGAGAGCGCTGAGAGAAGCCCCTCCCCGCCGCCTTGAGGATGTCTGACTAGCTCAATGGGTTAAAAATCATCATCATCCGAGCTGTCATCATAGTTTTTCCAGCTGAGCACCCGCGGCAAATGAATGACTTCTTAATATGCTGCTGGTGCTGTTGTCAACACTGCTTCTCTTCTGTGTATCTACGACGTCAGGTTAGCAGCTTCCACCGCTGCCCTCGTCTCTTCCCATATTCCAAGCTGAACATACGTAGAGCGACACCACACTCTTTAAGCTTTTTCTTTCTTTCTTTCTTTCTTTCTTTCTTTCTTTCTTTCTCGCTCCCTCTCTCTCCCTCCCCCTCTCTGTCCCTCTCCCGCTGTCCTCCTCCCTTCATGGTGCACCAGTAATTGCTGCTGCGCTTGTGGACATAATAGGCTGGCCTTGCAATGGATATGCAGAACTGTATCTCTCTCCTCCTCAGGGCCGGGTACAAATCGAAAACGGGGCCCTCTCCATAGCCGCGGTAAACCTGTCAGATTCTGGGGTGTATCAGTGTGTGGCTGAAAACAAACATGGCATTATTTATTCCGGTGCCCAACTAATGGTGTTAGGTAAGATTGCATCCCTCCCTCTGCTTTTATCCTGCTTATCTGTCTGTGCGTTTGATCATCTCCTGAGATAAAATAAATAAATAACCCAGCAGCCTGCTATAGCTCTACTCAGCAATCAGTCTGCAGACTCATTTGATGTCACTATGGTCTCTGCCAGCAAAAAAAAAAATGAATCTGATGGAGTGTCTCATTTTACTTTTGGTCCTTTCATCATATTGATTTGGATACTACAAACACGATGTGCATGCTTTCTCATGTAGATGGAGTATTGATTCATTGGCGACACTTTGATGACTGCCATCTGACTGGCTCGATGAGAAATTCAATTCTGTCTTGATACATGTGATGACACTTTGAACGACGTCTGACAAAATGCGCAAAACTGCGCAGTGTGGAAGCTTTTCGAGGGGTGGATTATGTGTGTGGCATTGAAAAGGTTGGGCTGGCAGGTGGGTCCGTATCGCCTTGAGCTCAATAGGCATTTCTGCTGAGTTCATGCTGAGCTGACCTCACTGAAAGCTGAGGAGAGTTGATCTCGATACGGCGCGGATGATCTGCAAAGATACAGTTTGCCTATACTTTTGTTTTGATCTCATGTCTTTCTCTACTCCTCCCGGTGCTCAGCATCACCCCCCAGTTTCTCCAGAAGTCCATTAAGGACCCTGCTAAAAGCTCGCTCAGGCAGCGAAGTCACTCTTGAATGCAAGCCCCAGGCCTCCCCCCCAGCAATTACCCTGTGGAAGAAAGGGAACGAGATCCTGCAGAGAACCGAAAGGTAGGATAAAAGTCCAAGTGCATATTCCTAGCAGCTTTTATTCGCATTCAACTGCAAGCCCGATTTGTTTGAATAGTGTGTTTGGGATTTGTGCGGATGCATAGAAGGGAAGGCTAATGAGAAGATTGAGAGCAAGAAAACCCACCCAGCAGGAAAATTGCACATGGCTATTATACTACATGCATGTGCACATAGCTCGGTGTGAGCGATGAAGTTGCCAGAATAGGATGACTTTTATATCGGAGAAGTAAAACAGGAAGCTGTTGCTTGTGCAAACAGAGTTTGATTCACGCAATCATCTGTGCCGCAAAGACAAAAAATGCCTTGTTGCAGATTTGAGAAAAGAGCCATCTAACAAGACGAGAAACACACACAGACATTATGCAGACAATGAGCAAACTTAAAGCGCCACTTTAAGCTGCACAAAGAGGTAGTTTGTTTTCTCCTCTGTTTCGCCGAGAGGCTAATTTGAGCTACTGCAAAGACCTCACACAATGCTAAAGGACCAATTAAAAGGTGGAGAAATCCAAAAGGGAAATCACAAGCGAGAAATGACACATTTGAGCAATCCATCCGCAGACTTGTCATCATCGCAGGGGGAGAAGAAAACCGGTGACTAAACTCCCCCTGCTGCAAGTCGACACACGCACATCGAGAATTCGCAGCAAGTGCACGGGCCGGATCGTATGAATAAGAGCAACTGGAAAACAGCACATTGAAGAAATGGTTAACTGCTGTCTGAATCACGGCCATTGCTTCCTATTCAGAAGGAGGTTTTGAAAGCGAACAATACGAGCAAAGAATCTTGTCAAACCAGCACTGAGGCTCCTTGGTTGGCTCCAGACGGGGAGCTGCATCTAAAGCTGCAAAAAATTGGTAAAATTCCCAAGCTGAGTGACATTGAGCACACAGCATGTGAAGCCCACGTAGTCTCTCAAACATTAGATGTACGCAGACACTGGGTGGGAAAGGTGTTTTCTCTTGAATACAGCCATGCTGTAAGTTGGAACAGTGTTTTGAAAATTGTGTACACAAAATGTCACTGAATAGCAATAAATGAATGGTACTCTCACTCAGATTATGACTATTTCCAATACATATTTTCCTCGTGGCGTCGAGACATGCAGATCATTTTAGCTTTAATTCCTTTATTTGTGTCTTCAATTGTCTTGAATCCTTTTTGCCAGTTATTATAAACAGTGCACTATTTTGTGGGGTAATACTGTATTCCATCACGTCATATCATACAGAGACTTGGGTTCCCAGCGTGATGCCGTCCTCGGTGACCTCAGCAACATAAAATCCGTGAAGCACATTTTATTTATTCATTGAGTTATTCAGTGTTGCTGTTTGTAAAATATTTTCCTCATTTAGTAATGTGTCCCAGAGTTTAGCCTACCACTGAGCCAGGGTGATGGGTCACCCTTCCTGCTGCTTTCCAGCCTCAAAGAATTGTATTTTCCTGGGATTTGGTGAAGAGCTTTAAAGCACCATGAGGGTCAAAGTGCCTCAGTAAGAAACTCCCAGTAGACTTACTAGATGAAGACTAAAATAGTAAAATAAAATAAAACATTTTGAATATCTGCAATAATAATGATTAAAGACAGCAGCAGTATAATGCTCATTACTTCAGTCTAATTGTACACTGTCCACCTCAGTAAAATGCAATTCTGTTTCCACACAGGATTACGCTGCTTCCCAATGGGACATTAAAGATCGCCAATGTAACCAGACGGGATGCAGCCAGCTACACGTGCATCGCTAAGAATCAGTTTGGGACAGCGAGCACGACTGGGAGGCTGCTCATCACCGGTGAGTCCTGCTCTCGTCCATCAACAGCTCACCTTTTACTTACATAATGCTCCACAACCCACCCTACTTTGTTGACGTTATTATGCTTTGCTTATGTTATGCTTTTCAATCGACAGTGGCAGATTTGCCTCTCAAGGGTCCTGGTGACTTAAAAAAAATAGGTTCTAGATTTTCAACGGAAGAAGACAAAGGCAGCTTCTTGTTTCTTCATGGAAACCATTGAGCTTTACAGCTGAAATAACAGCTATAGTTAGTTTATTTTACTATCTGTAGCTAGCCTGATTACCAGATGAGAGAGTTGGCTGAAATCTTCTCTGGCTGACTTCTCATTGTTTCGAGGTGACTCATGAAATGAGCCTCTGAACACCTCCAAAAGGTGTTCAGTTAATCTGGCTGATTAGACCTCTGCCCAGTACTGTGTGGGCATATACAGATGCAATTGATTGACATCTTCCTGAGTCTCTTGTTAGCTTTTCTTGCACCTGCTAAGGTGGAAGAAATGACACCTTTATCATTTTATTGGTAGACGAAGATTTGTGACCTAATGAATTCTGCCCAAAGCTACGCCGTCTTCAACCTGAGCAGAGGTATAATCAGCCAGAATAACTGGAAACACCTATTTACACCCCAGTTTAGATGGTTAAAAGGAAAGTTTGATATCTTGCAAAATGTGCTTAAGTGCTTTAAGTGCTGAGAGTCAGACGAGAGGATGGATATATCTGTACGCTAAATATGAAGCTACGGGCTAACTTTGATGAGCACAAAGACTAAAATGGGGAAACAGCTAGCTTGGCTCTGTCCAACATAAACAAATACCCCTACCAAGACCCATGAGGGCAACTGTGGCTTAGTGGTAGAGCAGGGTCAAACTTCAATCAACGGCTCGGTGGTTAGATCCCCGGCTCCGCTAGTCCATGTCGTTGTGTTCTTGGGCAAGACCCGGATTTGCCCCCGCAGGCTGTGCCTGTGGTGTGTGAATGGGTATGAATGGTTAGATAAGTATAAGGATAAGATGAGTATAATAGATAGACAAGTAATGTTAACGAGCTGTGAGTGGTCGGAAGACTAGAAGAGTGCAAGTGCAGTCCATTTACCATGAGCCACGCACATTAAAACATTGTAGGAAAATGAGGTGTAAACACGACGAATAGCTGTTTAATAAGTGTGTATGTGTCAGACCAACTGTTCAGTAACTTCCTGGAGTATCTGCTAATTGCCAGGAAATGTGTCCCAATCACGAAATAGTCCGTCACTTGATCCCATCAAAATCGCAGATTTGTTATTTGCCTATTGTTGGAGCTAGCTGTTTCCCCTGTTTCCAATCTCTGGGCTAAGCTAAGCTAAATTAGCCGGCTGTTGTCTTTTAAACTTTGCCTGCAGACGGTGACATCAAGCTTCTCATCTTACTCTTGGCATGAATATAAATAAAATACGCTCCAAAACGCTTCCTTTTAGTATGTATTTGATAGCTGCCTAAATGATATCGTACCATTTCAGTGTTCTAATAACGCAAACAAAGACTAAGATGTCCAACATGTAGATGCCATGGAAATAAAAGAGGAGCATTGCTTTCGTAATGAAGCCCAGTACAGTATCATGAGGATTTTTTTTTTATATAAAATATACACTTTTCTTTCTGGACTCTTTAGATGCCAGGTATTGCTCTTTAGGAATCCAAAGCTTTTAAAATCGTGCTGAACCCAGTTATGGTCGTAATGCTATGATTCAACATTTCCTATCAAGGGATGGATTTAGCTCATGGACAATTTCCTTTAAAGGTCTACTATTTCTTGTCAATTTATAGCTTGAGAATACCTTTTATTTATATTGAATGTCGTATTGCACGTTAACAACCAAAGTTATTGTCATATTAATATGACTGGTCTACTTTATGCAAAAACAGCAGTTAAATAAGCAACAAAAACATTATCCTTGATTTAGTCAAAGGTCATTATTTATGAAGGCAGTGACATAACACGTACATGTAGCCCTCCAGTTGTATCTGTTGTGTGTGCGTAGCCACCTGACCTATTTTTCTCATTAGCTTCCATTCTTTTCACACACTGACAGCTGAACCATTTAATGTCACAGCATTTAATTACTGTGACCTTTCCTCAACAAACTCCAATCCACCACAGCCACCAGTGGGAATGTGCTCCCATCTCTGTAATCCTGTTTCAAACATTTTCTCCCAAATTGATACCGGAACATAAAGTGCGTCATTAAATGTTGCTAATGGACAGGCTTGGAATTTAAGTGCTTATTAAAATCAGGGAAAACACACATTTAATTTAATGCCTCGATTCAGCCGTTGAACTGAACTGAGATGGCAGTTGCCGGGGTCATGGTGGGGTCAAAGGTTCTCGTGGCAGTGAAAGGTTCCCGTGGCAGCAAAATTAACATGCGTGCGCCGCCGTCTGTTGTCTGGCCAGAGCCCACCAGGATCACCATGAGGCCCACTAACATGGAGATTATTGTTGGCGAGAGCATCGTGTTACCCTGCCAGATTGCCTGCGATCCAGCTCTGGATGTTTCTTTCTCGTGGGCATTCAACGGCCAGCTCATCGACTTCCAGCGAGACGGCGATCACTTCGAAAGAGTGGGCGGGGTGAGTCTCGAGCATCGCACTCAGCTACATTCCGGCTATTCTCGGATTAATTGGTACACACTGTGTGATGTGTAAGGGTGTGCTCCGCTGCCCTGCTGAGGTCTTCTTTGACACCAATAATTCCCAAGCAGAGAAATGTACACCAAGACCATTTGAGAGTTCCACAGTGGTCCAAAACAGAGCCTCAATGAATGGCACTGTCAGGTCTGTAATGGGGGTTCTTACCTTTTGAATTGGCTGTGTGAGCTGCCCTGTGTTACACTTCTAAAGATATATTAGTGAAATGCCATTTCAGTCATAAAGAGGGTCTTTATTAATACGGTCTTTATACTTTTTCATCCCTTCAACTTCTGGCTCTCTTACCTGAAGGGAGAACATGTTCTTATCGTCTAGCTCTGCCATAATTGAATTTTGCATACCTATTTGTGAATCTTGAGCCCTGAAATAATTAAGTAATGAGCTAGCTGGCATGGCACCAGTGAATGTCCGTATGAAATTCTTATTCTCTCATATAATGATGAGTGAGGACTCTCTGTCGAGTATTTGTTCCTTTTGATGAAGGGCAAAGTCAATTGTTCAGAGCTTGTCAGGATGAAATTGCTTTACGTACGCCTTTCTTTGCTTTTTATAGTGCCAGCCCGTGGCCTGATCGCTGCCATTCACGTGGTAAAGGTTGACATGATATCGGAATGCCCTCACAGCGGCGCGGACACGCCAAATTCATATCTTCATGAATGCAAATGGCAATTACTAATGACATTGAACTGTGCAAAGGAATATAATGAGATATAGTTTTCACAGAATCTGTTTCCCCTGTCCAGAGAGATTACCAGCCCCCTGCTCAACAGCTTCTGATGAATTAATTAACATAATTAAAGCAAATCTGCCTCATCACGGCCTCCATGCCAAGGAAGGACGCCTTGCTCTCTCGGGCACAGGCTCCCAGGTTGGCCAGGTGGCGGCTGACATGAGAGAGGGAGAATCAGACATGGCAGAAAAGTGCATGGAGAACTGTCACACGAAGGGAGGGCAGATGAAAGGAAGAGGTAAAAGAGAAAATAGAGGGGCGGGGTTGTCTCTTTTGCCCGTGGGCGCACAGAAGTGCCATTCCGCTCGGCCCTGCTCTGTCAGGTGCCTCAGAGAGTCGGAGATCCGCGGGCGGTGCCGTTGCTGCGGAAAGGGAGCTGTGATCACTTACCACTGGGGGGTGATGAAATCCGCTACGACTGCAGCAAGTCTTACCTGGCTCGCCCCCAGGTGACTCGTTTCTAAAAGCAACACACTTCCTTTCACAAGCCGACATGCTTTGTTACAGACTGTTCAAGAGCTGACTTTCAGAAGGTGGATTCCAGCGAGAACAGAATAACGCTGGATACAATGTGTTATTGCAACATTGTAAATTACCTTTTTTCGCATTGACATGCATTACGCCATTTTATAAGATAAGGCTTGTGATATTCTATAGTTGTGTTGTTATTGTTGTCAATGAATACCACCAGAAGATCACAAGCGACAATGAATTGATTGTGCCGAACACGTTTTTCACGATAACCGGGATATTACAGGTTCAGTGCATGTCACACTATGCAAGATGGGTCTAGTATCTCATTTTGACAATCCAGTGTGTTAAATTACTAAAATGTCTCATTCTTTGAAAGTGCAGTCAAATGCAAGCTGTACTACTGGCGATGCATAGTTAAAATGTTACTCAAAAGTGACATCGCATATGTGCCAATGTGTCCATGGCCACTTGCAATGTGTATTGTTTCATTTAATGTTGCAATCGGATTAGCTGGTCTGTAGCGAGTCGCAGAACCGGATATATTGTGAGAATTGAACACTTGGTTTTTCAGGCACTGTGTGAATTTTCTGCAAGGTGACAACATTTGCCGTAAGTGGACGTCTCTCCCAGTGCGGTCCAGGATCACCACTTTAGATTGACGTCCCTCTCACAACTGCTAACCTTTGTGTTATGACCCCTGTGCAAAAGTATTGTTCCGTATTGTATTGCTTGTTCCACTGTGCTGTCTCAAAGCTATTAAAATAGTCACAGTGTGTGCCATGATAATTCTTCAAAATGAACATGGGCACCGTAGTTGATTTTGAGTCGATCCCACACAAACAGTCCTGCTGCTGTCGATACGAGACTAGACAGAAGAGAACCAAACATGTATTAATCCTCAGCTGAAAATAGTCTCCAACAATTTCACCATTTATTCCTGTTTGAGTATTGTTTGCTAAAAACTACAGTGCCTAACTGTTAGACAGTATTCAGACTTCTTTCTTTTTTTAAAGGAAACTAAACACTGTTTGTTTTCTGTTTTCAAATAATATGTATTTACATCTTCAGTAGGAACACATGATCTTAGGTCTGAGCAGCACAGACAGTGTCGGGAACATTTTCTGAATTGAGAGACGGACAAAGATATTTGCCGGATTTTGATCTTTTAATGAGATTTATTGACGATAAGAAAAGTATAGAAAACAGCAGCCTTAAAAAAAAGAAGCCTTTCATGCAGCCACTAATAATACAAATGTCAAACACAGATGAGAATGATGACAATAGTTGTGTTTTGCCGTGTTCCCTTACGGCCACCACATGCATCCAGCTTATGTAAAATAATATTTGCTCTTTACACTGGGAGTTATACTCATATCTTGCTTGAGCTTATGTAATTACAGAATAATTAGGATTGCCTTGCCAATTAACTCGACTATGTTTGTTTTATGTGTCCTGTGTGTAGCTGGTAGCTGTTTCTAGTGGGTGGGGGAGGTTGGCATGGTGCTGGTTGGTTGGGTAGCGCCTGAAGGACAGCCAAAAGCATTATTTGTGCAGACTACATCTGCCATGTCTGTTGTTGGTGTTTGAAGAGATGCAAAAATATGTGGCCTGGAGACAATGTGATTGTGCAAGGCATTATAAATGTTTCAAACATCCTGGAGCCAAAAGCTGAGTGATGAAATAACGCTGCATCTCTCACTTAGCCTCGAGTTTTCCAACGATCATATTCCCCTCTTCCAGAGTATATCAGGGGATCTGATGATTCGTAACATCCAGCTGAACCACGGGGGGAAATACGTCTGCGTTATTGACACGGATGTGGAGAGCCTGTCCACCTCTGCCATCCTGGTTGTCAAAGGTAAGAGAGCCAAGCAAAAAGCTTGTTTTCCTATGCCAGTGCATAAACACACCCTGGTAGCAATACTGTGAAATAATGTGGCGTTGAAGCATCTGCACAAGTATTCAAAGAGAAGGATGATTGACAGAGAGGGATGTTAAAAAAATTAAAATCCTTGAAGCTACCTGTAAATATATACGCTGCGGCAGCTTCTGTTTACATTATATATGTCTTGCTGAAATATATTTGGAGAAGAAAAAAAGAGCACACACACTTATTCTGGCATGTGTGACCAGTTTTGTTGATGTGTGCTCGGCGTATCTGGCTCACTGCGCCGGCTTATCTCCGGTGATTTACATTGGTATTCATGCCCTTAACAAACGGTAATAGCAGTCCCAGGTGCTTCGAGAAGGCAATGTTTATCACAGAAAATGACTATAATTGGCTCATTTACACATGGGCAAAATATCATGGAAAGCATTTAAATAATTGAGCAGTTGAGCAAACAACAGCAACATGGTAACGCCGGAGCGCCGAGCAGTCACGGACGCTCGCTCCTCTCTCTCTGCCGGCGTATTGACTCTTCTTTCATCCGTCTTCCTAGTGTCTGCTCCCATCTAGCCCCTCTTTCCTCTTCTCATAAATGATCCCATCCCGTTGGGTAATCACTTCGTAGCCCTGCACACGAAACCCACTGTGACTAAAGAGTCCCCCGCATGCACACCCGCCACGGATGTAGCCAATAAATTGAAGGGAACGCGGTGGCCTTGATATGTAACGAGGGGCAGAAGTCTTAATGAGTTTGATAACGGGAAGGCTTCTTGAAACCTCATTGTCTGATTGACTCAGGTCCGCCAGGGCCTCCGGACAAAGTAGCAGTGGAGGAGATCACAGACAGCACTGCCCAGCTTTCCTGGACTCCCGGAAGGGACAACGGCAGCCCCATCACCGGCTACATCATCCAGGCCCGCACGCCTTTTACCGTGGGCTGGCAGGCTGTTGACTCAGGTACCTCCCTATCCCCCCCCGTCCCCGTCTCTTTTGCAGTAGTATTCATCTGGGTTCCTCTGTGGGGTTTTATTTATTCATCGTTCAATTTGAGTCCAGTTGCGCGAAAACCTGATTTTCCAAACAATGCGTTTCCACTTCGCAGTGCCGGAGGTGGTCAACGGGAACACGCTGACAGCGACAGTGGTGGGTCTGAACGCCTGGGTGGAGTACGAGTTCAGGGTCGTGGCCCGCAACATCGTAGGCCTCGGAGAGCCCAGTCCGGCCTCAGCCAAGACCAGGACAGAGGATGCCAGTACGTGAAACTAAACACTTCAGTGCACAAAAACACAGATTTGCAGCGATTTTAAAGTAATTAAATATCAGGAAACTGGTACTCATTAATTAAATATTTCAACCACAGTACAGCTGTAAGTAATGTATGAACAGTTCAAATTTTCAGGTTTTGTGTTTCTGATTGTTACGTTTTCATGGAAGCAGAGCAAGAATGCTTTTACACCATCTTTGAGGCGGGAAAAACCCTGTCAAGTGTCCAATTGTCTGCTCAAAGTGTTCTAACAGCTGTGACGGAGCTTGCATGTAATGATTTACTTGTCTGGTGTCAATTAAGTTAAATACTGACCAATCCTTGCACTGCCAGTAGATTTCAGTAATAAATGAAGTTTAAGATGTTTCCAAAACCCCGGATTATATTCAGTGGCATGTGAAGAACATTATCGGTAAGACTGCATAATTGACACGTCAAGCTGTAATACATTCCACTTACTTGGTGTCACATTTGTCGGGGTAAATGGACAATGAACAGCACTTACATTGAGCTTTTCTACCACCATGTCATATCGTGAGAAACTCTGTGAGATTAATATTATGAATTTGTTAGAAAACAACTGAATTTCATTAGCAGTGTTCTTAGTTTTCTTTCATGAACGTAAATACATACTAATATATTCATACTTTGCGCTCGTCGGATTATATGATGGCAGTGTTTACCGGTGGCATCTGAGGTGTGATGAGGTTGATAAAAAAAAAATGCAAATTGGTTCCGTGACAAAAAAAACGTTTTTTTATCGAAAATCTGTGAGTGTTATCTCAGAGAAGAATCTTTTTTTTTCTCATATATTTGTGCCATCAACTTTTTCTCAAAATAATACACCCCCTTCCCACTAATCCTTTTATTTGGAAGCCCTTATGTGCCCTTGCAGGAAGGGCTCTCAATAATGTTCAGGTATTTCTCCCGGGAAATAGGAGCGGAATTCCGAGGAAGTACTGGGATCTCCTTTGCCAACATTCAACCTGAACACAACCATGCATGAGCATCAGATATAAGTGCTGCATAACTAGTTGCTGATACGACACGTTAAATGCGATGCTCCATTTACTATAGGGTTCTAAAAGGACGTGCACAAGTGCTCCTCCACCTACACTGTCAGCTTTGCCATCACACTGCGGCGCACAAACAGTTATGAGTGGGAACAGGAATGAAGTGGGTCGGTGCCGAGTGTCATTTCGCAAAGCGACAGATCTTGGCTTGGGTGTTTATGCACGGTGACATTTGGGAAATATCCGTAATTCGGTATTCTCTGAAATGTTTGTGTTTGCACAGTGAGGGATTTGCGGGCTGCAATATGGAAGACAGCATCTGCAGCGCCAGCCTTGTCATAAGGCTACAAGTCTAGTTTGGGCTTGTCGTTGAGTGTTCTAATTGCTCCCCTCTGGGCTTTACTTCTCAGTTCCTGATACAGCTCCCACTGATGTCGGAGGTGGAGGCGGTACAAAGTCTGAATTAGTGATAACATGGGAGGTAAGTCATCTTTCACATTTTACTGTTCTATGCATTGCCGAGTGACGCTTCTGCTTAATTGCGCAGAATTGAACGGAGCAATTTTATGGCCCACATTAGAGCGAGGCACCTCAGGCCCCAAGTGCCATCTCTCTCCCGTCCAAAAGCAAGGACGGAGCGCCCTCGCTCTCGAGGTTTCGCTCTTTGGCCACAATCGTGTAGCCACGCAGCAAACACCGAGGCAGAAGGTGGTGTTCGAGGGTGAAACGGTTCAAGAAAAGGGGTCTGCGTCTAACCGCAGAAGCCCTTGTGCAGCGCAGAGACGGGCCTGTCCGTTTCTTCGTCTGTATGCGTTTTAATATCACTATAGTTCTGTGTTTCGCTCCCAGCCTGTTCCCGAGGAACTGCAGAACGGCGAGGGCTTCGGCTACATCATCGCCTTCCGGCCCGTGGGCACGGTCACGTGGACGCGAGCGGTCATCTCCACTCCCGGCGTGGCGCCCTACGTCTTCCGCAACGACACCATCCCGCCCTTCTCGCCGTTCGACGTGAAAGTGGGGGCGTACAACAACCGTGGGGAGGGGCCCTTCAGCTCCATCGCCACCGTGGACTCGGCGGAGGAGGGTAAGCGCGGACTTCACAGCCCGGCAGCGGAGAGTGATGCTTAAATCAGCTCTAATCTCTCTCTCCTCACAACTGTGACCTTGAATAGCAATGATGAAATGAGCTCCCCCGCCCGCCTCTTCCTTTTACCCCTGTGCTGTTATTTCCCTCCCCACTCAAGCTGGGAATGTCAACTTGATATTAGTTATCGTGCTGGTAGATTACAGGAAATCCTAGCAGACACTTACCACACCGCGCTGTCAGGGAGGTATTCTCTTAATTGAATTTGCTGGGCAGATAGTCTTTCCTTATGTCAGTCACAGATCCCATTAAAAGAGAGTGGGGGAAATAGCTTTTCAGTGAAACTACAGGTCTATTCAGTGCCTTTCTTATTGCTACTAGTGTGTGTGTGTGTGTGTGTGTGTGTGTGTGTGTGTGTGTGTGTGTGTGTGTGTGTGTGTGTGTTTGTGTGTTTGTAATTGTGTTGGATGAGTCGGTGGGATCCTCACCAGCGCTCTATTTTCTGCAGTCCCCAGCCTGGCTCCTAAGAGGGTTTGGACTAGAAGTGTGTCTGCAGTGCAAATTGAGGTGGTCTGGGAAGCTCTCCCTGCCATCTCGGAAAGAGTGCTTGGATATGAGGTACGATATGAATCACTGCAAAATCATTCTTTTCCTCTTTTTTGTTCTCCCTCAAATTACATGATAATTGAGCTCTCCCGTGTGGCCTGTTTATCCAATCATCACCATCCTTTCATTGTTCTGAAAATTAGTTTTCTCACTTGAAATATGCTGCAATATCTTCTTGTTTTTGAGTGTTATGGTATCATGAAATTACCTCAAAACCGCTGGTGCACCAACAGCCAACCCACACGAGGAAAATAAAACCCCTCGTCCTTTCAAGGATGCAAAGAGGGCTTTGCAGTGTGTGTTTTTTTTCTTTTTCTTTCTCCCACCCTCCGGTGCTCCTTCAATATCTGTCACCTCTGGCCCTCAGCTCAGAGCTCTCCAGTTGCCATGGCGGTGGACCCATTGTCCTTTTAGAACAGAGCTCATTGCTCCAAACGACGTCCTGAAGTGGATTTTAGCTGCTGAATCTCAATGCGGAGCCCACAGCATGGATCCGGAGCCGTGTGACGGCACATACGCGGCGCTCAGGCTTTAATTAGACGTTGTTAGGATTGCTAATCCAGCTTCAGTTTAATGCAATCACTGCTATTACCGCCCAAAAGATTACATTACTGTAAACCGAATCCTGCCGCTTACAACTTTACATTGATAACAGATTTGAAATACAACAATTCTACGCGATGGAATGGCAGGTGTATGCCTGAGGGCGAACTTCACATTTAAATTTGATTATTTATCGACTTAACTCTTATGCCACTTAATACCAGACGCATGAATATTGAAAATTACCCAAAGCAAGCGACCAATTAGTCAATTTTGCTTTATCAAACATCGCTTCACCTGCACCCTTAATTGAAGACAAACAACCTGGAGGAAAGCATCTTCCACAGAGCACGTATGGCTGTGCAGGAGGTTGTTTGATACTGCAAAGCAATTTGAAATATTTAGTCACATTTATCCATAACCTCTTCACTTTTAATACACCCTGCTCCCCAAAAGTAAAAAGCTGAGGCTGGTTTCACGGAAAACCGGCAATTATCATAAATTCTCCTTCCTGGGTCAGTCATCATGTGACCAAATAACGCTCTGTTTGTTTGGCCCCGCTGACTGAGAGGATGTGCATCAGTAATTGAGATTCCAGTGAAAAACTCCCTCACTGTAATCCACACAGCATTTCCGATTTCACAACGAAATATACATTTCAATAATGCGGTGAAATGCACCACTAGAATCTGTCCGTTTGTGCCCAAGATTGTGACTTTTATTCATTCCATTTTTTTTAGGTTGTCTACTGGGAAGACGACACCAAGCCCGACACTGTTGGCAAAGTGCGCATATCTGGGAACTACACGCTGGTGAACATCACTGGGCTGAGAGCCAACACAGTCTACTACCTCTGTGTGGCCGCATTCAATACGGCTGGCCCCGGGCCGCAGTCGGCGCCCATCAACGCCACCACAAAGAAACCACGTGAGTGTGGTGGGGGGGCGGTGGCATGAAACGTCCATGAACCGTGCGAGGCCCCTCTCGGGTGACATCGCACTATCCTCAACGTGACAGCCGTAGCGTTTCTTCAGCTTTGTCGGTTGCGCTCGTAAAATTGAATGTGACAAGGGAGCTTTCCATTTACCTTGGGATGAAAAAAGATGTAATCAGTGGTGCTGCAGTGGCAATTTAGCTATTCAAAATGTCTCCAGAAACTGCTGCACAAACATGTGGGGATTCAAGCCCTCAGATCTTCTGCCACACGAGTGAAAGAAATTAACCGTGGCATGCTTGTGTTTTGTGACAACAGGATAGTAAAGCAAATAGGATGGAAAATAGTGAGCCCAAAAAAATCCATGCAAATAGTCCAAACACAAGCAAATGAAGACATCTTCACCAAGTTGAATAAAACATGTGCAGCATTGAGAAAGAAGTAAGCAAATGAGAAATACAGAAACACATAATGAAACACGCTGCGTTTTTTTTCTTTCTTTCTTCTGTTTTCTTACTAGTTTTTGAATGCCATGTCATCAGTTTGCTTTGCTTTTGTGTATTTGCATCTACATTGCAGTGTGTTGGGCTCTCAAGGCCTCCGTAGAATTCACTCTGGCTTAATTAGTGGAGGTGCTCTGCTGCAGCCTCAATTTATAATTGAGGGTTTTTTAATATCTAAATTTTTCCAAGTGGAGCCCACTGTGCTTCATGTAGCAGGAATAAGTAAATGATCCTATGCATGCATTGATTGAGAAGAACCCCCCCCTACGGGAAATAGTTATGCAGCATATCCTGTAGTATAACCATATCCCTTTCCAGCTCCAGATCGTGCTCCGCTCAACATACAATGGACCATGATTGGCTCCACACTCACGATGCACTGGGATGCGGTAGTAGCTATGGAGACGGAATCGAGGGTCACTGGATATTTGGTAGGTCGCGATTCACTGCAAAGCTCCGATTTGTCTTCAGAATTCAGGGTTAGCCTGAACTAATTCTCCGCGTCGCCCTCCTGACCCTCAGGTGCTGCTGAAAAGAAACCGCTACAACGACGTCAACGCCATCTCGACAATCAAAACCACCGTGGAGCTCAGCCTCTCTGCCAATGACAACTATCTCATTCAGATCAAGGCCGTGAGTGAGGGAGGCGAAGGTGTGGGCAGCGAACCCATCCACATCCATAAATTAAGTGAGTTACCTTCACGTCGTTCTCCTTCTGACCACTGATCAAACGGAGGGTTCAATGATTCGGATGGGACATTTAATTTGGCTTCATCGCTTCCCCTTCCATCCGTGTGTAATAGACTTATTTAGAGTGCAAGAAAAGCGACCTTTTTAGAAATGCGTGTGCGGTGTCATCCATCTCTGCCATTGGGTTATTATTCCTTGTTGACTGGCTGCACAGCGCCGCAGCATATAAAGCAGTTCCCATCCCACTGCTTTGCAAAATATGTGAGGCGGCCCAGTTTGCCGCTCTCCCCTTTGATATGATACGAACTTTATCTTCCCAGGAAACTTAAACAGCCTCTCCTGTCGGAAGCCAGTAATAATGTAGATATGGGAGAGAATAAAAAAATAAAAAAATCACAGTTGGCTTTTGATTTATGATGACTTGTCAGAAATGTAGGGGGATAGCGCTGCAGAGCGCAGTTTTTTTTGTTCTTTCGATCTGAGGGGTATTTCTGGTTCTTCACTGGCTGCTCTGCTGCTTTTTGGTTTGCAGGCATGGGAGCGCGGGGCTCGGGAGCGATCCGCCTCAGCCCATTGTACCTCTCTGCGGTCCTCATCGGTGCCCTGCTCTGCTCCGCCTGGTGATGTCTAATCGGAGCCTACAGAGCGCCCTCCCTCCCCCTTCAGTCAGCCCGTCCACTGGACTGGCACGAGGCCCGGGCTTTCAGTGGCCAGGACTGGGAGAGACTGGAAAGGACCGGACTCCGCCGAACTCTTTAAAGGGACCACGCCACTTTTTTTTTTCAAAGGAACATCTGATTTTATTTTTCGCGTGCATGATACCTTTTAGTATTTCTTTCAGCGTCATAAGTGCCACCATGCTCTAGGTTAACATTTTTTTTTATTTTAGAAGTTATGCTGTCTCCTTGACTTAATCTTCTTAGTATCTTTTGGAGATACTAATGCCTTAAAAAAAACATTTTACACATACAGTCCATACCAAAGTAGGTGATAGGCTGCTTGCTTTATGGTTCCTCACAATAATTTATCTTCTCCAGATTACCTACATTCATTGACTTTATCCATATTTTATCATCTCAAAAATGAAATATAAACTAAACCAGTTCCATTGACAGAACATCAACTAAAGTCCTTATCACATTTTTCGCAGCTTTTGCCAAAAGAAACACCAATTGTAGGCTTAAAAAAAGACTTTGACAGATATACAAAAGATGCATAGCAAATTGATCAACTGTGCCTCATCCCACTTTTCTGTGCAAACTGAAATAACATTAGGTCTGTTGGAAAGCCAAAGTCTCCTGAGTTTAAGGCCCTCTCTACAATAATCTGATAGATCTTGGCATTCTGCCATCTCTTGCTCCTCTAAATAATAAATGCCTATCACGCTTCGTGTTCTCAGTCTGGCTTAAAAAGCCGGGGATTGCAGAAGATAGAGACGTGTGGTGTCAGATCCCGTGTGTGCTGTTCCTCCTCCACATTTAGACAACCCCTGTTCTAGATGCGTATACCATATCACAGGAACATGTAACATATAAACACCCCAGATGACCAGCTGGCCCAGTGCACAATACACTTGCAGCGTAACAGTGCCTTCACTAGAGCTCACTTATTTCTCTCTTTCTTTCTTTTCAAATAGCTTAGGGGGGGGAAGAATCATGTTGCGGAAGAAGGCATTGTTTGCTTTTCTCTCTCCGAAGAAGTTTGTCAGGAAGAACAGGAAACTCAGAATGTAGATGGAGCCCGTTATTGGAGAGGGTATGTTGATTAAATTTTCATTTGAACAAGCACCGGGTTTACCTTCGACTAAAAGGGTTGGAAGCTTTAGAAAAGCCGCAATGGATTGAGATATACGGCGGAAATTTTGGTCCCAGTATTTATGACCTGTGGTTTAATAAATGTATGACTCCATCCGAAGCATAATTTATGGGCTATTAAGGCATCAGAATAATTGAAGCCGATACTGCGGTGAGAGTGCCCTGACTGGAATTGGAGCGAAAGGCACGGCTGTCATTCTACCCCCACCCCATCACCGCCCATTGGACACACACCAGACTGAACAGTAACAAAAGAGCATTGCTACTCTGCTGAGGGGGAGCTACTTTTCACGCTCTTTGTATCATGTGGATGAGTCTGTCAAAAGCCAACCCGAGAAAGGTGCGATTACTGGGGTCCTGGCGGTGTTCGTTCGTGGACGTGAAAGGATACAGTCAACTGAACTGCTACACATTACTGTGCCTTTGCCGAACATGGGGCTGTGTACGGTCATTAGCTCGGAGGCTGTCGTCGTCTGTATTTTGCACTCTCTATTATCCCACCACCCCTGCTTCCCCAAAGTCATATGAAAGCACAAGGAATTGATGCAAGGTGACTGGATGTCCTCACTTAGTCGTCTGAACAGGTGTGCAGTCCCCAGAGGCCTCATAAAACGTCCAAGCGGCCGACATAATCAGGCTGTCCTATCTGCTCCTTCGCCAGTTTCATAAAGCTCTGTGCTCTTTGATTAGGTCGCTGCAGACCAGTCAATGAGATATTGATTTTCTTGCCCCATTATTACAGCTGTCACAATTCAGCTGCTTGATTGACTTATGGCCGCCATCTCATTGCACTCGTTCTGTTTTGCTACAGCACAGTCAATGATGTTTGAGAACTACTATGCTCCCGGGCGGACAACTTCCACGCCATTCTTTTTCTGTTGTGTTTCGGTTTTTACTAGAAATCTCACTGTATTTGCGCAATTTGTTTCACAGATTTGTACAAGTATTTTGTAGTGCAGTGGTAGATTGTGATTTTGCATTGGAGCCGTGATCTGAAAGTGATTGGCTGGTTGATTTGTTTGAGTTCCACATCGAAGTAATACTGTATCTTTCTTCTCAACAGCGTAAAAGCTCAGTCACACCAGCATTTTCAGTTAAAGGCGCAATCCGTTCATGTCAACGGGGCGAAGTAAATCTGTGTCCATTTCTTTGTGCCGTAACCATTAGCAAAGCGTCTTGACAAACCGGATAGTCCAAAATGGAGGAAGCTAATGTAGCTTACCAGTTTTAAGACAAGTTATGAGAAAGGTTTTGATGGTACAAATATGTGGAATAAACTGTGAAAACGTTATGTCCTGTTATATACCAAGCTAATGAGCAACACTGAACAAGTTGGCTAGCTTGGGGAATTTGTCTTTTTAATGGACAAAAAGACTGACTAGCACTTGCATGTCCCTGCTGTCTATCGTTTAGCCGTTAGCTCGCTAGCTACACTAGTTCACAAACAAGCCCGGCGAGAATTCATGACGTCACCGAGCCTCTAGTAAAAGGACATGCGGTTGAAAATCGCTGTGCCAATTTCTGGTGTGACCGAGCCTCAAAGCAGCTTGTGTGTGCAAATACTTGATCCAAGTGGTGTTAATATTTCCGTTATTATTCAAATAAGGTAACCTAATCGCAAGGTGGCAGACTCATAGGTTATTAATTAATGTGTGGCAGTTTCTCAAAGCTTTCTTAATTTTTACATAGTTGTAATTCAGCCTAATGTTTCTTACCTCTGCTCATAATCACATAAGAAAACAAAGCTATTGTTTCTGGCCTTGTGCTTTAATAAATACAACAAAGTACAATCTAATGGAAGTGAAGGCAGTGATCAGAGACATCAGCTAAAATGGTTGAAGTGTACTGATCACAGAACAGCAACATATCTATTTATATCCACAAGGTCTATTATATTAGGTTGGTTACCGTGGTTGATGTTGCTAGAATGGAGTGTACCTGGTGTGGTGTAAATAGCTTGCATATATTTTTTAAACATGGCCATCAACGATAAACCTTACTGCTTTTTATATAGTGTGTTCTCCGACCTTAATACTGGTGTATTAATCAATGATCTCTGTGAGATACTGACATGTAGAGGGGCATTTTCATATTGAAAAGTAACCGTTTTGTCTTGTATACTAAAATTGTGCATGTTAATCATTGTTTGTGACTTTGTGTTTGATTTTTTTCTAAAACTATAACTTAATAAAAATGTTTATTCCAGCCAGTCGACTGTTCGCTTGTGTCTGCCTAACTCATGGACCCACCAACTGCTTTCGTCCGGATCTAAATCCCAGGGGACCTTGCAAGCCACAAGATCAGTTGATTTATGGTTACCTTATCAACTGCAGATGTGGTCGAAAATTTGCACCTAACAGTTTAATATCAGTTAATGTAGGACCACATTATTAGCTGATCCTAACGCTTGCTTTTTACTTGAGCCCTGTGTCAAAATCAAGTTTTTTTTCTTTTCACATAGGCTATAGCATATTCCTGAATTAACTTGTGATGAGTAAAGTTACCACAAACCCAATATGGGGCCAAGTATTATTCCAGTGAGGAGGTAAAAGATCTCATTCCTGCTCATCATTTGCTGCTTCGGCAGATGCCTTTTTATGTACTATTTTGACGGAGAAGGTTCGCACGTGGTCAATGCAACATAATAACATTGTCGCGGTTCGGTTTAGGCAACAAAACTATTTGGTTAGGGTTAGAAAAAGCATTGTGTTCATGGTTAAAATAGCTACATTTGTTACGTAACTTAAGCTACCGAATAACATCATGTGACGTTGGTACATAACGCTGACAGTTAAGTAACACGGGACATGAACGCTGGTCCCCTGGGTGAATGTCCCGTGTTCGTTGGACCCTTCCACATTGACACCCTGGGAAAGAGACAAGGCTGGAAGGCTGGTTAGTTTCTGTATCTCTGGTCAAATGATGAAGCTGCAGCTTGCTGTTTGCACTGTACTTGCAGGCAACAAGGCACATATTGTTTTGAAACATAAATTTGTAAAACAATATATATATATATATATATATATATATATATATATATATATATATATATATATATATATATATATATATATAGATAATATACACAAAAAGACCATTCCATTGCGAATGGATTGATGGTAATTAGAAATTATCGTCAAGACCGAATGTGAAGTCAAGTAAAATTGAAGTAAATTCCCTAAGATTGAGCCAGAGAAGCTGGAGACCAGAGGAGTTTCTAAGGGTATTGAGGCTGAGACCAACTGGAGACTAAATTTGCTTACAAATCTCATTAAATGTCACAAGGATTAAGGGTTTTCTTGATGATAACCAGGGAAGTAAGTCTGTATTCAAAATGTTTTACTTCACACTATTGGCGAAAGTGACGGTCAGTAGCGTGAAGTAGTTTAGTCTTAAAACTAGCTCTTAAAGCTCTGAGGAAAAACTAACTTATACCACTTACTATGAAAAAATAAAATGTATCGAACAGTGTTTAGTTTGTTTTTGTTCATGACCAATGTTTGTTTTCTTTCTAAGATACTGCATTGTGTAGCTTCCCACCCCTTTCGTAATGTATTCTAACAGCTCATGGTGCAATAAGACAATGAGGGGAGTCAATTTAAATCATCGCTTCCCAAAATGGGCTCAAACTGCCTTCGAGTTACAGCGACAGTGGTGTGATATCCCTACGGATAGAAATGATGTATTCAAGGTCATTTATATACATTTTGTGTATATACCCTCCGAGGCTAGGCTTGGGGATATTCAAATCATACAAATTAATATATTATTTTAATTGGACGTTTTCTTTTATTCACGTAAATTCTTGAGCACATTTCGATTTAAAAAAACATTTCAATTTTCAATATAATTAATCATTTTGGCAATACCTCGGCAACCCACCAGTGGGCCACGGTATAGGAGCTTAAGCACAATAACATACAGATGTTTCTACAGGTCAAAACCAGTGTTTGGGGTTCTGGGTAGAAAAAACATCTAAGATCAAAAATTTGACCCATTTTTTATGCACCACATATTTTAAAGTAGCAATTAGTGCATGAGAAGACCTATAGAACTAGAGCCCCTGCTGTTGAATAATTCACAGCAGTTAATTGCCAGGACTTTCGAGATATCAAGAGAAATCCAATGGGCAAATGAGATGTATTACCTTTAACATCAATGATGACATCATAGCAACGCCTGATTGAAGTAAAGGTGCCACCTCCCATAATCCGAAGCAGGAACAGCAGAAAGCCACTTCTTGTGGGATTCACACATCAGTGGCAAGCAGGCCCTTTTAGTCAGTGAGATCTAAACAGGCTTACTTTATGCCACAGCAGTCTGTAGAGCAAAGGAGTGTTTCAGAACATAATCACCCGATTCATCAAAGGACAGCTTTGCACTGCCTTCTCCTCTGTGCATTTTACCCATCATTAGCCCCACACAGGCACGGTATCTGTGAAGAATGGATGTTTCTTTATTTCTGACCAGAGGTCGTCTCTAAGTAATACACAAGCCGCGTGATTCGAACTTGCGTTTGTATGTGAGAAAAGGTCGCTTATTTGCTTTCAGCCCTTGTTGGCCTCCTTGTTCGTTTTTTTAATATATATTTTTGCAGTAGCTTTCAATGAGATGAGTTTTATAATGCATGCAAAATGATTTCCACTGAATGTCCTGTTGTAATGAGAAATATATGAAATCCTTTCTTTAGAGCACCACTGTCCATGCCCCTGTGGTCTGTTCTTGTTTTGAAAAGTGATATTTCCTTCAGTGCGTGGGGAAATTGTTTTTAAGATATGGTGGCGAGCCCAACAGGAGGGCTGTTTCATTAGTTCCACCAAACACTCACGTAAAAAGGATTTCAAGATGAAAGTTCACTTAATGTTTTTGTCAGAAAATGTAAAGGCAGTAATTGTTCTGAAGTAGCATGATCTGTGTATTGTAAGATGTTTGCAGAGTACATTTATTACGGTTGAGATGTTTATGAATGACTGAAGGTCACTTTGTGTTATCTTCTTTATTCCTAATATATATATCTATATTTAATAATTGAGTCATTATAATTGAAAAAGTCTTTTGATCACAGAGAACATTTTAAGTGGCACGCAAAGTAATTGCAACATTCAGTATAAATAGGCACTTAAATGACAAAAATGCTTTTCTCTTGTATGGTATCTTAACAGTTTAGTTTCCACGGAAATATTTAATCAAAAGAGAGCGACCTTCCACCGATAACTTTGCTGGTTCATATAAACATATTAGCAAGATTGATGAAAATGGAAAAATATCAACGCAATCATGCCTTGACTTGAGCTGTCACCCTCCTTTAAAAGCTAGGGCAAAGCTCTTTCCAAAGTCGCAAAGTTACATTAATTAAAAAAAATGATAAAGTACATACAGTATATTTACCTTCTTGCGAGTTAGTTGATGACCGATAGTGAAATGAAAGACTAAAGCCAGGATGAGGTTAGCTTAGCATAAGCACTGGAAGCATAAGCAGAAACACAGAAAAGCTTTTTGGACACCTTAGTTTTTTTTGTATGGAATAACTTAAGAAGATATAATTCGTTAAAGCTCAGTAGCTTTGCAGTTTCTCATCTAAAGATTTTGTTATTAAAGCCCTAAATAAATGCAGTTAATTTACCATTTGCAGTCCATTTGCTTTGGACGGAGCCAGACCGCTTCCAGGCGTTATGCTAGGCTAAGCTAACCATCTGCTGGCGCCAGCCTCATGGCCTATCTAATGGACAGACACGGAAGTGGAATCAATCTCATCTCCTCATTTCCAACAAGAAACCAAATAAGGATATTAAATCTCTCACAATCCCAAACTATTCCATTCATTCTGTCACAGCTGTGGCTGTTGTGTCTCCCCTCCCCTGTGTTACGGCTCATCCCCCTCACCTGTCCGGTGTGCACGGCTGTCTTCCATCTACTCATCAACTGCACAATTCTCCATTGACTCATCGCCACATAATTTGCTCAGCTACGGTGTTATTTTTAAGTTTATTTCTAGCACTTTTTCACTGACTCACTTCTACCCTGCTTTTTTGGGCCACAAGTTCACTGCCTGTCTGCTTCCCCCATGCAACCTCACCATCGTCCAGCCTGGACTGCCATTCAGCCCTTTGCCTCATCCTGCCATCTTCTCCTCTCCACCAAACAGCCATTCCCTGTTGACCTGTAATAAATCTACTTAACCTTCACTAACCTCTAGTCTTTGTTTGGGCCTATCTTTACCACACCACAAAAACAAAAACATACCTCACTGAGGGTTATTTCAAATGAAATATACAGTAGAGTAGCAAGTCTCGTATCTGTCACTGTTATGGAATTTAAATCAATAAATTGGCAAACATCGTAATATAAAAAAAATAAATAAAGTGCAAGCAAGTTCAGTAAGCTCAGCATAATGGTCATTGTAGTGGAAGGCTGACACAATCCTTACCGCAACTCTCTACAGGAATTATACCTGCAGCTACATTTAGGATACCATCAAATGTGAACAATGATTAAAATCAGTGTGTCTGTCTGTGATATTTTCACACACGGGACTCTGCATGTTTTTGAACCTCGTACTTTGGATCGGGTCATTCTCACCAAATGTTGTATCATTAAGGATGAGAACTCTGACTACTTCACTAATTAAATACGGAAATGTCAACTTAATCGCACATTATTGGTGTCAACCTTTCCAACAAATAATGATAATATATAATACATATTTTATTTATATATAGTGTATTCTTTATGTTTTGCAACTTGAAGGTGTCAAATAATCTTTGTCTTCTTAGTCAAAAGGGCATTAAAATGTAAAACTCTGAGGAGTAAATGATATGTATACCTTCAGGCAACATCCACTAGACTGGCGGTACAGATGAAGGGCCCTGCCACAGTGAGTTGGCTATTCATAGATTTCTTTTCAACAGCAGCACTGCTCCTTAGCTTTGTCCCCTGGGCTTTATATATGCTCCATCAGTGTTGGCTAATTAGGAGGGCGCCGTTTTTTTTCTTTTTTCTCTCTCCTTACAGACGACAAGGGAAAGGGGACACAAGAGGGAGGTTTAGAAATGAATCACTGAGGTTTATTAATGAGGGGGTATCTGCCCTGTGTGGCCAGAGAACAATATGAAAAAGAGCGGCCTGACGCGAGCTCCATCCATCACTGTGGAGACTGCGTGGAGACACCAGCGGAGCAAAGCTTTTAGAGGAGATTTTTAATGTTGGCACATGTGAAGAAAGAGGAAAGTATCTCAAATAACAAATGATAGATTTGGACAGGATATGGACCTCAAGTAATAATATGTGCTATCGTTGAAAGGCTGTATATGTTGCATTTTAATAGACGAATGGATGAATTTCTCTTCAAAGAGCTCCTGAATATCAATCTGGGAGGCTCCTGGTGCTATTTGCTCCCCCACTGAGCAGTCAATCTTCAGAATCTTTCCCAAATAATTACTCCTGTAACGGGCAGACTTTATCAGCAGGGTCAACTGCTAAAAAAAAAAGAGTGAGTGATCAGTGCTCAGTGTGTGAGCTTATATTCAGCACAACAGAAGATGGTAAAAATAAAACTACCATATGGGATTTCTGCAATATCCCTCATGTATGCTCGACGTTTAAATAACAAATGTTTCAATATTATAAAAAGTCTACAGCCATGCTAGCAGCTCTGCTAGCCTGTAAGTATGGCTCATCTGCAGAGGTGTCCAGTAACGAAGTACAAATACTTTGTTACCTTACTTAAGTATAAATGTTGGGTATCTATACTTTACTGGAGTATTCATATTTCAGACGACTTTTTACTTTTACTCCTTACATTTTCACGCAAATATCTGTACTTTCTACTCCCTACATTAAAAAAAAAGCCTCGTTACTATTTCATTTTGGTTTGTTTTCACTCCGGCTTGTCATCGTTCAAAAACACACACACAAAAAACCTCTCCGCCCCGTTGCCCACAGATACGTGCGCGCACACACACGTGAGCGCTGAGCACACAGCAGCGGACAGAGAGCGTCGAAAAATATGTCGCGTGAAAAGTAGACCGCTATATCTGCGTTTTAAACGCTCCCAGGGTGAAGATGCAACAGCAGCTCTCCTGTGAGGAGCAGCGGAGTTCTCCTCGCACCGGAGCAGCTCTTGAACCCGGAGCAGCTCTCCTGCTCCAGGTGAAACGAGCCACGGTGCTCGTGTCTTCTACCAACAATGAGCTGCTGGCTTCACATATAACAAAAGTACAAAGTACACGGATATAAAACTAAGTCATTAATAAATACATGGACAAATGCCTGTACTTTCGGGTAAATGGTTACGGTACGCCGTTAACAGGTTACGCTTGCGCGATTTGACGCGACGCCGTGAGCTCCGTGAGCTCGTCTTTTCTTGCTGTTGCGTTTCTCAAAATAAAAAAACAGATCTAAGCTCAATATTGAGCATGAATTGAGAGAGGCCGTATCAAATCTACAACCCCGTTTAGAACATATGTGTCAAGGAAAGCAGCTCACTGCAGCCACTAATACTGATACAACCTGATGGCTCACATATCTGCACTCATTCTGTTTAGTTTGGCAAAAAAAATTAAAAGCTTATTGTTTTCCACAATGAGCTATTTAGTAGTAACTAAATATGAGTAATTTTTAGCACAGAACTTACACAAAACATTGTCTGATGGGGCAATCTGATTTACTTGAAGGTGATTGCAATTGTCTTTATTCTGTTTTTATAAAAGCACAGATGAGTCACACAATTATGTTATTTACAGAAAAAGTTTGAGAACCACAGCTTTAAGTGTTTGTGTCGGAGTCGCCGCCACCTATTTTGCACTATTACAATACTTATAGGCAACTAGTTATCATGTCTTCCGCTCCATGAAACGCATGTTAATGCTCAGTAGTACACATATGGTACTTTAATGTATTTGCATTGTAATAAAATGTGATCATTTTAAATGGGCATATATGCAGCTGAAACGGGTAGCTTAGTGCATCCCACATTTTTCAACATAACATTTTAAAACATTATAGTCATTATGGCCTTTATAAAAATGATTGTTTTGGGGGGAGGTGGGGTAGTGCACTATAGGCCCCTGAGACGCGGCTTAAGAGTTTGTCCTTAATGAAAAAAAAAACATTCCCCTTACATTACTTTTATACTTTTAAGTAGTTTTTAAACCAGTACTTTTACACTTTTACTTAAGTAAAAAGCTTGAGTTGATACTTCATCTTTTACAGAAGTATTTTTAAACCCTAGTCTATACTTCTACTTGAGTAATGAATGTGAATACTTTTGACACCTCTGCTCATCTGTGCTTTGTGCTTAATGCTAATATCAGCATGCTTATCAGGACTTTGTGGACTGAGTCGGGCATGTCGCCTGCAGCGGGCCTTTATTGGCCTTGGCTACTGTCCAATCCGAACAAGCATGCAGGTACATCCCAAATAGGTACTACAGTAGTGGTCACAATGAAAATATTGACATGCTGATAGTCAGTATGTTCATCTTGTTGACCAAATTAGTTTAGCCTGTTATCTTGCGTTTGCTAATTAGCACTACACAATAACTGCTAATCTGATGCTCTTGGCATCAGATGATGATCAGGCGAGTCAATATCTCCACAGAAAGTCAGAAGAACCATTGAATACTTGTGAAGTCCGAACCAAAGGGGTGAACCTAGCAGAAAGAGAGCAAGGAGATTTGTCATGTGTGGCGGCCATCTTTGTTTTGTGCGATGGACATTTGTATAACTTTAGTGCCATGGACTGATGTAGTCTTGGAATAAATAGAGTAAAAGCTGACAACTTTGGGAGTGTACTTGTATTTTAGAATACAAACAAGATGGGGTCAGACTGGGACGAGGTCTTCCTTTCCACTCCAGTGAGCTCACCTCACATGGGAGCTTTGACTCACTGGGAGCTCCAGCCAAAACCACCGAACCCAGCACTCAGATCACGCTGAGCTTTGGAGGATGAATTCAAGGCTCCTTCCAGGAGGCATCTGGTCAGGCGTGGAGGGCCAGGAGATGGTGGCTCTGCGCCGGCGGTTTCTGCGGGTGACTTCATAACCGCTGGCAAGTCCTGCAGAGGCACAACGGGGCCACCTCGGCAAAGTGGGACACTGCTTTCTGTCCTAAAACCCAGTGCCTTCAGACGACTGTTGGAAGTCGTATGGTATTGATGTGGGAAGGAGTTGACCGTAAAAGTGTAACAAATCTTTTAACATTTCCTTTTGCTCAGAGATCAAGATTGATTAAAGTGCACCAGAAAAAGACTGATACTCAATACTAGTCTTTGTCTTCTTTTTTGATCTGTGAGGGTCAGGCTGGTTTCTAAGTAGAAGGTTTATACTTAAAATCCCAGGACCAGCGGGGGGGAAATCTAAGCAGGGGAAGTGAATGAGCAATGTTTTTTTCCCTCCCTCAACGAATACCATCGAACTGCCCTTGTTATAGACACTTAACCCCCATTTGCCCTTGCGGTGCTGCTCTGTGGCCAACAGCAGAGGACTGTGCTGGGCAGCTCCTTGCAGTAAATGTAACTGAGTGAGTGGGAAGCGTGGCATCTACCATCTCTGCACAGATCAGGGATAACAAATTAGAAAAACAAGGTTAGCGTCTGCCTCTGAATGCTAACAGCGTTTTATTTACAAAGGGTGGCCTAGATCAGATAAATTGGGTTTTTCAAGCTCAGAATGTGACTACACAAGGACTTGGATGGTAAAAGGGATTAAAAAGAAGTCTCTGCAATATTCTTCTGTACATTTCTAAAAGGAACAGACATTTTAAGAAAATTCCGTAACTCTGGATCTTCAGATTGAAAAGTTATTCTTGATACCACTCAGTTCCTGTTCTGAAGCCGTCTGTTGAATCTAATTCTAGATGCTTTAAATAAGGTCTGTGGTTAACACAAAAAAATAGATTTTAAAGTTTTCTTCTACAAAATAAAATATGTAAATAAACCACTTGTGAATTGTTAAGCTTTTGCGTGGTTGCTAACAAGTTGCCATATCAGCGGACACAACGTCGTCACTCTTTTAAGACCTTCGACTAAAAGTAACTGCACCGGAAATGTTTCAATGTACATAGTACAGCATGTCTCTCTGTGTGTGTGTGTGTGTGTGTGTGTGTGTGTGTGTGTGTGTGTGTGTGTGTGTGTGTGTGTCTGTGTGTGTGTGTGCTGTGAGAATGGAAGGTCAGTAGAGGAGGGCATCATCTGTAAACTGTGATTGATGTTCACAGCAGACGGTGTGGGTAATTATTTTAAAGCTGTTGGCCTAATTTGTGTTTTTTGCTCAATTAACTAAACGACAAAAAATATTGTCTGTGATTGCCCTCCAAAATTGACCCATTTGATTCGACATTCCTATTGTCACGGTATGAAATGTCATTCAATGTACAATCCCCCCCTCCCCCAACATAATTCCTGCAATTAGTTGATTACTCATCTCAAATGGTATTTGGTCAACACTTGAAGAAGCCGTTGTGTGTGTGTATAGAAGCGATTGTCCTAAAACACATCAGAGTAATGCTCAGTATAACAACAGATGAGAGACAGAGTGGCCAATCATGTCCAAACCTCCCCCACTAAAACCACCTCACACCACTCGTAACGGCCACAAGAGATCTTTGTTTTTGAAATGTAAATACCATTCGCTCCGTCCTTGTTCTAAGCCGCTCTCTTGTTGTCTAAAATGACCTACTTCATCCGCTCTTGATATCGCTTGTCTCTCCCCAATCAGTTTGAATGGTGTCCTTGTCCTTTTCTCCCTTTTGTGTGACAGGTTTTCGTCATCGAGAGGACGCTGTGCGGCTACAGGACTTTGCCGATTCTTCACTTATGTTTGCATTTTACCTGATATTACCATCTTGTTTGTCTTTACTCTATTGCTACTCCAGTATTTCAAATCTGTGTTCTCCAGTTCTCTCTTTTTTTGCCGTTATTGAATTGAAAGTGTTTCTTTTGAGGCTAATTTGTGATATTTTGGATACATTGTTAAGACGTGACTGTTTTGGAGAGAACAGGCTCAGCGTTGATATTACCAATGATAATTAAATACAAAAATAGATCCAGGTTTGTTATATACAGGAATTAACCTTTAACACTATTTGATGTCAAGCACAAAAATAAGTGCAAATGTTTTCTGGGGTAATGAGTAATGTTGATTCCGATCTATCCGGAGGTGTATGGATCTACCCGAGAAATTGAATGTTGCAATGCATAATTAATTAATCAATTCCGTCAACCGTAGTTGCTGTAGGTGTTAATCCTCTTGAGTCTATATTCGTAATCACGACAACCGATGAATAGAAGCTGCCATTTACAATTTTTCAAATAATCTAATTCAACATAAATGGCTGTAACTCACTGAGGAAAAGGTGCATTTGCACCAAACTTACATGCAGCTCAAAAACACCTCAAATACTATTTTTTTACATTGAAAAATCACCCACAAATGGAGGAGTTATTTCACTGGGCATTTTCTTTTCTTTTGTTTCTGTCAAATATGGTATGCTCACAAAAAGGTATTTCATATCACTGCAGCAGAAAGGAGAGTGTACGTTCACCTGCATCATATGATGTATGACACATCATAAAGAATTGTCTAACAATGTGTCCAGATTCTAGCAGAGAATCGGGCTGCTGAGTTGTGTGTCGGCTCAGTTTAATAGGGAATGTTGTTTTCCATTGGAGACCTAATCACCATCTAAATGTAATGTCAAAGGGTAACACGAGATGTGCCTTTTTGAAAAGAGCCAAGGTTGGGTAAAAAAGCAGCTGATATTTTATAACATAATGTACTGCGGTCTTTACTTCTCAACCTGTCTAATTGCATTTTCCTAAACCTTTGTTTTTTAATAATATCTCCATTGCCAGTTTTATTGCGGAGCAGTGCAAAAAAATATACCAGCACATTCACCAGCGTGATCAAGATAGTGATAGATGATCTTCTATACGCTTTTTTTCATTTTTTTTATAAACTGAAAGACATTTCTGCTAAAACAACTTCAGATGATTATGTCAAAGCTGAAACAATAAACCTGAATGATTAATCTCCCCCTGGATCCAAGCATTAAGGTGCTGGAACTAATTAGATAGACTTGATCTACACCAGACACTTCATGCTTTTTCTTTTCAGCGTACTCAGTGATAACTACGATGGCTTTGAGGGTCAGATCACATCAACATGTCAGAAAACACAACAGCAAAAGAGGAAACGCAAAACCATTAAGGTAAAACTCAAACAAGCAAAAGGTAGGCGAGTATTAGACAATGACTTCCCCGCCACTGATGGATGTCAGTCTGCAATGGAACGGAAGAACTTCTTTTGGATTTACGGCACACTGGATGCCTCGCGGCACATTGCTGCCGCTCAACAATCATAACTTCATTCATTATTTAAGCTAAAAGTTTACTTCAGTTTCATCTGTCAAGTGTATGTATTGTTCGTCATCCGCTGCCTCCTTCCTTTCTGTCAGAGACTGCTTCGCCCGGACGGCACACGGAAAGAGACCCTGGCCCAACGCTGCCCACCGGCACTCAGGATCCAGACAGGTCCGAGCAAAACATAGGACATCTGATGTCGACAAACATATGCACTGTTCTTTTGCGTTGATATTTATTAATACCACTAAATAATGCACTAAAGCGGTCAGGTTGGGAACCCATTGGTTTATGCCTGTTTCTCTGTGTTGCATTTATTTTTTGCATTGAAATATGCCCAATGCATTTGACTCTAGCTGCAATTACGGAAAAGTCGATTTTATGGAATACCTGGGAAAGTCTGCTCTCAAATTTGTCAATGTCAAATTTTCAGGAAAGATAATAATATAGTTACAGCTATGGTAGTGATGTTGTAACACTTGTTGTTGACACATGACGTTAAGTTGGAATAAAAAAGACCTTTTTTTCTCACCTCAACCCAAGTAGTTCTGTTGCGTTTCTGCATGCACGATACAAGGCGGATCTGAGATGTGATGATGTGCAGAACTGTACGATACAAAAATGTTTCTTCTGCTGTTGATTTTCGGGGAGGTGCACATCAGCCATGTCATGGATCACAGCAGCTACATGTCGGATCTAATGCTACTCCGTAACCCCCGAGTAGGCTTTAATGACACGTATACAGAACGTATACACTAATTCCGAAACGTTATCTCCACGTGCACATTTCATATTGCTTGATCTACTTGCAAAACAGGATAAAAAAGGGTGTGTTAACACAACACTTGTTTGTGCATGTAGTTATATGCAGCGCACACAGTATAGCCCTGTGACTTCCATGCATCATAGCAAGCCATTTACACAGTCTGGTAGAAGTGTGACAGCTTTAGGAGACGTGCACGGAGAATTTAAACAGACATTTAATTGAGCAGCTAGCATAAAACCAGGGCCTGGCAGATGACATATGTTAATATGTCAGTTCTTTTTCTGCTCTGTAATTTGTTCTCTTGCACAGAGGCCTGGAGCAAATTAAATATGTATTTGAGTTATTTGAATTATACATTTATATCAGCAGCATTCTAAAGCAATGGATGGCGTGGTGATTAACATTCCTAAACTGCCGTTATGTTAAATCAACGCGTGTCTACAAGAGTGTAATTCCATTTATATATTCTTTAACAATACTTATGTCTGCAATGATAAATGTATTCCAGGGAAATTAACAGTATTACTCTTGTTGTAGCTTTCTGTAATTTCCCAGTTTGTCCATCTTTGCGGTCTGCAGTCTCGCTGTGAAACATCATTTCTTCAGTCTGTTCTTGGTGCTCATGTCGCCTCGAGGTTTCCTAAAGACTAAGGTGCCAATCATGGAGCCGATAGTGGTATAAATGAGGTCTGACACTGGGCACCAGAAATCCCTCTGCTGGGTGTAGCACCCCCACTTCATAATTACAGCTTAATTAAGCCACTCAAACACATATGTGGATTCTGTATGCTGCTGGAGTCAAAACTATCGGGTTGAATGTACTCTGAGGATTTTTCCGCAGTATGAGAGACATGGGGGGCTTTGCAGCTCTCGCATGTATCTGCCAAGATGTGTATATCAGCACAAATATCAGGCGGCAGCTGCTGATAATTGTTGCAAGATCCAGCTACACTATGCCGGATGAACTCCCACACCTCATATGCTGCTGCAAGCGGACACTGCAATGTGATGTTGTGCATCATTACACTATGTTTATCCCCAACAACCCCCCAGAGCTTAATTTTGATATCGCTGAGGTACAGAAAAGAAAGAAAAGTCATTCATGTGTCATGCTTCATTCAGATTTGGCCATTATTTGAAAACATATTGGTTTTCTATTTTACATCATGAGAATTCATGCACAGGCACACGTTAAACTGCCGCGGAAGGAGACGTACAAATCGTTGGTGCCAATACCATGTGATAGGGAGGCAGGGCGAGTCGATCATTACTAATCTAGTTCGTGACACGGGGGCTCTCGTGTGGTTTTGACACGGGGGCTTCCTTGATCAGACTCCGGCGTTTCATGGCAGGACCTGGATTCAGTGAGGCCTGTCGGGGCAGGAGAACGTGAAATACGGCTCAATGTTCCTCGACAGTGCTGAGCCTGTGGCTTCATCTGTTCTGACAGGCTCTTGACTGTGTGTGATGATGAGAGACAGCTCCGGGTTGGCGCTAGGCACCGGCTCTTCAGCTGACAATGTGAATTATGGAAACCCGAAGGAGCAAGAGCATGCATCAGCAGACCCTCACTCCTATTAATCCTTCCCTCTAAAGGTTGCTCGTGGAGACTCCAAACACAACTCGGTGCAGCTTGCACGCACTTCAAACAGTGGCTGAAACATGATGGAGTCAATGGACCCAAGTGCCCTCTTGACTTATGTTGCAGCATTTTAAATTCCTTCTGTATTTAAACACAATTCATCCATGAAATTGAATCTAATTGACTTTATCAACATGGATTTTCATGGTTTGTATTGCTTCTGTTTGTTATCATGTACATTGTTTAAAAGAACTCCTAAATGGAGCCCTAAAGTGTTAAATATTGACAACAACAAAAAGAAAGTGTGAAAGAAGTAATCATGTCACCATTTTCTTATTAAAAAAAAATGGAATTGAATTGTGAAATTGTTTAAGAAAGCATTAAAGCTAAACATCATTATTTTGTTGTGAAATATTTAATCATTTATATTTTCTGATTAACACTGGCTCTCATTTGTACTTCATGATGGTATTTTTCCTCAAGACACTTTCATGTCATTTTTTCAGTTCATGACTCTTTTGACCATGTTGTTGTCACTCCAACCTGTCAGCCAATCACATGCCAATTCCAACAACTCCTACCAGATTAAGTTAGCAGTTAGCTCTTGTAAACTAGAGCAACAGTCATGTCAAACAGGGTATGCAGTAACACGCCCCCTGTTCTTAACAATGAATGCTGCCCACCTAGCTGGCTAACAAGCTACGTCGGCGGGCGTAACCAGCTAGCTAGGTGCGGCCGTTAACACCGTCTCTTCACAGCGTCCTATTAGTGTGCCGGTTGAGACATGTAGCCTTGTTAATTCAAGGAAGACATTTCTGCATCTGCATACTGTACTCAATTACAACAGCATCCTCTATCAGGTTGATTCAGAATTTGTTTGACATTGTTGTTATTTTCGCTTTTGTTGCCAGCATTTGTTCGAGCTTGCTAGTTTAGCGAATGCTGGGGCATGTAATTGAATCTGGGGAGGCAGTGGCATGGGACGACTTGTACTTATTCTATTATGAGACATAAAAAAATATGAAATTGACACTTGGAAGAAGGCTAATAAATGAATAAACATTTCAACAGGTAATTAGAAACAATGACACAAATTTGACACAATTTGTCCCTGTGCAATTGTTTCACTATTCATTTATTTTACAATGAAATGTTATTCATTATAAAACACCATTTTACCACCTACAGATCACAGAGGATCAGTATCTCCATCAAGGCGAGCTCACAATTCCAAATTAATAATTTACAAGGTCATGGACTGGTCATGTTTTGTCAGCCATCTCCAGAATGCAATGCTCCCGCTGAATTATTTAATCATATCCGTCATTTTACTTCAGTTTCACTTCTGAAAGACTCCCATTGACATAACAATTTTTCCGAACATTTGTTTGAACCCTAACTTGAGCCTCTGTTGAAGGAGATTTGAAAACCGAGCCAACCCGAAGAAAAAGACAAATCCTGTTGCGTGTTCCTTCGCTAATCCTCCCTTTGGACGGTAAATGCATCGCAGAGCTTAGAACCACACCACCCAGGCTGAACCGTGATGTACAATCTCCAGGAGACAATAGAATCGGTGAGGGTATTTTCTCATTTCTTGTCTCTGCCAAGTGCACATGCCCACACACACACACACACACACACACACACACACACACACACTTCGATGCCAACTGCACCCCCTCCTGCCGCCGGCCCCGGCACTCACAGCCCATCCGCCACCGCAAACCACTATAATATGACAGATTTATATGCCGGAAGGCATTGGTAAAAAATATACAGAAAACAACAAGCTAACTTTATGTGAAGCATCTTGCACTTGAGAAACAAACTGTTTTGTCCACAAAATGAGCTGGTGAGTAATGATCAATTCAAAGATTTAATGAGATTACGTTTTCTCTTGTAAAATTAATTTAATGTTGCTGCAAAGCGAATGGATTTCATGTTACAATACTGCAACAGTAAATCTGACCAGAATGTGAAGTTGGTGAAGAGTGCATTGCAACCGAGACTATCCTGTTGCACAAATGCTGTCAGCTAATCTCATTACTTAGAGAGAGCAGTCTCCACTGTTGGCATGTTGTCTGAGGTTAACACACCCACTCACTCACACACACACTCACACACACCCACACACAAAGAATGTGTTGCTGTTGAATATATCCATTTCACATTCAGTACATTTGTATGTGTCGATAGAGATCTTTGCTCGACTCTAATGAAGGTTGCGATTGATTTTACATTCCGGGCATGCTGTGTTTTCCTAGACGTCGGATCTGGATGTTCCAGCATCGAAATGTATATCGTTCCATTGACGGATGCATGTGTTTGCGTTCACAATTCATATCTGACTGGAATGTATGGGAAGTGTGTCATGTCATGAAAATGTTTATCTTCTTTCTTCTTCTTTTTTTTTAGGTAATTCCTTGTTTTTCCCCTCCAATTCAAACAGGCTTGACACACATGATCAATGTTCCTATCTCTACTGAGTCGACAGAGCAGCAGGCATTTATTCCTTTCGTTGTTTTGTTGTATGTCAGTTAGAGGCCATCTTTCCCGACTGTCAGGAGCAATAAGATCTTTGTGGGAGAATTGCCTAGTCATATCATCGGGTTTTAACCTCTGCTGAATTGAATACAATTCTGCACCAGGAAGGACACATTATTGAATTGACAGCTCCATACCAGTGGGAGCCAAACCTCCTCCCTTCATACAGCACTATATGCATTTTGATTCCACACAATTAAATTACTTTGAAAGCAGTCACATCTCTTCCACTCAGTGTTTTCACACAACATCAGCATCATCTTTCATTATAGGCCACTACTTTGGAGGTCCTCCACTGCACTCATAAATACTGGGGATTATTCAATTGCTGTCAATCCGTCTGCCGCCTCATAGATTTACTGCCTTCGGCGGAAGGGGGTCATGGGATTCAAGGGGAGAGCTCCTGAATCTCAGGTTGATTTCTGCGGGGGCTGAGCGGAGTGGTGTATTGTATGTGAAGCACTCTCCAGCAGCAGCTCCGGATGCACTGACACTGGATTCTCTTGCCCAGGGCTACCTGATCTGCACCGTAGTGGTCACATAGATGCCAACGGCCTCAGACATGTAGCTCTGATGAATTATTAACACTGTAGAAGAGTTGTGTGTGTGTGTGTGCGTGTGTAAAAGAGAGAGAGAGAGCGGTACATGCAGTCATAACACACCTGGCTAGTGAGCTATTCTGGTTTATCAGTGGAATTGGGTAACACTCCACTAAAACCTCTTCTATTTAGCATTTGTAAGAAGTATATAAACACATAATAAATTATTTATAACGCGGTTGTAACCATATGTAAGGACATTTTAAGGGTTGATCAACGTATTGGTCAACAATTTTAATTCATCCTACCTGTTGCATAAACAATTCTGAGTGGTTGATGGCAAAGTAGCTGTAATTATATTTAAATAATATGTTATCAAACCTCAGTGTGTTCAACTAATGCCACTGCTAAAGCTGCCTACACCCTTACAATGTGTGAATGTCTGTGCTGAATTTCGGGCCAATCCATCCAGTAGATGTGGAGATATTTCACCGGATAAGTGAGAACCCGAACGTTTGTGTCTGGACACAATTTTCATGGCAATCTATCAAATAGTTGTTGAGATATTTCAGTCTGGACAAGACTGGTAGGCCGACCGACAGGACACCGTTAGCGTGGCTAACAAATAAAAACGCAAATCTTAACTCAAGGTCTACTTATTAGATTTCTTCAGTCGCATGCCGTGGTCTTCCTCAACACACGGAGCTATTGAGTTGTCATGAGAGTGAGGAAGTCTTTATTAAAAAAAAGTCCACAAAATCTAATTATAATAAGTACTTCATTTGTAAATACAATTAATGAATATAATAAATAATTAACCATTTTTCACATGCATAGACATTTAATTATCATAGCATATTGTATAACGGTTTCAATTGTATTTCATTCTAATTATTCAATAAGTGTTAATAGACCTGCTAAACTTCGGGTGACAAGTAGTAGGTGCTAATGCTTAATTATAATTTTGTGGTACGGCATATACACAAGTGTTACTTTTAATCAAATTATAATTTGTCAAGTATTGTATATAGGAAAAAAAAACGAAAACAAAACAGTGGTTTGGTATCCTGATGTCAGCACATTTTTAAGAGACAGGTTGGAGAAAAATAAATAGCCAGGAGCGAATTGCAGTTTATAAACAATTTGTGAATATGATGGTGGCAGGTTTTGACGGGAAGAAGAGGATGGTGTTCGACCCTTAAAAAAACTTTTACCCGCACGACTTTCTGCCCTTCAGAGTAGTTTATAGTTCTGTGAGTGTATTTTCACCTGGAAGGCAAATTATAGTCAAACAACATTAATAATATACACAGAGATGATGCAAAGCTTGCAGTGAAGACCTACGTACTTAAACACTCTCCGAGACATTTGAAAGACCTCAGCATCTCGTGCATTTCTCCTCTATGCGCGCCCATCAAATACATTTTAAATGCATGCTGAGGTTGAGCTGTTGTTTTTCAGACTTAAAAAGTCTGTCCTTGTATTTGCTACAAAATTCTGCCTACTTTCTCAATGTGACGTGCTTCCCCCTTGACATACATTATGATGTAAAATATGATGTGCTTGCCAAGTCAGCAGCAGTGCTAAAACTGCATTTCTTTTCGTAACTCAACAGGAAATCTGAATATATTGCAGTGTATAATATTCATGCTAGATGAGATACTAACAGCATACGCAATTCTGTAGGAAACCAGCTTTCTTGCATGTCGAACTACTCAAATATTGAATATTATGTGGGAGCGTTTGGGTGGAAAAACTAAATAGTTCATCCGTGAGTCAATATGGGGGAACGAAACTGTGGCTCGGCTCAATCTGGTCAATTGTCTCCTTCATAAAAGAGTTTTCAAGGTCAAATAAGATGGCAGCTGCAGACACAAAAGATTACTCCGCACACATATTGTACTGCTGTCTGAGTGTGACATCAAAAGACTTGGCTGCACTCCGATTTATTCCATCATGCTCAAATGCACATGTCAGAAGTCAAATTTGGAGCTTGCAGACATTTGAGATCATAAACTGTGAGATGAAATGTGTACTATATATCAATACGGTATGGCTCTTCAGAGAAAGCGTTTTTCTCTCCCCCCGTTTTCAGAAAGTAAAGGACTTTGGCCAACACGACCAGCTCTCACACTTTTCCACCGGACTAAAGTAGCGCGTTTGTTTTGCTGTGCCCCCCACCCCCACTTTTGGCAAACACTGCCGCTGTCACAGGGCCCTTGAACCTCGCTGAGCTTTGAATACAAACTGGGCCGGACTATCGGATGGCTCAGTCCGCAGGATTCCTGCAGTGCAAAGAGACTTCGTCCCGAGCCCCCAACACCCTTCCTCACCCAAAGTATCCTCTAATAGCACTCCACTTGATGTGTGAGAAGCACAGCTTGTGGTAGACCACAAAACATTGAATCATTGTTTGCTGATAAAACACTCAACACAGTGAATGCACATGGGGAGTCCATCTCCAGAGTGCCAGCAATGACTGCAGATGAGACAGAGTAGCCCGTGCCGGTCGATTTCATTACAGTCTGATATAATGGCATTGTATTTATTGGAGAGAACGGCAACTTCTATTTCCCAGGTTTCGGTTCATGTTTCTTAAGCCAGCACCGGCTGGGGTTATCAGCAAATAGGATTGGGCAAGACTTTGGTTTCGGGCTGTAAAAGGATAATCGCAAGAATTCTGCAACAGTTCTCTGTGAAGGGTTACTGTTAAGTAATTGGACTGGCCTCCCAAATGAGATGCAGAAGTACAGTGAGGATATGAGGGGTTGACGTTTGAAACAATGGTTCAATTTTCTCCACCACCATCTACTGCATTCAAACCAAAAATGGTACAGTAGATAAAAATCACCCTTATAACCTTATTTTATTTTGCCACATCATTATCGCGAGAGAGAAAACAAATCCCCTCCTCGGTAAAAAGAAGCAGCTTTGAGTGCCGACGCGAAGCTCCCAGACTCATGGGGACGACACGAAGGGTTTCAATATCAACAAGAGATGTGCACTTGGATAAGAAATAGCATGCGACACATGCAGAGCTTGTTCTGCTGACCGAGAACCTTACGGGCAAAACAGGCCGAGGCGAAGACTGCCAAATTAGGCACCAAATTATGCATTAGATAGCAAAGACAGCAATGGCTCTCCGGGACGTGAGATCAGAAGGGTGTGTCCTGCTGTAACAGAGCCTGACAACCCTGTGAAAGAGCAGAGAGAAAGGGGAAAGCAATTCGCCTTTACCTTTTTTTAAATACCACGTGTCACGGAATCGGTTAAGTTCCTCAAAGATTTGCTGGATGGATTTATTCTCACTCCCAACTAATCAAATACCAACTAGCCCAACACATCAAGCTATGATGCACAGCGTACCTGAATCAGAAGTTACCTGACGAAACAAACTGAATTTGCTTTGACAGGAGACACGAACACAGGGCTCTCAAGTTTTTAAGACAGGTAAGAGTGACATATCCTCCTCCTCCTCCTCTCCCACCCCGCCCCCCCATATTATTATTAGCTTTATTTACATTGGTTGCTGGATTACATTTCACCCAGATACAACAGACATGTTTTTCTGATTGGCTATTCGTGTAGCCCATTTCTTTTTTTTGATTGGCTGATAAGTGGCACCTCGCCGTGCTTGATTCCTCCATGGTGAGGGCAGCGCGACCAGGTCATGTTTGTGCGCTGCGGCACATTAAATAGCCTAGAGTTTTTTTTCAGCGTGAGAAATACGATGTGTGGCGGGAGGGCGTGATTTAAGACCGAAATGCGTGACACTTGAGAGCCCTGCGAACAGCTGCGTTTGGTTGAACCCGACCAACCCGCCGCCGCTCCTCCCACGCTGTAGACTTTCTAGCTCTGTATACGATGTCAGTGGCTGTGGCCGTCTTTTAACACAGGCGGTTCTCACACAGCGTTCCTAGCTATACCTACGAAAATGTATGCGCTATAGTAGATACCCTAAGAAAGCAATTTGTATGTAATCAACTTAATCATGAACCAGAGGGTATAAAGACCATAAAAAAAACTAACAGGGTTGGGGATAGTGGAGGTGGATGGGTCAAACAAATACTGGTCTTAGAGCCAGGAGACCGCTGGCCGTTCCATGTGTGAAACGAGAAGTTTCACACTTTATTTTATATGTCACGTAACCTCCGCTCTAAAGTAAGACCACTTCCATAGTTATTTCAATCCAAAACCACAATATTTTCCAAAAGTCTAAACTAAACTCTCAACCTAAGTAAGTTGTTTCCTGTGAAGACGAAATGTATTGAGGGGCTACCATGCAAGATGCCACCTGTCCATCAGGACTATTTAACCATTCATACCCATTCACACATCACAGGAACAGCCTACGGGGGCAAATCGCACGCAGGGTTAAGTGTCTTGCCCAAGGACACAACGACATGGACTAACAGAGCCGGGGATTGAACAGCCGACCCTTCCTAGGACGACCCTGCTCTACCACTGAGCCACTGTCGCCCTACTTACAGACATCCTACGAGGCATCGTATGAGGAGGAAAGGTTGGCTAATGACATGGGAAGTGAAAGCCGGGTGCAGACAGCTAAAGGGTGCCCTGGTGTGTTTGCTGTCAGGCTCCGAGGGCCACTGACGAGTCGGGAGTGAGAGCGGGTTGATTTATTAGCTTCCGAACTGCCAGCAATTCAGTCGAGGACAAACCACCTCATTCGAGCTCCATCTACACCTGAATGTATGCAACACATGCAATCTCCGTTCCTATATTGTGGCCACATTTATAAAATATCTCATAGAACGTCTCCAAGCTTTTAATTGTACGAAATAAAGAGTTGGGGAGATCCTACAGAAGGCGTAGCTGTCCAAAAAAGCTTGTTTTAAAACAACCATATTTATAACAATATTATTTTCACAAACACTTTGTGGTCCACAGTTAGCACATGTTCCAGGTTTTGTTTGACTCTGTGGTGTGTTCAATTGTTTATAAGGCTTCTTTGGTTGCGTCCACCCTAAAACGCCTGCACTGTTTGTATTCTGAGACTTGTGATGTGTTCTGCATTGCGTTCGTTGCGCTAGCTATACAGTTTTCTGTCAGGTTTTTCCCATCTGTTTTTTATGCTTATATTATTTATATTTTGAGTTTTCTGTACTGTTTCTTATGTTACCCAATTGCAAAGCTTCCCTCTCTATTCCAGTTCCCTGCCCGCTCCAGCTGTGCCTCGTCTGGTGATTAGCTCCTTGTGTATTTATATCTGCTCTTTGAGAGCTTTGTCAGTTCGTTTGACGTCGTTCCCAGTGTTGAAGCCGAATCGTTGCTCCTCCTGTTCTGCCTGTCTTATTTTCCCAGGGTTTAATACGAGTAAAAAAATAATGAGTTTATTCTTAAATTCATATCTCATGCCTGTTGCTGTTTTCGCATTTGGGTCCACCTTCTTACATGACAAAGGGCATTTAAATACAACATTAAGACCAAAATGCATAAATACTCAGTGAAAGCATTCAATTCAAAAGATAAAAAAGCTACATTTTCCTCTAATGCCGTGTTCACACCGGACGCGGCGCGAATTTGAACGTTTGACCTGGGGCGAACAAAGCGAAGGACGCAGCGCGATTTCGTGAGTTGAATTCTCCCAACTCTGGCGGAGAAATCGCGTGACGCAAAGTTGCGGCAGCCAATCAGCGTTGAGAATCAGCGTTGAGAATCAGCGTTGAGAATCAGCGTTGAGAAGCTCCGCCCGTCACCACCGCCGTCTCCCCGTTTCTGACAACAAATCCACAACAAATATAAAGCAGAACTAGTGGTTATTTATTCCATGGTCGAAATGAAAGCTTCGTCGCTTGTCTCTCACAAAGGCAAGCAACAGAGCTAAGCCACGCCCCCTTCGCGCCGCGATTTTTCGCGTTTGGTGTGAACACCCTCGTTTCACTCACGCGAGTAAACTTCCGCGGTGGACGGCATTAGAGTTGGAGTTAATTGGTTATAGCTAGTGGAAGTCTGAACGACTTCACACAAGGGGTGTTTTTTTTGTGTGGTTTTCTTCAATATCTTCTTTTGAACAGTTTTCATCATGAATACTTTTACAAAAATTCTGCACCGCTAACAGAGGCACCAATCAATAACGCTTTTGACCGTGACAAAGGAAGCGCAGACAATATCCACTTCTTCTGTTCTTACCTTTCACAATAAAAGCCCTTGACATATACACTGCATAACAGTTTCCAAGAAGAAGCTCACATTCCCTTAGAGCAAGGAAACTCAAATGAAGCTCACAGTAGCTTCAGACAGACTGAGGTCGCTCAGGGTCAACAGAAAACCAGTTGGTCCTCCGCCTGCTTTAATACTTGCGAATAGTTATGACGTGCAATATGCACAGTGAGAGTATATTGCCTTTTCAGGTCTTTCTTTTGGTCACACTCCATGTCTGTAAAGGTCTTTGGGAGAGTACCAAATGGAAGAAAACTGAATGATGGATGATGGAAGGATGGATTCTGCTTTCTTAAATAACTGTTTGCTATATTACATGTTGTATTGCTTATTATTGAGTTTGCACCATCTCTTACAAATCCCACTTGAACATGACTTAAAATGGAGCGAGACAGTAATTGAACACTATTGTGTATTGACTTTTCAAAAAAAAAAAACTTTTCAAAAAGGTGAGGATATTATTATATCATCGTTTTACTGAAATCTGCTGTGGTGGAAGACTCCAAAGCCAAGCTGAAACAGCAGCATGTACTTCTTCATTGCATCTACATGCCACAGCCATGTCAAATGAAGCCCTGGATGCATGAAGAACAACACAGTTTTTGCTCCTGCAAACTGCTTTCATGGTCAATGTAACGTGCACTGAGGAATTTATCGACCTTCGACACAGATTAGACATTCGCATAAAAGGTGGGGAGTTTAACCTTTAACGATGTCCGTACAAGCTCAGCTGAAATTCTATGAGACTGTCAATCGTCATTTAGCATCTTAACCTCTTAGCATACCTGGATGCAAGGCTACTATTGCCATGTCAACCATGGGGGTTAAGATGGAAACCAGGGTAACGATAGCAGATCTGAGTCAAACCCATGTTAGTTTGTTCCATCCCCACTGTCTGCCTGAAATGATAAAGTGCTTGCCTGGAGCTACATGTTTTAAATCAGACTGCACCGGCCACAGCACCCGGCCCCGGCCCGCCAATCGCTATAGCGTAGCAGAGAAGAAGAGCGCGATCTGTGGAAATATTGGATTTGGACGTCGGTTTTGCCTCAAGCTAAAAAGTTATCATTCCTGGTAGAAAGAAAAACATTTGTGAGATCACTAAAATACAGATGCAGAGCCCCTGGAGGAGAAGTCCTTTTTTTTTTTTTCCTTTCCCCCGCCTTGAAGATTTGAGCCGCGACAAATCACAAAGTAACAAATGGGTTTTTCGATGGGGGCTGGTGCTGTAGCCGAAGAGTTGAGGGATCACAGCGGTGATTCGGATTCATCTTCTGAGGACCGCGTGCCTGTATGCATGCGCCACAGTCATAGCTATCTTGATTATTTCACTGAGGACTCGAATGTTGGACCAACAGATCGACAGACCAAGCGACCAACACCGCCGTCCCCAGAGCGCTGCTGCTAGAGAGGCTAAAGTGTGTGTGTGTATGTGTGTGTGTGAAGGCACTGATTCTATTATCGCCTCTCTCATCTGTCTTCTGTTATAACTAAGTTGTTTGGGTTTTTCCCGATTAGATTTTGATGTTTTATCACTTGTGTCTGTGGTACAAACGCAGTCTTGTTTCAAAGATTGGTATATTCAACTTGTAATAACTGCTATTACTGCTTCCTATTCACCACACTATCCATGAATGGTGCATCCACTATTCCGTAGCTCTGAAAACTTGGACCGTATCCCCTACTACGGACTAGTGTCTACAGTATATCGCCTCTCCTGTCCGAGGATCTTGAAAAAAGCGGCCCAAAATAATTAGTTACTCTTTTGAGCTGTAATTCTCTGAAGAAATTTCAATCTGCCTCCTGTGCTCCTTTTCTCGCCCTTAGCAGCGAGACAGCTCCTCTCAAGGTGATGAATGGCTCTCTTTTAGTAACTAAGGTGGAATATCCTGTTTTAGTTTCTCCGAGATCTTGGAGCAGGTTTTGACACAGACGATCATTCACTCCTACTCTCTGGGTTGGCGTCTCTGCCACTGCTTTAGGCGGCTTCCTCTTCCCTATCTGCACAGAACTTTATCGGGTGCCACTGGGGAGTTCAGGTCATCGCTGTGGCTCCACTGTGGGTTCAGATCTTTTCCAAATATATATACCATCCTTACATTAGATAACATGCTGTCAGAGAACAGTGGGGTTCTGACCTTCCTTACCCTCCTCAAAGCACTTTTAAATCGGATCTTGATGTTTATGGCTTGAACATACAAGATATTGTGTGAGAGATAAGTGTATTTGTGGGGCGGGAGGAGCAAACTTTATTTTTTATTTTGGGCTATTATCTGCTTTCAGACTAGGGGAAAGGAAACGTCCAAAAATCACCAAAAGTCATCATTAGTTAATGCCTCATTTGCATATTTAAACATAACATTTCAGAAAACTTGTCAAAAAATTATTTGATTTGAGTAACCAACTGTGGAATGTTTCTTGGTAGTATCTATTAGTTAGTTTTTACCTGATTCACCTTGAATTCTTATGTCAACAAAATGTAAAAGCCCCTGGCTTTATCCAACCTTCAGAATTCCAATCTGGAAAACATATTTATTAAGAATGCCTTAATTGCATATTTAAAGTTCTTGATCTGAACTTTGCATTGTTACAATTGCTTGAAGAATTTAATATACAGTGTGCTGATCTTTTGTTAGATTGTTTGTTCTTTCTTTAGTTTAATTCTTTTGTTATCCAGCTCTTGAGTTTTCCCCGATGTACGTGCCTTATACCAACGCACACCGCTGCTGTTATACACATACACTTTTTTTGTCACATTTATTAAATCCCAATCATTGTGAAACAGGGGAAGCACGTGCAACACCTTGATTTCCACTTCCACAGCAGCCATGAATAAATGTACCCTGAAATCAGCTGTTTGCATATTGTACTCCAGTCTGTGAGACCTGTGGCGTTTTACAGCACCTGTGTGTACCTGTAATCCATCATCAACTGTAATCATCATTATCAAACATAAAAAGATAATCATCAAAATGTACAACCCTCATATAAAACTGATTTTGCAGAATGCCTTACAGTAAAGGAGAAAATGAAAACACAAACAAAGGAAAATACCTGCAGTGTCATTAATAAGCACACAAAAGTAATAAGGTGTATAAACATGCTTTGAATTGCTTTTAGATTGGACCGATCACATATTTACTATCTTCAAACTGAGCTTACTGTAGAAAAAAACTATCATAAAAATATGTGTGAGGAGCACACAAACTCACCCCATTCCTCTTTTATAATTACCGGCATATGTGTGGTAAATTGCGTATGTCTTTATTTGAATACATTGTGTGGCACAATTAAAAAACTGTGTCTTTGGGTTTGCTTTTACTTTACTTTTGGTTCATATCTCATGTTGATTACCTTGTATTGAGTGTATTTTTTTTTCACCCGTGTGTGTGTTTATTTGAAGCTCACTTGTTATTCAGCTCAGTAACTGACTGCAAAATGTAAAGATGCTTTCCAAGGTCCTCTCATTAAAATGTTCACACCAAAAGTCACAACAGATCTGTCGACGTGAGGAACAATATTCAGAGCTCCCGATGCCATCGGCATTCGGCTTAATGGTCTCCAATCATTGTCTCTCTCCGTGTAGAAGAATTGGTATTGCAATGCACAGGGAGAGCTGTGGTATTATTATTGAATCACGCTGCCTCCCTGTTCAAATCAATACTTGGATTTATGGGCAAGTCTGCAACACATTTTTACGCTCACCTCCAGACTGGAGGGCACGTTAATTGCTGAAATCTATTCCTCTGATTAGACATAATTCACATTGGGCATTCTTTAATTCACTTATAATTAAAGAGCATAGTAAAGAGGCAGAGCTGTTTAATTAATTAACTTTCATACAACGATAAAATCAATGGCACATTTCTCGGTTTTATAATTCAGAAGCAAAAGTGAAAAGTCAGCTGGTGGTCCCCGACGTGATAACATTTACTCAGAGAAGACACAGTGTGCACTGCAGCACCGGGAGAACGTGTGAACACGACAAGTGAGATGATTGGATATCAGTCACATGCAGAAGCGGTCGACGCGTTAATTAAAGTGAAAAACATTTGCATAATATAGCAATCTAGACATGTACCCTCATTGTATGACCTTATTTACATCTGTTATTAACATCTGGGCGGCTCAAATTGTGATTGGAGCTACTAGCACGCCTCTTCACTCGCTGCAGATTGCCTCTAAACAAAACAAATAATGTTAGGACGGTTAGCAATGCCACGGAAAAGTAGCCAATGGATACAATCTGGCGTCTTCATTGATCACGTGACAATCCGTAGATAAAGCTGAGCTCCCGGGACCTGGTTTACGTTGCCTGTTATCTAACTTGTTCTTGTGTATGCAACGTAAGTTTAAGTACGTTGTGTTGCTTTTTGTCATACGGGTGTTGTTTCCTGTTAGTACTTTTGACAGTCATATTCGCCTTCAGCAAAAAGCCATCTGCTTACTCGCTGAGTCCAACACTGACAAAGGCTCTATAGTCTTCTCCCTCCTACTTGGCTGTTATATGTTACTAAACTAGCTGCCAGTGATCAAATTGGAAGCATTGCAACCTTAAACTGAATCAGAAGCAGAGTCATACACGGTTTATTGCCGAATACGTTACACATACAAACAATTTGGATTGGTGATTGGTGGTATGTTAAAACAAGTGTGTTATTTAAAGTGTCATGTTTAGAGAAATTGTCTTGGGGATGTAAGTGTCTAAATCAGTGGGGGGCTTTGTTGATGGGAAGAAACTGTATTTGTGGCATGACGTCTTGGTCCTGGGCCCTGTTTCTCGTACCTGGCTAAACAAAGTCAAGCAAATGTCCTTATCTCCACCTTAAATTAGCGAGATGATTGACATCAGGCTATCTGGGTTTCTTCACGGCTGATCCGCGCTGAAACGGTCTCGTTAATTCTAGTCAGACGTCAGTCATCTGGATAAATGCGCGCGCCCGCTCCTCTTCAGAAGGGATAATAATGGAGCACTGACACCACGATGTTCTAACAGTACAATGGCAAATAAACTCAGAGGAACCTCTTTTTATTTCTCTAATGAGAAGCAGGAGATGATCATGAACGCATATGAGGAAGTCAATACCGTTGTCATTCACAGCAAACGCGTTGCGAATATTCCAAAGTTCTTGCAACGTTGTTGCCGTGAACGCAACTTTAACAGCACCGGCTGCGACACATAAGCGTCGCAAATATATCAGACAAGTTAAATGCGTCAGTGTTGAGAAAATGTATCAGCTAATTTGAAGTGCTTCATCACCCAAATCAATCAGATTATATTTACGAATAAATATATACTTATGAGGATATATGTACTGTATGCGTATGAATCATGTACTATATGTATATACATGTATGTGTAGATTTAGATTACCATATAACTAGAAGTTTGAATATGTGTATGGGCGGATCAGTATGTATGTATTATTCATAATCAGAAATTCAATCAATTGAAGCAGTGAAAATAAATTGTGTGATTCTCTGTATTCTCATCACGATCACCTTAATCATGTTCGACAATAATGATCTGTATGGTGTACTAATAACACTGTCAGATAATTATGAGTGCTTTCAACACATTCATAAGTTTCTTAAGTAAATAAACTTAAGAACAGCGCGGCATGCAGCGGCTGATCAATGTGCGCCTGTGGTGATCAATGTCCGCGGCTCGAGAAGCTCTCGTAAATAAATTATTTCTTGCCGGCAAAATCTGTATCGCCGCGTACAGGAAGTCATGAGGATGTAAAGGATGGATCATGGCGATCTGAAATAACTCTCTCCCTATAAAACTAATATTGCTCCTTCATCAATGAGGAAGTGAGCTGCCTTTTTTGTCCGGTGGGAGTGGCCAGCTTATCCGGTGAATTTCAGTAAGCCTGCCCGGGAGCAGGTTTAAATTTTTGGCTGTGTTGCTATGGTGATTAATCTAAGCTTGCTTCGAGAAACTGAGATGTAGGCTACAATATTTCTTGCTTGCCTTTGGGTCCTGGAGGCGAAAAAGTCGTGGAGGGACGGCAGATTGCAGGCAATCCCCATCTCAGCAGAGCAAATGATACGCTACAATCTGCCCTTGTCCTTGGCAGTGGCTGCAGTTTACGAGATGGTGATGGAGGAGGTGAGGATTGATTCAATGATGGCAGTCATTGGCACCATCATTGTCTTTGGTAGGTTGAACTTCTTCAGCTGCCTCAAGAAGTACATCCTCTGCTGAGCCGTCTTGCCGATGGAGCTGATGTTCAGCTTCAACTTGAGCTCCTGGATTATGACGGAGCCCACGAAGCGGAAGGACTCGGCTCTCATACATACTCGTGTCCCTAAACATTCCCCGTAAATGTTGAAATGCTGCCCTAGGGTAGGAATCGAACACTGGGGCTGTCATGAGGCTTGTAACATTATTATACCAGAGTCAGACCCAACTCTTGAATGCCCGATTGAGACAACTTTTTTTGCACGTTAGTGTTAATAATTGCATTGCATTTTGATGTAAATACTTTTATCTTCAAGTCATTTCTTAATTCTGCTACTGCGCTGATACACATGAACATATGAGTGGTGGATTTTTGTGCATTTGCTTTAAAATAATATAGAGCGCATCAACACAATAATCCCAGATGTTATCAGCTATGTAGCCTAAAGTTTATTTTTAGACGGATAATATAACATAAATAGCTTTACTTACTCTGTATTCCCATCCTCTTAGCGTGCCCTGGAAGTGGCAGCAAATTCTTGGAGACCCGAAAAAGGTTAAGTGAACCAGGGCTTTGAAAAATCCCTCTGGACACAGGCTGTGTGAGCCCAGAAATGTGGAAACGTGAGGAAGCAACACAGTGACTAACTGAGTGTGACGAAATCTCGGAGCACAGCATCCAGTACTTAATGCGTTCTGGGTCATAGCAGCCCCTCAAGAGTATCTTGCATCACTTCCCTTGATGCGTGTTTGTCTGCCAGCTCTGCCTACATATTTTTGACATTGATATCTAATCACAAATCAGGCACAATCACGATAATCACAATGATCGTTGACGCCAGGTGTCAACGCAAAAGCCATAATGAGATGTCATTATCCAGATAGATGATTTGTTCAAATGTGAAAATTAGGTCTTTTTGCACAATCATGATGAAAACATGCAAGCTGAGTTAATAAAAAAACACAATTATCGGGGCATCGGCGTTAGCTCCAGAATCTGTTATTGAGAGCAACGGCTGCTGATTTATATTTATGTGGTTTTCAAAATGTTCTGACAGCACTCTGAGCACATTAAATGAGGGATTGGGCTTCGGGGGAGGGAATCAGAACAATATCATCATTGTCCCTGATCTCAACAGGCAAATAACTATAGTTATAAAAATCTGTGCTGATTTTATATTTATGTGATTGTGAAGGGTCAGATGGTGTGTTGAAAAGAAAACTGTGGAACTGTACATCAGAGGACAGGAGAAAGGGATTTGCCATTACCTTTTGAAAATTGATTTTATTTTTTGCCTGTAAATAATTTAATATGAGATAAGCTTTTGGGTTTGAAGTTGGCCTCTGTAAGGTTTTGATATCCCATCGGCCGGTTGAAAGGCTCAGTTTGCCGCCGTGCGGTGGAAACGGACCAATGGTGGTCACAATAAAATGCTCTGAGGATTTAAAAAAAGAAAAGAAAAAATATCAATCTTTAGATGATTAACTACCATTTTCAGCTGCAGTGAACAGAGTGATGTGCATACGGGAAAATAACTTTAGATCCCTTATCTGCACATAAAGGCAGCCATTATGTAAAATCATCAAGACAGCATGCAAATTGACAATATTGCTTTGGCAGCTGTCTTTTGAAACACTTATTTTTTCAAATTATGTTTGCGAACTAATAAATAAAGGAGGGAAGAAGCTGCTGGCCCATACACAGCATCAGAGATGAAGGGGTTAAAATGATGAACGATTCAGAGCGCAGCTATTAGGTGGCCATGACCTATTAATGATGTTAGAACTGACTGTCCATGTTAGAGCATCGTCATTGCCACTTTAACTGATTACTCTCAAACACGGTCAAGCGTTTTTCGTTTTTTTTTCTCTCCCCTAAATGCTGCGTCTCCATTAGGACTGTAATGCTCCAGGGACTGCCTTTTCTAATCACATGTGTCACCGACACCAGCACACATTTGTCATGCATAGTGTGCACCGTAAGCCCAATGTTCAGGCATTATGCTGCAAGCTCCGCCGATGCATTAGGTTAGCCGGTGTTCCGTAAATATTAGCTTCGCAACACATTTTCAGCTCGAGAGACTGTTCATATTAAGAGGTGACAAACAGATGGGATGTGCGAGCTACAAAAAGAGGCCGGCTTAGAGGCTGTCAAATCAATCCTGGGAGAAGTTGTTACGCTGCCGATGCTAAGCGATCCCTTAATTAAACACAAAGACAGCTTCGTCTTTTCTGCTTTGAGCATCCGAGGAAAAGAGTCCACACTACTCAAAAGGCTTCTCATCTTCAACAATAAGCAAGCTGTGTTGGATCATTCGAATCGAATTTCACCATCAATTCAAAATTGACGTAGCGGGTGTACCGGCGTAAACGTTGCTTCTGGTTGTTGCATTGTTAAAGTTGAATAATTGTACAATTTTGACAACTACCAAGTCCCAAGTAATGATAACAATAATGATAACTCTGTTTACTGTTCAAGTACAAAATAGTTTTTGAGGAAGGGAAATAAAAGTGCAATTACGAAATACAAAGTGCCGTGAGAGCATCTGTAGCACAAAAGTAGTGCGAACAACTTTAGAAAGAAAGAGAGAAAGAAATCCAGCATTAGATCTGTATTATCAATACACGTACATAAAAGATATAAAAGAAAAATCAGCAGATGGATCGGCTAACAAAACAAAACACTATTATTCAACAACAAAACGGCCATTATGAAAGGTGGATCTATAAAAATGTTTTGAAAAAGCCGACTGAATACTGATGCCGTGTTTCCACAGCATGACTCCACTCATGTTTGGCACCCGTAGAGTGCAGACGGGATTCTCAGCTGATTTTCATGGCGATGCTAGTAATGATTCTCTCCAATTAGTGCTCTTCCATTGTTATAGTTCTAGACTCGGCTCAGCTCACGTGGAACATCAACCTAATAACCGTTCTTAATGTGTGCAAACTAAACTGCTTGGTGAAAAACATGGCATGCTCCACAGCCAGTACAGCAAAAACCTCCATCTTCACCTGACTTTAACCTGGAATTTGCAACAGCTCACAGACATAAACCCCTGGATCTGAGAAGCCTTTTGGAACAGGAAAGAGTAAAAGCTTCATCAAAATAATCTATTGGCAGGCCGTGTGAAGTCTGGTATGTCATTTTTAAAGTGGATTCAGAAAGGAATTAGAAAGTATACTGCAAAGGAGTTGAGGTGGTGTATCCTGGCTGCAAAATGTTGCCAAGCTACAGTTCCAGTGTTGACGCAGGTGGGAGTTTTAAGGTCAAGGCAGAAGAACATAAACACATTAATTATTTCATCAGTACTGCTGGAGGACACAACAATGATGTTGAAATAGTCCTTAATTTGTTTAATTATGATGGAAGAAATTTACAAAAAACACAAATATTGGGAACATAGGAATAAGGAGACAAAGTAGTGACTGCGTTTGAGTCGAAAGATGGTCAGGCCCTATGATGGCTCCTCTGTGTTGTTAGGGTTCAACTTGAAAGTTCAGAGGTTGTTTACATCAGGTATGTATCTATAGAAAACTGTCTCATGAAATCATCTCATATGGTTGAAACCCCTAGGAAACTGATCTGATGTAAAAAAAAAAAAGTGTCATCTACATAACTGCATATTTGTGAACAAAATACTATGACGAGGATTAATTATTATATGCTATGGCTATGATGTACAGAGATAATGTCTGTAGATTATCCTGAGTAAACAGGACATTGTTCTGGAAATACATATGTTGACGCTACCTCATTACTTGATCAATAAAAGAGCTCATCTACTTAAAAGCTATTTGATTCAGAAAACAGCAAAGTAGTTAAGACATGTAGATAAACTGGAAATAGACTATGCTTGGTATAAAAAAGAGGCATTTACAAAAAATTACATGAAGAAAATATTCACACCCCATTACAGCCCACTCATTATTTCAAGTAGACTATATAGGATTGAACTTTGATGCTCTGCAGTTTGAGCCTTGCAAGTTTTAAATCGGAGCACTTTTATCTGCAACTATTGGCACCCGAGATCCCAGGTGAATGTAATTAAATGGATGGTAGGTGATAAAAGTTCTGTGTAACGTACTTACGAAATGCAAGAGATGCCTCGTGAAGTTTGACCGTGCTTCATTTTAGATAAATAAAATATTTAGCAGGTGTGTGTTACATCAAATTAGACACATGCATGCCTCCAAATCCAATTTAAAAGTGGTTGTATAGTTGGCATTGTGACAATGAAATAAAACGCCACCACTTAAGATTCCGAGCTGTTGAATTTATTTAATTGGATGGTCAAAACATAACACCAAATTGAACTTCTCATAGGTTTATTTCACTTTGGCAATGCTTGCCCTGTTCCTGTTTCTTTCACATGGAAAATATTTAAAACACTGACAACAAAGAAGCCCATTCAATCGGTTGATATAATCCAAAGTAGATGACATTTATTCAAATTAGCATTATGTAGACTTCAAGTTATATATCAAATCAGGGGGCGGGGGTTCTCAAAAACTCCCTATTTCCTTAATGGTGCACTGTATTTACCTCTACCATATTGTTGGAGTGTCATTAGAGTGACACATGCTGAGGCTCACAGTTTTAATTTAAATGTTAACATACTATTTGCCAGTTAGCATTAGACACAAAGTGCCACTTAGGCACATGATTTGTCAGACCAAAGTACTGGAATTATTGACATTTTTACCTGATGGTGTCGTTTTGCAAAGTCATGTGATCACAAAAGTTATTTTGTGAGAACACTGTACCAAACGGCGTGCCAATTCATCCAATAGCTGTATCTCACACAAAACCAAAAATGTCAGGTACAAGTTTGGTTTAGAGTTTCGTGGTTCCTGTACATTTGAACCTTACAGTATCCATCTAGTAAGTGAATGTCTTTACTCACGCTGGTACTAAATGGAAAAGCCAGAGGATTGTGTTCCACAGATGTGTCAGTCTTGACCAAATTGGTGAACCAACTACCAACAAACTGACCAACATTGCCATCCCGAGGGACCCACGGCTAGTGGGCTGTGGTAATGTTTCACATGTAGCTTGAAATTAGCCTTTTACTGGTATTTCGTTCATGTTCTGCCTTTTGCAGCAAGGCTCATTTTGGTCTGTGATTCAGGCTTGAGTAGATTTATATTTAAGGTCTGTTAAGATTTTCCTATAAAAGATGTTTAAATGATACTGATCAGACACAACCCAGTCAAAACACAATTGGTCTGGTATTGGGTTACATTCATTGGAATCTCTAAAGTGCCTGTACGTGAGTGTGAATGAGTACATATAACACATACAGTACTGTGTTAGTCCAGGGTGCACATGGATGGATGGCTAGATAGGTATAGGTGCATAAGTCACTATGCAACCTACTATCAGTTTTTTGGTCCAGTTGCTTGGTGACAGATGGAAAACTCATCGAAGATCCACGCAAGGGAGAAAAATCACATTTTAACTTCCTCCTTACAGCCCTTTCAGTTTGCCACTGTCATCGAATTTTAACTGAAATTCACCAGCAGATGTCGAAACTAATAGATACATATCTAACTGACTGGGAGGTGTGTCGCCGCGAATGCCTCCTCATTCATCTGCTTTGGCACAGGTGGTATGCAGGGCTTTGGGAGTAGAGGTTCTGAAGTTTCTGGTGAGAGACGGCAGAGATAAACAGAGGGAAGGAAGGGCTCTTATCACTATGCTGGCAATTAATCCTTGTGTGCCGCACTCCCACATATACGTTACACTGCTCCTGTGTTGCAACCTCTAATTTACAGGCTGAGAGACAGCAGGTGTTCAGGACCGAGTAAACAGGGGAAGTTGAAGGGAGGGATCGTTCGACCTGCTCCAGTCTGCTATCATGTGGCTCCCCGCTGGACTGAAAACAAGAAGGCACCTCTCTTGGTATGCAAAACCCGTTTAGTTTTCCCTGTCTAAGTAGCAGGCCAGGGCCCAAGGTCACACTTCCAGGGTAGGCTTTGTAAATGTTGTTCTACCCCAGAGGCGTCAGGCAGCGAGAAAATTAACAGACACTTTTTTCTGCGTGTTCCTGTGGGAGAGATGGCTGACTGCCACACTGATCCTGTCTTGATCTCCTCCACCGAAAAACACTCCATTATTCAAAACAACAGTTTACCCTCTACCCAAAGTTATGTTGCAGTATAAATAACTTGTTTCTCAATTAAATCCGTACGTGACAACTTGGCCCAATAATAGCACCTTGGACAACAAGTCCAAATTTGTTAATGCACCTTGTTGAATTTGTTAGATGATAAACAAGTGTGAGCTGCCTGGTGATTGTACATCATGGTTTATTATTTTTGTTTATTATGAACAAAGAAAACCATACATTTCCACTCTAAGCAAAGCTCAGATCCAGTCTTCATCATATATCAGAGTAGGCGATTCTGGAGAGTTTTAAAGGGGTACTCAAGCTTTTTATGTTTTACTTCAATTAAGTTATTGGACTTTCAAGAGACAGATTTAACAAGAATAAGGACAGGGATGGGATATTTACTGAGGTTTGCAGCCCTTTTTGGCCTTACTATAGAAGCGTCACTTCTGACAATTTTGTGTTTGGGCTCATGCAATATGTATTTTAAGGTGTTCCTGTTTGGAGGCACAACACATTTGATTTATACAGATAGCTTCTGCAAGTGATTTATTGTTGCCGAAATAGCGTCTGACTTTAAAACCTCTTGGGGCCATTTGGCAACACACCCACAGTGACAATGTTAATGTTAATTTCTTTAGCAGATATTTGATTAAATGCCAAGTACTTGAACATGTTTATTTCTTACCTGGCGATAGTCATAAATGATGATTCAGCGGACAACAAAAGATAGTAAAAACCAACTCCTCAACTACTGCAGCTTTGCCAGTGCCCCCCTGCATACATTTGAGTTGTTAAGTCACTTGTTAGTCTGCTGGGAACCACAAATGTCTCAAAATGCTTGCCAATCTATCTAAGCTATGAAAAATATTATTATATTCAAGGGATCACAAAAGTCATTAGGATTTATAATGTAGGTAGTAAGCAAATGGTCCAAATTAATGCAGCAGAGGTTAAAATATCCTGACCTGTTTTCCTTCAGCAAACCATATTGCAACTCGATAACGTCTTTAGCTAGACACCCATTTGTTACATTTGTAGACATCATGAGGGGTTACTTCTCGAACTTGAAAACCTCATCCAGAGCCACGGAAGACATAAACAGTTTAAACTAACTTTCTCTGCTTGATGATTAAATTGATCTTGATGTGTAAACCTAATGGAGTTCCCTTTAACCTCCTATGAAGATTTCTACAGGTAGGAAATGTAATCATTTACATCTATTTTACTCTAAGACGGAACATGGAGCTGTATAGTAAATTTGTGAAACCCCTTGACTGTGGTGGCTCCATTGTGAGCAGTACAAGAGCGCTGCAGTGGTGTTGCAGGCTCAGCTGCAGCAGCAGTATAATTAGCATACTGTCAGATGTCATCTAGTTGGTCTCCAGACTCGCTGCAATGACCTTTAGCACTGTTTGAACTTTCTCTCGCTTGGTAAATATACAAATTCTACGTTGTTGCATGCTACTATTTCTTTGGACAGACGTTGGCTGACATTTCCATGCGAGTCACTCAGATGTCCATTTGACTTTCTTTTTTTTATCTTGCTTATTTATCTTATTCTGGGAAATATACCAGTTCTGGATGACATTTTCTTTCCAGGCTACCATTGCAGTGTGTCCCCTGCACATACAGCTTACTGTGTATCACAGTGATCTACTTCCTGACTTGTGATTTGATTTAAAATGATATTTACTTTGAATATTACATGACTTAGCCATGCGACTAAGCCATATCAATATCTTCTTAAATATGTTTATAAGGAAGGACCTAAGAAAAGTATATTTCAGATTCACGATGTGTTCTTGAGAAACCGTATTATTCGTACCTTTGTTCTTATAATGATGAATGCCTTTGTCCTCGTAAATTCGTGTGGCAGTTGATCCGAATTAAGAGCTAAATGCCTTGTCAATCACCAGAAAAAAGGCATGAGACTGCAGTGCTGTGTGAAAAGAGAGAATTAACTCCAGAATGCCCACACTAAAGTGTAAAGCGGGTGGAGCTCTCTTCTCAAAAAGAGTGTATGGTAATACATTTCTGGATGTGATCACATACAAAACCAACACTAATATAATGTACATGCTCCAGAAGAGAGCAATAAAAATTGTAAATGTATCAGAATATCAGAGAATCAACCTTTATCAACTTGCATCTTTTCAAATTGTTTAATTTGTCTAAAGCACATACTTATTTGCCTCATAGCGAAAAACAAGCAATTGCAATGTGTAGTTCACTTTGCAAATTAAAAACAAATATGTAAAAATAAAGTGGCGAACACGTGTAAAACTGAGGGATGCATATTTAGTATAAAGTAATGGAGGTACTTCAGCAGGAAGTACTGAGCTGTCTGACATGGCCGTAGCATAGACATGCTGGTTTTACTCACTGTGACGTCACCCATTGGTTTGTGGACCGTCGTTCTGAAGCTGTGAGTTCATGCATTTTGGCCGTCGCCATCTTGCTTTTTTTAAACCAGAAGTGGAGGGTGGAGCTGAGTACCAATGATGGGGAACAAAAAAAGTGTCATGACTGAAAAGGGTGGTAGCCACCTGTCAATCACAAGGTAGCCCCGCCCTAAATCGTGCCCTGCTTTATGGACCATAATTTACTAAATGAACATCATGCTGTATTGAAGAAGACTTGAAACTAGAGATTGAGACCATAAACTAATATTTACCATGTTTATAAATCAAGAGAAAAGTAGGGTAATTTTCTCATAGACTTCTATACAACCAGACTTCTTTTTTGCAACCAGAGAGTTGCCTCCTGATTGCCATTAAAATAATGCAGGTTTAAGGCACTTCAGCATTGGCTTCACTTTTCAGATTAGGAGGTTTCCGCCTGTAGTGAGGTTAGAAATGCACCAATTGTATGAGCCGAAGCCACATTTTATTTCTGTCTCGCATTTGACCAGAGATGTCAAGTCCTATCATATATTAAAAAGCAAAGAATACATTTCAGACCAGCAGCTCCTCTTGCCAAGTCAACAGTGGCCTCATTGTCATTTCCAGCCATTGATGTCGAGGCAGCTGATTGTCTGAAGGCATCTTCTGTAAGCCATGGAAATAACAATAGCTGAATGGAAACGTGGAGTTGAACATGACGATGGGGGCTGCGGGTCACAGCGGGTTAGAAGAGAGTGCTTGCATGCTGCTAGCAGCTGGTATGAATAGGTCTGTAAATGCTTGAGTAGGCTGTCAAAATGATGTGATCTGGCATTCTACCACTTGTGATGTACTGAGTAAATAAATTAAAAAAGAATGATGGGATAGCCAAGGACAGCGCTATCGGTTTGAAGGCACTGAGAGGGAATAAATCGGATCTAAAAGTGTGGATTTGTCCGGAAGAATCCCTTTAACGGCGCATACATAGCAGGTCGATGTCATGCGTTTCTGTGCGATACTTCCACCCGGACACACCTCCGCGATATGAAACCCTGCCAAACTGCACTCTCAAGGATCCTCTTCAGCAAACGTTCGCTTCTCATCTCTTTGTGTATCAGTTCTTCTTCTTTGGAAAGAAAACACTGTCAAGGTGGATCTTTCAAGGTTGCAAAACGCTGCTCTGACCTCGATCCACTTAGAAAGAAGAACTACTAGACTGTGAAGCAAGCTGAACAAGGTTTTGTACTTCAACAGGTTTTCTTTAATTACGTTAATTTAGTATTTAACTTTATCTGTCTTCCCAATCTCTATTTTTCTTTCTTAGCTGCTCTCGAAGACTATTTCAGCTTCCCCGTGCCCGGGATCTTTTTAAGTGCTTCCACAAACATGGCTCTCCCAACATAAGCATCAAGAATATGAAAATGAATGTTTAATGATCTTCATTTATAGGACTACACTGATGTGTTGTGTGCTGTACATATGAAGGATTACTTCTCAAGTTTGATAGAATGCTAAATTTCAGTTAATGCACGTTGTATGTCGGCAGAATATTAAACTAATACTCTGAAAAGGAAAAGGTTGCTGTATAACACGATGACCTTAAAAACTTGCACAAAAAACCCACTTTGGTTTTGGTGTCCAGAACCTCAGCTCCTGTTCCTTCGCCTATGAGTTAATTGGATGTCAGGGCTTTTGGACAACAGATTTCTTGCTCCTTCAGGGCTAATGCTTCGCCTGGTAGCACGACTCTGTTAATGTGCAGACCCGAACGCCGATTCGGCCCTGTCTTGTTTGTTGCAGCACCTCTAGTCTCGCCACGCGAAGCCCCACTCCCCCAGTGCCATGAGCCTCTGAAACACGCACTCAATCCTTCCCGCAGAGCCGCTCTGCACATCTCTCTCTCTCTCTCTCTCTCTCAAAACAGCCAGACTGAGACCCACGGTCGTTTCCGAGCTCTTATTCCCACCGAGATGCATTTAAATCAGGTATGTGACAGTTGCAGCCGTGCGCATGCCTTGAATGCAAACGCGGCGAGCGGGGCTGCTGAGGAGAGGAATGAAAAACGGGGGGCCATAGACGGAGATGAAATGTAACGGCTTTGGAAAAGATGCTGGAGCTGTAACATCTGAGAGATGTCTGCTCGTGGCTCAACAGAAGCAGATGAATATAAATTGATCGGAAGTGCAGTCCCACAGTGCAGCGTGCCACAGTGTTTACGGACAGGGGAGAAGCAGAGTGGAGTGCTGTGGGCCTTGGAGGGAAGACAGAAACAGTTTTGTATCGCTTCCTTTACAGAAGCGATATGAAAGGCCCGATATGAAATGGCCCTGACTTGTGTCAAAATGAATGGGTAGCTTACGGTCCCGTCTTTGACAATGTCTAGAATTTTTACCGTAAATTACCTGGAAATCAGTATGGCCTCTGATAGACTATCATTTAATCTCAAACCACAATTAGCTTCATCATTATGCAAAAAAAAGCATATTTTACCAAATTCTAAACTATTCTTTAAACTTTAGTTTGATGAGTTTAGTTTCATTTAATTGTAAAATACAATCATGAGCAGGGCAGAGGCTGTCTATTATTTTTATAAATCACGGGTTACAGTGAACGGCCGTCAGAGAACGACGGTGATTTGAACTTCATCTGTCCATGACTCAAGAAGAGGGCCTTAACCCTGGTGAACGGCTGGTGTAAAAGATGAATGCAATGAACTCCTGTCTAAACAGCAGGCTTTCTTTTGCTGTAACGATGACTTCGATCTGAGGGGGGGGAAGGCGAGGAAATCGGGGACTGTTTTAAATGGTTGTGCTGCACGTCACTGTGTCACAGACATGGCAAGAGTGCCTAGCGTGTCCCCTCCTTTTATTCAGTACCAAAGTCTTTCCAAATAGATCTAAAATGTCAACACAACTCTTGTCTCCCCAGGCATTTTGTGAATAGAATTGTCCCAGGGCGGCACATATTATATCTCATTACTGACAGCGCGGGTCACCTGGGACTCCAATCAGAAAATCTGAACACTTAAGCAATTGGCTTCTCTCTAACTGCCTTGCTGAGATTGATTGGGTTCGGGCTCCCTGAGCACCACTTTAATGTCAAACACATAATGCATCGGGCAAACTTTTAGCGTTAGAAAACATTCAATCTTTTCACATTATTCAGCTAATGATATGTTTACCCACGTGGGATGCAAATTGCATTTTCTCTCTTTTTCTCCCTATTTGTATTCTTGAATGGTTTTAAAATAACTATCAACAGCCCAGCACTGAGCACCAGATGGTTTCCTAATTTGGATAATCTTATCATATGTAGATAGGATGGATCTCAGCAGTGTAGAGTGTGACTAAAGCCATCAATAATACAATAATAATAATAATAATAATGTAAATGGAGGAACATGGGTTGAGAAGTTAATGATCTGAAATGAGGAACCTTAGAACCCCAAACTGGAGCTAAATACATTGGATTTGTTACCTGACTAGAGTTTAAAAAGTCATTTAATATCCCTTAATGGGGTGCATTTTTTTAAAGGGTGTCCAAAACATTGCCATCCCAGTCAATGCCATCAATGGTGGGCAGGCTGGTTGGTTGTGTTGTCCAAGCCGGCTGTGAAAACTAAAAGCTGGCCCACACGCTGTTCTGTCTCCGTTCCCCTTGTTTCTTTATGAGAGGAGTATCACGACAAACTCTAGCTACAAAACTTAAAAGGCTCATTTGAATGCGTCTTTGCGAGTCACGAATCCAGGATCAGATCTTGGTTGAATTAGAAGGATTTGGTCATCACTTCCGCACACATTCCCCTCTTTTGATCCGGGAGAAGTTCACCCGGAAAAGTGACGTTCCCGTTTCTGATCGTCTCATTTGAAAAGCTTTTTCTTTTTTTTAATTAATACTAAGCATCAATTAGACATTGACATTTGACATTGCAGTCAACTACCCCTGACTGCCAACATTACTGCAACAACACGTGCCTGTAGGTGCATGCCGCACAACATCAGGAGAATACGTCCCGTTCGCACTCAGAAGGCGCCGCAGGTTCTGGTCAGGCTCTGGTCATCTCACGCCTTGACTACTGTAACTCCCTCCTGGCAGGTCTACCTGCTAGTGCCAATCCGACCTCCCAGAATGCAGCAGCTCGACTGGTCTTTGACCTAAATTCACCCACACTACTCCACTCCTCCGCTCCCTTCACTGGTTACCTCCGCTTCAAAACATTGGTACTTGCGTTCCGTGCTGCGAACAGATCGGGTCCAATCTACATCCAGGACATGGTAAAACCTCACACCCCAGATCCTTCACTCCGCTCGGCTTCTGCCAATCGGCTTGTGGCTCCGTCACTGCGAGCTAAACACTCAACAAAGTCGCAACTGTTTGCTGTCCTGGCTCCCCAATGGAGGAATGAGCTCCCCATTGACATCAGGACAGTCTTCCGTCGCAAAGTAAAAACACATCTTTTCCGCCTATACCTTGAATAAAAAAATTTGCACTTCAATGGCACTTACTTATTGCACTTTGTAGTTTGGCTTTCTTGAAGAAATTGTATTTTCTTGATTCTTGTTGTTTTGAGTTTGTACTCATGGTTGAATGCACTTATATACTTGTACGTTGCTTTGGATAAAAGCGTCAGCTAAATGTAATGTAATGTGCATATTTTTAGATGATGCTCAACACTAGTTATACACATACAGAACAAGGGGTGAAAACCAGAATACACAAAACAACAAAGGATCAAAAGCAATGTATAACTAGGGAGTGATCTATTCTCTATTCATTGATTTTTGAAAATAAAAGCAGGTTTACGTATGTAACCCATTTTCCCCAATATGCCAAAAATTGTTCCAGTTTGCAGTTGGCAGATGCTGTTATCTTCTCCATGTTGTACATGTCCATTGTAATATCCAACCATGGATTCAGAGTGGGACTCTTGTGAGAGTCTTTTTGCCGGCCACCAGAAGTATGTTTATTAAATATGTGTCTCTTTTTTGACAATGTTTTAGGTAAATATCCCAGATGAATGGTCTTACTTTCCGAATTTATTTCACCTTCAAATATGTTCTGTAGGGCGGTGTGTATCCCTCTCTGATAGTCTGTGATAGCAGGACAATCCCAAAAAATATGATAATGGTTTGCATTTTGATTTCCACATCCTCTCCAGCAAACAGGATGGGTTACTAGTGGTGTTTCTGAGAGGGTGTAATAAAATACCGTATCACATTGTTCCACCCAAACTCTCTCCATGTCTGCGAGCTGGTACACTTCCATTGAACTTTACATATTACTGTCCATTCTTCCTCGGATATAGTTATTCCTCCCTCCTTCTCCCATTTGGTTTTAAAATAAAAGGTTGAATGTGTTTTCGAATTTAACAGACATTTAAGGTATATGTATATGAGATGATTTTACTGCCTATATCTGAGTTATATCTGAGTTATATATCTGTGCCGCCAAATAATAATCTCTAAGAGAAGGTAGTCCCCATCCTCCCTTTTCTTTGGGTAGTTGTATGGTTTTGAGATGGACCCTGGCTCTTTTACCTGTCCAAATATACCTAGATAGCATCTTGTCCCATTCATGAAATTGGTTTTGGTTAATCTCTGTTGGTAGAGTTTGAAAAAGATAAAGTAGTCTGGGCAATATATTCATTTTAATGGATTCAATCCTCGCATTGAAATTTAGGAAAGGAATTAAGTTCCATCTCGCTATGTCTTCCTTAATTTTCCTTATTAGTGGATCAAAGTTATATTCTGCAAGTTTGGTAAGATCTTTTGTCATATCGATGCCCAGATATTTGAAGGATGTTAATTGCCATGCAAAGGTTTTATATATTTTTTTATTTCTCTTGGTGGGCTATAGTTATTTGAGAGTAAATGGCTTTTACCCTCGTTAATCTTGTACCCTGATAGTTTACCTTTCTGTTCAAATGACTGCATCAGTTTAGGGAGAGAGTATGTTGGTTGCTCCAAGTAGATCAAGATGTCATCTGCATAACAGGCCAATTTGTGCTCTGTATCTTTGATACTAATTCCTCTAATATCTTCATTTTGTCTGATATATTGAGCTAGTGGCTGCAAATATAATGCGAAGAGTAGTGGTGACCATGCGCAGCCCTGTCTTGTACCGCTTTCTAGATTGAAATGGTTTGATAAATATCCGTTGATTATATTCCTGGCACTGGAATTGTCATATAGTGCCTGAATTGTTTTTGAATGAGGTAAAACTACCTAGAATCTCATTATAGCAAATAATGAGAGAGACGTGTGCAAGAGAAAAGCAGTGTGTGTTTTTTGTTTTAGTTTTACTCCTTTCTTGTCAATCATCTCTAAGCGAGATTTATCTTCTGACCCCATGAGAAATCACAAGATAAACAGTCGGCAATGAATTATTCCTGTTGTTTACATTTCCTTTTCATACTTGTTGATCTCTTGTCTCATGCCAATGAAATATACTGAGATGATTAACAACCTATGATGAGAGACAGCTAGTGTTTTTTTTACAGTTATGTACCACATCCAATTATGATAATCATTATTATATTACAAGACATAGGAAGCTTTCACACCTGCAGTAAGCTGTTTGACGCCATTCAAGTGAACTCTGCAGCTATAGCCTGTTTGCTTCATTAGGTTTAGGTCGGGGTACTTGGAAGAAAAAAGACTGCCTGTGTTGCCTCTTGTTCCTCCCGTTTGTCAGTCAGTTACTTACAGACAATGAACACATGAGAATCAATAAAGTGGTGCGTGACTCTCTGCCAAAATAGGATTTTACCCGATGCTGTGCTGAGTCAACAGAATGGATGAGCGGCTCACTTCTCGGTCCATATTGCTTCTTTGGTTAAAAAAAAAAAAGCAACAGCGAATCCTTTCTCTCAGCGCAACCTTGTCTTCGAATTATTCTTTTTTTTTTAAATTAGTTGCTGCTGCTGTAGCTATTCGACCCATTGTTGCATCGGTAAGAGTGTCATGTCGTCGCTATTGTTCCCTGCATGCCCTTGATTTAGCGCCAGCCATTTCGCATTTCCGAGGCTGTGGTGCAGATTGGGTTCTACAAAAAAAGCTGAAAATATTTTTAAGAAAGTGCGCCGAAAATAATCCTTCAAAAAGATCTCACAAGGTCTCTCCGAGCTCACGGGAGAGAAATTACTGCCTGGCTCTCCTTGAATTTTAGGTGAATTATAAATCAAATTCCTTTCATCGGCCAACATCTGGAGGGTTTTTCTACTTTCTGTCGCGCTCTTTGTTGCTTTTTCAAAACTATTTCATTTATTTATTTTTAACAGCAAAGTGGAGAAGGGAAAATAGTGAAAGTGAAGTGAAGATCTCATAGTGCACACGGAGAGGTTGTTTTCTGACATCCAGCACTGACTAGCATGCAGCCTAGCTCAGCTGTGGTTCGCCGAAAATAGAAAGCTCCTCTTGAAAATATAGCTACGGGGTCCTTAAAGGAACTGCAGTCGCTATCTCGCTGTGCACACTCGCTCCCGAGGCAGAGGAGCTGCCTTGGGAGGACAAAAGCGATGTCGGCAACCGCCAAAAATGTTGCATTATTCCTCATCGGTTAGCCGAGCCCGTATACCTGTCACGCAGCCTGCTAAACTTTCACACGCTTCCACCGAGCGTACATCGCTGATGTTTATTTTATACGGAGAGAGGGACAGTGGTTTTGCCACTTTCAAATAACATCAAACAGGAAATCTAATTTTAAATGTCCACTTCTTCTTTTCTCTTCATTTTCATGCATTATGAATGTCCAAAAGATGAATCGTGTGTTGATGCAGTGGCATCAAAGAGTGCCTTTATTTTTCTCCCCAAATTCCAAGGTCAGTGTCCCGGTACGTGGCCCACATTCTAAATACTTCAAAAAACAACAGCCTATGGCAAAAGCTCGGACACATACTAGAGCTTTGCTCTGGGGAACAAACATAAACTCCAGCTGTTAGTGGTGGCGAGGCTTCCCAAAGTGTTATTGCTAAAAGCAGAGCCCCAAATGCTCTTGCTTTTTCATGCTGGAGAGACTCACTCTCCGCCTCATTGTCTCCCTGTTTCTCTCCCGCTGTGTTGCCGACGATAATTAGTGCAGTGCGGTCATTGTGCGCCCCATTCGGGAGGTGAAGATGAGACCACTTCAGGCTCATTAAATGTGTATGTTTGCCTTAGATTAGGAGGTATTTGTTCCCCCCCTCTTCAGGCTTTTACGGTGCACCTGCTTTCAGTGGTTGTATGGAGAGCTGCTGACTCGGGTTGAAGCAAATAGACTGTCAACACTCCTCACAGGGACCCTCCATTAGGCTGTCTTTTTCGGCCGCACATACCACCCACCCCCCCTCCCCGAGGGTAAGAAGCATTTTGCTCTCTTACCGCCGCAGACTTCCTCTTTCAGTCTTTGTCCATCAGAAGAAACAGCCCCTTCACCCTCTGCAGCTTCGTCTCTGACTTTTTATTGCTCTCCTTTTCTTCTTTTCTTCCTTTTCTTTTCTTCCCAAGAAGAATATTTACATCAGCCCGTCTTCTCATGATGTAAATACATTAGAATGTGCTGGAATAGGAGAGGTGCTGGTACCGTCAAGCATGTAGGGTTATTATTGCGCCATCAACTAAATGTGATTCTGATTATTGCTGTTGTTCGGTGCATGCATGGTAAGGCAAAAAATAAATGCAAGATTGCACCTTGAGCTGTGACCATAATGCTGTGGTTCTCGATGCGGAGGTCAAGACCTCCACAACCGATCGCAAGCACAGAACTGAGAAACTGAAAAAGCAAACATAATTTAGTATAAAATAAGTTATGCTTTTTCAAACTTTACTCTTTTTTTGTTGTTGTTTTTTACATTTGAATAACTGAATCTGTTCTCCCTCCAAAACATTAGTCCGATAAATCAAGGAATACAAAATACACTACTATAATATTGTATTATAGTCATATTGTATTGCATGATGAGCACACAGTCTTATCGGGGTTTTACATCCAGATGGCATCTTTGCCGTCCTTATGAGCAGCATTTCATCAGGCCTGTTGTTTTTTTCACATCCACTGTTCGCCCCCCAAAATGTTGAATGAACAGATTTGGATATATTGCTCATGAGCCACCGCTGCCCAACATTCAATATGTGCGAGGTGCAATCATGCTGGGAAGTTCTTACCTTGCACAGCAGCTGTGTTCGATGTCACGATTGCGAGAATCCATCTTATCCGAATGCAAGCAAAGCGTTCGTATTTTCGCTCTTCCCTCGGCAAGATTTCGATTGACGGCTGCTTTGTCCAATCACCTGGCAATTTTTTTTTTTTTGAGTGCCTGCCCTTTCCAAACAGTTTCAAAAGACCGCTTCTCATATGGTTCTGTGTAGCAAACCATCTGGCGGCTCAGGTTAGGTCGATTATATTCCAAGCTCGGGTAGCTAACTTCCACTTCCCGAGTTGAGGCTAGTCAGATTCTGCCTTTAGGAGTCTGCTGTCTCTCTCATGGGGCTGTAACCCCCGTATGTTACCTCATAATTGACTGGCAACAACAAGGAATAACGTATTGGCTAATGTAAGGAGTATCGTAAAAAATGCTAAAATAAATCACGATTTGGATCGAGCAACAGCTAATGATGCTGGGAACCATGACATTTCACTTATAGGACATACTTGATGCAAAGAGAAGTGGGACGGACAACCCTGTTAGCAGAACACTAAAATGCATGCATTTGCATTATCTGAAACCTGTTAAAAAGGGTGTGCCTCGATGTTATGCAATTCCTTTTAATTTACATGCAATTGTGAGCATATACTCAAATGCACATAATGAAAGGGTAGTGTTGGAGGCCACAACCTTGAAGGTAGGTGGAGGGAGATCCAATTGACCCAGGACTCAAATCTTTAAGGTTGTTAGAAAGCTTTTTGTGCTGCCGGTTATGAATCACACTTAAAGTTTCTGCTAAAAATACAGTATCAAAGTGAATGTCCAGCTTTAAAGCGCCTCCGTCTTGGCTGTTGATCAATATCTTGGCGCCCGGCGACACGCAATTTTTTCTGACTTGAATCAGCAATATTAAACGGGCAGTCGGCAGAGCTCGCACAGGCCTTTCAACAATAACAAAAGCACAACTAACAAATGTGCCACTTGAAGTCTGAACAACTCAAAAGCTTAAAATAGAAGGCTTTTCTCTGCCATCCATATGTCTGCCTTTAACTTCCAAGCACTTTGCTGGTTATAGAGTCGAGGGCAACGGCCGGCTTAATCCTCTCCACTTTTAGATAGGAGACATAAATCAGATAATGAATAAATCACACAATGTGTACCATACTAGAAGAGTAGGGATGCAATATGCTACCAAATGGGAATTTTTTTCTCTGAACTTGTCTCCGCTCTAATGTCAATGCAAAGAAATGGCCTAATGGTCTATTTTTAATAAAGTAGCATATAAGATCTTTTATGTTCTGAAACACAAGTGTAATTTGCTCTGAAACTCTGAACAGGAGAACAAGGCAACAAAAGGAGGGTGAAATCAGAGATCTGTATTTCCATGCCTTACCGGGAGCTTTTTGTGTGATCGGTTCAGGAATTCCAAGGATTCAATTTTTTTTCCATTAACCGACTGCAGGTCTGAGAGGAAGCGATCAGAGCTCAAAGTCCCAACAGCACTGAGGAGCTGCTTGAAACTGCCAGGAGCTGACAGTCTCACTCAGGTGTGCCGACGAAGGAGAGAAGAGCGGGCGCAAAAGGGGAGAACGACGCAAGATTAATTGCTGTGAAAGCTCATTTAGACCTTTGATTCAGTAAATCACGGTTCTATTTATTTCTTTAAGACAAAGTGCAAAAAAAAGTCTAGATGGTAAGACAATCCTTAGGGAGGTTTCTTTCAGCTACCCAAAACACAGCCCCGTTTGATGTGTGAAATATGACGAAACCGGTGTTATCTTTCAAATCGACGCATCCATTAATACATCCCTTCAAAAATAGAAAGCGATGGCAATCTGAGAGATTTTCTCTTTCAAGGCGAGCCGTGTAGTCTGAACTCGAGCTAGCTGCTGGGTTTAATTTTCACCCAGTGTGAAAACTCACGCGTCGCGACCAGATTTATGCAAACAATCAGGCAAAGAGCTTCATTTTAGGGTCCGGAATGCCCACAATTTATAGAAGGGAGTAAATCAACATAATCAACCAACAGAGAAGCCATGCAGCCGTAGCGTGAATTCCTTCTTTATCCATCATTTTCACAGTTTTGTTTTCCCGTCGTGCGTGGCGTCATGTCTCTCTCTCTCCTCTTCACAGACGGAGCGCTGTCTGTTTTCCGTATTTGTGAGGCAGCACACGTTCCGACGGGACCTGGGTCCGACGAAATCGACTCCTGATGCATCCATCACCGCAAATTACACATTCGGTGGTGCTGATTCCCTATTTTGGGCTAATGAAGTTATATGCCCCTGCACAACTACCAAGACGCCTGCTAATGTCTTTTAATTTGCAAAGATAATTACAACAAGGAAGGTTCCACTTGGAAATCCATACATGCCGGCAAACAGAGCCAAAATCGACCAATCCACTGGGGTAATTATTTCTCCCTTAAATCCTCTAATGTATAGACACATCCCAAGGGGCAAATGACACTGATCAAATGTTTTATGCAGTAATAAAGCAGGCAGGCTTGACATGACTTGTGTACAGGGTATAAAATAAGCATTTGCGTGCTTATGAATACTAATGCGCCTTGCGTCGCGTCTATATGTGCTTTGTTTAGGAAATACCAACATTTGCATTTGGTGCCTAAAGGTGCAAGGAGAAAACCAGGCCAGGTTACGCCGCAACACTGCAATCTGCAAGAAGCCAATGTGACGCAGGCTGTTGATCACGGAGCGTGTTGTTATCTTAAGGTTAAGGACGCACGCGCCCGCACGCTCGCTCATATGCATGCAAGGCGAGCGGGGGAAACAATGGCGGCATCGTGACTTAGTGGCAAGGAGAGTCTAGACATAATGAGTTTAATAACGTACAATGTTCATTAAAACATAGCTCACAGCCTCTCCGGAGGTGTCACTCCTGTCAGATTAGTGGTGCTGAGGTACGGCTGGTGCTGAGCAGAAGCAGCCCATATGGTCCGTCTGCTTGACAGCGCTGTGACCCACAACAGATGTGCTGTTTTTTTTTCTCCCTCCTCTCCCTCGATGTCGGGAATCAGCCTCTTTGTCACACCTGCATTTTTTCCCGAACCACACAATAACAGCAACAAATGACACTGTTGGATTCGCCCTCTGACTCGACAACGGATCGTGGACGGGCCACAAAATACATTTTGACTTAATTAGGAGGACGGGCTTCCTCGTAGGCATTGTTATAATAATGGTAACCTAAAGAAAAAGATAAATCATAGCCGTGTAATGTTTCCGTGCTAACATACAAGGTAGTAACGTTGGACTCGGGGCTTCTTAAACCATGATGTGGATGTGGCAATTTGTAGCCTTGTCTCTTAGAAATGACCTCCAGTTCCTATTTTACTAATTAGTTTTGCCAGACACGTTTTGAGCAACCCGTTCTCACTACCAACTCGTCACATACCAACGCTTGGTCAGTGCCTCTCTGCATCTTATACCGTAAGACCCTTTAGTGTCTGTATGAGATGCACCAAGCTTTTTACTAACACCAAACCAAACTGTGTCATCATTAGACACTCAGAGCAATTGATGTAGACTTTAGAGAGTTTCACACTGGACACAGATAGCAAATTTTTAAAGTCTCCTTTGACGTTGTTCTTCACTAACACCATTCCATGTCGAGTGTACATACAGTATTTCAACCCGAATCAGAATCTTTCCTGAAGTTTAACCAAGTAGGTAACCCACGTTGGAAGTTCATTCTGAAAAGAAACCATGAGAGAACATAACCGCTAGTTACGTCTTAATAACATGAGTAAGTCGTAGATTTCTGTTCAATATAACACGCGTATCAGTCACTGGGGGTAGAAAATGAGCTTGAAGTGGCTACACTGTCGAAAAAATGCATTTTCCTTGTTTGTCAACCATGATGAAAATGTAATGCCTCTTTTATTAACTGCTGTAGGGATACACATACTTTCCAGATTCCATTATTTAGGGACAAAGAAGAAGAAGCCTGTGCATGTGCACAGACTCTGTGCAGTGTGCACATGCACAGGCTTCCTCTACTACACACATGTGTATTCTCATGTGAAGCCCTTTGTTTGAATCCAGTGCTGAAATGGCAGGTTCTGAAGCCAACAATGTAAAACTACTATGTAGAGAGGTAACTGATGGATCTAAATATATAAAATAGCTATAGAATATACTCTGTGCTATCAAAAGTATGACAAAAAATGGGATTTATATAATGAGAATCTTAAGAATCTAAACTCTCACCAACCGTTTATAGTTCTTCAACATAACCATAAAGACAGTAATCATGCTTTAGTTGCTGCGAGCGAACATTGTAGAGAAGTCAATGTATTTCTGATGCAATGTGTATTAACGTTTGTCAATTTTGTGGATTTGTTCATAAAAAGAAAGCCATATGTTGAAAAAGTTATTCAGGCGGCATTATTTTTCTCTAATACGTGTTTTGTAAGAAACAGTGCTGCTGTTTCTCTCAAAACACGTCTTTGCTGTTGCAAATAAGTAGTTTTATGAGTAATTTCTAGGAGCCGGGGTTGATATGTGGACATGTTCACTGGTAGTCCAGATGTTTTGCCTTCCAACAAAAAAACACATTTTCTCACAGATGCAAATTATGGGGAGCTTTTGCTGCTTAAATATGTATTCATGCTGATTTACAGAGTTATCCAGACACTTCTGCCAACACTGTATCATGTATGCGCCCGATAAGCTGTCTGTAATTTCAGTTAGATGGAAAGCAATTTCTTTGGAACATACAAAGTGTCGGTGATGGGGTTCAATATGGACCCTCCCATGACAATTGCCACTCTGCTTACTGGCAGCCACACAGCATGAATATTGGGTCATGTGCCACATATGAATGTGAGATTTCATTATTAAACCTTCCACCAGGGAGTACCATTGATCCCTTCATATATATGTGTGTCACATGTATCAAGTAGAATGTGCAATACATGGAGCATGTCACACAGCAGGGATGATGGAGCTAACATCTCTCGGAGGTGTAGATTTCAGTCCAAACCCTGAATATTGGAGGTCTAGAATACATGTCTAGCTTTTATGGATATAAGTGTCTATCTTAAGTAGCAGCTGTCTGCTCCCGCTAATCCTTCTGCTTGATTTAAATGTCAATACCTCCTTCATATGTGCACAAGCATAAATCTGTATGGATAGAGTAGGCGGGAGAGACATCACGGGGGGCAAAGGGCGAATGGATCTCGGTTGGCGATCGCCGTGACAGAGGAAGCGCCAATGGACCGGTGGCAGTGACGGCAAAGTCCTTAGGCTGTAATGCCCGTCCCCTGGTGAAATGCCATCTGGGAGAAGCAGGGTGCCTAGAGATTAATCACCTGCAGGTTCATTCCCCATTCCTCGATTATACACCCTGCACTCAGAGTCTTCGGTGGCCCCAACGCTGATGGAGCCCCGAAACTGAGCTTGATGTCGACTGCCTGAGAGGGCCTGCCAGCATGGTTCTGCAGTAAATAGTGGAGACGGAAACTGGGGGCGGTTAATGGATAACCCGGGGGTGCACACGGATAGATTAATGCAAAGGGAGGGAGGAAGCTGCCAGGTAGGATGCCACTCTATTGGGGTGTTGTCTCGTGAAGAGCCTTAGAGGGTCGAGATTTATCACGTCTTGTTGGAAGCGTGCGGATAAATGATTGCCGCTCTGCGTATGTGGGACAGGCTTGTTGGGCTGGCGCAAATTCAGAAGAGAGAAGTAGAAATCACCCGGGTGCACCCCCATCGCTGGGAGATTCATTTGCTCGCTGCGGCGCCGTATTTCCCCTCTCCCTCGAGCAGACACAGGTGGTCTGTTGTTTGAGAAGGGAGTAGGAGTGAGCTGTGCCTGTTTGAAGTATAATTTTTTCATCAAAGTGTCCCTCTTAACATATTCTCCTCACTTTGATGTGCCAAGTAGTCTGCTGCATCTTGTAAGGATTATCACTATGCCACATTGAAAGTGCGGGATAAATAGCAATTAGTGTGTTAGTTTTTTGAGCAGCGCCCATACTTAGAAGGTGGTTTCCAGATCAATAACCTTGTTAGCTGAGGAGCGGCGGCACACTGCTGCACCTCGCTGGGCTCAGAATTAGCCATCGGTGGCGAAGGAAGAAAAAAAGAAAGAGGAAATCTATTCAGCCCCACTGTGACATAGATGAACAGTGTCGTGTTGTGGATGAAAGCGAGGCCGACACATGGAGCAAATGTAAATTGGAAGATAACACTGCAGGCAAAAAAAAGACGCCTTAAAGCACCTGAAGCAGAGTTTGTTGTTGCGGACCTTTTGCGGTCTCTGCCTGTGGATAATAGCATTAACACAAGTTGAAATGTCAAACAAGGGGGGAGTTGTGGTGGCCCAGTTGTCTCGGGTACCAAAGTCTTTATTACCATGTAACTGCAAAACTCTGGGCATGAATCCACCCAAGGACCTTCATCACAGGTCATTTTCCGGTCTTTGTTGACCTTTTATCTGGATAATATATCTGATCAAGGTAAAACAAAATACAATGTTTTGTCCTATGCATTAGATAAGGGAATAGCAATAATAAAGGAGGTAAAACCTGACATAACCATACCATACTTGCCATGCACAGTTGTTGTAGGAAGCGAGAGTTGTAGAAATGTTGGCACTGGATGCAAGAAATGTTGATATTGACATGAAAGTGGGGTTTTGCAGAATTGTGCAATTGGCTTTACTAAAAAAGCAAGGAACAGGAGTTGTCAGATGATCATACGGGTTCAAACATACCAAACAAACATATGTTGGCCCAGCACCATTTGGGACGTAATCAGATGTCTTACCTTCCCAGAACAAGCTCATTGCTGCCCCTAATATGACTTTCTAGAGTCTATAATAAAAGACCATGAACAAATGCTTTCCCCAAAAAGTTTCATCAAGTTCATTCAGCACACCCTGCGTCATATCCCATAATTCAAGACTGCTTCCCAGCCTTGGTTACCGGGTTATATATCAATATATGCAACAGGTGGGGCCAGCAGTTGTAGCCTTCGGTTGTCCATGACAAGTGTTGATCTTGATCAGCTACACGGAGGATGCAGGTACCCGCAGATAAATTAATTGGGAGCCCCATGACTATGGGAAAGAGTTGTCAGCCGCGGTTTTTAGGGTCTGAATGTCGTTTTTAAAACATATTTCCAATATTTTTTGGGTAAACCTGAGTCAGGTTTTCAAGCAATGAATACCTTATCTGGTGTATAAGGATTTACTAGCACCTGTGTGTGTGTGTGTGTGTGTGTGTGTGTGTGTGTGTGTGTGTGTGTGTGTGTGTGTGTGTGTGTGTGTGTGTGTGTGAGAGAGTGTCATTTGACAGAGTAGAGTCCTTGCTTGTTACTTATTTTATAATAGTCGTAATCTGTCGTCAGTGATGCTACAGAGGATAAGAAGAGGGTAAAACAATTACCCAAACTGACTGTAAACACACAGCCACAAACATCCCAGTTCGACTTCTTGGTTCAACTTTGACCTACAGTACTTGCATTTAGGAATTATTACCAGCATTTAATGTGCGCTCGTTTCTGTTTTGTTATAATAATCTGGCTAAACTGTTATTACTTATTTGTCGAATATATGTTTTCAAACGAAATTAAATTTTTTTGCCCAAGCTCCAAAAAAGACAATCTTCCTACTAAGCTGTTTACATGGCTAATGAAAATGATATTCGCTGATATTCATGTTCACATGCAGCGTATGGCGGATTGCTCGACCGTGCGAACACAGCCTCCCTCTGTCATTCCTTCAGCAGCCTTCTTGCAAAGGTCCGCGTGGCAATATCTGTGCATATCCCCAAAAAACGGTTGATATCCAAGTCATGCTTAGAAATAGGGGTGTTTCTCCTTTCGAACAGAAATATGGACTTTTCTTTTGGGCATGCATCTCTACCTGTGTCTTTAAAAAAGCTTTTGGTTTGTGCACCGCGAACCCTGATTGAGACGCTGCATGTCTGTTCAAAGAATGCTCTAAAGCTCTAATAATATCGGCACATCGCACATGTTTTAATCGGAAAGTGCAGCATTCAGAATAAGGTCTAATTTGGTTTTATCCACACGATATATATGCTGTTTAGTGCATATAACTGAGTCAATGATGACCAAAACTGCGAATTAAGACCCGATTTGTAATAAACTGTCATTGTTAGGTGGGTTAAAAAAATGTAAAGTAAGTAATGCCCTAATCAAAGTAAAACTGCCATAAAGAAAACCGCAAATGTTGAAGGAAAATGCACAACAAGTTTTTTTTTTATCTTCTCAGCAAAACATTAGCAGATAGAAAATAGGAGATGAAAACAGGCAAAATAAGAATCGCTAGACAGCAGCAGACGATGCTGCAGAGGGCCTGGCACAGGATACCTTCAGAGGCGTGCTGGTGTACAACAAACACGAGGTGCGGGGAAAAAAAACCCTGACAAGATAAGTGCGATGCTGAGAGCTTTCTTTGGCTGTCAGCGGCAGCTTGAGATACAATGTACTCCATTAGCGGAGCAGCTCGCAATCAAGGAAGAGCGCGCGATGGTGAATACAAATCTGCGAGCGGAAAGTAGATCAAATCAGGCAAAGAGGAGATGGAGGACTAGCAGCGGGATGAGACGTTAACATAAATGGCATCTCAATCACTGTCTGTTGCCGCCTTCCTGATCCGCCGTCCCATGCGCTCCTCTTGCAGAAGCTTATCTCGTCTAAGTCCACTAATTAAACCGTGATTAGGTTCCACTAATCAAACTCCTTCGGATTCCTAGATGTTCAGCAAAGTCAATTACATTATATCTGTGAATTTGACTTTCTCATTACATTTTTTGTTGTATATTTCTTTTCCCTTGCAGTTTTTTAAATTAAAGCGAGAGCCGAGTGCATTGAGTCGGGCTTAATCAAGTGGAAACTACCAAAGCCCTGTGACTCTGCAGTAGGCAATCTCCCAGAGCCTCTCAGCCTACTGCTATGAGCCACGGCTTCATCAGGCTTACGAGCGCTGCGTCATATCTGCATTACAGCTGATGGAAGCAGCAGCACTCTGAAAATACACCCAATGTCTGACTAATGAACTAGGTAAGGTCCAATCCACAAATTCAAACAGGGAGGAGAAAAAAAGACATCTCGGTGCTTCCCACGAGCGCGGCGGAGTGCCGTATGAATGATTTAAACGAGCATCTGTAGAGGCATTTCTGCTGTCAGCCGTCAGGAAATGAAAAGCCTGGATTGGCTCGTAGGACCTGATGGGAGACCGTGGCGGCTGGCGGTTCTGGGACAGAGAGCGGAGGCAAGCGTGGAGACCAGCTGTCGCACTAACTGCCGGCAACACGGCGCGTGGCGATATGAGGCCCGGGGCGCAGAAGGATGCTGCGACAATAGTAGGAAGGAATCCAGCTCCTCTCCACCAACCGGGCTCGGCGTTCCCCGAGTCTCCTCCGCTCTGCTCTGGATGCTTTGTATCCGCTTTCACATAGCTCAAAATCGATGAGGTTTCAATCTTTGTTTCATCAGACGAGGCCTGGGAGGGCTCCTTTTTTTTCTGTATCATAATTTGAACACTTCAAAGAGATAGGGGAGGAGCTCTCTCCTCACATTTGCTCAATAACTGTGCCAAAGCACAGCCGGTTTGATGTGAGCTAACCAGCTTGTCAAAAGGGTTAAGATCCATGCCCTACATTTCTGGGCTTTTCACTTCATTGGGCGTAAAGGCAAGGGCATTCTGCTATAGAAATGTGTGCACAATGCGCACACCTGCACATGCTGCCATTCCAATAATTACTGCATTCACACTGTGGCAGAAAGAAAGTGTTATTTAGTCTCAATTTTGTGGTCTGACATGACACTGATCTGGTGATAATCTCCGGGGTGTGAACACAGCCAACCTGCTGTGGTTGCAGGTTGTATCATTTTTCACATAAAAAATATGCATTTTGATCACATTTGATTTGACATTTAAAAAAAAAGAACATTTGATGTGGGAGGACCCAAAAAGGCTCATCATGGGTCTCCTCCAGTTTGGATTACAACGATCGAATAAACTTAACTAATTACATTTTAGAATAAAGATAATTGGTTAATTAATAATAATTGGCAATTATCCTGTTCATACAAAAGTCTCACACAGATTAGAAATGTAATATGAAATAAAATAATCATAGTTATTTTCTTGGAGTTATTTGTTTTTCTTCTCAGACCTGACTAATAACTAAACCTTAACTGTAAACAAGGTTTAATTGATACAAGTATGGCTCAGAAATTTTTTATTGTTATATTACATGTGGAGTCAGTGATTCTGGAGAAAGATTGTGATATTTGAACTCACACCCAAACAAATACCCCTTTACCAGATGTAGCTTCCCTCTTCCCACTGCATCCCTTCCCCTGTCCTGTGCACTCATTGGCTTGAATAGTATTCCACTGCTTGGTCACTTCTTCTTTTTTCCCCAATACAGAGCCAGAGGGCTGTGTATGACCACCAGTGCACATACGCAACAGACAGACCATAAGGAGATATCGGCTGAATTTGTGTGTGCATTTTTAAGTGAAAAGAAAAAAATGTGTCTCGCAAACCGAGCGGCAACCACTGGTGGTTAGAAATAAAGCCAATGTAGAAGGGCCCAAAGAAGAACATCTGGCAGTTCCTCGAATGGCCACTTGAAGTAAATTTTCAAAGTTGTTTTTGATCAGTTCTGATCTATATAAAATGTGTTTAAAAAAATATGTCTGGTGTGTGAATATATCAGGTGATGATGATAAGGACACTTTAAACATTATTGGCCAAAGAAAATAATACTATATCTGGAGGTGGGGTGGTTCGAAGGTTGAAGGTAACCAAAATGTGTTAGAGCAAGCAAGACATGTACAAGTGCAAATCTCCACATCGCTGTCAGTTCATATTGGTATCAGATGCATCCTAGAATAGACTGGCGCGGCGATCCAAGAACATCAGATGTAAGCAGCGATTCAGAACTGAGCTGAACGTAGCCAAACACACCCACTCAGGCACATACAAATGCATGCCTTTATTCCACTGAGCCTCCGCGCTCATCTTGCAGACAGCCCCCAACGCAGCGCTGGTTATGAAGAAGGGGGATTTATACTATGGCAGATGCATGGCACAGCCCAGGAGAGGCTCTGTTGAAAGCAATCTGAGATAAAAGGTGAAATAGGAAGCTCAGCCATATCCTGTGTGTGTGTGCGTGTGCGCGATCAAAGGGCATTGGTAAACCGCTATCATCTGGCCTTACCTCTTGTGTTGCTGTGTGGTCGACGCATCACCGGGCCTTCTCATGTATATGCATTGGAGATGCTCACCGTGCAAACGCTTATCAAGACGCAGTTTGTTTTCTCGCTTTTCATTAGTTTCAACGCGCTGTTCCCAGGGGAGGGCACCGGGGGAAGAAGCATGGCACTTCAAAGGGGGAACCTACACATCATCCGCTGTAGGTCTCTCCCTGCCAGTGTAAACATATTCATGAAACCTGTGAACAGGCCAATGTTGGAGAATACAGCTGAGGACAAAAGCGTGGGGGGGGAGTTTTTACGTTTTGATTTGATCTTTTGAGTCTAAAACACTCAGCATCTGCAGGCTAGGACTTGTGGCTGTAAAAAGGTTAGCAGTTAACAGTCTCTTCATGGAGAGAGCAGCTATCTTGGTCACGGCGTCTCATTCGGGCTAGCTTCTGTAACTCAACGCCAATCTTTCCATTAGAATTTATTTTATCGGTCAGAGAAAAATTGATTGTAACAAAAGCACTATAATAAATAAATAGCACACATAAATACTTACTAGGGTGGCGACGCATGTTCTGTCCAGGCGGCAACCTCCGGTTCCGCCGAGTGAAGCCGATGTGGAAGTGTCTCAAAAAGAAGTCTGATTGTATAGAAGTCTATGACCTGACCCGACTTCGCTCTTGAATTATTACCTGAGTAGACATTGTAAACATGAGTTCATGGTCTCAATCTCTAGTTTCAAGTCTTATACAGCATGATGTTCATTTAGTACATTATGGTTCCACTTAGAGTCAATTAGACCATGAAGGAGTATATGCTTTAGGGCGGGCTTACTGTGAATGAAAGGTCGCTGTCGCTACCAGAGCCATATACGGCCTCACTACGTCACTCCTCCGCATTCCAAATATGGTCATTTACGTTCATCGGTTGCAAAAAAAACAACAACATGGCGACGGTCGTAGTCCTAGATATCTGTGATATCCACCACTAGTCTCTTCTGCTGCATTCATGGATCTATCGAGTTGGATGTCATTCTTTGTTGTGTTCATGAGGTTTAATGTGGAAACAGCCGGAACACTACAAAGAAGATGTGTGGTATTTTTTAGCTCAGTGTTTTAACAATGATAGCTGTTTCCGGTATTTTCATGACAAGGTAGAGCAAAGGAAACATGGAATAAGTAACATTTTAAACATGCATGTTAAATATAAAAACTGACTTGTTGCTGCAATAGTACATCCCCTAAAATCATTCAAATATGACTTTACCTGACATGTTATCAGTTTTTATGCTCATAAATATTTTTTTTAATCAGGTCACAACACAGTTACAACCTAATGACATATTACAAATGATGCCAGAAAAAAATTGATTAAAAGTTTCAACCAAACATTTACTGTGTCCATGTTATCTGACGTCAGCTCAGCAAGTCGACTATCAAAATTTCTGCCAACTTTCTGAGTTGCTGTTCCAACTTGAGGGCTCGCTCATGTGAATTTTCCCAGTCAAAATCAATTATTTCTGATCATACTGACACGTGAATGCAGCATTCCAACACCATTTTTTTTATTACCTTAGGCTTATGGGAGATGGTGTTCATGACGGGCCACTAAAAGCAGAAATAATTACCAAACAACAATATGAGATTGTTTTTTAAAAGCTCATGACTTGACTCATTGTTCAGTAATGCCGTTTTCACAAGCCAACATGTAGTCGGTTTTAATCAAGCCCTGTTGCGGTTCCTTTGGGCAGCTGTGAAAGCAGTAATGGTACTCTGGTGCAGACCAAAACAACCGGTCCCAGACCACTTCGAGAGGCCGTCTCGTTTCCAGGCGAACCCTGGTGCGGTTCCATTGCAGTGAGAACGTTCTCCGTCCCCATTGCAGTGAACCGAAACGCAGGCTGCCTCCGCAAAGCGTTCGTTGAGATGGATACAGGGAAAACGACGGGTCCACATGACTGGAAGAGGACTGACTTGGATCTTTGCTGAAGAGAACATTCAGAATCTGCTCAATGAAGTCCACAAAAAGAGTGGCATTTCAACCAAACAACACAAATCAGAGAACAAAACAAAAGTGTGAAATGAGAGTTTTTACTCTACTAGTTAGAATCAAACAGTCATTGCTGAGCCAAAATATGCTCAAAGGGGGTCAAAAAAGTAAAAGTTTGAAAAATGTCCACAAAAACATCTGCTGCAACACAATCCACTTGTCTTTTCAACTGTCACTTAGCTGAAACGTGAAACGAGACATTATATGCCAATTTGTACCTCTGTCTAAATATAGAGGCCTGTGGTGTCAATCCTCCACATGACACATCTGTCCACGCTGCTGCTTATTTCAGTTGGATTTGCAAATGAAAGCATTTCAACAGTTTTGGCTTGGGTTGCTGTAGCGTAGCAGATGCTATTAAAAGTCGTTACTTTCCATGTCATGTCAAAGCACAGGACGGTGCTGCTTTAGAGATTTATGTGGAAATGGCAACGTAGTTTCAACCTTGGCTTTTATTTATGCTTCTACCTTGTTTTAATGTGGAGAAATTGAGATTGCAATAAAAGAAATATGCAACCGCCAGTCTTTTGGCCTGAAAAGACATAATTGACCACTAAAATATTTATGATTTACTGCAACAAAAAGTTGTTTTGCAGATAGCCGTGGAGGTGCACACACTAGACTTCATCGGTCTTGTATCCCTCCGTAACCAAGTATGGATTTTAGAGCTTATTAGACCTGTTAGTTGTAAACTGAATGGTCCCTCCTCCCCAATAACCTTGAGAAAGGTGCACAACACAAAGCCTGGGCGGACGGAATTATATATTTTTTGTATGGAGCTGAAAATGAACTTTGTGCGCTTACCTGAAGGGATCAGCTGCTGCAGAGGCCGGATCTTTTTTCAGCAAATTAGCCCTCAGATATCCTCTTGGCACCGCTGTCAATCCACGTGTGTGTCTCTTCATGGTGCACATACGCATAATCATTCCTGTGCATGAGGCCCAGACAGATAGCGTTACCTCCATTAGCTCATATTTGAGCAAGCGTTGCACGTGTTTCTAAATGTGGTCACCAAAAAAAAAAAAAGAAAATGCATGCCTTCCTTTACGTTGGATGTTATTATTACGAGTAGTAATAATCCTCTGATTTGCAGCTAGTCTGTCATTTCCCTCAAGGGCATCGGGGCGTTATTAGGCTCCACATTAGACCGCTGTGCAGCCAAATTTGCTGCGAGGACCCAAAAGCATTACTGCGTGTGCCTTATATAACCAGATTGGAAGATTTTTCCAATACCCCACTTGCCAGATGGATCCTCGCACATCTTAATGGGTCATTGCCTGGACAGGGTGATCTGCATCGCAATGGCGGGCAATAAAAAAACAAACTTTTCAAGGGCATTTGAGGGTTTGCAGGATACCACAAAAAGCAATCAATGCAAACATCGTTTTCAGGGGGGGGGGAGGGTGTTCAAGGTTAGCCGAGGCTGGAGGAGAGTGGCGATGCCACCTGTCAACTTTATGATGCAGTCCCACCGGGGTTGGGGGGTTCCACACTGATGTAATGTGAATAAACAGGTGAATGACAGCAGGAAAGAAAAGACGATGAAACAAAAAAGAGAACAAAAATGGTGTCAACTCAATCAGCCGTCCCCCGCCGTCGGAGCAAGATCTTTCGTGAAAGTTGAGGTCGTTCCGCGTGTGACCTATGCGACTGTCGGCGCGTGACCTGAGCTGTTAAGCGGCGTGCTGTGTATTTTGCAATAAAAAGGCACTCTTCCTTTTTTTTTTTGTCCACAGATTCCAGTTTACCCAGCAGCCTACTTTCCTCATGTTGCTTTCTCTAAATGCGATCCAACCCCCCAGCCTTTTAATTTTTGATACAATGGGTCTACCTTTTGTCCTCTCGGGAAGAGGTGTAGTCAACTGTGATGAACGAGATCCGGCACTCAAAAAGCTTCTTTTCTCTCTCTCTCCCCCATGATTTTCCGAGATTTACTTCATTTCAGCCTTCAAATTGAGGTTTCCATATCAAAAAGTGAAGGGTCATTTGGCGCACGTTGTGATATCCCTCCATCGTAAGACGGATAATTCTCGCAAGCAGAGCCCGCAGCCTGTTGGTGGGCTTTTACAATGGTATTACTGCCGCCACCGAGAAACTGTTCTGTGTGCCTGCCAACCACTGGGAAGCCTGGACGGGCAAAACAGTCCCAGATGAAAGATAGATTCAACAGAGCGGTCGCATTGGAGGCTGCATGTCTGTTTAACTTGCACGGCTCCATTATGTCGTTATTACTGCAGCAGCATTATTAACTTCTACCGCTGTGTCGGTTAATTTACATACAAAAGAAACCGGTCCTCGGAGAAACAAGCTGCTGTTATTATTATTGCGAGGCCACGGCGCTAACTCTTAGTTCAGAAGCTCTGCAGCGACCGGACCCCCTTTTTCTTTTCTGCAAATCAAATGCCATATCACAGCACAAACAACTCAAGTCACAAAGCCAATTTTTATATGTTTCTATCACGGTTTGAATATTTCCACCGGCCTCTTGTATTTGCACGGCGGCAGGTCATGGGAACACGCGGAGAAAGGGAGACGGGGCTCCATGTTTGTGTTTATAAGCCAGTAATGCGTGACCTCTCTTTCACACCCTGCTGATTGTTTACTGGGCTTACATGCACATACTTGAACAGGGATGATCCCTCTTGCAACACACAGTACTTTCACTGCCCTCCAGTGGCTCTCTAATAATAGTACGAGTCAGTGTGTGTCTCTCTCTCTCACACACACACACACGGCAGCAGCATGCCACCGCCCTAACCAATTCCATCAGCGCTTCGCTCGCACAAATTCTCCTGGAGCTGAAATGACAGGATCCACAGAGAAGATCCAATAAATGTTTACTTATTCCACTGCCATTATCATTTCAGTTCATCTCATTTGGCCTCCCCAACGGCAGCACATAAATTACTTTCGATGCAATTATGGAAGTAACCAATTACAGCCCCTTGTAATTTCATCATACAGTGTACAAATAAGCAGCGTACCCCTCCATTTATTACTTGGAAAAGCGTGTTTTTTTTTAAAGAACCAATTGAATGCGGGGAGAGATCTCAGCAAAGCAAAACCAGATGTGGTTCAGAGGGTTTTTCTCTGAAAGCCAAACCGGGAGGAATGCACAGCTCTGGCGAGGTTTTTTGTGTGTGTGTTTTTTTCTTTCACGAGAGTCTGTGTGGTGAGGAAAAAGAGGTCGAGGGGTCGAGGAGTTCATTATTGTGATGGGTCTTCATGAAGAGCGGCCGAGTCGAGAGGTCACGTACAACACACCGAGCGAAGGCTCTCAGCAGCCAGGCCGGAGGGGTTGGAGCAGCAGGGTGTGTGTGTGTGTGTGTGTGTGTGTGTCGGGTGGGGGGTAAAATTGAGCAGACAGCAGGGGGCGTTATTGTGTTGCCGGACTCACAGGAGTCCTCTATCATCCCTGGGCCCCTCACACTCTCCTCCCTGTAAGTTTGGCATCTGAGTTACACTGATGACTTCCAATTTCCCCAAAAGTAGAATCGAAATCTGCCCTCTCTGTCGACACAGAGCAGACCGTCCTGGGGGGAAAAGTTCTTTGGGGTGAACCCGACCATATCCTCCACACGTCTATAAATAGTGAAATCCTCTGAAAACATCGACTGTATGCTATTTCATTTAACGACCGCGGTTGTCCGCGTGCATGTGCGCGCTCGCGCAAAAAACGCGCCAAGCGACCCAAGCCAGAACAAGATTATCTGGTAAGAAGCTCAAATCACCAACCCAGTGATTACAGCATCTCATCAGCGTTTCCGACGGAGGCCGTGGCCGCCACAGATTTCATTTCATTTGTATTTCAACTCTTAATCTGAAGGCTTCACATGTTCTGTTTGTGTGCTTGCTTTGTTCCAGCCGGCCCGTGTTTGAAATATAGTTGACCTTCTTATTATAGGCATGTTGTATGGCACTTTCTGGAAAATGTCAAGGCCCTCCCCTTCACTGATGTAAGGATTACCAGGTGTTGACCCAGAATCCATTATCTCCTATTAGAGCCTGTCTTTCTTTTTTCACTTTGTAGTGTATGTGTGTGTGTGCGTGTGTGTGTGTGTGTGTGTGTGTGTGTGTGTGTGTGTGCCGTTACAGGCCGTGGCTCATTGACTACAGGCCACTTTTACTGCTAGATGTTGCAAATACTAACATTACGACCAAACTCATCCTCACTACCCTGGAGTCAGCGAGTGATGGGTCGGCCCCGTTCCGGATGAAAGGCCCATTGTCTCAGCTTCAGGCCTTCGGTTTTGGCATTTGACTGATGCAACTCTCAGAGACAAGTGTCGCCTGGTGATCCAGACCATAAACAAGGTATGGAGTCAAGGAGGAGTGGAGGAAGTGCTCAAATCCTGGACAGCTAAGCAACGGCGAACAACGTCAAGCTAACTGGTTAGCACAGATATTGCACCAAACAAATTAGCAGTACATTTTCATTTGCAGCCAAAAATACATGCCCCCCCCCCCCAACCCCCGGAGAGCAATAAAGAAAACAAATAAAGGTGACATATATTATTAGATGCACTTGAAGGTTTCCTCTCTTGATCAACATTTACTAAATATCTTGTAAACAAGCATGGTAATAGTGTTTGATGTCAATTCTTACTCAATATTTATTTTTGTTTTCAGTTTAGAGGGTACGATTTAAATTACAGCTTCATATTTATCTCATTATTATCGACCTTACTCGTTGTCAGCCTTTTGATCATTTTGTGAAATAGAAACAAATAAGTTAAATTGAATGAAATCAGTAAATAGGTAAAAATGATACAACAAAGTATTGTTTGCATGTTGTCATTTGCAAGGGCCTTCAAGTGTTGATTGTTATTGTTATTTCAACCAAATGAGATTCTGTTCTGTGATTTCTTTGCAAAAACACCTTTTTTTATTTCATATGAATTTTACGTAGCTAGTCATCAAATACTAGGTTCTTAATTTTCCTGTTTATTATGATAAAAACACTTTGTTGACATGTGATTTGCATACCTTTCTCCAAAGTGTCCGATACATCGATGCCGTCCTTAATGCCCCCCCCCTTCCCCGTTTTGGGGGCCCCCACCCCAAGAATGTCTCCTCCTGCACCTGGTGTCTGTCATGCGAAGCCAACACAAAAGGCCAGTTGAGGCGTATCTTTTAAGAGGGTCATGTGTTTAGATTTCCTTTCACTTTTTTCTCCCCCTTGAACTTTTGAAGGATGCGCGTGAGCCTAAAATGCCTCGACGAGAGAGAGAGAGAGAGAGAGAGAAAGAGAGAGAGAGATATGCAGTGTGAGGAGTTGTACTGGTTAAAGGCAGCAGCATGTGATCCACTTTAGAGACGAATGGTTCGCTCATCACACATTCAAAATCAACTTGTGGAAGCCAGTTCTTTTGTTTTGGCACGGCGGCTGACTTCTGCTCGTACAAATCTGCCACGGAGGCCTCGGCGGGCGCCAAAAGAAACATGTCGAACCAAACAAACTGTTCCCCGACTCCTTTCTCTCTCTCTGTCACACGAGCGCCGCACTGAGCTGCATCCGCATCGCACGTGTGCCGAGGTCATTATGTGCGCATAACCTTTGGAAAATAATTGCCCCCTGCAAGTGAGCATAACCTGTATATCCCCTAATGAGGCGTTAACAAGATGAGGTCACTCGCCAAGCGTGCTTGTCTCCCTCGCTTTCCTTCCCTTTCGGCTGATTGTTGTAATAATTTTTTTATCATCATTATCACCCTCATTATCCCAATCAGCGTGTATAAACGCCACCGCCACCTTCGCCGCCTCTCCAATTTGCATCACAACTCCGAGCGCCGTCCGGCCAAACTGAGTGGAAATTCTTTACCGTCACCGCTTGCTCGAAATCTGGTCCGTTTTATAAAAAAGGCGTCGCCTCGCATGCACGGCCGCGTAGCCGGCGCCACAATTAGCGTTCAAAGTTAAACAGAGGATAATGCCGAGTCATTATCGGCGCTGATTGGGAAGGTTTCCCTGTTGTGTAACTGCGCAGAACTGATTTTAATTTGAAGAAACATCAAATAGCTGGCTCAACGCCAGGGAGGCTCTTCACTTCTTCCTTTTCTTTCTTTTTTTTCTCTTCAGCTTCCTCGCCGTGTGAGAGAGGTTGCTCGTCAAGGTAGCCAGGCCCAGATTAGATGACGAGAGCGTGTTTGACTCCGGTTTGACTCACAAAGCGGATGCTCCCTTTAAAAGAGAAAAAAAAAAAAAAACATTATCTCCTCACTTGACATTTCTCCATTGTGTTCGGCGGTGTCGCTTCTAACGCCCTGTAGCGAGAGAGGTGGGCTGTTGGGAGGAGGGGGGTTTCGACTGTGTCTGTCGCTCCGCTCTGGATTCCTCCAACTGCTGTCCAGACATGTTGCTATTTTCTGCCTCCGACCTGGACGTGTGCATTAAAAGATTCCCGCATTCCTCGCAGTCCTCCCATTTCTCCTCCTCCACCTTTTTTATGGAGTCCGCCTTCCTGTTCCGCGGCGCTTTCTCGGCCTCGGACTCCGGTCGAGAGAGATGGATGTTGTGTAATGAGCGTAATTGCACTAATCCTTCCGTTTTGACAGCGCTTTAATTTGTTAATGCTGCTACCTAATCTTTATTGGGCCATAATTTGTATTTTGTGTATGATTACATTTCCTCTTCCAGCGGTTTGGCAATCGCGAGGCTCCTGCGCTCCCATGCTGGCTCGTGCAATACTCGCCGGCGCTTTTGACGCCGACTTGTAAATACAACATCATGAAGTAAAAGACCTGTGCGGGGAATCTGTGTTAACAAGAAGAAGTGGTTCAACCAGATGTTCTTGAAGTTTGAGCTGCGAAACCGACACAGACACGACTTAGACGTTTAATTGAGTCGTGACGTCTAATTATTTGGTGCCTGCTTGTCTAAAGCTCCGGACATTTCGCTGATGTTCTTTTCTCACTCGCAACACATTTGCTTTCAACAGTCCAGCAGAGGGAATATTATGTGTGCAATTTAGTGGTTTGTGGATTTCTGCTGACATGTGCCGTGGGATGTCTGAGGTGGAAGGGAGAACGCTTTTAGGTCAGTCGTTGTTTATTTTGGGAGCCTTCCAGGAGAGAATGAGCTCTGCCACAATCCCAGTCCGTTTTGCTGATAAGCTCCACTTTGCATTGTGTCTCTTCTCCTTGTCAACCTCCTCTCCATCTGATAGGAGGCTCTCAGATGTGTAAACTACGCCTGGGTGGCGTCATGCCGTTTGAGTCGGAGGACGTCTTTGAGCTCTCCTCTTTGAGTTTGCAATGTACTTCCCGGAACGGAAATACACACAGTCGCAGCCACAACATGACTCCCCGTAGCATGCAGCTTTGGTTAAAGCCCTTCTCAAGTCAATACCTTTGCTGCAACATCACGAGGAAGCAGAGCGGCGGTGGCGGTGGCGGCAAGGGTGTAGAGGATGCCCTGTTAGACTCATTATCATCAGAGGCACATTTTTCCCCAGCCGAACTGGCTTCTGGACCGCTAATCTACTCCATCTGATTCTCTGACTCCTCATTTCCCTGCTGAATCCGAGAGGAAAGTCCCTCCCCCGCTATCTGCAGGCTCTAATTTAGCTGTCTCTGCTCCGTTCAATCTCCCCCACTCAGGGGAGGCGGCCGGAGCGCGCCGTTGACCTGGACGACGAAGTCCTGGTGAAGTAACAGCAGCAAATCTCCTTTGATTAAGCCCCCTCTTGGTTTCAAAACTCCCTACAAAGTGTTTTCGCTAAATTCGACCGTTCAGTTCTTGAAGAATGTGTCTCGGTTGACAACTCAGACATTCGCATTCATAGAGGAAATACATGTCATAGGGCCGGAATCTTAAATACAGCTAATATGTTACGAAACACTGTAGTTCTAGACGCAGTCTTCTCCCCGATGGCAGTTTGAGCCAGAAAGTCAATGAGGACACAGGGACATGAGGGCCAGGTGGCGTTTGAGAAAGAACAGCAGACGGAGTCGTCCTTTGGAGGACGTTTTCTTTCCGTCATGAGACGAGTTAGCATGACAGAAAGAATCAGCGCTGACAGGCAAAGTCAAGGATAGATGAATTTTGGGATCCATCTATGTGGCTCTTTTCCCGCCCCTGCTCTTCAGCACCGCGACCTGCAGTGGAACGTGTCAGGTCAGACTAACACAAAGAGACATTTCTGGGCCACGGTCAGTACCTCACCGCAGTGTCTCTCAGGTCAGTTCGCTCCTCCTTTCGCTCCCGGTGGGTAACTGGCCGTCAGTGCAACAGAATACGAGACAATGACATTCCCGCGCACAGCCACAAGAATAACAGAATAGCAGCTTGCATTAGTGTTTCGAGATGTTTGACAGCACAAACCAATGTTTGCCTCGGCAACGTCAGCATTGCGCCGCAACAGAAGGACTCGCTGTGGTCCTGTATGGCCAAGAGCTCTTCAAACAATGCTCAAGCACAGTCTGTAATGCAGTTTGTCAGACTGAGGACGACGGCATTCAAAACAGCCACAAAAGTCAAAAAGAACTGTCATTTGGGGAAGTCACTTCTTGACTTTGATAAAGATGGTGAGTCTCTGAGCAAGCGTTGATGCTAAGCAGGAACAGATGCCGCTCTACGAGGTCCGAGGAGCTGACGCAGGAAGCAGACGCATACTGGTGTCGAGCTCAAGGAGATCACATCACCTTGCATCAGTAAACCTGCCTGGGCAGCGTCAAGACCCAAAGCATCTGGCCTCCTACGTTTCATGTTTGAAATGACGGTCGGTTCGTTTTTTTGGAATGGTACCCCCCCTCACCACCACCACAACCACCACCACCGCTACAGATCAAAGCAACTTCTTAAGGATGTGAAAAAAAGGTTTCCCTTGAAATGAAGGCAAATCAGCAAAATGCAAGACCCATTCATGTCAGATTTAAAGTCCAACTGAAATGAAATGTCATGTATGATCATACAGCGCACAGATATGCTCTGTAAACAATGTATACTCATACAACAGTTCGTATGATAGCTTGATATCTTAAAAGTAATTCATCCTTTTTTTTGCATTTTTCTACGATGCAGCAACACACCTATTAGTGCTCTTGCACAAGCTCCTTGCAGTGCAGAACAGGTTAGGCAACAAAACAACTTGGTTTAGCTTTAATAATCATAGTTTGGGTTATAATATGTATGTTTGTTACCTAAAAAATGTATGTTGTTGCCGTTAGTTAAGTATCATAGAAATATGTAACAAAACTGAGGCTAAAAAAGTAAATGTTGACACTGGAAGCGGTCTCCTGGGTGAGAGTCCTGTGTTTGTTTGACCGGTTCATCCACCACGACTTCCGCATACTCTTTTTTTTTACTGTCACCTGACCTACGTCACCTGACCACCGCGGTCAATCATGATCTTTTCAAGCCAATAAAAAGTGTGTCAGCGGTCGTTGTTGTGTGTCCCCTTGTGTCGCCACCATCCACTACGATTAGTGCACTGCTTACATAATTGTGCATGCAAGATAGCCTCATGTTACTCTTTAGCTGTAACAGATTGAACAGAACAAAAAGAACGCCTGTCATGTTGATCAAACATTTGCAAAGCTGACTTCTAATATTTTAAACGCATTGTTTACATCCACGATTACTTAAACAGCCTGGGATTAGAGGCTGTAGGGCATAAACAAGGAAATAGATCTAACAGTGATTTTACATAAATGAAAAAAGAAGAAGATGAAATCTGATATCATAGACTTAATTGTATCATTATAAAGATGTAATTCCTCTCACCGCGCCTCTCTGGCTCCAGTTTTGATAGAAATAAATGCAATTTGATGTTGAGTGAAATGACTTCACTTCTCAGAATGAAGGGAATAATTGGTGCCTGATCAAAGGGAAGCACTTCCAAAAACCTTTCTCATAAAGAAATGACAACTTCAAATCCCCCCTTTACAGTGGTAGCAATAGATGTTCTATTTTAGCTCTGTCAAAGCGCTGAATCAAACGCTGTTGGACAAGGCAATAGAGAACATCTGCTCCAGATTACTCCTTCAGGGTGTTGATCGTGAGCGGCGTTCCTCAAATCAAGGCGATGATCAAAACCAATCGCAATAGCCATGGGTCTATATTTAACATAAATGGGCCACTGTGGATACTGTTGGTACATTTGATGTCTCAATGAAATGTAAAACTCCTTTTTATTTAGTTGAATACCATTCAAATGTATTGCAGTACATGAAGTACACACTGGAGGACCTATACATAGACTCAAAGCTTCACGCTCATTCAACAGCTATATGATAACACGTACTGATATTGGAAGATATTGTCTATTCTCCACACTGTTTACCTCTATTACTCTACATCAGTCTATGTGACTTGCAGCTACAGTGCTGTTGTCTACCACCTCAACAACTCTCTCTCTCTCTCTCTCTCTCACTCTCTCTCTCTTTCTCAAGCTACATCTGTTTCCCATCTGAACCTCTTCCTCTCTTCTGACACGGGAGATTGTTGGCATTTATGATGTAAGCTGCATACTGTGTGTGTTATAGAGTTTGGAGGGAACTAGGTGAGGAAGGTCTGCAATGCAAAACAAAATAATACACTAAAATTGAACATCAGAGAAGCTGTGTCCACCATTTTGGTCCAGTCTGAAATATCTCAACAACTGCTCCATGGCTTTCATTGTGTTTTGTGCACACTTTGTGTTTTGAAACCTACTCACTTTGGTGACCCTTAGCCGTTTCATTCAGTGTCCCCAGCAGGTCAGAGTTTGCACTTATTCCTCAACATCTACGGTAATAATGAATGCAAAGATTGTGTAGACATTCATGGTTCCCATATGATGAGTCCTGATGACTTTGGTGACCCTCAGATTTTTCCTTTAGTGCCACCATAATGTAAATGGTATATTTTGAGTAACATGTATCACGTATCAACATAGATTACCATGATATTTTTTGCAGGTTTGTTAGGTTCAAATAAAGTGGCATTACTTAAGTGTGGAAGTTAGTGACAAATTGAGTCTTTTACGGACCAGGGGCGTTTGTTTTTCATTATATATGTACCCCCTAACCCTAACCCCTACAGAACATTACGTGTTGAAAACGCCGCTTGTTTTTTTCCCTGAACTAGATGGATTTATTTTAGCTTTTGCACTGCAAATACAGGCATCGAGCAATCAAAAATAAAAAGATTTGAAGTGAAAACTATGAAGAAATCATATTCTGAGTGTCATAGCTTTAATACATGTGCATCAAGAATGTCTGATCATTTTTACACTGGAAATAATATGTCAGCTGTGTGTGTGTGTGTGTGTGTGTTCATTTTATTTATGACCTTGGACACCACATTCTATTTTCAACGAGACATTCTTGAAGACGAAAGCTTGATGAAGGAGGTAAGAGCTTTGTGGATAGAGAGGTGGTGGCCACTGTAATTTCACAAGGAGACAAAGACATCCTGTTCCATAACCGTTATCACTGCACGGAAGAGAAGCCGGGTTTGAAGTCAAAATTCAAACAAACACTCTCTGTCAGTCCTCCACTTATTTTTGTGAGTGGAGCAGCTCCAATTGGTTTCCAATTTTTCGTTGTTCATTTTCTGAAATATTGAAAACTATCAGGAAGCGTTGGACTTCAAATTTGGACAGACAACTGCAAATTTGAGTTGTGCTTCTGAAAAGCACAAAGAACAAATGCCAGGATTTGACATGCACGTTGTAAAATACTATTACATGATAAAGGGCATGTAATCAGCGGGAAACACATTTCTGCAGTGATTTACACATCGATGGCCTCGTCATAAATGTCCATTACATTCAAAAGACAATCTTGTGTTGCACACAGTGAAGTTGACAGCAGAGCCCTTCAAATGTAAATCCGATCCTCTGGCTCACATTTTACATTTTATGACAAGGCCAACCAAATAGGGCAGTGACACTGAACATTGTTCATCATTCATGTCCGTGACACTTCTCCGGGAGCAGAACTGTCTCATTAGACAGGTCAGGACCTGACTGATGGCTTCTTGTTCCGCAGATCTCTCTTACCCGACAAGCAGCTTTCAGGCTGCAGGAGCATACGTGCCTCAGTTGTCCCGCATGCATCCTGCATGTGTGTGTGTGTGTGTGTGTGTGTGTGTGTGTGTGTGTGTGTGTGTGTGTGTGTGTGTGTGTGTGTGTGTGTGTGTGTGGATAACGTACAGTCAACACACAGATAAGCCATTTGATTTTCTGCCCTGGGAACAAGCGGGTGTTGATGTTTCTCAAAAAGCCTGCTGTGATAAGGACCCATGATAATAAGAAGCAGCCACATTTAAAAAAAAAAAACTGCCATAGATTCCTCTTCAGCGTGCCGTTTTTTCCCGAGCTTGATGTTTAATGTGTGATCCTAAGGGTACACAACCAGAGGTGTCAAAAGTATTCACATTCATTACTCAAGTAGAAGTATAAATACTAGGGTTTAAAAATACTTCTGTAAAAGTTGAAGTATCAACTCAAGCTTTTTACTTAAGTAAAAGTGTAAAAGTACTGGTTTAAAAACTACTTAAAATTATAAAAGTAAAAGTAATGTAAGGGGAATGTTTTTTTTCCATTAAGGACAAACTCTTAAGCCGCGTCTCAGGGGCCTATAGTGCACTACCACACCTCCCCCAAAATAATCATTTTTATAAAGGCCATAATGACTAATGTTTTAAAATGTTTTGTTGAAAAATGTGGGATGCACTAGGCTACCCGTTTCAGCTGCATATATGCCCATTTAAAATGATCACATTTTATTACAATGCAAATACATTAAAGTACCATATGTGTACTACTGAGCATTAACATGCGTTTCATGGAGCGGAAGACATGATAACTAGTTGCCTATAAGTATTGCAATAGTGCAAAATAGGCGGCGACTCCGACACAAACACTTAAAGCTGTGGTTCTCAAACTTTTTCTGTAAATAACATAATTGTGTGACTCATCTGTGTTTTTATAAATAACAGAATAAAGACAATTGCAATCACTTTCAAGTAAATCAGATTGCCCCATCAGACAATGTTTTGTGTAAGTTCTATCTGTGCAAAAAATTACTCATATTTAGTTACTACTAAATAGCTCATTGTGGAAAACAATAAGCTTTTAATTTTTTTTGCCAAACTAAACAGAATGAGTGCAGATATGTGAGCCATCAGGTTGTATCAGTATTAGTGGCTTCAGTGACCTGCTTTCCTCGACACATATGTTATAAACGGGGTTGTAGATTTGATACGGCCTCTCTCAATTCATGCTCAATATTGAGCTTAGATCTGTTTTTTTATTTTGGGAAAACGCAACAGCAAGAAAAGACGAGCTCACGGAGCTCACGGCGTCGCGTCAAATCGCGCATGCGCAAGCGTAACCTGTTAACGGCGTACCGTAACCATTTACCCGAAAGTACAGGCATTTGTCCATGTATTTTTTAATGACTTAGTTTTATATCCGTGTACTTCGTACTTTTGTAATATGTGAAGCCAGCAGCTCATTGTTGGTAGAAGACACGAGCACCGTGGCTCGTTTCACCTGGAGCAGGAGAGCTGCTCCGGGTTCAGAGAGCTGCTCCGGTGCGAGGAGAACTCCGGTTGCTCTTCACATGAGAGCTGCTGTTGCATCTTCACCCTGGGAGCGTTTAAAACGCAGATATAGCGGTCTACTTTTCACGCGACATATTTTTCGACGCTCTCTGTCCGCTGGTGTGTGCTCAGCGCTCACCTGTGTGCGCGCACGTATCTGTGGGCAACAGGGCGGAGAGGTTTTTTGTGTGTGTGTTTTTGAATGATGACAAGCCGGAGTGAAAACAAACCAAAATGAAATAGTAACGAGGCTATTTTTAAATGTAGGGAGTAGAAAGTACAGTTATTTGCGTGAAAATGTAAGGAGTAAAAGTAAAAAGTCGTCTGAAAAATAAATACTCCAGTAAAGTATAGATACCCAAAATTTCTACTTAAGTAAGGTAACAAAGTCTTTGTACTTCGTTACTTGACACCTCTGCACACAACCCTTGTGAACTGATTTACATCTGGGAGGGAAATTAGCTTTTGACATGAAAGCTCTTCTCCTGGTTATGTAAATAGCACCGCTGAGTTCAGGGATATAAATATGTATCTCCTTCCATTCGGGTTCTATAGTGGGAGGACGCTCGGCTACAGAGGAAGTCAAAAGTGTGTGTGGAAAAGGACGTTTTTTCAACAAGAGATATTTGGAAGCAGAATACTGTATCTCTGCGATTATGCTCACAATGACAATGCTAACATGCTAACGTTTAGCATGCATAATGTTGACCATGTTCATGGTCTTAGTTTAGATTGTTAGCATTGTAACATTTGCTAATTAGCACTTATAAGGTAAAGTCAACAAGTCCTCCAAATTAAAGTTTCTGTGAGGAACTGGTTATGAAACAATCTCAATGTAATACTGATGTCTTTGTATGACCGACAAAAGTAAACATGACCATCTGCGAGAAGATTGGTGTGTGTGTGTGTGTGTGAGAGAGTGTGAATAACAAACCTTCATGAGATGTTTGATGCACTTATTACTGTTAACGCAGATTTATGTGCAGATTTTCTTTGTTCTGCTTTTCACTTCCTTGAAAATATCCCGCAGCGATCGACACCTGTAAATGTATTTGATTTTTTCTTGCATGCTTTTAACATATTGTCTTTGACGCCGCACAGATATTTTCACCCGCTTGTCATTACGTGTTCCTATCCATCATTTCCTACTTGGCAACGGACTCAAAAATGTCTCTCCCCGCCGTTGTTTGACTTCAGTCCCCTGGCAGTTAACCTCAGCATGGCTAAGTGAGGCGAGCTTTGAAATGGGCTTTTGTAAGGAGGAATTCTCTGTTTGAACGTCGTCTACAAACCCAGCAGCATGCAAGGCAATAGGTCAGAACGCCGGGGACCAAAACATACATGGGAAGCCTCAGATGTGACTTTGATACACTGTACGGGCGCAGCACGAGCAGAAGAATGCTCTCCCCGGAGCACAGATCCCATTTCCTCATGCTCTGGCCCGTTAGCGGGGGTCCTGCAGCTCTTGACCAGACTTCCTCGGGACAACAGAGAGCTTTACTGACCCATCCGTCAGCTCTGTTTACATTCCACTCTTGTAAACTCTCGACTAAACTCTGCCTCCAACTACCCCGCTCTCCTTTGAATCCCTTGCGATGATGGCACTCGACCTCAACCACCCCCAACCCCACCCCGCCCCCAGCCCTTTGTTTATGTATTCCATAGTTGTTCCAGATGTTGGAAATGATTGAGAGTCAGTGTTCTGAGAAATCACTCGCAGCTCCGTTATGCGGGGAGCTTTCATCAATGACACAGATCATTACAGATTCTGTTTGCTACTGTGTCGACGGCAGGAGCGGAGGCTACCGACTAAAAAGGCAAGAAAAAACGAAAACGGGAAAGTAGATAATGATGATGGATAAGGATCTATCACGCTGATTCCTCCCTGTTGTCAGCAAATTTCAGAGGCCTAATGGCATTCATCATTCTGAGAAGGCGAATGTGACTTTCTCGGGTAATCCTTTAAAGGGGGTAACAGCTCATTCGGGCCACATCCGCACAGCAGAGAGATGATCTGAGGGATACGCTGTCCCCGCGGTCATGTGTCCTTCAGGCGGATAATGGAGACCAAAGAGACGGCCGCGTCGCTCAAAGGCGTAGATGACACAGATCTATTCTCCTGTTACCAGAGAGGCCAGGAGAAGCTCAACTTGGGTCAACTCGAATGTGAGACTGAAACAATGATGGGAGAGTCCTTTCAAAGAGCTGCCTGGCTTTACCTTAACTCAATTTATGAGTTTTCTAAAGGCAAAAAAAACTAAAACAGGAGGCTGCAGGATTACGGCTCGTCACTAGCAATCCAAAACCACATTACCAATCAAATACAGTGCGGCTCTTCAGCTTGTTTAACCCTTGTGTTGTCTTAGGGTCAAAATGACCCGTGTACGAGTGTATATGTATGTGTGTTGATGGGTCATTTTGACCCCAAGACAACACGAGGGTTAAGTTGCAGTCAGAGCAGCCACAATGGCACAAAGACACTCTGATGTACACAATACTTCTGATCCAGACTCCTCTACTTACAGGAATCAATACTTAAAAAAATATAAAAGGAGCCACCCTAAGTGGGCACCGAAAAGACATCAAAAATCCGACGCCCAATTCATCACTTTCACTGTTAGCTATTTCTAGCTCACGGTACCTGTGATAGTTAAACAGTGCTGCTTTCCTCTCGCCCTTCCCTTATTTCCTCTTAATGTGACCCAAAGGCACATTAGCTTTCATCAATCAGACACAAGGAGGGAAGAAAAGAGAAAAGGAAAAGAAAAGGCACAACATCTAAGCGACCTTACCTTGTGAGTTGGGGAGGCATTGCTAATAGACCACAGCCGTTTATAGATAGTCTCGCTTTGTACCTTCATTTCTCAGCTGCAGTGCACGCTTCACTTAATAGATAGGGAGACACTGAGGAGAAGGCAGGGGCAAGTAATGAAATAGAAGTTTACTTTTTTATCCTCTGCGGGTTTAACAGAATACATCGCGTTGTTATTAACGGTATCTCTCTGTTTTGTTGGCACATGGTGTGATCAGAAAACGGGCGCGGAGTGGGTTTTTCAGTGTCAAGCGCACGGCTAACAGGCGAATGCTTTTGTCTCTTTAAACTGGTTCGCATATTTTTTTTAATCCATCCAGTTCTCCACACTTGAAATGCAAACAGAACTCTTCAAACTGACATAGCAAAATATATATATATATATATATATATATATATATATATATATATATATATATATATATTTCCGACAATATAATGGAGCTGTAAGTGGATATTAATCGGCGTTCATTTGTCTCACAAATAGCAAAAACAACGTGTGACAACACAAGACAATGCTTGTGTTGTTTTAATACTGAAAACATGCACGGTTTGACATTGCCGTTACTGTTAAATGGCATGTTTTTGTTCGTTTTCTGCACTCGTCCTCCATTGAGCGCTCCTCCAAAAGCTGTATTTAGTTAATAATAGTAATTAAGTGCTTCGTCAGTCACACATTGGTGAATGGGGTAAGAGGATATCAAACTGTGATATGATAGGAGCATAATACGCATTAATTGTTTTATGCCATTTATCGTTTTGCCTTTGAGACATGAAAGATGGATTTTCTTTAAGCTGTCAGCTTACAACAAGGAAGAAGAAGAAGAAGAAGAAGAAGAAGAAGAAGAAGAAGAAGAAGAAGAAGAAGAAGAAGAAGGCAATTTGGCCTTTTGTAGTGTGTCTGGTATCTGAGTGGCATTTAAAAGACACCAGACGCATGTCTGTTGAAGACACAGATAATGGCGATCAGACCACCATGGCTGCACGTGGAAAGTGCTGATGGGGTTGATGTCGGTCAGTCAGGATCCGTTAAACAGGCCCTCTCTCACATTCGCAGACAGACTGTGTATAACTGCTTATAGCAATGCAATTGTAGTTATAACCACTTGTAACTATGCATTTATAACAACCATAACACATTATAAAGTATTTTATATTGACTTATGAGGTCAAGTATCGTAGTACTTTATTAAGCTTGAAGCAATAAAAGCTGGTCAGTTACTGACTTGTGGTAACTAACTTACACCACTGATTATAACAACATTATAATGTATAACTATAAGACTAATAATATACTAAGATCCTTGCAACAACGAAAAAAAGTCAATGCATATAATGATACTTGACAATGGACTGTATTTGTGTCATGATTAATATTATAAAGCATTGTGGACATATACATGAGTGCTTGTAAGTATCACTATGCAATGCAATAAGCAGATTTTAAAACATTATGAGAATGTATGTAATGCATTTTAGACATAGGTGTCAGAGTGTGACAGACTGAGGTCTTGTGGCCCTTATAACAAACGAGATGTTCATGAGAGTGCAATTCTGGTGTAATGAATTGGTTTTTAACATCATTTTCCCAGCGCATATTTAGGGAGAGTTATTTTAGTGAGTCCATTTTTCGAGTGCTGCCTAAGCCCACTACTTCACTCGGGAACTTATCACATTTATTATGACTTTGGCTCTAATTAATCCTGCAGCCACCAAGTGTGGCGGTATTAGTGGTTGAAATATGACCTATTTTCTGCCTCCGAGTCCAGCCTCTAACTAAGACATTCTTTAGATAAATAGCTTTTCAAAGAAAACTACCCCCTTTTTTTTTGCGGTACATGTATAGCAGCTCCCTTTTTTCACCTCTTCCCTCCTCCTCTCTCTGACAACTTTGATGGTCAATTATATTTAATAAACAGTTAAGGCGCAGAAATAAATCAATTTCAGGAGGTCCTAATCCTCCTTCTCAAGCCGGCTGCGAAGCCGCAAGTCCTGAAGAAATGTTTGAAAATGAACCGTAATGGAAGACATATGTCATGCAGCTGAGGTCCCTGGGAGCCCCCGGAGCCCCGCTCTGCTCCTTCAGCAAGCAGCTCACACGTAAGGCCGAAAGAAGAAGAAAAACCGCTGCTCTTCATCCGTTTGCCTTGTTTTTCTAGCAGATTTGCCGCCCATATTTTGAACCAACGTCACCATTGTGTTCATCAGGGCCCTTTTAATTACGCCATCACGCCCGGGGGCCTCAGCACACGGCAGGGCCTCACGCTTCAGCAGCAGATGCCCGGCTCCACACATGTGGTCGCAGATAGTTTACAAACTCTTAGTACCCGGAGGTTTTGGTGCTTTCAGCAGTCCGGTTAACCCCTGGATACATCTGGATACACTGCTGCTGAAGCTAAGCGTACACAAACAAGTTATTTCTGAAGATAGTTGACAAATCACTTTTTGGAAAGTCCTATGATCGTTCCGTGCGGCGTCTCCATCTGCTGCAGCCCTAAAACGCTTACAACCGCCTTTTTCAACTCTTGCACTCAATGCCAATGTTATTCATCCATTAGTTTCTTTAACAAGACACAAAAACATTCTTGGTTTTCTATTGGGGAAAAAAACGCAGAGCCGATCCATCTCCAAAGTGGCACCAGCTACTATTGATCTGCGAGTCTGTTTTGAGTCGATTGTCCATCGCTAACTAACAGGCGGACAGTCGCGGCGGCGCTCAGTTGCTGCTGGTGCCGTTCCAGAAGGTTAGCGGAGAGGCTGCACGTCCTCTGCGGTTCGACGCTGAAGTGGTTTCAGCTTGCACAGGCAGATTAAAGAAGGAACTGAGAGCAAGGGGCTGTTGAGGGGGGGGGCATTGAACCATGCAGCTGCCAAATCTCAAACACTAATTTCAGGGCAGCATCTACAGTACGTTGAAGAACAGTACGCTCTTCCTCGTTGCTTGTTTTAAGTATTGTTTTATTTACATCAGTTAAATGCTGGTATTCAAATTGATTGGGATTATTGATTTGAGGGACAGACAGTTTCCCTCCAGTACCTTATCAATACAATACCACCTTTTTTTATTTTCTTCTAATTTGCATCTATTTTTTTTCGAGGCAGGTTCAACACACACTAATTTACTATTAATAAAATCCCATGTGTCCCTGGATACGTGTAAATATTCTTAACGGCCTAATTAGGATTCCACAAAGTCAGTCCCCTGTGTGAGTGAGAAAACACTGATTTGCATCCAGCAGGTATATTACACATGCTTCACATCCTGCAGGGAGATGGATGACTTCCAGTCAGGCGTACATCAACTAGTATCAGGTAATGAGCTTGTGAACGCGAGCTCCAAAAGTTCTGCAGACCGCTGGAAAAATCATCAACTTTTGGTTCTGGCGTCGACGATTCGAACGTCATACGATATCTCTGTTTGTTTGCTCACAAAATGTAACTATCATACACAGATGTGTCTTCTCTGTGTTTTTGGTCAGCTATTGACACAATCGAGCAAAGCGGTTTACGTAAAACGTTTCATGAGGATTTTTCAGTATCAAAGTGGCATGAGTGTTTATCTGAGTAACATCAACAGTGCAAGGCATTGTGGTGGAATAATAATACACGCAGTATGGGATGGGTAATATTAGATTCCCTTTGGAGAGACCTTTTTGAGAGGGTGTGTGCTTGACTTTGTAACATGAGGCTTTTAGAGTTTTAACCTCATGAGGTGGGGACAGTTTCAGCAACGAGCGCTGCAAAAACCGCCAAAAATATGAAACTTTTACAACCCACAAGGCTCTTATTTGTGCAACTTGTTTTTTTTTATTAGCTTGTTTCTAGTAGGAAAAGTGACAGCACGGTAGGTGCTGAAAGGAGTTTCCAGAGATTTAGTGTTGCTCTTCCAAACAGTTGTGTTTGTGAGAGACCGTTTTAACCAGACTAACAGGTACAAAGTAGCAGACATGAAGCAGTTTTTTTCACACACTATGCCTTGACGGTGTACTGACATCGCTCCACCGTTCTACACACAAGAATGTTTTTCTGGCCGTGCGTTTTTTTGGGGGGGTTTTGATGCTGCCTTTTTTTTATAACGCAGTACGAATTGTTGAAACACTTTCATATTTGGTCATTAACTAAAGTATTGGTTAGATGGAGCAAGTTTAAACTTTGTGGAATTAACAAAGGCATTGCAATTCATCTTGAGGGTACCATTTCTCAACCGTATTTATTGGAAATCCATTCGATGGCTGCATTTCACTTAAAACCACAATTGTGTCATAGTCAGGGGTTAGATTTATTGATTATATCAGAGTTGTTGAGATATTACCACCTGTCACTCCCAACCCACTTCTGGCGGGAGATTTCGTAACTACGCTGCTTACATAGCTTAGTTTTTAACTTAACATTAATGTGGAAAATGCATCTTTATTGATAATCCTAATAATGTACATGTTGACTTGTTTGTTTGCATTTCTTTGTTTAACTATGACTGAACTGTAAAGAATACGTTTTGCACAAGTTCATCTATAGGGAGAGATTTAACGTTTTGTGAAACATTAAATTCAAATTAAACTGATAAGCTTTGATGAAGAGAAACTGCACTAAGCTTTAGATTATAAAAATCCCAAATAAATAATACAGATAATGTGATTTACGTTGTACGTTACTTTAAGTTAACAAGCTACCTACTTGTTAACACAGCCTATTTAACTACATTATGTACGTGACTTTATGTTCACACGTTGCTTACATAGCCTACCTATCTACGTAATAAACCTATTTGAACCAAACCATCTGTTCCTAAACCTCACTGAGAAGTTTTGTTGCAAGCTGTTTCCTCTGAAATCGAAAGTTTTATTTTGAAACGACAGTGTGTGTATGCATGTAAAGAGCGGAACATGACACACGCAACAGTGAGGCTAGAGAGGTGCCTACAGCGTCATAGTTTGACGCATAGGCCCACTGACCAAGCTGACGTATTTTATGAGTTGGGAGTGAGGACGTTTTGGACAATTTAACAAGGGCCAAAGTGGTGGACTGACTGGCAGGCATTGTTATCCATAAGGCTACAAGCTGAAAAAAGAATAGAAAAGAAAGCTTATCCCGAGATATCGTCCCCAAACTCCAAAAAGCTGGATCCTACCAATCCCATAATGAAGTTGTTTGGTTTGGCCCCTCCTGCCTGGAAAATGCTCACGTCTTCCAAACATTCTGCTATGTGTTGGTAGTCTCCAAACTGAGATAATCCTAATGACATCACTATGACATCATCACGGTTTTCTTTGTAGACTCAGACCTCCAGAGTGCCATTATACAACAGGAGAGTAGTGCTGCTCAGGATAAAATAGACTGATTATTATGTGTAAAATCAGTAGAATGTGCCTTCAATCCTTAGCTTGAATCGTATGTTATCTGTATGATTTTGCATGACCAACCTACATGTATTCATGGAGGCCCCGTTGCCCCAATATACATGTCACCATCAGCCATTACGCTTCTCAATCACGACGACTGAATCTTGGGAATTTGCGCCGTATTATATCGGCCACAAATTCACAACAGATGTTGTGATTTCGGAGCACAGCAAGTGGCTTTCTGCTGCAAAATTCAAAGAACAAAGTCAATGAGCTGAGGCATATTTGTAAGTAGGAATTGGGGGGCCTGTTCTACTTTGTAAAAACTTGTTTTATGTCAAAGTCATAACTTTCTTGTGGTTCCCCTGCGTTCTCATGAGCAAAATATATTGACACGGTTCTCTACAACAAAAGCGCTTGTCTGGCCTCGGCACTGAGAGGCATGACATCATGGGCTCGCGCTGCGCTGGAGAACGTCCAGATAAAAGTGGCAGGATATGCAAGCCATTTAAGCCCCATCTGGCGTGAGGACCGTGTACGCAGCCTCAGAGCTTTATTGTATGTGGCATTAAAAGGAGTACAGCACAACAGTTTATTTAGTCCTCCTTGAAGATCACTGATTTGGACCTGCTGCAGAGTCCATGTTTGACCTGGAGGGCATCAGGGCATGGCCGCAATGAGTGTGAGATACTGAGCATCACAGATTTTGCATATCATCTCATAGCGTGGATAAAAACACTGAGAGTAAACTAAAACCCCCGCGATCATGAATATGAATGTGTCGACAACGCAACTTAGATTAAAATTGAAGGAAGTCATTTGGAACTTTAATTCCAAGCGCACAAAATGCAAAAAAAAAAAAATTGTACTGAGAATCTTTTACAGTATATGCTTCCTGAACGATCATTATCTTGCTCATTAGATGCTCATCATTTTCATTTGGAAAACAAAACCGCTGACGCGTGACTAAAAGGTGTCATGTAATAAAGTGTGATGAATAGTGTGTCATTGATTCAGTGCTGCACAAGTCGTTTAAAAAAAGAAAGAAAAAATAAGCGTCCCAGTACTCGAGCTGCCATAATGATGTCCCGATGGGCTTGTGATTCTGTCAGCGGTGTTGGTTCAACGCGAGTTCAGCATTCAACGTGATTCTGATAGATTGGGTGGATTTGTTCGTTTACACCAAACGCAAACTTATATCAGTAATAATGCTGCCACGGTTATTTGTTTGCTTTTAAAGGGTCAGTTCACCCAAATAAGAAATAAATAAACATTTCCTCTGCTTAATTCTAGGAGTGTCTGGCCATGCAGACCGTTTGGGGTTTTATATATTTGATATATGTTGTACTCGGTTAACCCTCTGAGGGCCATACCATACATTTGGGATGTGCGCTATATGTAGGGTGGAAATAATCCATGGCAGTGAACATCGAGTTGAGAAAGTTACATTTTGGCTTTGAGGTAATTTAATGCAAACTTTTCAAATCAACTTCACTTTCATTACCATAGATTTTGTATGTCATGCAGAAATGATTGGAAGTGGAAATGGGAGTTGGATGTAGAGAGCAGTAGAAAGAACGCTATTACATTTCTCACATTTCTCGCAAAATGATGAACTGTGTTGTATACCGACACGTTTTTACACCCAACTCATGATGAATTACCAGCGCTTGGTCAGTGCCCGTCATAGTTCCCTCCCAAGGCACCTTTTAGCATCCTGATGAGACCCACCAGGCTTTCCATCTGCGTCGGTAATAGACAGTCAAGGAAACTGACATAGAGGAGCGATAAAGTCCATCTATTGAACACAGGACTGTCACGGAGAAGAACACTGTTTGTGTCCTGTGTGAAACCAAGTCATCGTCTACCTTAGCTTTGTTACATAACTTACGTAACACTGGTTACGGGACAAATGTCCTTATTTTAACACAAACCACAGCCTTTTTCGGAACCTAACCAAGTAGTTTTGTTGCGTATGTAAAAAAGACAGAAAGCATGTAAAGAGAGTAAACTACTAAGTTTATTTTGAAAGGAAACCATGCATGTATCAAATATGAACTGACGTGGGTCCCTGAAACTCCTCGGTATTGAGTTGGGAGTGAGAATGTGTTTGTGTGAATTTTAGGATGGGCTAAACACACAAAAGGTTAGGTATTGTTCTTTGGACTTAATCTCTCCTTGACAACTTGTTCTGTATTGAGTTTTTGGACTGTGCTCCCCACTAGTAAACTTTTACCCAGATTAGGTCGAGACGTCACCAGAAGACTGAAGTGACCATGAGTGTGTCTATTGGTGAGCGTATTCTGAATAAGACAAAGCAATATCTTGGTTTTACTGTTATCAGCTTGACCCATTTTATCCTCCTTTTCTTACATTTAATGTGTCCCAGTTTATATTTGCCCAACTCTGCTTTCCCTTTCATGTATAGACAGTTGTATTTTTCTAGCTCATATTTGTCATGTCACTGTTTGTAAAGCACTTTGCTCAACAACATTTACTCCACACCACACATTTACTCCACATTATGTCATTAGAGCAGCCCAAAAGAGACGCACAATGTGTTCAGAGACACAAACCGGGACCGCCTCAAGGTTAATTATTTCACATTCTTCTCCAAAATACACAAGTTATTCCAGCCTTGTTCATTTGTAACAAGTAGGTCAGAATCTGGAATTCTAAATAGGATACTTGTTGTTTTGTACAAAGCAGAATTAACATATTTTTGCACACAAATGTTTTTAAACCAAAGCTCCGGCATGTTATTTCGGGCCCAGCCCACACACTGTTCCCTTTGTGAGATTTATCTCGCACTGTGATCCACAGCAGAATAACCAGCATCTATAATAGACAAATAAAAGAGTGGGATTTTTTACTTATTTTTGGACAGCTTTTACAAGAAGGTTGTCTTCAGCTGCAGAGTGGAGGTGTGTTTGTTTTCACATCGCTCCAAAAACTACAAGCAGAGACGCTATCTCTATTCCCATCTGATCTGGCCAGGTAGCGCAGCAGCAGCACTGGCAGGCGAAGACTTCTTTGGACCGAATGGAGTCGAGGTATTTGCCTCTCAGGCATCCGAAGTAGGACGGAGAGAGGAGTATAATCAGCCGTGCAATCTTGTGCCTCTGAGTCCTTTTCTTTGCAAAATTAACCAATACAATTATTTAAGGTAATGATTCATTTGAATTGATCATAAGTATATATTCTCTCACATGTGCTCCAGCCGACTGGTAGATCGGATCGATTTTACAGCCTCTAACCCTGCGACAAATGAAACAAAAAGAAAGACGTAATTCTCAAATTATCCGCAATGGGTGAAATGCACCCCCTAACTAAGCTGCAAATCAAAAAACGCCTCGGTGCACCTGTGCTATTTGCAACTATTTAAATAAGGTTGCATGCACACATTTGGTGCAAAATTGGCCACACAAATTACACTGAAATTATTAGAGTCCACAGAGAGTTGGTGTTAACTGAAGCGCTTTTTTGAAGATTAAAAAAACTACTGACAGTAGTGTTGGTGCGTTTAAAAGCACCAACACTACTGACAGTAGTTTTTTTGTATCTCTGCCATCGCTTTGTCTCCTGTGTTCTGAGCGCAAAGGCGACATTTACATTTGCCACATGGATAATTGCTATGTGACACAAAAATAAACAAAAAAAGAGCAAATTCCACTCAGCTACGTTATGGCCGTGTTTGCGCTGTAATAACATTAGCACAACATCTTTTGTGAATCGGACCTTAAGAAGGGGAAGATATTGGTTCTGAGTGTTGCAAAATGCATGGGGCTGTCAGGAATCTATTCTTTGTGAATTCACCCGTCAGCTTTGTTTGACAGCGCTGGCAAACACTGTCAACACATTTTGATTCAAACATTGCCACACCTTGATTATTGCATTGAAGCTTTTCCCAACTGAGCCTGACTTTATTTTTTTTCAATTCCTCAACATATTCAGTGCTTGACAAGTGATATCTCAAATCCCCCCCACAGCTACGGGCCAAGGCTGGAGAGAAGAACGATGAATCAAAATACATTCATTAACGTCAATTCACTCATTGGAGACAACAGTCACTTGATTATGAGGGCGTCTGTTCACATCAAGGCTGCATGTAAAACCCAGAGTCAAAAAATACCTTTGTTTCTGCAACCGTTCAAATTGAGTCAAACCCAGACCAGCGTTCCCCATAAGGGAGAGCAATAACTATGACCTCAGTCTGTTATTTTGGTAATGGCTAATTAGAGGGGGCTTGTTTCCGATTAGCTCCTAATGTCTCTTACACAGGCCATTGCCTTGTTTCCATGTATATCGAGTTATCCCTCAGTGAACCCCTCCCGCCATGCTGTGCTGCTGGAACAACTGGTCTGACTGTTCCAATCAGGCTGTTTGTTTTTGTCCTTGATCACTATACACAAGAATGACACAATGTCAGGCCATTATTCTTGCTTTGTAAACCATCACCTAATTTATGTTTCACATTTCGGTTAATCACTCTGCTAAAATGGTCCTGAGAAACTCCCAGGAGAGAGGACTGGTATTCGGATGAATGGCTTTAATTACTCTGTGAAGAAGTGGCTGCGCTCACGCTTGCCTGTCCATGGACAATGTAATCCCTCGCCTTTCTTCCGTACACTTAATTATTAATTAAAAGGAATGATATAGTCATATTAATATATGAGGACTTGTCCAGCAATAAGCCACTCTAACAAAAACATGTCATTTGTTATGTCTTTCAAAACTACCTAATTGAGAGTTTTGTCTTCTGATCTGCAGACTTCATGGATATCGGGTTTAGCTGAGTTCAACTCACAATCGCCATAGATGACTTTTGGTTGGAAGCTGATACGTCTCGTCCACCCAATGGTGGCCGAGACGTATCGCTCCCAACCTCCTCCCTGAATGTATGCAAAGCCAATCTTTAACTTGCATTGTTTGCATTAATGCGAGCACTCAAGTGTTGTTCCTCTCCCCCGGCAGCCAACTGTACATTAGCGGCAGCTCTCCAAGCTCACTGTTCTCTGAACTCACCGGGAACTCCAGTTCTGTTTTGGACTTTGTCTCTTTTTCCTGGTCACGTCTACTTTGTAGTTTGTTTGTGTGTTTGTGCTGTTGACCGATAGCATCAGCACTAGACAGTGCTGAACTTTATTGCCTCATTTCCACTGCATTGTTTGGATCGACAAGAGTCGATGGTACAAATACAAATTGTCCTGTTAGCGACCAAACTGACTGACCTCGAAGAAAAAAACACTTAACTTAACTTCTCCTTTGATACCACAGTTTCCAAAATACTTGCATTCTTTCGAATGGCCAGCAGGATGTCTCCTCTGGTTGCTAAATAAGGTCAGGTTATATAGAAGTCTATGAGAAAATGACTCTCACTTGAGTTATTACCTCAGTAAGCATTGTAAACATGTGTTTATGGTTTACATCGCTAGTTTCAAGTATCCTTCAACACAGCATGATGTTCATTTAGTAAATTATGGTCCAATTTGGAGTGAAATAAACCATAAAGCATGGGTACGCTTTAGGGCGGGGCTACCTTGTTATTGACAGGTGGCTGCCATGGCGTTGTTGGGTTTGGGAGTTGTCTGTGTTCTCGTCTTGGAACTTTAATCCTCTCACAGGGTGTTTTCAGTTCATAAAAGTTAATTGTAACCCTTTTGGTCGCCTGAAGAATTCAGCACCTAATTGGCTTCACCCTCTTCGCACCACTTCTGGCTGCAAAAAAACAACAACGGCGACAGCCAAAAGTCAACGCTTCAAGACAGCAGTCCACAAACCAACGGGTGATGCCCTGATGACTAGGCCCACTTCCTATATACAGTCTATGGCAAACATGTGAAAACAGCCAGTGTTTGGTTTGTCCATTCTGGGTTCCTGTAGAAACATGGTCATCGGCTCCATGAAGAGGACCCACTGTAATAAATATAAACGTGACTGAAAAAGCAACAATTCTTAATTTCATTTATGCCAATAGATTGCCTCAAGATTAAAGATTCACAGAGCAAAAGACACCAGCAGACTGAACTCACTATTTTCCTTTTTAGCTCTGGGAGGAACCACTCCACACAAGATTCATGAGTATAAATATCAATCTTGAGCTGACCTATTTCGAACGTTATTGCACAGCACACCTGGGAGATGGGACAAATGTGAAGTGAACTCAAGCCAAAACAGCCCTTTAATGAACAGTGAGAAATATATGTGATATTTGCGGCTGAGAGAGTTTTCATATTTAAGATATAATAACAGAACCTTGCAGCAGTCAGTGTTTATATTCAGCATTGGTCTTATTACATTTGTATATATCACCATTACCATATTCAAATAAAAGTAATCTAATGAGCTGCTTGCAGACTTGTATAATAAAAGCAGAGCAATGTTGACAGTGCTGGGTAACTATATTCAGAACAGCCTTGTGTTTGCTGAAGAAGCATTAAAATTGCATCCCAGAGCTGAAACAGAAAAGCATCTTCGTGTGTCCCATCCGTCAGCTCCGACTGCGATGCAGAGGGGATATACTGTCGTGTTCATCGGCTATCGGCCACATAGGATGTGACACAAATGGAGGCAGAGTGTGCCGCGCAGCAGCTAGCCTAGAGACTTTGCGGTGAGCGAGTGGCACGGAAATGTGACTTCCCTTTTGGGCCGTCAGATCCTCTGTTTCGGTTGAGTTGAAATCTGGCTTCGCTTCCTGCTGGGACTCATAAAAACCCTTCGCTGGGTCAGCCGAAGCGACCCAGCTGGATTCCACTCTCGGTTTTGACACTTTCGCCGGCTTTCAGGATGTTGAAGAAGACGTGTCGTAACAGATAACACGACAAGAAGCCTCTGTGATTTAGCTTAATCGAAACTTCTCTGCGGTTTCATAATTTTGGGCTGGCGTTAAAGTGTAAAATCAATCAACAGTGGTTCAGTTCTCAAAAGCAAAGGGAATCGTGCTCGTATCACGATCATCAGCCATGCATGGGGAAGTGTGAACTATGCCGGTTGGACGACCTGTCAACACTGTAGTCACGGCTTTCCGGCTCACGGACGCTGTTCTCATTATCAGAGAGCTGTCAGCATAACAGCTTTTATCTGCAGCTCCAGTCGTGCTGTCACCCGGCTTCAGGTGTGAGAATCAGCTTCTCCAAAAGCGTAGATTGTTCACTGAACAGTGACAACAATACAGCGTCAGAACATACGTGCATGTTGTCATTTATTTAAAGGTGCCATAGTAAACGAGTATGAGTAAATGAGTATTTGGTCACTTGGGTCAGTGGAGGCAGGTGATGATTCTCTCGTAAAAAATATGAATGACAGACGCTTTAATGAGCATCATGCTTGATTGAACATGTTTGCTTGGTTTTAACGCCAGACTAACGGGGTAAAGCCATGCTAGTGCTCGCAAGAGGCCGCAAAATGGGGCTAAAATGTTTATATTTGTCTTGAAGGCCAATATTCTCCAAGACAAAAAAAAGTACACTGTCTGCATGATAAATGTATACGTTTTTTGGTCTTTTTTTGCATTGAGGACGTCTCGCAACTTTCACAATACAAAATGTTAGCATTCAAAGAGTAATAACTGTCCTTGGTTTCCGTTCTACGTGTCCTGTCCATGTCTGTTCGATAACAGTCGACGGGGAAATGCTATTACGGCCGCAGGGGATTAGTTTTCGATGCAGTACCACAAGTGGCCAATAGGAGGATTATCAGAAAGGTTGAGCGGCCACACTGAACCCTTCGCAGCGAAGCAGATGCAGACATTATAAGTTATGTTTTTCAATTACAAGTATATACATTGGGTGTCCATTGTGGAATCTTCTGAGGAGCACGAATGTATTCAGCAGAATAACTAGCATTAGCAATAGCATATTTCTTGTCATCTAAGAGTAATGTTATTGGGCTGACGATGGCACTGAAGTAAAGATCTGGGGCTGACAACAATCAATGTTTTAATCTTTAAATGGTCAAATATATTAAACGTGAAATGGTCTTTTGATGGATATTAAATCATATCCATTTAATTCTATGTGGTTTAACTTTTAACTTCTTTCTTTAAGCATCCCTCCCCCCCTTTAATAAGCCAAGATAAGATATGCCAAGTATACTTTGAATGTTATTTATGGCCCTGGAGGGAACAGAGCTTCCAGAAAGCCAGCAGCGCTTCACAGGCTTCAACTTTTTTTTCTCCTCGTAGATTCGCAAGTGCCCTCCTCCCTTCCTCCCCCCTGCAGAGGGGACTCATCTGTTCCTAATATTACTCACTTGTGCTTTGGAAACCTCTGTAACTAATGCATTTCGCTAGTCCATCTGAAAAAATGCTGAAGAATTATAGGAGCGCTACAGCAGATCACGCTCTGCCGACAGTTTCAGGGAGATATTCACCAAGATTACACTCTATCATTACTTCAGAATATGAAATGGGACGTGCTATATCAAGGTTAGCGCTTATGTTCAGCCATGGGCCAATTGTTTCCAGCATTGTTTATCGGTGGGCAAACATTTCACAGGCACGGTGAAGCTATCCTGCTCCAATTTCTGTTGTTTGTTAATTTGAATTCTCTAAAGAATTAAATAGATGGAGAGAACTGTTTGTTTGGAAATTGTATCTGCGAGCAGACGCCATTTCCCCTATTAGCAAGTTTGGGTGAACAGCAGCTCATTTTGGCAAATAAAAAGACTAATATACAGAAATGTATGTTCTGTGTTGGAGTATGAGACGAGAGATCTCCTCATGTGGGGGCAGTGTTAGATGATATTACGAGGTCATATTTATGGGGATTTGCATGATCCTTGTATACACATTGTTATCTACTTGTGAGAAGGCATTTGAACTATTTGTTATAAACTACAAAACTAAAAACTAAGTGGGGAGAGAGGAGAGGGGTCAAAATACTTTTGTTGCAGGCAGATCTCTGCTATTTATAGGCTATGCTAATAAATAGTACATCCATTTGGGTCACATAACCCATTACATGTATGTCCCAATGCACATGTACTCCTTTTGTAAGTCAATGAATGTATACATATTATCTCCACATTCCGTTAAATTTCCCTGTTGTAAAATACGCACATAATTTAGGCTATAATGTCGGCCATATCTAACTGAATGTTAGTTTTATGTCCGACTTTAATTAAAGATTCAGAGACAAACATAATTATGGAGATCAAATGTGTAAGAAGCTGTGGTTAAGATGGATATTTCAGCCTCTCTCTCTGTTAATGTAGTTTAATTTATGATGCTGCATTTACCTTAGTTAGCCATAATCGCTTTTAGAACAGGGTTGAAGAGTAACTTTTCCTGAAACTGGTCCAGTATTGAAGGAGACCGCTGCAATGTAACGGCTCGGGGAAACTCTTCATCTTCAATCTACGGCCACTGACGAGCACAAATTATTATTATAAGTGTCTGACATCTTTATGGAAAGGCCCCTACAGAGAAATGTCTTGTTTTTTTCTCACCTTTTGCTTGATCCCGAGCTTTGTTCCCTCTGAGAAGTCTCATCCCACGTCGTCAAAATCAGCCAAATGTCCAGCCATGACCTTGAAGATATTTTAGATAAGAGCAATACGCTTTCCTTCTTTCAACTCAACAAACGGCTCACACTCACGTTTCCACCGTTGTCTTCCAGCAATAACTTAAGACGAAATAACAAACAGTAACAATAGCAACAGAAAGGTGGGGGAAAAAAGTTTTTCTCTGTCAAGTCCTTTCCTTATTATAACAATCTAAGCCTGTCAGTGTCCAAAAAAACAAGCTTTTTAGTGGACGTCCATTGACTGTGAGGAGTTGCCCATTAGCAATTACATTGCAGCCCATTAAGCAGCTGCCGGCTGCAGCCTTCTCCTTCAATACTGGACCAATATCCTAAATAGTTGTCTCCTTAGACACAATGTTGACATTTTTTGGAAAAAGTTGTTGTTTAAGTTTGAGCTCCAAGATAACTAATGCTAATGCAGGAAGACAGCTTCTATACATTGGAAATTCTTTATACTCATTACAAAAACCATAACGAATTATAGATTCAAAAATAAATTGTTGCAGTAGCTTCTGGGAATTTACCACTTATTTTTCTGTCTTTTTGATTGGTTGTTCTTGTTTTCCCATCCTGGGAAAGGCTTTTTTGTACGCCGTTACATCACTTTATGAATACAAATTACGAGTATTGAACAGTCATGAATTAGTCTCAGGCAGACATGCAAAGCAACCCCACCAAACCATAAGTAAACAGCATGACATTGTAATAAAGGAATTACATGTTCATTCGTGCACAGACCAAGAAGGAAAGGTTTAGAGGGCAGGCCCTGTCACAATAATTATTTTAATAATAGCAGCAGCAGCAGCAGCAGCAGTAGTTGTGGCAACACCAATAAAACTTGTAATAATGATAATTATTATTTCCCTTTGGTCCAGAAGGGCAGTTCAGCCAAAGAGGGCAAAGGCAAAGTGTCTGTGTACACTATACTATCTGCATGTCTCTGCCATGAAGATTTAATTAGCTACTGTGTGTGACTGCAGATTTAGGTCAGATTTGGTTCTGAGACGTTGACTTAGTTTGTATAAAATGGGGATTTTCTCTACTTGTGCAGTTTCACTGTTGGGTAAATCTGGGTTCCACTGACCCACATCCTGTTTCTAACCTCCCTGAGAGAACTCATAACATGCTGTAAGAAACTAAGCTAAATATGTATTAGCTTTTCATCAAGTACACACAGCGGTTTGTGATAAAGATCTTTCTTTTCTTGCTTTCTTTTTCATTAACACACACGCACATCGCTATCTCTGTTGTGGATCTGTTTTTCTTCTTCTGCGTTTGATTAACAATTGCGCATAGTGAGAGTCCGCTTGTGTGGGACAACTTGTTAACAATCAATCAGGGGTGTCATACCTGTTTACTATGTTGAGTGTGTTTCTCCAACGTCTCTGACACCTGGGTTGTGTAATCATTACCAAATGGCGCGTCTGTGAAGATGTTGTGACGGTTGAGGTGCTGTTCTCTGTCACAACAGACCGACAAGGCCGGAGTGTGCCATGGAAGACCGGCGAAGCCTTGCCGGTTCCCAGACACAAGCCCGGCCTGTCCATAAGGTCACCCTGAGATCTTAACAGCCTTTAAAGTTACTCATTCACTCGAGGCGATGGAGCCACAAAACTCCAATTCCCCCTCGTGAAAGGCCCAATAAGTCACTGATGTTTGCAAGAAAAACAAACCATACTATCGGCGTATAAATCATTCGGGGGCTAGACTCGGTTTTGACAATATTGCCGACTCCCGAGGGAGTTGCAGGCGCATGGGAAACCACACCGGGGACGGATAGTGTATTCCTTTTGTGAGTACATCGTGTTTCAGCGCGGCATAAAAAAAGGCATCCCAAGGAGCAATAACTCATCTTTGCAGTTCCCCACATGGCCCTCATGTCCTTTGACATATCTGAAGAAGAGTGGCGATGATTACTAAATGGCCTGACTCCAAAGCCATGCACATAAACGCCCTCATCGCACATGCTTTAAAACTCAATCTCTCTGTTGCCTTGCCACAAAGGCTTCAAGTGAGAGGGATCAACAATGAAACCCACGACCGCTCTGTTCATGCCAATCAAAGCATGCCTCATCTGCGCACTTTTTAGTGTGCATCTATTATGGGATGGCTAGTTAGTTTGAAAGGAATACGAGGCGTTTGATGATTTTCTCTTGAAGGAATAGGTTTGGGAAATCGGCATTCTTGCTTTCTTGTCGAGAGTTAGATGACAAGATTGATGACTCTCAATGTTTGTGCGCTGAATATGAAGCGGCAGCTAGCAGGCTGACAGCCTAGCTTAGCATTAATACGGTTAGTGCAACGGGTTCTCACTCCCAACTCATTAGGTTAACTGGCGGAAAGACTTCAAACGTAGTGTTACTCAGATTTACTTACGCAACAAAACTTAGTTTTAAACAAGAAAGTACTTTTTTGGCATATGGAAAATATTGGCCATTTTTATAAAATAAGCTTGTTTTTCACACACACAAAAACACTGTGCGTTATTTAAGTTGCAGAACATAAATATGGTAAAATAAGTCAACTAATTAACACGATATGTCGTTTAATCTGTAGAAAAACAAAGAGATAGACCAGCACATAACTTTCTATGAAAAAAAGGCAATAAACATGTTTCCAAATTTTTTCCAATTATATTCCTTTGAATCAGAATCTGCTGCAGCCAAAAGAATTGGAAGCATGTAAATGATCTTCAAATACTATTTCAACCCACATGTCTGGTGGGAGCATTTCAGTCCGGTCTGTCCCGATCCTTCACTCACAGTTTACGTTGGAGGACTGGGATTAACTCTTATCTCCACTGGGACGCCGTCTGTCTTTTGGCCTGGACCCAACATGGACTCGTCTAAGCCCCCGCTGTTGCCACTTCGCCCAGCCTCACGGAAAACATTCCCAAACAGACCTGTCCGGTAGATAGCGTATCAGTTCCCTCAACCACACTGTACCGTGAAAATCCAAAAGCTGCAGCCTCTCATAGCCTCATGCTATGACTCCGACAGGGTCTATAAAAACAACTGCTTATTTATTCTCACTCCATTTTGAGAGCAAACATTTCTCCGACCAAGGCACCCTTGCAGTAAACAGCCGTCCACAGACAGGTTGTTTGTTCCCACTCTGCAATAATAAATCACAGGCGGCAGGTTGGCCCAGAGGTCGAGAGGCTGGTTGTAGCTGGTGGGCTGCTGGTTTGATTCTGCAGCACCGAACACAATATTCCAAGGATAATCCTTCCAAGGTACCCCGAACAAAAGTGCTAGATTTGATATCAGCCTTACGCTGTGAACTGTGAAATAATATATGGCCATTTACGGCCGATGTGCATCAGCATGAAATAACTCCAATTACTTTGAAACACTGGCCGTAGAAACAGGTGTTAAAGTAAAACACCGGCCCTCTCTTTTATTTTTCACCCGTGTTTAAGCATTTCTTATCTCTCCGCTAAGAAAAGTATGTAATCGCACAGTGAGTATAAAAAAGCGGGCTGTTTATACACAGTACAAGGATCTTTGGCGTGACTGCAAAGGGAGTTTTTCCACCACTCCATCTAAGACAACCCATAACATCAGTGTAGGATTACCTGGAAGCTCAGACTCTCTCTGTCACACTCTGTCCATGAAGTCTTTCATAAGCCCTTGTTTTTAGTTCTGGATAATTCACATATGGAAAGGTTTTATTGAGCATGGCATTGCATAAAACTGGATTTCCGAAAGAGGGGGCACCCGGTAGGCAATTCACAATTAAAATAAATTCAGAAAGCCCATTGTAGGGCCTCAGCAGCCAAAGTGATAAAAAACGGTGTAAGGAGTGCGGAGAGAGGTGTGTTCAAACAAGAACAATCCGTTTTCATACCGCACATTGTGATCCATGTCGATTTCCCCAACTTTTACCTGATCTCCTCCTCGCTCACAGTGCGTTGTAACTTGAAAGTCTCGCTTGTGGTTGTACTGCCAGGGTCCTTCCAATGTTGCTTGTTTTCACAAGTGTGGTGCATGCCCGAACGCTTACCCACCGTGTTGTAAATATCTGTCATGTTACCTTTTCTAACATTTTCGTAGTGGAATTTGGCATGTTTATCACTTAGAAATATTCACGTTGGGGGATGTAGCCATTAAGGGCCCCATGTTAGACTGTACCTGCATTGCATAATTATATTGTTATCCGATACAGTTGCATAAAAACTTCAGACTACGCATGAAAACAAATAAGGGCCTCCCACAGTAAGTCAAGTAGCTATCACATTAATCTGGAAAACCCTTTCAATCTCCCTGCATTTTAAACCATGGTGTGTTCAGTGGTTACACGTAGATGGCGAAGCCAAACAACCTATGTTCTCTGTAAAACATTTATATTTGGACAGCAAAAAAAAATATTATGGCAACATTTCTATCTCAAATGCGCAGTTAATAGAGCAGTTACGGTAGAGAATCTCCATACTTTTGCCCCGAGAAATGCTGCCTTCACTGACCGTTAGAATTATTGCAGTTTACCTATATAGGTCAGGGGAACAGCGTATGAGAGAGTTTGAAAACTCTTCATTTTCATGGCAAAACCCAAGTATGTAGTGACATCAGCTTATTGCAGAAAATGGAGGATTTCTATATATATTTATTGTTTTGGTTTTGTTTTTAAATATATATCTATATATACAAGGTCGAACTTTGTGTCAAAGTATTTAACAACATTCAACTGTATCCAGATCAGTTTCGGTTCGCAGTTTCGCAACAATGTTGCTTCTACTTGAAAAGTTAACTAAAATGACTTTTATGTTAAGGCGTAGAAACTTTTCTAACTTTAAAGTTTAGGCGTACGAGGCGCCCCTGAACGCACCAAAAGTCTCGGTCAATTAGTAGAGTTTAGACAGCGAGGAGAGCTTGTAGTCGGTCTGTGAGCGCTCCACCAATGACCAGCTAAAAAAAAACCGCCCCACTGCTCCGACTCAGATCCGCGGGGGTGGGGAGTCAACAAGTTTGGATTCGGGACTTCGGAAAAAAAAAAACATGGGATTCGAGCTGGACCGCTTCAAGGGCACCGTGGACCCGGACTTCAAATGCAACTTGTGCAATAAAGTCCTGGAGGACCCGCTGACGACTCCGTGCGGCCACGTCTTCTGCTCCGGCTGCGTGCTGCCCTGGGTCGTCCAGCAGAGCAGCTGCCCCGTCAAATGTCAGCGGGTCTCCGCTAAAGAGCTGAACCACGTCCTGCCCCTGAAGAACCTCATCCTGAAGCTGGAGATCAAATGTGACAACCACGCGCGGGGCTGCGACGCCGTGGTGAGGCTGCAGCATCTGGCCGAGCACGCCGAGATGTGCGACTACGCGCCGGCCAAGTGCAGGAACCGAGGGTGCGGAGATGTGATCAACCTCGGGGACGTGGACGCCCACATGCGGGAGACGTGCGACTGCCGCCCGGTGGGGACCTGCGAGAGCGGCTGCGGCTTGACGCTCACCCACCGGGAGCAGAAGTCCAACGGCCACTGCTGCCTGCGAGCCCTGAAGGCGCACAACGGCGCGCTGCAGTGCCGAGTCATCAGCCTGGACCGGGAGTTCAAGAAGCAGACCATTAAAGCCAACAAGAGGGAGAAGGCTCTCCTGGCGCAACTTTCCGCCGTGCACGGCGAGCTGCAGGTGACAGCTCTGAAATACCAGAAGAAATTCACCGAGTACAGCGAGAGGATCGACTCCCTCACTAAAACCGTGGCTTTTTCTTGCAAGGTAAGCGCCGTTTAACCCCCTTCACTTTTATCCACATCACTTTCCCCCCGTCACTGAGTGTGAAATAACAATAAAACAGCAACACGGTGCAAAGAGTGTGCATCTTCTCCTCAAATATGTATTATTCACATATATTCTGACCCCCGGCATCCTGCTATACAACTGTTTTCAGGCCCAACTTTATAAACTTTAAAACATCTTTGCTTGCTCTCTGAGACTCACTACCTCCAGTGTGTTTTTTTTTTTGTTTTTTTTTACTCCACCCCAGATATACATTGGACTTTTTTATTCGAGGATTTATCTGAGGTCTGGGGAGCTTTCAGGAGTCCCACGGCGCCCAGGAGATTGTTTCTTCGCTGTCTGCTTTGAGACATGGATGTCAGCTGTGCCTCTGGCCAGCTGGCAGTCAATGGGGGGGAGGGCCAAATATTTACTGCAGTTCTGTACACAACAAGAGCCAGGCCCCGGTTATATTGGCTCCTCGCAGCACGCTTGTTTGAGGCTCTCTGTCATCGGATGTTAGCCCCCCACACCACCACCACCACCAGACATTCATAACACATTAGAATCATGGGTGTAGCAGTGTTACCCGCACCAAAGCTGGATGGGTGTTGTGGAAGACTGTGGATATTATCAACACTTCTGGGAGTTCTTTGGAATCTCATTGTTTTGTGGATACTGCAAACTGTTGACTGGTGTTGAATTGTGTGCTGGTCATACTGGTTGATAATGTATCTAAACATGTGGTCTTTTAGCACAGGCTCCTATGCAGCGCTTTACAGGCCAAACCCCTGAAGTTAGGCCAACCCCGGAAACCCCTGGATTTTGGATTACTGCGGAAAATAATAATAATAATAATAACAAAAGCAAACGTTTATGATACCGACACGTTTTGTTCTACAAGATAATCCTCACCAATGGACACAACTTTGTGAATGCAATTGGCAGAAGTAAAACAAAATAAAAAATACTAAGCTAAAGGTGGACTAGTGTCCGTCTTATGGCGCTTTGAAGCCTTGTGTAGCCACTTGTTAGCTACTGGCTTTTTTAAAGGTAAAAGGTCCAAAATCCATGAGTGGGGTATTCACTGACATATTTTATGTCGTAAAAAAACAAAGACACGGAAGTATCCTAAAACATGCATTCTCTCCACTGACCAGCGGGGGGTGACTCTCCCGGTTTTAAAAAGAAGTCAGATTGTATAGAAGTCTATGAGAAAATGACTCTACTTCTCTCTTGATTTAATCAGTAAACATTGTGAACATGAGTGTATGGCCTCAATCGCAGGCTTCCCGTCCTCTTCAATACAGCATGATGTTAATTTTGTACATTATGATCAAATAGACCATAAAGCTTTAGGATGGGCTCACTGTGATTCACTACGTCACTTCTCCACATTCCAAATATGGTCACTTCCATTCACCGGTTGCAAAAAAACAACAGCATGGCAACAGCGAAATCGCCGAACTCGAGGCTTCAAAACGGCGGTCCACAAACCAACGTGACGTCACAACGACCACGCCCACTTCTTCTACACAGTCTGTGCTCGTGTCATGTTTGTTAGCACTCATTCCCGCATCACTCTTTAGGGAAAAGCTCAGGAACCTCTCTGGTGTAAGGGTGTGTTTTATGGCTCACATTTAAAAACCTAATGCCTCCTGTAATGCCCAATTACCAACACCATAAAGGACGCAGGAGTTCACCAGTCACTTAATGAATTAAATTAGTGTGCGCTGGTCGCACTGCTGGAGGGGAGTGGTCCCGCGGTAATCGGGTTATGAACTTCTAAAACGTGTCTCAAGAACAGGAGGAGGAGCTTCTGATTGGACGCACACAGCTGGCAGTAATGTGGCTGAACAGGGAAACCTCCATGGGTTTTGTCCCTCTTTTTAATTTTACACCTCAACTCTCTATTTCTGCCGCTGAGGCGTCTTGCTCCGTTTCCCACACCAGTGCACATCTTGTTTAAGTGACATCTTTGAAAGACTTCACTCGTCTCTCTCTCACTCTCCCTTTTTTTTCTCGCTTGGTGTTTCATTTCTCCGTCATGGTCTCAGTTCCCAGCAAAAGGCGTTCCGGTAGACTGGTTAAATTGCGCATCAAAAGCACCGACGCGGGGGAAAATGGGGAAATGGCTCGTGCTGGTATACAGAAGCTCCCTGGGCCTGTAGCACAGCTGGTTATCATAGTTCATTTGACAGCGGCATTCCGGGCCTACACCGCTGAGATATATACGTTTAGTGTATTGGCTCTGCTTATGTTAACAGGAGCCCCTTGTCCTGGAAACGCCTTGAACACGCATAAAAGACACAGTGATCGTTCCCAGGAAATCGTTCCCGTAAGAGACAGAGCAGGGAGGAGGGGAATCTACATTTTGTGGATGTTTTTTTTTTGCAAGAGAAGCTCATTCACTGGGTTCAGTCGAGCAGAGAGCAGAATTGTTTGGTGGGAGAGCCTCAAACATGGCAATCTGAAACGGAGCGTCACAAGTGGGATTAGCCGCGGGAGACGGGCGACTCGCAGACTGCCACCGAAACTCCCCTCGGAGCCCAGCTTCCCGATGTCACTGATCCAAAATGTTGTCTGATTTGGTGACTGACCACTAGTCAAAACATACTTTGAGAGGAAAATTTAACAAAGCGGGGGGGAGGAAACCCAGGTAATGACATTCATCATGGCTCCGTTTTTTTTATTCTAGTGAGCCAGCGTTCACAACGCCGGGAACCTGGAACGAGAGCGTCCAATAACGAGCTCCCAAATTCCCATAGCGAGCGGTGTCTAATGCGGATTTGTTGTGGCATATTTCTCCCTTGAATCACTGTTAAAGAGTGCGATACAGGCCCGGCATGACGGGTAACCTGCTGCAGTTTTTTCCCGGTCTCCGCCGCTCCTCTCGGCTGAGGCCTCCTGAGCCAGATGGAGGATCTTCAGTGTCTTCTTTTAACATCCAGGCCTCGACTGTGAGGGAACTCAGGGATGACCTGGCTGCGTGGAATAACTGACTTGAGTTTCCAAAAATAGGCCCAACACTTTTTAAACGCCGCAGCCAGAGTAATAAAACACACACTCACACACAGAAAAAAAAAGAAGCTCAGATCTCCCCCTCTGGTTCTCGTCGTGGGCTGTCACACTTTCCATCCAGCCTCAGATCTCTGCTCTCGAACCGAGCTCCTCGCGGACGGCAGCGGTTTGCCGCCACGCGAGCGCCATAAAGAGCGCCTCTCGAAAAGGGCAAGGCATGGAACGGATTAGGCCTCCACTGAATTTGATTTGGGTAATCAGGGGCTGGATATGACGAGGCTAATTGTGGTCTAATTTTAAAGCCGGAGTATACGAGATCGTTTAACAGAATAATGTAGCCCATTAGTTATCTTCGGACGCATTGGGCGCCAAATTGAATTATGCTTTATAAAAGTAGACATGAGTTTTGGCAGTTTTTTTATTTTTATTTGAAAGGAACCTTTTCAAAGAAAGAAATGGATTACGCCGCGTCATACCTTTTAGCTCCACGGAGGACAAATGGATTCGTATTCTGCCACCCATTTCATAGTTCCTGCTTTGTTATTATTACTGAAGAGGCTGGCGGAGGGGAGGCGGGTTGGATGCTGGGCGCCTCGGAAAGTGTGACCTGTGCTGAGCTGAATGCTCGCCGTGAGCGCCAAAGTCACCAGCGAGCGCCGCTTCACTGCCAGCCTGCTCTCTCTCCCTCTAACAAACTGCCCCGTTCTTCTTTTCCCCATTAAAGTTAATGGTGAGCGTTTGTTTACTTGACATAGCTTCCATGTGTTCTCCCCCCTCTAAGAGTGATGTCAGCGTGATAATGTTTTACCTTTTCGGCAGTAAGGACATGTCATTATTTTTATTTTTTTCATCACCCGAGGCATGCCTTTTTGTTTAAGTAAACACACAACCTCCTGAAGAGATTCACTTCATGTCTTAGGGATTAGAGCTTTGCTAGAGTGTTCACAGATGTGGGGGAAAAGGAAGAAAAGAACACTCCCTAATTACTCTGAGTTCATTTTTAATGGCTCTTTTAAAATCCACCCATTTTGAGGCTTGTGGCTGAGTCAGTGTACATCTACAAGTGGCTGAAATTACTTTGACTTCTCAGCTCAGTTTTCACTTGATGCCCGACTGTCTACGTGTTGACAGTAACGGTTGCGGTGGGTTTAATGTGGAAGCATGCGTCGCTAATGCTGCCGTGACGCGCTGCATGGAGGCACTGCATTCCCCGGATGGCCTGACATGCACATGATGGGCTTTTTTTTCGAAGACACAGCAGCAAGGACACTGTACATGCCAAGCTTTTATATTTAGTCTCTCTGTGTCCTGGAGTGGCAGCTGAAATGACATTACCCCATAACTCCCCTCTAAGTCCTGCTTGGGGGAGAAAAAAAACAATAAGAGCTGACTCTGCGAGTTTCCCACAGGTTTTCATGTCATGTTGCTACTGAGTCAGAGGTCCTCGAGTGTATTGATTGACATCGGACAACAGTTTGTGAGAGGGATGGGCTGCTGGCCCCTCGGACTGGTCACTTCTGGTATTTGGGCCTCGGAGAAGGGGGAGAGTTAGGGCCGAGCGAATTGAGGGGAAATATTCAATTAGGTTTTGTTTTGTGAATAAAAAAGATTGCGATTGTAATTGTGTTTAAAAAAAAAAAGATACATATTTTTGCTTTGTAAAGGCTTACAGTTTCAAACAAGATCATTTGTACCAAGCATGGGCCGAAACCTTTTGTTTCTGGAGAAATTTAAATCAGAAAAAGTAACACTTGTTGTTGAGGTCCTGCCAGAATTATTCCTTCAAACTAATCAGTAAAAGTACAAATATATATACTTCTAGCCATTTGTTAAGATATTAGTCTAGATTAGTGAACTAGTATACATAACATTTCTTGAATAATAAGGACAAGCTCTCTGTAACAGTGTTTAGAAATCCAACTAACGAGCCCTAATGATCCTGTTGACAGACGTTTTGGGAGTTTGGTTTCAAACTGTGGTTTTGACATAGAAAGAACGAATTGTTCCGCCCCGTAATGAAGATATGAAGCCAAGGTGTTCACTGTTCCACTTCCACACCACCCCTTAATGTGTAGACAAGGTTATTATTAACTTTCTCTCACCCTCCACCCCTTGCCCTCTGTTATCTTCTAATAAGTTTGATCATTTGCCGGTCACGTTTTCGTGCCCCGCTCTTCCTCCTGAAGCACCCGGTCCAATCGTCCTGTCGCTCACCTGGAGTTAATAATAGATTATCATGTTATAACCTCCTGCCTTCACTTTGCTGCCCGTGTCTCTCCTCTGTGTGTCTGTAGGAAGACGAGACTCAAAGCGCGACGGTCGTCCTTCTTCGTGAGGGCGGATCTCTGGGTTTTAACATCGTAGGAGGAAGGCCATGCGCGGTAGGTTGAAAGCCGAGCGCCTCGGAGGTTTCATCTCCCCCGGTGATCAGCCAAGTGTCGTATGGCAACCCAGGAATGAATAGCATGTACACTGGAAAGCACCACAGGCTCTCTCTGTGCTGACTGACACGGTCATGCATGTGTTCTCCAGTCTGGATAGATGGACCGCATCTATTACGTTTTATTGTGTTTATATATTGGTCTGGTTTGGCGGATTTGGCATTACAGATTACAAAAAAACTATAATTACTTTTACGAGAGTTAAATCTGGGATTGTGGCTTTGACCGCAGTTGTTTTGTCTCTAATCGAGGGGATTTTGGTGGTGAGGTAAACACAGAGGAAAGGAAAGGGTCTTTCATCCCGGCCTAAACCTTTTAACAGCCACTATGTTTTCTACCTCGGGGGCTCTGAAGTAAGAGGCATTAATGATGCCACACGCTCCGCTGAGTGAGGGGTTGAAAACATCTCAACACTTGGTTACGACTCTGTCTTCCATACATGGATACGCTTCTTTCTGCCTCCGAGGTCCCATTCAAAAGCTGCTCCCCGTCTCCGCCTCATCGGTACTGCACTCGACTGTTACAGGGCTGTTTTTCCACTGTCGCCGTGACTCACTTTTCTAGACTATCATAGAAAAACCATTTATAGCGGGAAACTATAAAAAGATCCACATACAAAGAGCGTGTTTTTCAAAAAAACAATATTTTTTTTCTTCACGACCTCGTTAGATTTGCGACCTATCTCGCTCTCGTGACAGAACCATGCATCAAACCCGACCATGAGAGAGAGCGGAGATAATACTTGGCTTTCATTTTCCCCCGCTAGCCTCAAATCAGCAGTCTGTGTAAGAAGCTATTCATTAAAATGGAAATAGCTAATATCCCCATAGCCTTTGACACATGCGTTTCATGTGGCTGTTATTCTGGCATGGCTTGGTAAAAGCAATCAGCCAGCCAGATTTTGTGGCCTCTGAGAGGACTGGTTTTTCAAAAAATGTTGAAGATTGGGGCAAGTTGAAAAGGCAAAGCATTGAGCTCGTCAAAAAAAAAAATTAGTAGCATTGCTGCGTTAACACTGTGCACGAGACCAGAAATAATGAATTACAGTTAGCGCGCGGTGACTTCTGAGGTTTCTTTAAGTATCCCATTAAATTGCAGTTGTGTTGCAGCACGCATCTCATGTGGTTTTAAAGAGAGCGCTGATAGAGATGCCAGCTCTCAGTCTGGGGGTCACGGCCACAGTGTTGGATGGATCCTATACCTCACGTCCATCCAGCATGTCCACCTCGCCCCTTTTCTGCAGTCCAGGAGCGCCGCTTCATGCCTGGGAAGCATCTGGGTGTAAAGCGAACCCTTAAGTCCACACTCAAGGGCAGGGTCAGAGGGTCGCTTTACCCGAATTGGAAATAGACTCGGCGTGGTATCGAGCCGACCGGATATTTTTGGTTTTCCTGTGCCCGGATTTTGAGACGGCGGCCTCTGAAGTTGCTGTTTTCCTTTGTGTAAACAGCTGACGGTGAAATCTGTGGATTAATCTGAGTAACTCAGGAACTACTTCTGCAAAGACAGGCACATTTCTTTTAAGTGGTTTGAGCAGCAGACAATAGATTCAGTTCAACCTCCACTTTATTGGGGCGGCAGCAGAGGTTTCAGAGGGGGGGGGGGGTACCTTGAAACCTCGGCACATGAAACTGGAACTGTCTGCGCTGCTAAGTGAGGATGATCTAAGATGTTTTTATCTTTTTGGTGAACCGACCCTTCAACTTGCTTGACGCTCAAAATGTATTGGTTTGGCGTTTCCAGGGTTTTTAAAAGTAGTAAAACATTTAAAGTGTGATATTTAATTCTTGTTGGCACTAGATTTCAAAGATTGTGTCATAAATGTGCACGCCACGATTCTCCTCAACATCAAAGCTCGGTGGCTTTATTATTGACAGGCAATAACTGCAATTTATTCCACAGGACGACAGCGACAGCACTTCGAATGAAGGGATCTTTGTATCCAAGGTCATCGAGGAAGGTCCGGCGGACAAGGAAGAGGGCCTTCAAATCCAGGACAGAATTATAGAGGTATGTGGCTTCCACCACACTGTGCACTGATGGGGAAGTCGGAATACGTGACAGCTGCCGTCTGCCCCATAAAGATGACGAGAGCAAAGAAGAACCCACAACTCAATATTAATGTTCCCGTGACTTTTGGAAAAATGTGATTCCGGCTGAGAGCAGCAAATGTGGCACGTTGCGCTTGGGGCTTTTATTTCAGCTCGAGGAAGTAAATCCTGCAGATGATAAACGTTTCAACAAATATTTTCTGCCAATCGGCGTTCAGGAGAAGGCTTTGTTAAGTAGGGCACCGCTGCAGATAGGTTGGTTCTAAACCTGAGGCGAGGCCGCCTCGTCAAAAAAAAAGCGCCCAGTGTTCGCTCCCGGGCTGACAAATGCCTCACGACAGAGCCGCCGTGTAGCATCCTCCTCCTCGCCGTCAAACAGATTATTGTGTGGGGAAAGGCCGGCTCGAGGGATGCGTTGACAAACTCGACATCACAAAGGTCGCCTTTTACGGAACAGCTGTCAAGCAGAATGCCACACAATGGCTGCATTGAACGGAGAGGTTTGTGTGGATTGCAAGTGTGTGTTACCCGCGCGCCGCAAGATGACAAATCTGGTCCGTCGCAGGCTTTTTTATTGTCAGACCGCAGTGAAATTGCCCCCGCGGAGCAGTTCTCCCGGCACATTGATCACAGAGATGTTTGTGGAAAGTGTTTGTAAGAGAAAGAGACTGCGGCTTCTGGGTTGATCACTCTATCCTGGCATTCGCGCAGTCGACGAGAGGAATCCTCTGGCAGCGGCTACAGGTCTAAAGGTTGTGGCTGTAATTACGGCGGCACCATAACTGAGATGTGACGTGTCCGCCTTCGGTTCTCATCTCATCCCAGTGGCAGTCTCCAAGCTCTCTGCAGCTGGAGATCTCCCGACAAAGGGCAGGTCGAGCCAGCGATCCACTCGTGACCTGGTGAGTTGAGGCCAAGGAGAGAATCCAGAGTGTGAGTTTTTCTGTCTGCGTGTGTGGAGGTTTGGGAATCATGTCGATGGGCCAACTGTTGCTGTATTTGGTTACTTAAGAAAGTATTTTGTGTAGGGTTTCGGGTTGAAATAGCCATTCACCCTTTATCGCCTTTTAAAAAAGAAAGAAAAAAGAAGGTGAAGTCACAGAATCTCTCCGATGAGGAGGACACCCAGAGAGGACGCAAAGAGCCTAAGGAGGCAGCAAAGCACCCGATTAAGTGACCTATTCTTTTCAAGAGGTGCGGGATTAGCAGACAAAAAGCAACAAAATAAATCATCCTGGCCATTAAAAGAGCAAAAGTAGAGACCGTTCAGAGTTGCCGTTCTCTTTTTTTTCCTCTGATGGGGAAACCTGACACTGAAGGTGGCTCAGATTTCGAAGACTCCCTCTTTGTTTGCCGGTTCAAGCTGAAAGTTCCGTGTCAAGGTTTTTCAGACATCACAATAGGAAACGCAACGTCAATATGACATGTTTTGCAAGTGTGTGGGTTGCATCTTTAACCCTTGGGTGGTTGGGTCTGTGAACTCAGTGGTGAATCAAAGGAATTCGAAACCCGGAGCGCCCAAAGGCAGTTTCATATTCAGCTCGTAACTCCGACCTATTTAGCATCCTGTGTGGGACGCGGCGCATTAGATAAACTGATGCCTTTTTTAAATCTGATTTCTCATCACATCTCTCTGGAAGTTTTTTTCTTTTCAGGCAAATACTGTACGACATGGGTGGCTTTGATCATATCTACAGGAATAATTTTATTAAACTTTTGATGATCCTAACAGGGAAGATAGTATTTAACGAAATCATAGGTGGAAAAAAAGTCATTAAAGTCCAAGAGTTTCATGCCCATTCTAAAAGGTTAAGCTTGAATCAGCAGCAACGAGTCAGTTTAACCTTTTCAGATTTACTCTCTCCTTTTAAGGTCTTGGCTCCAACGTTTCTTAACATGCTCATCAAACACCTTCTTGCCATCCTTATAGATTTCCTTATCTCAAAGCTGCCTCTACGGACATATTTCTGGCCAAGTGATGAACTGAAGTGTATGATTCACTCTCCTTCTCGCTCTCTTTGGTACATAGCTTGCTCGATATGCCACTATGATCACTAGCTATGGACTTTGTCTGTTGGTTGGTGCTGAACAAGTGGCTTACAGTGGGTTCATGGGATTTTCACGCCGTGACATCTCAGGAATTCTTTAAATTTGGCACAAACGTCCACTTGGGATTCAAGGTTGAACTGATAAGAATTTGGTGGTCAAAGGTCACTTTGACGTCTTGGAGCACACCTGAATGGAGCAGACTCGGTGACGTCCCTCCCTCATTTTTGATCTATTTCTATGTAAAAAAAATAAGGATTAGTGCAGCTGTAACTACTGGCATCACCTCCCTTTCTTTCCATTGCAGTGGAAAGCAAGTGTTTTGACAGCCAGGCACAGCCTCTCACCGCTACGGGGTGGGGGTGTGGGGGGGAGGGCATCCGCCGCACTGCGAGAGAACCACCGTATGTCACGGAGCGGCGTTCACCTGAGGAGAAAGAAACGCACCTCCGCGGAGCTGTTTTCTCTTCCTGTAGCAGAGGTGTCAGTTCCAGTAAGTCTATTTGGACGTCGCATGTACATGGCGATCCACGGCTCGTCCGTCTATAACAGGCTCTTAGCGGGGGAGTGTGATAGCAGATGGCTGTCCTCTAACTGAGCTACAGGCTGGTATGAATCAGCACATGAATGCCTCCTTGTTCGGCCGTTTTTTTTCTTCTTCGTCTTCTCTTTTTTTTTTTTTTACTCATAAAAACCCGGCGCTGCTGTGTTTGCTTTTCGCCGAGGCCCCCTCCGCGAGCTGAAAAGCCTTAGCACTCTGGTCAGGATCTGCCCGTGTTTGCCACCTGGGATTTTCATGAATGCGTTCTGATTCGGCGTTACGATCTGGTGCCAAGGTGCCCTGGCTCCTTCTCAAATCATCAATCTCGGGCTCGCATGCCACGTTCGGGCGTGTTTTACATATTTGCCGTATATAAAAGTTGATCCTTCAATTTCTCCAATGTCACTTCCCATCGAGCAACGCTGGAACACTTTTTTTTTTTTCTCTCTCCCCACAAAAATGGCCTTCCATTTTCTTCAAGCCTCTTTGCTTGCGCAACACGACTAAGCCAATGTCACAATCCCAGAGTGATCGTGCCTGAGCTCTCCGTGTGGAGGGGATGTCCACACCCCCGCCCCGAGTGTGAAAATAGGACGGGAATGGAGACACCGGGGCTGCTGTTGTAAATGTCGCCTGTAAATCTCCCCAGCAAACATTCTAAGGTCGCAGGGGGCGGACAGCAACAACTACTTTAAAATAAACTGACATTTGTGGGGGGTGGAAGCCAATTTTAATACTGAGGACGAGGTAGGGGGCAGGAATGTGTTTCTACTACGACAATGTTTGCACACACATATGTCATTTGCACGTCATTTGAATAAAAACATGGGAGAGTTGAAGGCTAAAATTCGAAAGCACAACCGTTTCATCTGCAAAACACGGAGCAGAATAAATTGCGGGCATGTACGTGCCGGCACAGTTTAGATTATGCAAGTCCGCTAGCGGTTGCCTCTTCATTTAGATACATGATGTATATTAATAGTTTTTTTTTCGAAGTCTGGGGGAGAACTACCAGGGGTCACTATCAAGCGTGTCTGAAATGCAAAACAGACCGCTCTAAACACTGCATTGCATTATCGACAAAGGATTTAAAATCGAACCTTCATCCTGGGACTCGGATCAGCTTTATTGCGTTTGACACAACCTGTTTCCATGACCATTTTGCTACGGCTTATTTTAATTAGCAAAGAATCAATGGGCTTTTGGAGTTGCATACAACTTTGACAAAAATTTGAAATGCATTTTATTCACAGTAATATCATGTCTTAATATAAACTGTAACTGACAGTTCTCAAGGCAGCACATCTGCATTTTTGTACTTGTCGCTTGGCTGTGTGAGTTGCGAGGTTACCCACGGTGAGCCACTAAACACCTCAAACCTCCCCACCGTTACGTTTAAGTGTCAAGTCACCAGAGCCAGAGACAGCTAAATAGCACTTAGCAGTAACTGACAGAAATGAGAAGTGAGCCGCGTCGGAGGTGGGACCGAAAGCGCGCATCGTCAATGAGCCTTTATTCCGCCTCCGGTGTCATCCGAGGCCAGGGAGATATTTGAGAAGGAAATTGGAAGCGAGACCGCTGGCTTTTGCTGCAAAAGTAGCCGCGCTGCTTTTAGCCGTTAGACATTCCAGATGTTTTTCTGATTCATGGAAGTAGAGAACATCTTTTTTTTTTTTTTTTTTTTTTTAATTTTTTTTTTGTCTATTGTGCGAAGATACTGTAAGGTTTGCCACTTTCTTCCAATTATTGAGATGTTCGAATAATAATCATCAGTAATGTTGATTTAATGACGAAAGGCAATTTCAGAAAGTTGCATCACTTTGATCCTTTAAAAACAGGAAGAGACGACAGCTATGTCATGTTATGATATCTAAAACCACTTCCAGTCTCGTATGACGGTTATTATCAATATCATATTAATGTGTTGCCCTTTATGCCCCACCTGATGGCATGAAGCTTAGTATCACTACAGCTGATTTCAGCGAGTAACATTCTCTACGTATCTTTGGTGTGTGATCTCAATCGAGTGTTTACAGGCTCTAAAGGAAGCTGTCCACTTGATGAGTCCACCGGTTTGTCATTTGCTCTCCAGCACTTGTATCGTCATTGAGTCTGACAGCGGTTTCTATGCGACGACCTATTTAGCACGTCAGATTACAACGGAAGCGTGCGGCTGGCTCGACCCCACCGTCACTAATACGTTGTCGCAGCACATGGCGTCCTCGGTAGGACATGTGGCAAAAACAAAGTTCCCCAGGCGTTATTTCTGACCCCGGAGGGCTACGCGGAACAGACACAGCAGTTATTTCCCTGCGGGGGATCACATGTTGTTTGGCATTCTTCGGCAAGAAGCAGGCCTTTGTCAGGCTCTTTATTGGATTCGGGCCCCTGTGCAGCCAGCGTGTTTATTCCCCAGACGGGCGAGCCGAATGTGGCAGCGCTCTGTTTCTCCTGTCCGGCCCCTAGACGGGATGAATCCAGCCCCGTGGGCTGAGCGGGCCAATCCGAGCAGCGAGCCGCATTCCTGTGTCCCGTGGTCCAGCTGAGGCCGGAGCAGGACATTAAATCAAATCTAACTTTAAAGGGTCCATAATCAGCTTCTGGTGGTAGCCGCTGCCCTATGCAGAGCCGAGGTTTTAAGAAGTGAGGACAAGCACACCTTTGTTTTCCCCCCGCTCTATATGGGGAGGGGGGGTCGTCTCAGTCTAGAGATGGTGTGAGGCGAGCTTATGCCTCGCTGCTTTCAGAAGGACGCTTTTGTCTCCGTCCCTCAACTCACACAGAGAATATTGTATTTTCCACTCGGTTTTGAACAGCTTGCGTTCTCAAAGGCAGACCGGCGCTCTTGATGATTTTCTTTTTTTCTTTTTGTGGAGACACACAGTCTGGCCCTACTGTAAATGTGTTTGCTCTGCTCCAACACAGTCTCGCCGAGCAGCTCCGTGTTCACTGGAGCTAGCGGGTTAATTTATGGCTCCTGAAAAGTTTAGAAATAGACAGGTGTAATTAAGGCTAATTTTCCTGCCAGTCAATCACTAGTCTTGACTAAATGGATCAGTAACAATCGTCTCAGGTTGCTCTGCCAGCTGCTTGTCATGTCAGCCAGACCCCCGAGCACGGACTGCCCACCGACTCCTAATTAACTACCCTCAATTAAACCCTAATAAGCTGATTAACAGACCCTTAGTTGTGCTGTAATGGCCCGTCGTTTCCTCCCAGTGCCCCTCTGAAATGCATCCCGACTGCAGCATGTTAATCTCCGCCCACTCTCTCCTCTCTCTCTGTTTGTTCCTACCCCTCTCTCCCTCTCTCTTTTCTCCCCCTCCCTCCCTCCAGACATTGGCTTAGCACACTTGAGCGCAAGTGTGTTTCCATCTGGTTGAATACCGGAGACAGAAAGTTTGAAGCGATTTTTAGATAAATAGACCGAAAGACGGTTAATCAGAGAAAAGTGAGCCGCTTTCCGTTTCCTCTTGTATCATGAATTCAGGATTTACATAACATTTCCCGACTAAATCCTGATAAGTGCCTCAGGATTTGAAAAACCAGTCGGGCAAACAGTAAAGTTTGCTTCGGTACAAGCAGTCGTAAAGTCAACGTTAAAGTCACGGTAATTACAAGGGACTATGCTAAAACATGTTCCCAGTATCCCAGAGGTTGTTGTTGCTTCTATGGCACATGAAGATGGACCTCAAGGTCTATTTAGTAGCTGTTCTGGAGCTTTTGATCATATTTTACATGATCTTCATCAGAAGATAGAGTTGGCAGAATTGCAGTGCAAAAACTAAATATTCATTTAAAATGAAATACACATTTTTAGGACCTGTTCACGTTGTCGTCGATACTAAAAACATTTGAAAGCTCCAGAGCAGCTACTAAATGTAACTAGAAGTGAGATTGTGTGGAATAGTTTATGGGGTAATACGGCCAGTTTCAAAATTCATATCTGTTGCTCTTATGGCCTTAGAAAAATCTTAGTAAACATGAACAGCTCTCGTCACCCTTTTCCTCGGCCATGGAAACGACATATTGGTATTCTTAATTTAGTTGGTGTTCCCCTTTAGAGACCTTTACACACCCGCCAGGAATATTTTGCATTCAAACTATTCATGCCTGCAGCGATGCAAATTTGCGACTGTTGCCACCCTTTTTTCAATAAAAGGGTTGAATAGATTTGCGCAGGCAGAGGGCCGACCACTGGGACCCCATTGACCCAGAGCAGCGTCTGCCTGAGGTCAACAATTGTGTAAGCTAAGTTAATGTAAGTTATTTTATTGAGTTTCCTTTTGGCGAAAAGCTCGGAGGGAATCTGAGTTCCCTCTCTCAAACAGTTACAGCGTATACAGGGATTTTATTGTGAAAGGTGGGAGTTAGCAAGGTGGAGTAATGAAGTGCTCCCTCTTGGTTCGTGCTCCGGAGCCTCCTTGTCGTTGCACACTGTCGTATACATTGTGAACATGTCCGAAACGTGATTGGTGGTTGCCTTTTCATGAGCGGTGTGAAAGCTCAAAAGAAATCGACCTCGTTCCAGGGAAAAACTATTTTAAAAAGCTGCTTTTTGGCCCACGTAATATTCAGAATGTATCCCATATCCTGTTTCCCTGTGTAGTACAAATAAAAACCAATAACTTTCGGCCAAATTGACACCAATCCGTCCCCACACCAAGAGATACTCCACACCACAGTTTAACACTCCAGCCTCACGCCAGTCTTCTGCCCGACCACACCGAAAAGACCAATGCAGCTTCCTCACCGTCTGAGAGGATCGCAGTAGGAATCTCTCGAGGGAACCAAACGGTGGAGTAGCAAACGGGGGCACGGTCCTCAAACTGCCGGCATAATAAAAGCGTTGACAGTTCCCCCCCTCCCTAGGTGTGTCCTCCATTGTGTGGACCACAGTTTAAAACTATGTCCGTGTAAGTAGTCGTAAATCTCCGTCGCTGCAGAGGAGCCGGGCCTCTCTCGCTCGTCTCTGCCTGAGCTTTAGGGGCAGTCAGCAGAAACGACTCCGCGCGGTAAAAAGAACACTTCACCGCGGTGGTTTTGTCAAATAAACTACGTCGTCGGGCCCATGTAGAGGTCGTTCTTCCCTCCTCGAGTGGAAAGATAGCGGCATTAAAACATAAAAACTAAATGGGCAGTGGTGATTGAGGGAATGCTCCGTGAAAGGGAATCAATTAAGCAGAGAAACAGGCTGCTGAGCCTCACTACACTTAATTAAAACACAATATGTTGGCCTTTTTTTGTTTTTAAATGTTTCATAAGAAACTTAAGTTATTTTTTTATAGATAGTTCAACAATAACCCCGGTTGTATCTCTTTTGGCTCAATTGGATTCTCGTGAGCCTGTTTCACGATCGTTGCCCACATTCATTCATTTCACGATGCACAGAGGGATGTCGCTGTTTTTATTGCACAGGTCCCATCGCTCACTAGTTGTCGGTTAGCCACTGTGACGGTGCTTCTACGGAGATGGCTGTAGGCTGACAGTGATTTAGACATGGTTCGTGAGGGCATTGAATGATCCAACATCGGTCCCTCGGCAGATTATAGGCTTTGGATTTCCCTCATCAGTCAAAATGCCAGAGTGAGCTTGTCTTCTTCTCATGTGGAGTCACTGCATCTGTTGCTCCAGTGAGATGATGAAGTGTTTTCATGAACAGTAGTTTTGACTCTCGGTGTCAGAGAAGAGTTTATTATGCTTCCCTGGCTCCATCTGCCCTTGAAGAGAGACTCAATTGATTTATTCCCCCTCCACCCAGCAAAAGACGTACAAAATTACGCATTTTGGGTCATGCAGGGGACCTCCACCAGCTGACGAGCTCAGAGCGCAGGGTTCCGGCAACACACAGGGAAGCCAAACGTCATGTATTTGCCCAAATTGAACTGGTAAATCTGCAAAGTTTCTCTTTTGGGTCACAATGTATTCCATTCTGAAGCACCCTGTCTGAGCCGAACTGGAATAAAATGAAACTTAAGGAAACAATGATGAGAATATGTCTGATGCGGTTTGTAAACGCAACATTCAAAGCTGGCCCCTCTTCCAACTTTCCACTGAACGACACCGACGGCGGTCCGGGTTGAGGCCCTCAGCTCAGGGTTTTGGAGCCAGCTATGTCCGCTGGACATTTCTCATTGCTACGTTTTTTTATTCGGCACGACCATATTTTTGTAGCTTCCACCTTGGCTGGGCGCCTACGATTTGCCACGTTTCTATGAAGAGTCACGCCAGAATAGTAAGAAAACACAGGCAGAGGACAGGATCTCTGTCTGCAACTGGTATTGAGCGAGGGACGTGCCTCGGGTTCGCTGCTCTCACTGTCGAGCAGGCGAGGATGAATGTAGTGGCGTCTAGTTCACTCAATCTCCCTCTAATGCAAACGAGTCCGACCAGCTTTGTTGGTTTGGCTGACGAGTTGACATTTTAAGATCAAATTTAGCCATTTCATTGCCTATTTATTACCGCAAATGTTATCAGATGCATATTTGAAGAGGCTCTGTCAGTGTAGTTGTGTAGGGTGTGAAATGTCCGACCACTTGGCTATTGGCGACCAAAACCCTTTTGACTGCATCGTATGCATTCTTACTAGTGTCTGTTTATCTTGACGGGTGCAGCACTACTCCTGATCTAGAGCTAAAAAGAAAAGTAGTCTCAACAGCGTGGCTTTTTTCCGAAATGCATCGCTCCTTAAGGTGCCAGTCTGACCTTCAGAAGGAGCCTGAAGCAGCTCTACTCAGCCTGTGCTCACTGCAGTACCGCAGGCCACGGCCCGACTGCTGCCAACAGATGTTGGGTTTCGTTGTTGTAAGGCTTTGTTAGGACTTAACAGGTGCAAAACACACAGGGTGACATCACCGTACATAATCGTCTATCCTGTACGTGACAGATGTTCACTAATAATATGAGCTAATTGGGATACATCAACACGTTTTCTTGAGAGAACTTCAGCACATGTGCCTCAACTTGATATGCACACCTGCTGCTTGTGACGTGTTTGGGTTCTGTTCGGCCTTCAGATTCTTTGTAAGCTAGCTTTAAACAATGAGTCAAGGAAGTGTGTGGTTGGCGCGTGTTTGGTTGACAGAATAGATAATCCACCAGTGGACTCAAATTCCACGGAAATCGTTTCAGGGCAACAGGTGTTTGTTGAATGTATGACGTCTCGCTGGTTTCTCTCCCAAATACAAGTGTATATATCCGACCACGAAATATTGGGCTACTTGCTGATGTGTTCTACCCACTCTCAAAGAGCACAAAGGGAGAAAGTCAATTTGTTTTTGGGTACATTCCCAATCTTTGGTGGTTCATGCCCTTGCACAACTTGACAAGCTCCGCCGCGTGTCCGTCGCCAAATAGCGAGCGCACACTTGCATGCGTACGTCATCGTTGTTAACACTGTAAAACGTGAATGGGCCACAGTGAAGAAGCGCACCCACAGTTTTCTTCGCTCTAATCCCAGCTACACACCCCTCTTTAGACAGGCTTCCCATTCTCCGGCGGAGGTCTGGAGCTCCCCTCCATTCAGCGCTCAGCAAGTGGAACTGGCGGCCGCTGCGCTGCCTTTTTCTCATGCAAATGTGTGCAAATAGCACACACACCCAAAAAAGAAGAAGAAAAAAACATTGTTCATCAGTGCCGTTCTCCATCTCTTGTTACGCCGCTTTGCTCTGGCCTTTCTCTCGTTCGCCCCAGGAGAGATGTTCCCTTTCAAGTGTCACCTCTCCGTCTCATTCAAGACTTCCTCTTCCCCCTTTTGACACGCAGCCAGGAGGAATGGCCGGCGTCGGCTCATTGAGCGAGCTTTTCAGTTCTCAGCCAAAGGGAAAACAAGAGGAGTGAGAGATATGTCGGAGGATGACTTATTCTACAGTGGGACGTAAAGTGTGCTCTCCCCTTCCTCCCAGTATAGGTGCTCTCCGTGCAAGTGCCCACTTCTCCGTCTTATAATTCCACCGGCAGCGATTTACAGTGTGCCACATGCCTCATATCGCCTGGTAATCAGAATAAAAATTCATAGCTTTTTTCCCACGCATCACTGAATATTCGGGGACATACTGTAGTTTGAAAAGGAGCTACTATGAATTTGAATCTCGCTGTTCGGAGGTCACCTGTGAATATCTAGTTTCTGTGTTTCAGCATGAGTTTGCAGTACTCAATCAAAAGCATATGTTTCATAACTTGTCCCATTCGCTCACTGGCACGCCTTGTACCTGGGGTTGAATAGGTTGTGTCCACACATTTGTGTAGCTCGTGACATATGATAGTGCTCAGGCAGAGAAAATAACTGGCAGGCTCAGGAGAAGCCCAGGGACCACCGGCAGAGAGCACAGCGCCCCGTGCCAAGGTCAACGCAAAGGTGTCAATAAAGATACCCTTTACTCGCCGCTAACAGAGGGGCGCTTTGATTAGAACTCCAGCAACATTTAATCAGCGAGGTATGCCAGCGGACGCTAACTGTGGCGGCCATTTTGTCGGAATCTTGGGAGATCCAAAGAGATTTCACCCGTCTTCCCTTCGCAATTCCAGCGGAGCGCTTGGCCAAATGTGTGATTGATGTGCGCAGGTGGTAAAGGAGTAAGAGCTCCCAGCTAACTTGAAAGGGAGTAGTTTCCCGCCTTGCCATCTTATGAAAACAGCGGGCTCGTAGCAGAGAGTCGGAGCAGACCAGGGAAAGAAAGAAGAAGTGTCATTTAACGTCTAATGTCTCTAACGTCATGCCCATTCCGGCTAGACAATAAGCCTTTGTGAGTCCATTGTAGGCTCTTTTTTTTTAAATACCATAAGCCCAGCTGCCTTGGGCTTACTTTAAAATGCAAGGAAATTTAGCCTTTTGTCACTGCTGTTTCCAAATTCTCCTCTTCTGCGACAGTTTTACCCTTGAAAATAAAATGGAAGGAGGCTGCCAAGAGTGAAGATGGAAAATTATTGCAGGGTAAAGCAGAGAGCCTTTTGCTGACGTGTTTCGGTTAATTTGCGCCGATGAACAGTCTGTGCCAGGCGTAAATGCTGGGATGCAGCTATGTGTTTATGCTCTGGTTGTGGTTCAAAATGAGCCTGGAAATGTTTTGTGTCTATGATGTCTCACAATATATGATATGATTTTTTCTGCAGAGGGCCTTTTGTCTTTTGGATGTTAGGGTCAGGGATGGAGTTCACCCACCTAACCCTCCTTGAATTCTTGACTTGTGCTCACTCTAGCTTTGCCAAACACAAGGTCACCATCTCCCCGGATGATTTACACCAGATATATCCATGTCTCTTTTGTTTCCGTATCGTATTGCTTCATCTCGTCTTATTCTGCCAGGCCAGGACACGCACCCTTGGCGATAACAGAGCACAACATGGAAGGTATGAGAGCTCAAGAATCCATCCACCTGAAGCAGGACAGATGTAGATAAAGCAGAATGTGGCCCCACAGTAAAGGGGGAAAACGGCATCGCTCCGTTTGGCTATGAGATCCCGTCGGCTTTGCTTAAAACTTTAGTTTTTATCCCGGAATTTCTCTCGCTCTTCTTATGGACGGAGAAGCTGCAAACTAACGAGGCTGGTTTTAACACTGTGGCCTCTCTGCTCTCTAGCCATGCTATATCAGGCCAGCAGCTGTCTCTCAGCAAAGGCATGCTGACTACCGGGGCTTGGCTTCCACACACACACACACACATACTGGATCTTACACAAGGCCCTTTATTTTTGGGCTCATGACTTCGAACACACGCACACAAAACACAACCCCAGCTTTATATCTTGATTTTTATTAGGGAAAATAAAAACATGTATTCCCGTCTGACAGGAAACCTTGAGTGTGTGGATAAGATGTAGTGTGTGCTGCCCAGCTGCTGTCTTACCCAGCAGTCGAAGATTTAAGGCATCGCAGGTAAAGGGTGTGCCTTGTGCTCCGCCACTCAAATTCCTTGACTCGGAGCCAAAGAAATGTAAGCCCTCTCGCAGCTGTCCCTTAGTTGGCACATCAAGACGAGACCTTTATCAGATTTTTGGGGAGAATTTGAGTTGGTGCTGTTTGAACAGTGCTGCTCCGTCTGTTCAGGCAACGGCCTCAGGCCTTGATCAGACGCAGCGGGGCACACCGAACTGACTCTTAGTTGCCCGATCAGTCACAGAGTTTTTACATTTTAATTCAGATCATGGTAACTACGGTGGGTGAAAGATTCCCTCTCATTGAAAACGATAACGGAGGGTTAGGTGTTAGGGTTGGGGTTAGCCCAGAAAAAGACTCCCTTAAATGCGTTAGACCAGATCTCTTCTTTTTTCTGTATGCCACAACTTGTTTTCACTCTTTAAAAGCCACTAGATTTGATGGTTGCAATAACATTTTCAAATACTAAACCCAGCGTGTCAAAAAACCTGCCTGTGAAAATATGAACCACATGTCTGGCCGTCTCCTTGCGCATTAAAAGTATAGGTTAAGGAAGAAGAAAGCTTCTCTTTCTCATCTGGACCTCCTCCCAGTCCCTTACCTCCAAGTAGCCGACGCTCTTCTGCAGACAAACCACAGCCACAGTACATAACACTCGCATACTCTCCCCGCGACCCAGAAAAAGCACTTTTGCCTCCTGCAAGAAACATTTCCACTTCCAGAAGTCACATAATTCAAACAATAATTAGGAAATGTTCGTGGCAAGCGACTGGCCCCTAAGTTCGCGTTTCAGGTAGGGGTATCTCGGAGAAGTGGTTCCAGACTGTTAATGTCTGTCACAGCAGAGGCAGAGGCCTGTGACTATTTTGGTGCAAAGGTCCAAATAAACCCTGTGCGGGGTCGCGACCTCACTGATCTGAACCAAATGTGCTGCGCTTTGCGTCCTTTGTTGAAAGACTCACCGTGCAGAGTGGCTAAATGTGAGCGACAATGGATGTTTTTTTTCTTTGCCCCCCCTCCACTTTCGCTCTCCGCCTAAGCTCTTCTCGGGCACAACATTCCAGCTGAGAACGGGTCCGCTCACAGGCCCGACTTTATCTGCTCAGCTTGTTTTCGCAACCTCATTTGTCAAGGAGTCATCAGGCAGGTCTTTAGACAAATACACAAATCCTCGCTTGAGTCCAACCCGTTTGATGCCTCCTTCAAAATGTGTCTAGACAAATGCCTTTCTCATCCATCACCTGTGTTCAATGAGTGGACTCGGTTTCCACGTCGCCGGCGGCTGCATTAAAACTCGGGAACGTGAGCGCGTACTGTATGTTGCACATCCATTCAAGGGAGCGAACGCAGTTCATATTCGCGGGGTTTTCTTTGAAGTGTGAGCGATCCATCAAGTGGAGAAAGTCAACACTTTCAAACATGTTCAAAGCCCGAAGGACTCCTTGAAGCGTGCTGCCGCTATCTACCCGGCTTTTCTACCACTGAACAATTTACATGACCCCGCAAATCCGGTCAATATTTATGTAAGCGTGTACATTAGGGGCAGGCTGATCAAACGGTTCTTTCATCCGCGACCTTCCTCCGACTCTACTCAAAGAAGCCTCCAACCAGGCTGGGGGTAATCAGATGTCAGGCTGGGTGCTCGCCAGGGACTTGAGCACAGCTTCATACATGGGGAGTGAGGGCCCCCTTCCCCCGCCCACCCCCACCCTCCCCCGTGGCCTTACTAGCCGACTGCCCTCGACTTCTCACTTCACTCCGACACATTGCAGTGACAGATGTTGAATTCCTTTCAGTGTGCTCCACCCGAGGAGATAATGAAGGATGGGAGGGTGTGGGCATGATCGAAGCGTTCAAATCCATTGAGAGAACACGGCTCTACCATGATTCCTATGCTTCGAAATCAATTATTCAGCTGGATCACGCGCTACCTCATGTACAATGGCTGTGAGTAGTATGCCTAGGCAGTTGGCGCAGTTCTTTTCTTGTACTCCTGTAATTGGAGCATCCATTCGTGTAACCATAAGGCATCTAAGAATAGCTAAAACATGGCTCTGCAGGATTAGAAAAACAAATCTTTACCTTTTTTTTTTTTTTTTTTCTTTTTTTTTGGTGTGTGTGTGTGTGTGTGTGTGTGTGTGTTAAAGAGCATTTTACACTATGAGGTAAATGGCTGTAAAACAGCCACCACTTGTACCAGTATGGTATGAGCTAACTACACAATCCCACAATCGGCTTGTATTCTGGCACCCCATGTTTTGCAGACAAGAAAAAAGGGGATCGACTTGGAATCGCTGGAAATGTTTTCTCAGATGTTTTTGCGCTCATTTGTCTGGCAGTAAAAAGCCCAAAATTGCCGTCATTCATAAATGGCTGCTGTGGTTCTGTCTCTTCGTCCCGTTTGAGCATCGCTTAGCTGTGTTTCGCGGCCCATGAATTAAATTACATGATGCAGAAACTCTAGGGGGCCAGACTGGAGACTCCACTCACTCAGCGGTGAGGGGCGGTGAAATAACTCTCCTGGTTTGCCTTTTTCCAAGAGGCTTCTGTGCCACCGCACAGCCGCTCACGACTTTGAAAGCCTCGCTCGCTCCTGCTCTCTCAGCCCTCAGTGTCTCTTTCTGTGTTTCTTCAGTCGGTTCCCTCCTCATCTTGAGCACACATTTGTTCTCTCTTCCCCCGGCTCTGATTAATCAAGTATGACTCTCTGAGGAAAAAATGCAACTCGGTGGTTTTGATGCTTCGTTTCTCGACGGTGTGTCCAAATGTGGAATGCTTGGAGCTAAATATTAAGTCTGGACTTGGAGGGGGAAGAGAAAAAGAGTGTGTCATCCTGTTTGAGCGTCCATCTTGGAGTAGCATCATTGTAATCTTAACATTCAAGCTGTTTCTATGAATCATCCAGAATTACACAGTAAAAGACTTTTTGAAGTTGCGTAAGAAAAGGTTGCCACAGAGAAGGCTCGTTTAGGGCGGACCCTCGTCTATATCGCTTCAATGAGGGAGGAGGGTTACGGTAATCTTCAACCCGCATCACCTGGTTGCAGCGTCGCCCGAGCTGCTCCCCTTGTGGCTCCCGCGTCTCCTGAGGAAACCGCTGCATGGGCTTTCACAGCTGACTGAGCTGTTTATCCAGCTCCTACACTGAGAGAGAAAGTCAACACAGAGAGTTAAACTGCACTCCCCTTCAGCATCACAAGAACAAGAAGCATCCAGCTGGAACCAGAGGAGGAACGCTCGCCCACCAAACACATGATTCACTTTAGTCAATTAGCTTGTTTCTTTCGACAAAAGTTTTTATTTTTTTACCTCAGAAACATTTTGCCTTTGTGCTGTTCATTCCGGAGCTTGATCTGTAAATCGTAAAACAAGCATGTTTTGGACGAGAGGCCCAGAGCCCTGGCAAAAGAATTGAACTCAATAAGTCAAAGAATGATAAGAACTCAAACCCTTTTCTTTCACAGACATACACATGTATATCCTGCACCATATACATCAACTGCAATCAAGTCCTCGCCTTGGTGCCAAAATCTAGGCACGTCAAGCCTAATCACTCATTTGTTCATGACTTAACCCCAAGGTAGCGCAATATGGAAACACTGGCAAGGCATGCTCGAGGAATGCATCACTCAGATGCTTGGGTTTGTGAATCTGTAAGGAAGCCTGTGTGCGTGGTTTAGGTTTGTAGAGTTTGTTAGTTTAGAACAAGAACAACATTCTCGCGATGGGAGATTTGGGCTCACGAACCGAAACTGCAAAATGAATCAGAGCTTTCTGCAAACGCTCGAGAGGCAAGTTGTTAACATGTTCTTCTTTGGAAAGTGCTTAAAGGATGCTGATGTTTTTGCTGCCCAGTCGCCCAGGATCCAATGTTTACATTGTACGTTTCCGCAGACCACGAGCGTTTCAAAACTTTAACCATGTGGCATTGCGCGTTTCTCCAAGCGTGATCCGATTTATGAGACTTTTTATCAAATGTATTTTGGGCTCAGAAACGTCTGCATTCGACATATCTCGTGGTTTGCGGACGTGTACAACGCCAACATTTCTTCTGGCAGTTGTGTTTTTGGAAGAGGGAACAAAGGCAAAAAGGTGAGAGCTGACAAAATGGGCTGCAATCCTGGCTCAAGATGTTGGTGGTTCAATAGGAAGAACAGCAACATTTTATTTTTATTTTAGGTGCAACATTTTCACTGTGAAGGACTGCGCTAAATGGCCAAGTCGTACGCTGATTAGCAAGTGTGACATCATGAGCTTGTCAAGTCCGTACAAAGGTTGTGTTGAGGTACTGAAAGGAGCTTTGTATACTGTAAAACACAAAAGGGGAAATGGTGTATGTCTGGTCAGTATAGAGAAGGCCTGAGAAAACATTCCTGTACAGCTTCCCATCAGGACCACAGGTGGGGAAAAAAAAGTTGACAGAGCCATATTGGCAAAAGAAAATATAAGCGACCCAAAGCAGGGAGTGGAATTAAAACAGGACCCTCACCATTCCTGCTGGTTAATTCAAAAGCTGCTGTGCCTGGAGGCTGTCTGCTGGCTCTCTGTCTGCTGTATTGCTCTAAGGGGCAGATTCTCCCCCTCCCCCCCCCCCCCCCCCCCCCCCCCCCCCGGTTCTGCTTATCTAAGCACATCCAGTCTGGTCCAGTTTTTGACCCACTGCTCTTTTTCAGCCCGATGTTTTTTTACCCATCCATCCTAAAAATGGATTTCCATTAGTATCAGTTTGGCCTTGAATATATATCTGAAAGTACCTTTTTGGAGTTTTCTAATTCTTCAATCAGCAATTCTCACCAAAACATATTCACCCATTTACATCGTCTTGGGCAGATGGGATGCGACCACAAAGCATTAATTAGACTAATGTTGCTCAAACCACCTCCCATGGGTCTACCCTTTCCTGTAGCCCAGGAAAACCAAGATGGATGCAATTAGATAAGCGATCTCGCTAACGGAAATATATGTATTTGTGTCAAAGTATGTCAAATTGCATGTTGCTGCGTTGCTTGGATAAGTGCAGCCAACTGTCACATCAGTCACATCGTGTGAAACTGAGGGATGTTTCGTCACTAGCGCTGTCTCCTTTTCAGTCGATGCACACGGACTTTGAGGTAAATGCTCTTTCCCATTACATGGGTGATTTGACATGCTAGTAGCTAATGAGATGTTTCTACCTGAGGTAACGCTGGGATCAAACTACATAATATCTGCCTGTAGAGAGGGATACTGTGATCATACAGCCATAAATTATTGTCGTGTCTTCACCAGAGCCATGGCTTAATGCATGTTGGATCCAACTATTCACTGCTGGCCATCTTTTATGACTTGCATGTTATATAGATGATTTGAAAGAGGTGCTAAGAACTGACTTAAATGTTCTATTGCAACAGCATTATATTTATTTATCTTCACAATGTTTGCCGTTGTGCACAGAAGAATGCTCGGATAGCTAATTGTGATAGTCGTCTTCCACTGTGACTCACTGACATAAAACGAGCCTGCGTTCCCATTTGCAAGGTCTCATGTCTGTCGGGTCGGACTGAAACCGAACTGATGTCGTTTGGCCTAAGTAAGATATCTTAAAAAAAAAAAAACATTAGCTAATGCTTAAAGCAAGGGTTGGTAATGTGAAGCTAGCGTGCATACGCTATATTTGAAAAATTATCCCACCCAAAAAAACATCCCAGTGCCAACTGTTTTCCAATGAAAGTAGCTTGCAGCGCTAGCTCCAAAAGTAGTCACCATATTTCATCATTTAGTCAGTGTTGGATGTCCTTTTTTAATTTTTTTGGAAAGAACATACTTTGGCAGAGTAAAAAGGAGATTCTTCTTTTTTACAAGATTCTTTCAAGAGATCCGTTGTCAGAACAGCGTCCCATTTTTTTTAATTATTCCCTGCAGGCCACCCTCCAAAGCCACTCCCCCAAAATGATCATTATGAACCTCAACAACCAACATGGCTTTTTTTCTTTTTCTTTTTTAATGATTGATTGCTGCCGGGATTTAATGAGAATGTCAACAAATACACCAACAAGGACATTACCAACCCTCGCTTTTAAGTGTATTGTTCATTGTTTCCTGTTGATCTTTTTATTCACGTTTTAAGGCATTTATGCATTACACAAGGATATTTTCATGTGTCTGGTTGTCCTCATGTGCAAGCTAGATGAGCATCAGATACAAAGAAAACATACCACATCCTTTGTGGTCCAACTCCACAGGGGTTCCTTTGAAGTTGCACTACAACCGAGGAAAAAAATAATTAACATAAACTCAGTCTTATCCTTCTAAATCAAACGTGGGTCTGCTGAGAAAAAGAGTCTCATCCCTGCTGATGAAACATCGTAGATACATGTCATGTGCCTGAAGCCTTCTATATTTGATTTCCATGATAATGCCCGTACTTGTGCATATTGGTGATTATTGGATCCTAACATGTTGGCATGGTTACTCTCATGCTGTACGACAGATCTGCAGCCATATTCATTTTTCCTCCAGCTCACATGCTGACTCATCCAGCCTTCGCAGATCTGGTTGGGAGCAGCTGGGAGGCTCGCATGCCGCAAACACATTATTAATGTCCATGTGCAGAGCAAGACTAACACTGCCAATAGAGAGCTCCGTTACCACAATGTGCATATCTTTGATGTGTCAGTTGGATCTCTTTATCGCGTTGAGTAATGAGACTGAGACTAATGGATGTTGTAGAGTCCTGTTCTGTTGCCTATCCAAACATCCCATTTCAAACCAGATAAGTGTCCATATTTTATCAGTTTGATGTCAGTGTTCTCTTGGCGGATATCACGATCTGGTGTTCCTTTTTTTTTTTTTTGGGAAAACGACACATTTTGGCAGAGAGTAAAACGGAATCTTTTTTTGTTTTCTTTTTTTATGAGATTCTTTAAGAGCCAGAACTCTTGTCAGAACTGAGTCCCATTTTTCTCTCCAATCTTATTTACCAGTTTGCCTCTCGCTGCTTTTCGGAGCGTTTTTAGCACCGACGTGAGTGCCTTGGTTTGCATAAACAGCTGCACGCGAGGCGCAGCGTTGGAATTACTTCAGTTTTCAGATTGATGTCTTTGCCAACGTCGTATACTGTAATCTCAAACTCCTCTCACTTAATTTCTTCGCTTTTTAACAATGGTTCACATAATAAAGGAGAATAATCTGAGAAAATTGGGGTTGTTTCTCGCTGCCGTGTCGCCCCTCCAAATCAAGTCGCCGGTTCCCCCCCGGGGGGCGCGCATATCGACGGCGGTGATGACACAGATCCATAGAACGCCATACCAGCCTCTGATGTGCCTTTTTTACGCAGAACAAGAGTGTTATTCCACACATTCCTGAGCGGAGCCTCTGTTCTCCCAGGATGACCTTCAACTTATCTCTCCATCAGTGCATGTCTGAGGGAGAGGAGTGGTGGGACAAGAGAGCGGGGCCGGGGTGAGGGGTGCGATAACACAGACACACTGAAAGAACCGGTCCAGCAAGAACCCCCCCCCCCGACTATGTATTTATGCTCCGTTTTAGCCTGTAACTGTAAGGAATTAAAAGTTTGAGCTTTGGACCTTTTTTTGGAGTCTTCCAAAATGAAGTCATTTTGGCATATTTTAGGACTTAGCGTTGGGCTTTAGAGCTTAATATGTAGGTTCCCAATAGAATAGGGAATTAATTTGATCATCAACCCAGGCAGGCAAGCTCTCGCATCGTGACGTGATAATCTCGGCCCCAAACATGGTTGAGTTGGCTCCCGTCTTGACTTTCATTTTGGCCTCTCTGGGTGCTTTCAGGCAATCCCCACACAGGAAGCCGACTTGAGAACTTGGTAGTGGTTGCCAAGGCCCCCGCCCCCCCTTTATAGGAGGGTCCTGGCGGTTACTGCGTGTGGTGCTGTGAATCAGGTCGAGGTTTCGGCAGACCTGAGCACTCACACACTCGTCCGACTGGATAGGAAACAGTCCTGGCGTCCCCACTCCACCCTCTTCATGGCTTCCACTTCTGTACTCAAAATGTCAGCTTCACTTTATTAAGTCATTTCAACCCTGTAGGATCCAAGAGCAGCACTAAATCTGTCACCGGGCTGCCGCGCGGGGCCAAGAAAGCATTGAGCGCTGTTGCTGGAATATTACCTCTCGCCGCGGTAATGGAGTCATTTTAAAGCGAGTGAATCACGTTGGGGGAGCCGGCTGCTGGCCGCGGCTCCTCTTCCAATCTGATCTGGTGTCTGTTTTTCCCGAATGTGCTTGACCAGATAATGCAACGAGATTTACTGCCGTTGCGTTATCTATGCCCGGCTAGAACAAAAGAGTAGAAGCATCAGAAACAAACATTGAATATAACCTATTTTACGTGGTCGCAATTATGCGAGTGCACAACGAACGATCATTATCGTTGGTGGAGCAGAGACGACTACGGCTGTCTGGTTCATCCCCGTCTCCAAAGCCTCAAATGTCAACTTGAGCAGCCCCGTGATTTTAGGAATTTGTGATACATCACGTGGACGCAATGTTTTTTTAATATTTGAGACTATTTACCGTATGTATGTATGTATGTATGTATGTATGTATGTAGTGGTGCTCAGAACTTACACGAAATAATTAATTTAGCTTCGACCGTGTTCCAAAAATGAAGCGATCTAGCTGATGGTTTAAAAAAAAAAGCATAATGGCTGCTGAGGAGGGAGGGACAAGGTTTCGACTGTTGATGAAAGTGGCATGCAGGGAGAGACTGACTGACTGAATCCTTCATAAAATAACATGCTGCCAGAAAAAGGGTGCGGCCAATTCATGTTCTGGTGCCACCAATAATAAAGTTGGTGATCAACTGATAGAGTTGGTGGCACCAGTGCTTCCAGGAGCAAAGTCAGTCTGGAGGGCCTACCAAGATATAATTTGTTTACAGATGCTGTTACATTTTGCGGAGTACTTTCCACTAGTATACAAAAAAAGAAAGTAGGAATCAGCGGCATCAGGAGGTGCTAAGCCTCGTGTTCCTGTTGTTTCACACCACTACTCCAACTGACAGATTGAATTACTTCACACTCAGACACAACAGTGTGCCGGCGAAAACAAAGTTCCCCTAGAACAGTTTTGCTGTTATTGAGTTTATGAGTTTATATAGGGTATAACAGCAGTTCAGCGGGGAGTTGTGAAACTTGTAATGGAAAAAAAAAACACAGTGTGGTGTACACATCATTAGCTGCCTGGAAGTTCATTGGGAAGTTAAAGTCGAGCAGCTGCTCAGATACGATGTAAATAACCGAGTATAACACATTAAAAAGAAAAAAACCCTCGCATCAATTTCATGTGCGCAGCTACTAGGTGCGTTTGTGTGCCACCGTGTGTGTGAGAGGGCCCAGCTGAGTCCCTGCTGACTTCTCACATAAGTCCCTCTTATGGCCCCGTAAAGCCTGATGGCCCGAGCGCCAAAGGGGCTAATTGGAGAATGTGTGTCTATGTGCTCGGCTAGGGCCGAGGTCGCAGGGTGTCATAACCCAGCTAATCAACATCGACTGCTTGCAAATTACCAACACATGCCGACCTAGTTAGGTTTAGGTGTGGGCCTCCGGGAGCTCGGTGTGCAAGAGGCAGGCGGGTTGGGGAAGCGGCCCAAGATGCGATCGGAATCTTTTATTCTTGATCGTCGGCCCTCGAGGCTCGTTGTTGAAATGAGGCAGACTGAAGTTGGATTGATTGACGGATTTTCCTCCAGTGGATTTGAAAGACGTTTTTTTTTTTAGTTATTTGTCAAGATCTGCTGCACTGCAGATGTAAGCAGTTCTTCTACTCCTCTCAGTGAAGGAGCTGAGATAAGTCGAGGCCCGGTGCCATTTAATATTATGCAGGGATGAGTCCCGGAGCGTGTTACCCATTTGTCAAAACCATGAACAGCCAGCTCCGAGCTCTATGGGTAGGGCTTTGCCTACTGAAAGCTGCCCAGACGGCTTCTTCACAACCCCAAGAAATTCTGACTTGGAGGTGACTCTGCACTCGAGTGCTTAAGAACCCGCGCCGGGTTTTGTTTGGAACTTAACGCTGCTGCGCGAGGTAAAGAGAGGCTTTTTTGTGTGGAGCACAATGCTCACTGGTGGTGGACTAGCTGAAATCCACACTGTCCCGCATACCGCCGCTATCCTAATTAGCTCCTCGTAGTTTCCGTCGTGATTTAGGTCTGGTCTGAAAATCCCCCTGTTCCCCCACCGGAGACCATAAATCGGCTTAAAGCCGAACCCAGCCGGAGCGCGGGCAGCTCGCCGAGGTTCCTCTACTGTTTTCACGTCCACGCAGTTTCTAATTTCATTAGCAGAATATGTATACAGCCTCTGTTCCTCTCTCTCCCCACCACCACCAGTCTGGTTGGAGACAACACGCTGATGAAATATTGCATCTGCTCAGGAGCAGCTTTGATTTAGAGCAGTTTTGATTTAGGTTCTGTCGCAGTTGAATGTGAAAATGTGGCAGACTGACTTAAAGCTGGCCTCAGCATCCAGCTGGAGCTGAGCTCATCTCCCTGGCCTGACTCAGGCCCTGAGCGAAGAAGCAGATTGTGTGTGTGTGTGTGTGTGTGTGTGTGTGTGTGTGTGTGTGTACTCGGGAGAGGTGTATTTACAGACACCATTAATATCTCCCTAGCCTGTGTGGTCACATTGTTGGAGTTAGACATCATCAGTCAGATCAGCGAGAGCAGAGCGATGTTTACTGGCTCTCGTAATGACCTAAATCTCTTTAAGCGTTTTTAAAACTGTCCCTTCAAATTGTGCTCACAACTAGGAACCAAATGTCAACGCACTGTTGCTTGTGCTTGAACTGTTGCTCTTTTTGTTGTCGCGTTACTTTTTTTTTTTTCTTCCTGTAAATGACGACCGCTTAAAGGCTAAGAGAAACCAAGTTTTTTCATCACCATCAAACTTTAAAACAAAATGTTCTGCCAAAGTAAAAAACAAAACAATGCTGGTCATTTCTGTATTTTTGTGTTTTGGCAGTGCTTTTGGAAGAATGGATGTCGCTAATCGGAACTTAACAATATAAGAAGTTGTATCTAGAAGCGCCAAAAGGGTGGTTTTCTTTTTTTTTGCCTTTTTTGTATGTATTTTTTTTAAATAACAAAATCACTTGGTCCCTTGGGGGCAGCCAGACATATTATCATCAAGAGAGCAGAGCGTCTTGATTAGAAAAAACTAAACAATATTCAAAAGAGGCACCCAAAAAAAGAGCGCTCCATAGAGCTGTAGAGATTGGTGCTAAGTCTGTCACACATTTGATCCAAGCATCCATCTGTGGAGCTACGTGTTGCGTGATGTCTGCCCCAGTTGGTCGTAAAGTATGCATGAAATCGAGGACAGACGTAAGTAGGAATTTGCCGATATCCAGTGGTGAGGTTGCAGATTGGCCCCTCCCTGATTACTCTCCTTTAACACGCGTGTCGTAGAACTACGTTGGCTTCCGGTAATGTAAAAACACAAAAGGCCCTCATTAAAGCCAAAGTTTGGTTTATACGTTCTGGGACACTGCAGGAACATGGTGGAGCAACATGGCAGACTTCGTCTTTATACATGAATGAAAACCTAGTTCTGAATTTTATGTTCCATTTCTGCCAATAAATCCCCCGAAATCCTACACACCGTCCCTTTATAAAGCGAGCCTGTGCACCTTTTAACTGAACAATGGCCACACAATCCCAACTGGTGATCGCAAAAACATCATAAAAAAAAAAGCAGATAGCAATATCTACCCAAAAGTAGAAACCAGACCACGATATGGCTGTAGCAACAAAACGTTTTAATGTTTTAAATTGTGCAAGGGTAAGTTTTATTGCCAATGACCTCAACTTTGTAATTCTGTAATCAGAAGTTGTTCTGTGTTCAAATTCACTGGTTTCTGTCCTCGTAAAAGTTCCTTGAAGTCGTCTTGCTTTCAAACCTTTAAAACAGACATGTATGACATGCGTCACGCCAGCGTAGCGTCTAGGCGCTGGTCTGTTTTTGGTCCAGGCTCCTTCGCAATTGGTGCCCACCCAGGAACAGGTGCCACTCCACCGCTCTGTCATGACCAGCCTTGCGTGTTACACCCGGGTGTGTGATTTTGTTGGTTATCTCTCACCGATCCTGTAGTTACAAGTCTCTGGCTGACTCTCTCGGGAGGGGTGGGGGCTTGGCAGTGATACCTCGCCTTTCGAAAGGGGAGCTCTATATCAGCCGGTAATTTGACGCGAGCGAAAACCCCGATCCGTCTCACCCCGCCGACACGATCAGAGGGCACGGGAGCGTCAGAGCAATTAATGTCGGAGGAAACTACTAGCCCTGATGAGCACACGCACCGCAGTGAAACTCCATCTCCGGCCTGCGCATGCCTTCATGTGGACTTGCGTTGATAACCACCGGCATAAACTAGTGCTGAGTGCGTTTAAAAAAATTAAAAAAACACTCCACATATCCAAGAGGCTCATAAACGGCCTTTTATTAATAGCCAGCTCTTTCAAATGTCGGTATTACATTTACACGGGACGCAACCAGGAGGTTGCTGGCTAGTTGGCACTCCTAAAACACTGGCACGCTGTTCACTCCGTATAGCACAGACATATAAACCTTCTCCTACCGCCCCGGCTATATGTTTATTCTGGGTTAGGTCATTTGTATCCTTACACCTCGGAGGCCTGCTTTTAGAGAGTGAGAGAGGGCCCTTTCTAAACGTTTGAAGTATTCTCTCGTCCAGATCGCTGTGCAGTGGAAGACACGGTCGGTGTGTGTGTGAAAATCTGTATGTGTGTGTGTGTGGCTGCTCAGGTCCTGCTTGTGTTGTTTATTTACGTGACAGTCGCTCACATCCCCGCGAGTGACATGGGGTTTACTTTTTTTTTTATATACGGGCACACACTGTTTTTCTAAGTGTGTGTGTGTGTGTGTGTGTGTGTGGTTTACTCTTTAAAAGGTCCACATTCATCCAGTGAGGCCCGGTGGCGGCCGGGAGCTTGCCAAGCGTACAACAGAGCGCCTGTTGTGTGATTGGTCTGAAGCTGTGTCAGCTCCTTTGGGAGAAAGAAAGAAGAAGAAGAAAAAAAAAAGGCCTCTGACAAGAATCCATTTTCTGTGTGCAACAGTTAGTCCACCTTAAGCTCTGATTCGGATGGTACTGAGTCTGTCATGAGCGAGCATCAGAATGACGTTCGCACCAACCAAAATGGCTTCAGGCTTGTTTTTCGGGACAGTCTGAACCAGTCGTACCACCTGCGGGTAAAGAAGTAACGCAGCGTCATTGCTGATTGAATCTACGAGACCACCCTCCGCCTCTCATTACCTCGATTGATTCGATTAGGCCGACATCTCGTTCACGTGAAGTGGCTGCAAAATCCTGGTGTTCATATTTTATTTAATTTCCCTCTCCGCTTGCTTGAAAAACAAAAAGACAGATTTGTAATTGCGGCCGAGGTGCCGGTTGTCGCCACGTGTTATGATGATATTCTGAATAAAGTAAATTATTTACACGTCAAAATTGAAAGATTCAGCGGGAAGCGAGGTGTTTTGTAATCAGGTCGTGTTTACACTGGCGATGACCTCGCTTTGAATAAAGCACCGACACGACAATCACAGTAATTGCCCTGAAGATGCACTCCATGATTACTCTCATTTTCTGGGGGGAAGATCTCGCACCTTCGAAAAACAGCTTCCTTTTTTTTTTTTTTTTTTACAGCTGGCAAGCAAGTTCTCTTCTTTAAGTCGACAGAATCATCCGTCTAAGCAGATCCCATTTACAACGTCCTGGCCGGGACGCAACACGGCCGCCCCTCAGATAAAGTAACGCGGGACATTATTGATTTGTTTCTGTGTGTGTTTTAAAAAGTTTTACTCGAAGAGGAAAACATCACATCACTTTATCTAAAAAAAAAAAAAAAAAAAGAAGAAAAAAAGTCTGGCAGATTGCTGCAGCTCTATCTTAATTTGGTCAGATTGTACACAAGATGGCGGAGCTCTGAGGAAGGCAAGAGGGGAGACTGATGGACAAAGGCAAGAGGAAAATAAACAAAGCCTGTGCTACTTTTCCTTTTTTTTTTTTAAAGGGCGAGGGGGACGACGATGTGAGCGGCCTGCAGGAACAAAACCAACCATGTCAGCTTATACCGAGTTGCATTTCTCTCATAAAACTCCTAAACTCCTTTTTTCCCAATGTGAACTCAAGGGGCTCGCCCTCGGTTCTAGAGATTCCCTGAATGATGTGGCACCGCATTGGGCGTGGGGGAATAATCTGACCCTCCTTGCAGACATTTGACATTTTATTTTCAAGTGAATTTCAGCAGGAAGAGACTGAACATTAAAAACAACGTTGTGCGTATATCACATGCATTTTCCACAAACGTATGCATCATTCAGAGAAACGTTGCCTCCGTCTTTAATCCGATTGCAGATCAAATGACAGAAATTCATTCAAACCCAGTAGCACGACGCAGCTCCTCCAGTTTTCCGTCATTGTTGCCGTTTTATTTTTTTTCCTCATTCTGGTTCCCCGCGGGTCCCTCTGGGTTAGAGTCGTATTATGTCTCCCAAATCCGCAGCTCGCTACCATGGCATAACTCTTCATGATGGCTGGATTTGGGCTAAAGCTTCTGTCAGAACAGGATATCTTGCTAATGTGTTGAGCAGGCCCTGTGCCGGCACAGGGGAGGGGGGGGAGAGAGGAGAGGGAGAAAAGAGCGGAACAGAGAGAGTAGAATTTTTGGAAACAAAGTGATGGATCTGTCAGAGATGTCGATGCTCAGATCTGAAGGGGGATTATTTTAGGACACCACGGCTGTTTTTTTCTCTCTCTCTCTCTCTCTCTCTCTCTCTCTCTCTCTCTCTCTCTCTTTCTCTCTCTCTCTCGCCCCTGACGACGGAGCACAGCTGCGCCCACAGCTGTGCTCCGTCAGCCCACAGCAGACCCTGCTCTTTATCAGCCTGATTGGTCACATGGGGTGTCATTACTTCCACCTTGGTGTTGCCCCGCGTATCGGGGAGGTTTGGGGGGTGGAGTGGTGGGAGATCTGATGCTGGGTTCTGTTTGCGTTTGCTGCCCCCCAACCTAACCCACCCCCGGTGTTTGTTTTTTTGCCCTCTGTGCGCCCCGAGGTCTTCCAGCACACGAGGGGCCCCCGGAAATCAGAGCAACATTGGTGGCTCATATTCAGTGCTCCATGCTAGTTATCTATCAAAGCTCAGAATTTCACACACTAGGACCAAAAATGCATCGAAGGCGAGTTTAAGTTACGTTTGTACATTTATTATTCTTCCTCTCTAGGTTTTATTCAAATCAGAATTTTCGCAATTTCTTTTGCCAATTTCATTTTTTCAAAACCAACGTATTGCTGTTTAAGGATGTTGTACATGTGGACCCTTTAGCATTTGGCATTTTTTTTGTGAAATGGAAAAAAGAGTAGTTAATAGCAAAATCCCCAAAAAGTTTTTGCGTTGGTACTTCCCCAAAACTAGTATTGTGCCTGCCCAGTATCAATCGATTTCCAACAGTTCCCAGCCCAAGTTTGTGCAACGTCTTCGTGTTTGCCTCCAGTGATCCGCGCTAACGCTTGTTGGGTTGAGTGGTTTATCTTTCAAGTGAGAGGAATGAGAATCTCAAGCAACTCCGCTGCTTAAATCCTAGTTACATTGAATTCAAACTGCTCTCGGTTGCTTATGTTTGACAGCGTTTAGCGTTTGGGGAGTTTGGCTTTTTTTTCTCTTTTTTTGTGTGAAAAATGTAAGAAAAAAAAAAAAAAGGCTTTGTTAGAAAACATGTCGAGCACTAGTGGAGCACTGAGAACACAGTTGGTTTCTGTGCTCCATGCTAACACTTGTTTTGCGTTGAGTGATTTTATTTTTAATAATGAGAGTTTGTACCACCTCTGTGAACATACTGGGCCGGGCCACTGAGAGCTGGCATCGATTGCCCGGTCAGATTCTTGTTAACGTATTCTTTGTTCTTTATTTACTCGGTATTGTCTTCAAAGTCCGGATTTTTGGAGGCTGGTACCAATATTGATATTTGAGTGAATTAAAAACTATGGGGTTCTTTGTAACAGACACTTTTCAGATGTGGGGCCCATGGGCGATTTATCGTTCTAGCTCCAATGTGCAAACTTCTCGAACTCTTAACTCTGAAATCTCTGGTTAAAATTCCGATGAAATGTGGTGCAAGAGTAACAAAATCTCTTGCTTTGTTTATGTAGAACATACCTCTGACACAAACACCCCCGCCACACAAAGGTTTCCTCACTTCTGGAGAAGCCCCAGCGCACCTCACACCCTTATCGACACAGAACCTTAATTTCCATCATCTCCATTTCTGTCCCATCCTCCTCCCTCTTGTTTCACTTGTAGTAGAACTGGACTCCCGTCGATCCCCGATCACATGACTCTGAGGGCGATTCGACCTCATCGCCGGCCCGAGCGAAGAAATCTCCCGTCGCTCTTTTCTCCATTGCCGTTCTCTTCCGCCGCAGTGTTTTTCTGCAACTTAACTGCAGTGTGTAGAAAACCTGCTTCCTGTTTACACCTTGTGTACGTGAACGGTCATGTGATGTGCGTTTTCTAAGGTTGACACATTGTTTAGAGATGCATTAATGTGAACGAAGCCTGAGTCACACAAAAAGGCTGCGTAGCCGGCGCTAATGCTCTGCACATGTGTCCGTCCCTCCCGGCTCTCGAGCAGCGTGGTCGCTAACCCAGATGCAGATACAAGGGGGTTCTGAACCGCGCTGACCTCTCGGTGGAACACTGCGCGGACCCTCGCGGGCCCCCGGCCGTTGTGCACATCTCTGGGATACGCGTTACCTGGCATGGCGGCGAGCGGCGGGGACGGCTATTCCGCCTCTAAATCTCTGTCTCTTTTTCTCTGGGAGGACATGAAATGTAGCAAACAGCTCCCCCCACCTCCATACCCCAACCCCTCCACCCAGAGGAGCCAGTTTCCTGCCATGCCTCCGTGCTGAAATCAGATCCCAGCGTCTCTCAGGCCTTGTTTTTCTTGGCAAGGGCCGGACACAGACACTCACACAGAACCATTTCCACCCGCCACCGCCGCCTCTCTTTGCTTTCTCCCCCTCGCTCCCCCTCTGCTCTCGTCTTCATGGATTTACAAAGAGAAACAAGATTTTTATCTGTTTTCTCCTCCATCCTTCGAACGGGTTTTCACACCTAAATGACCGATAAAAGTTGCGCGGAAGGAGTCGCGTCTGAGGATCGAGGCCGTAGACGAGCGCGCTTGTTTCCCCCACACATTTTGGGGCTGTAATTTGAGCCCGACCCCGTTCAGCCGGCACATATTTTAATGACATTTAAACATCTCCAGATGTAATTTAGAAGAAAAAAAGAAAAGAAAAAAGGTCCAAACAAAATGCCTCGTGAGGATTTTAAGATGATATTCTTCTCTCCGCAGCTTTCAGCGCTAAAGTTTTTTGCAGGAAAAGTCACTGGCAAAAACTCCCCAAAAACTCCTCAAAGGCTCGTCTTTGTCGAGCAGGGCAGCATTCCACCGAGTTCATGCACAGGTTTTTTTTCGTTCTTTTTCCTTCTTTTTTTCCCCCTTTTACTTCCTCCAGTTCAACATCCCTCCACTCGGAGCCCTAACTTGACAGAATGTGAGCGATGCAGAGTACAGCGCATTGTTTTCCAGCGCGGCTCTGCGGCTTGTGGGAACAGGGCTGTAAAGAGGGCTTGAATGACAGAAGCGTGCACTCTGGTCAGTCCACTCATTGTCGTCTGGCGTTTACACGCCTTTGGCCCTCACACCGCTGCCGTGCCCCCGCCACCACCACACACACCCCCCGAGGCAGTTTAACTGCGGCACCCATGAGTTAGTGCTGCGCTGCTGGTTTGAAAAGGTGCTCTGTCTCCGGGGCCCGGCGGTGCGGAGGAGCGCCGAGTATGTGTGCTTTTCATGGATGGGTACACAAGGCCCGACCCCCACTCTCGCCTGTCTGCTTGTGTTTGTGTGGTTATGTGTGTGTACTCACATGTGTAGGGAAGGCGGGCGGAGGGGGAGAAGGGTGGGGGGGTGTGGGGGGTCCCTATAACAACAAACTGGGCTCATCAGGGATGTTAAACAGTCCCATATTTCTGGGAGGAAAGCAAACAGAGCTGGCTCTGCGTCCGCACGTAGTCAGCCGAGTCTGAGGCGCTGATGGGAGTTGGAGTTATCTCAGGCTGTTGACTGTCCGTCTTCTTCTCCCTTCTTGCCGACAGCCGAGTGCAAATGAGGCCCGTGTGCCAAAAAGCTTTCCCACTGAGGTCCCACACTGAGAGATGGGGCCGAGAGTCTAGGCCCTCCTCGGTTGCTCCACGTCACCCAACTAGCCGTGGGAGCTATATCACACAATTACATCTGTTTAAACAGATAGACATGCCTTGTAATGTAGCTGACATACACTGACCAAATCTCCACACACACACACACACACACACACACACACACACACACACACACACACACACACACACTCCCCCCTTCCCGCCGTACTGGAGCCAATCGCAGTGTCCGTCCTGCTGCTCATTACGCAAGGATACAGCTGAGCCCCCTTTTTTTCTTCTTTTCTCTTTTCCTTTCGTCTTCTCTTCTGCCCCCCTCTCTGCATTTCCTTTCTTTTTTTTTTTTGACCACACTCCCTAATTTGATTCCGGGCTCAGCGGATGTTGCAGCTTGATCTTTGCACATCACAATGTCTTGTTGGTGTTGTTGTTGTAAAATGTTGTTGTTCTCCCAGCTTTCCCATGGCTAGTAATTAGAGGTGTGTGTGTGTGTGTGTGTGTATGTGTGTGTCTGAGGGGGGTGATATTGTGGATGAGACGGGGGCTCTCTTCCCCTCAACATCCCCCCACACACACACACTGGGGGTGAGGTGGGGTTGTGTGAGTGTGTGTCTCCAGCCAAGGCCAAATGAAAAGCCTGTGCAACTTGCATTCACATTCAATTAAAAGCTCCCCCTCTGCGGCCGCGGAGGAACAGCTGCAGAGACTCCACGCTGTCTGTTCTCCTCAGTTGCTGTCGAGAAGGTCGCGGCTCGTCTCCCGTCGGAGGTTTACACACACAAACACACACACGCACACAGACAAACATTAGACACTGACACAAAACAGCAAAGAAAGCGCAAGCTAGAATCACATCCAAATGTTTACACGGGAGGCGATGTCCCCGTTTCGTCGCTCCCTTATCGCTCCGGCATAATAAGGCGCAATTACAGAGACGAGAGCATAATGTGGAAAACAAGCCTGCAAGAGGAGAGAGGGAGGGAGAGAGAGGGGGGGCTTGTAAACAGATACTCGTGTTCTTAGATGAAAAGAGACGCATTAGGCTTCATTTGCTGATTTGAATGCTGGTCAGAAGACGTTCCCCATCGAAGGCTGTGATGAGACGTGTCACTAATATCATTACCTCCGATGGAGAAGTTTGTGCAGAATCACACGGCAGTTGTTTATCGACGACGATTGTTATATTTGTTTTCTTCACATTTTTCTGCGTTGAAGAAGAGAAACAGCCCTCCGTCTGTTTTTGGCGCGCAGTGGAAATGTGGTCGAATTTAGAATGTGTAACGTGTTGAGATTTCGATTTGGAGGAGAGGAAGTGTGCTCGCAATTCTCACACCGTCATCAAGTGTCTAATGTCCCAAATAGCATATTTATCAACCTTCTGCTGTCAGCCTTGTTGCAAAAGTTCACTTGAATTCCTCTGCTACGAACAGGGTCCTCAAATGACTTATTGATGTCCTGCTTTCGCCGAGAGGTGAGGAGAAATGATTATGTGGTCAGCGATGGCTTCCGCGAGTGACTCGTCTGGCTGGCCGCGAGGGCGAGGGCCGTCTGATCCAGCCTAAATTTAAATCTGTGGACAGACGAGTCTAGCCAGCGGCCGTCCTCATTCCAGCCGCTGATCATCCACGGCATGGAGGGAGAGAGAGAGAGAGAGAGAGTCGGCCTCGGGCCTTTTATGTCCGTCCTCCTACTCCTCTCACTCCCTCCTCTGCTCTCCCTCACTTTCCTCATCTGTTTTTCTTCCAGTTTTGAAATTATACTTCATAACTTTGGCTATGTTCTCCGGCCTCCAGACGCTCCAGAAGTGGGCGAAAAAAAACCTGTCCACATTAGAGTACTTAAAGCATTGTTGAGGTGAAATATATAGTGCGCCAGTGGGATCCACTTCCCATTCAATCCTTTCTGCACCGTCTTCTGGCTTTTGGAAAAGTCGTAATGTTTTTTGTTGTTGTTTTTTTTACTAATTATCCACTGCGGTTTCCAGCGGATACATTTGGCTTCTTCCTTGTGATGGATCTGACGTGGCAGTGATTCAATTTGTACAAAATCTGTTTTCATTTGCTTTTATGAACACCTGGGAGAATGTTTCCCTGATGAAAGAAGACGATTCTTTTTGTTTTTTAAATTGGTTTGTTTGGAATAGCGGTGAATAAAATATGAAGCAAGAGCGGTGATTGTCCCCGCGCCTGGAGAAACAAAAGGCCGGTGCCAGGAGACCATCCAAGAAAACAGACATGATTGGACATACCAAAAAAACTAAACACGTGAAGATGTCAAAGTGGCAATTAGCAAATATGTGGCTGCTAGTTTTGAGTAAAATGAAAGCTCTCAAACAAGGTAGACACGGACACGTTGTACTGGACATACTATGCTAAGGGTTATGATAATAATAGTCTGTTGTTCTGGGAAATGTTTGCTCCCCGCCCCCGATGCACTCGCACAGCCTCTCCTTATCTCTCCCCTGGATGCTTTGGCTCCTCCGAGTCATGTAATGGATGGGAGACCGTCTCAGTGGAAGATTGGAAAACACACACAGATGTTCACAGAACAGAGCCGCTATTATGCTACATTTGTCTACTTGGTTTTTTTTTATTGCCGCACTGAGGATTATCAGTCTGCCAGATTTTTTTTATATGACAATGGAAAGAAGAATAAAAAATGCAGCAGAATGCAGCAGATCCGGGCCGAGTCCCACATGGCTTGTGCCCTCCTGAGCTAAGCCAGCGGAGAAGCTTCAGCTTGGAGCTAGACGGACCTCACAAGGCAGACAGCTCAAAGACAGACTTATGTGTGTTCTCCACTCTGGCTTTGTCCACCTTCCTTCCCTTCTTTTCCTGTATCCTTCCATCCTCTATCTCTCTCTCTCGCTCTTGCTCTCTCTCGCTCTCTCTCACACACATGTGAATTGTTTGCTGTTCAGAGCTTTAATCTCTGGCAGTGGCATTTTGACGTCGAAGCAACTAAAATGAGCATGATTATGTACCGGGATATCTTACATTTAGAAATTCCTCAAATAACAGAACAATAACACATACAACCAAATGATCCATGAAATATGACCTCAAGGTTATTTTATGTAACATTCGGAAATGCAATTTCCATGTGTTTCAGCAACATGATAAAACTGTCTTTTCCGAGGATTTAAGATGGAATTAAGAATCAATGTCCCGAAGCCGAATTCTTTGGGCGACTGGTGGCAACGCAACAAGCTGTCAACACATCTCATATCTCCTTTACAAAGCTGTAGAGAACATGTTATCAAGTCGTTGCCTATCTACACATCCAACAGACAAGACGCAACACTACCTTTCATTTGAAGTTGTGAACCTGGTCCCCTCGGGAATCCAAGTCTTCGGTTCTCACTCTTTCCTTTTTGCTCTGTTTTTGGTCCCGACCGAGGGAAATATCTGTCTCTTTATCCGCAAAAGTGAACCAACGCAGTAAAGCTGCGGGTCTTGAAACCAAAAGAATTAGCTGAAAAATCCTAAACTGCACCCCTTTTCCCATCATGCATCAGTATGTCATCTGTTCATGATACAAAAATATCAATGAGCGCAGTAATAAGAGCACTACTACCAAATAACAGTAGTAGTGGTGACTTATGTTGGTAGCACTAGCATTAATAGAATAAATAGTGTGGTAGAAAATGAGTGATTCTGGTCATGGCATTAGTTGTACTAAGCAATACTCATAACTAGGAGCATCAATTTTTCTTTTTACACAAACTTTACTCATGTGATTCCTTTACATTGGCCTGTGGTGTTTGTGTGTGTTGAAGTTAAACTGGAGAGAGAGAGATAGAGAGAGCGAGAGAGGAATTATGCCCATCAGCCCAACCAGCTGAGACCAGGCACTTTGTTATTAAACAGAGACCGTCTGAGGAGCGCCCACGTGGCCATATATGGACATCCAGTCGCCCTCTCCCTCTCCCCGAGGGAGACCAGAGTGAACCCAAAGCAACTGGCCGACAAGTGACATGAACACTCTTGCGCTAAAGAAATACACTTAACATTCTCCATCTCTTGTCTCTCTTTCTCTGCAGGTAAGAAAGATTTCCCTGTGCTACAAAAGCCTTTGTGATCCACCTTGTAAGTAAAGTGTCCCGATTTTAGGCTCTCTATCCTGTCCTCCTCCTTCTCTGACATTGCCTCCCAGTGTGTGTCTGTGTGTGTGAGAGAGAGAGTGCGATCCCCAGGGTACCTGTTGTTGTGACAGGCTCTTGACTTGAGCGGCGTTAGAAGATAGTGTGTAAATTGTAATCTGGGAGCTCCCATTGCTTAGCCTGTGTCATGCTAATAATGCCGCGCGTCACTCAAACCTGGCCGCTGATTGCAGGCACACAGCGATGCTGTCTCCACCCCTCCCTCTTTTTTCCTATTGTGCAGACGCCCACAGATGGAGCTGTTACCCGCGGCAATTTGGCGCCAGGAGGCGAGTATTGGCTGTGCGATAATGGAGACTTAACCTGTATTGACTCGCCTCCTTTGCATAATCCTTAAGCCAGTGCTAAAGAGTAACTTCCAGTCGGGAGCGTGTGATTACATTACAAGTTAATAGCGCAGAGGTAAACAGATGAGTGACACTGGCTGTAATCCTTCCTAAGGGGCCCGGGGCTCAAAGATAGAGGGGAGCGAGGTTCAGAGATGAAATACAACTTTAGGTCTTTAGGAGTGATTCCAGACTTCCTTTTTGTCTTTTCGTAGCTCTTATTTCACTCTTTTGCACAAGCTTCTTTTTGTTATCTGAAAATGTAATGCTTTTTATGGCACTCCGGATGAAAGTGTCAGCTGTAAGTGTCTAGGTTTTGAAAAAGAACACTGTCTGTATCTGTCCGGACGGGGATATCTAAAGGATTAAAGAGCGGTGGGTGTATGTTGAGTGGGGGTTGTAGTAGGAGAAAGACGAAGAATCTCAGACTGAAACACGCCTCCATCAGCACCTACACACACCAGTGTAAACCCATGACTCTTGCTTACATAACCCACCTGCCTTTCTCCGACCTCAGACACATCCTGGGAGCAACAGGGAGCCGAGGAGGGGGGGATGACAAGGGGCTGTTCAAGATAAGCGTGTTTACTCTGACATTGTGGGCAAGCTGAAAGACGTTCTTATCATTAACAACGAACTGAGTCAACAATGGAAAGAGTTTGATTCTGTGGTGTTGGCAGACGGCTGAAGGAATCTGACAAGCAGTACAAAGGACAAATCGGCGTTTAGAAGAAATGGGAAGCAAATAAAGAAGTTTTGGCTCACTCCTGGGGGTTTTGCAGTGTTTATGACCACGGGACAGAAGTCAAACTGAAGCCTTCCTCCCCGAGCTGGCAGGTAAAGTTGTTGTACTGCAGCGTGGCTGGTCGAGAGGCAAGGGTGACGTAGCGGCGTATCGCAGTCGCGGGCGGCAAATCCCGATGGTGCCGTCCATGCGCAACCTCAAGAAGCGGAAATTTCTGCTCTGACCACGACGCAACGTCTTTCCATTCAGGACAAGGTGCCAAGCGCAAGAGCCCGGCACTTGAGCTGTAAAGAGCCCTTGTTAATATCCTACATTTTGACCTCTGATCTCACCACATTTCAAACCCTGGGACATTCCTCCGCGACCAAGCTCTGTCCGCGCGCTGCCTGCGATGACTGACATCATCGCTGTTTTGCCCATTAGGTTTGCGTTTCTTGAGAAGAAACAGCTGCGTCACCCCCCGAAAACCACGTTGAGGGTGTATTTCGGTGCCTCGGTTACATAGAAACATTTGAACTCGGTTCCCCAGAGGGCCAGCCAACCCCCGACCGTTGGGAGCGAGGAACAGAGCGTGTTGTGCAGTCTCGCATTCAACCTCATTTCCCTTCCAAACCTTCATCCACTTTGGCCAGACCACACATCCTTAACCGTCGATAGTTCTGCTGGCTTGCACTTGCTCTCCGTTACACACAACCGCGCAGTCACGACCTCAGATAGGGATCACATTCAGCCTCGCTTGGCTGCTAACTACCCTCAATTGCATTTTGGGTTTACAACCGAGCAGGGCTTGAGGTACCCCTCAGTATTTATAAACACTTATGATCACATTTGCTCAATGAAATTATCTGAAATTTGTAATTTTCTGGGAGGTCAACAGCAACATGGCTGTCAAGTGAACCGAAATGTGCGCTGCTCAATCTACCGACGGGCTGTTGGTGCGGTTCGTTGTTGGCCGGGCTGACGGTATAGAGATGCACGCTGGGTTGATGGGTTGAGCAGGAGGTTACAAGAGGGCGGCAGCAGCCGAGATGAAACATCACATGAGCAGCTCAGCCCTTTTTTGGACTGACCAAATCCAGGCCGGTGTTGGGTGTCCAGAATGGGGTTGACCAAGAAGGTCGCGGCAGAGTCAGAGATCCTGGCGTGCAAGTTTTTGAGCTTTTCAAATGTAGTTGCACCATGTGAGGAGGAGTGCAGTGGCGTCGCAAAAAGGCCCGTGTGAAGACAAACAGATGGTTGAATTAATTTCCAGGGAAATCTTAGAAAAATTTAGAAATTCGACAAGGACGAGCAGAAAGGCATCAGGAGCGACGACATGAGTCGGTGTGCTATTAAGGTCTAACTGTTGCCGTTTCCATTTCCTTCAAGGAATGGTTTTATTTCCCAGGTTTTAGGGGGGTCTTTGTGTGATTCTTTCCCTTGGAATCTTTCGTTGATAAAGATCGACGCGAGGGCGGGAACCACGGAGGGTTCAGACAAATTTAGAAAAAGGACAAACAACGCCCCACAATGCAGAGACATCTGAAATGAATCCTCGGGGTGGCAAACGGGGCCGAGAGAACTTTTCTCGTCGCCGTGTTTGATTTCAGATTTGCCCGTTTCCTTTTTAATTGGCGTGGACCAAACGTGTCTGTCACCGAACGGGGAGAGAGAGAGCTGCAGAAATGCGGAAGCCGAGACCGTGCTGGGAGAGTAATGCACCGTTATCAGACGAGGAGCGAGAGGTGCGGATGGCGATGGAAAGGGGGGGATGTGACACAGAGGGAAGTGATAATGAGCCTTGTCTTAGCCCCCCCTCCTTCCCAGACACTTTCCACGCTACCAGTGCCATTTGCCGCTCTGATTGTGCTTCGTCTACAGTACCAATGACGAACTGGCTGGCAGCCCTCTCCTTCGGGTTGTGAATAAGCATGTGTTCTTCATCAACCTCTCTCTCGTATTCGCTCTCAGTTTCTCCTCCATTACTCTCACTATCTCTCTTTCCAAATCCCCTCAATCAGCCAGGGGTCAAGTGAAGATGCCGAGAGTGGGGGGGGGGGACATTCGCTGATGACTTTAACGAAGGGTCAGAGGAACGGGGATTACTGCTCGGCTCGCGATGAGCTAGCAGCTCCGGCTCATCAGGGTGAAGGATGGCAGCGCCTTGGCATAGTGGAATGACAGCGAGTCGTAACTGGCTGGCAGCGTTCTGACGGATCTGGCTCAGATGCCACTTTACCCTTCGAAACTGCCAAATCCAGCTTCCAGAGTCAGCCGAGCGTTGCTAGTTAAAGCCTTTTGGAAAACTAACGCGGGGTCACTGACATTTATCTAGGAGAAGATCATTTGAAAATGAGCCAGCCTATTGTAAGAGATCTCGGGTTCAACAAAGAGCGCCAACACTGTTTAGACTGCCTTTAATTTAACCCTGCTGGACTGCCGCACAGCTGGAGGGAGCCCTGTTTCGCTGGATACAAATCCTCTGCTAGTACATTGTGTGAACCCCCCAGGGCGGCTCACACACAAGGGTGCATTCCTCTCCCTCAGGGCAGGGATTGGTCAGAGGATCCTTCCCACTGTTTAAAACCCTCCATGTAGCAACAGCTTTTGGATCAGGTGGTAGTTGCTCCGAGAGAAAAATGTTGTTTTCTGTCTTTATGAGGACCATAAGTTGTTGAACAAATATGAGAGGACTGAGAACCTTTCCTGCCCTCATGGCTGTTGGTAGTGTTGGGTTATACCGTTGTGTTAGAGTTATGATTTGTTTACGGTTGCACGTGGTTGAAATTTGTAAAAATGTAGATTTAGCAATAAGTCCTGTTTTTTTTTTATTTTGGAGGCCTACCAGTGATTCAGTATTGTACTTCTCTAAGGTTCAGGGAGTAGCAATAGACGTATTAAAGAAATAATGGTCAAAATTGATGCAGCGGATGCCAAGATTTCTTGACTTTTAATCCCTGTAGGTAAAGCTCCAAGAACACTATATCCTACGTTTCCCAGAGTGCAACTTGATAGCATCTTTCCACCGACCCGTCACGCCTGGTAACCGCCAGCTCCACAGACCGAGTTCAAAAGGCAGGGCCTGCTGTTAGAAATATCTCATCTCCAAGTCCAAACCAAGATGACCTTGAAGCCGTCATCTGGAGTATTTATGTGCTTCAAACGTCCAGAAGCCTGCCTCAGAGACCACTTTTACAGTTTTAGTAGTACTCCGCATGACAAGTATCCTGATCTTTATATATAAAATTGGTAGATGGAATAACAAATAAAGGTTAACAATAAATTCTTTAAGATTTGAGGTCTGGTTTATATGGCGTCATTTGGGGTTACTGGTGGGAATGGCAACCATGGCAGACTCCAGTTAATCACTAAAAGTACTCTATAGAGAAGCACTGGTTAAATGCAAATATGCTGAGTGGCTATTTCTTAGAAAATAATGGTGAAGAATGGTGTAAAAAGAAAATGGGATTTGATATGAAAATCTTGAGGATTATAAATGAAACAGACGTACCTAGTGAGGTTAGGGGTTGGGGAGATAATTGTGGTCAACGGAGGGTTTTTACAAGGATAGCAGTACAGCAATGTGTCCGTGCGCCGTACAATATGTTCATGTGCATATGTGGTTCAGTGTGCTGCACAAATCCACCGGCTGCTTGTTAGTACAATGCCAGACACGTCCATCAGTGACATCCCTCGCTGCCCCGTCGGCGAGCCCTGGGTTTCAGAGTCTTAATGCTGGTTTTTCAAAAATCCTTATTTAATGTGTACGAGGTGGGCGGTGGGAGAATTTATCCTGACCTTCTCCTCCTGTCCGCTTTGGTCTGCTTTGCTAGAAGAAGAAAAAAGAAAATGCGGATCAATCCAGACTTTGTATCGCACTCTCTCTCTGTCTCTGTCTCTCTGTCTCTGTAGTCTCAGCAATAGAGGCTGACCTTTTGTAACTGGCAAACTCAATCAGCAGCCAGAAGACTTTCCTTTGTCACCATTGTCTTTTGGCTCTTTTGCTCCTAATATGGGGGAAATCAAATTCAATTAGCGGGCGCAACGGCAGGAAGACTGTTCGGGGGCTGAGTGGCGAGAGAAAGAGAGAGACGGAGAGATCTCGAGGCCGGGTGGGTCTAATCCTGGTCCACCTTAACAGCGCCGACCTCTGGGAGTCTGTGCGTGGATCCTGATCCTCTAGGGGCTCTTTTTTTTTGGGGGGGGGGGGGGGGCTTTTATTCCCCTGTCTGATCAGACTTCAAAGGCGACGCGGATGAGCGGCGGTCATCGCTTCTTTCATTACCAGGAGCTTTACGCTAATCCGCGAGCGGGCACACCTGAGGCCCCTCCCCTCTCCTCTTCTCTATCCGACTCCCACAAAACGCACAGCATCCCCGCCCTTTTTGCTTTTCCGCCAAGGGGCGGGGGTCTCTAAATGCTGTGTAATCCGGGTATAAAAGAGCACTAATCCTCCGCATACTCCTGCGCCGCTACCTGAGGCCCAGATAAATACCAGAGCTCGTTAATTTGTTAATCAGAGCTCGGGTTCGGGGAAAGGCCTAGCAGGGATCAGAGGAAGAGTTGTTAGTCGGAGGGGGAGTTCCAACCTCTGAACTGTGCATGAGGGCATGTGTGACACAGTGGTGGATTAATGACACAGAAATACATGGTAAAACACGGTCCTAATCCTACATTTAGTTGGGCTGCCTGATTGAGTTTTGGACTATTGGCGAGACAAAACAAAACAATTCCTTGACTGAAAAATAGTGGTGGGCATTGTTCACTGTTGTCAAACGGTTGATCAATTAGGAAGCCAACTGTGCCTCGATGTGAATACAGCAACGGAGCAGTAACACTCTGGATCAGCCGGTGGCCCGCGGTGAACCGGCTAGCGAACACCCCGGGTTTCAGAGGAATGTTTGACAAAGGGGCTCTTTTATCATTCAAGACAGGAGTTGTAACTTGTTACCCGGGGTTAAAGAGTAACCCGCTATCGTCGGCTGTAGAAGCTCCTTCAAAGAATAACAGCCCCCTGAGTGGTTTTCACTTGTTTTTTTTCACTTCAGATCAAGGTTTGCATGCTGCAACAAAAAAAAAAAGAGAAGAAAAGCAGCCGCTAATTGGCTCGCACTGTGGGGTTTGATAACGGGCCTTTGTTGTGCGAAGACAAGGACGGGCAGAAAGGCATCAGGAGCGACGACATGAGTCGGTGTGCTTTAAAGGTCTAGCTGTTGCCGTTTCCATTTCCTACAAGGAATGGTGTTATTTCCCCGATTTTCGGGGGTCTCCGTGTGATTCTTTCCCTGGGAATCTTTCGTTGATAAAGATCGACGCGAGGGCGGGAACAACGCCCCACACCCCACCCCACGTCCTCCTCATCTACTTCTTCTCTTCCCTTTTCTCTAAATCTCTATCCATCTTCTCGTGACCGGCGGTAATTACAGCCGCCTCCTCAGCTGCTCGCCGCCACAATGAGCTGTTTACACTGGGCCACTCGCCTCTGGCTGCTGTGGCCGGCCTCTCGCTCCCCATCGAGCCCAGCGGGAGCAGCCGCACAGTCACCCAAAAAAATAAAAAAACACGACCCACATGTGCGCCCCCCCCCCCCCAAAATACCCAACAGAGCTCCATCAGTCTTCACACAACGCTCTTCTTTTTGTTTGTTTTTCCCTCCTCGTTCCAGTGGCAGCTCTTTGCCATTTGGATATCAAGCCCCTGCTGAGGGAGAAGCGTTTAGTTCGTTGAAGGTTTTAGTGTAAAGAGGCAGGTCTCAGAGCCGAAGCGCCGCTTTCTTGCGCCTGAGGGTGGAAACTGAATGAAAGCACGCTCGCCCCCTGAGCCGCCTGCAGAGGAGGCATGTTTGTTTACGCACAGCCAGCCAGGGAGTGATGTTTAGTGCTACAGAGCCGGCGCAGGATCCTTCAAGTCGAGCTGATGATGTGTCGCGTTGGGTGGGGCCTGAGTGGGAGCCACACACACACACACACACACACACACACACACACACACACACACACACACACCGCCACTCTCGGGCCCTTGGACCCAGGTGCTTCCTGTCTGCCTGCTGGAAAAGTACGAATGCGCCCACGATGGACCAAGTCAGCCGTGAGCTTTGCACCGTTGCTTCTCCTACAATGCCCTGTGGGACCAGCAAAAGGGCTTTAAACATCCAACTGTTTTTATTTTTTATTTTATTATTTCCTTTTGACTATTTCTCTCTGGCTCCGTTTTTCTACTTTTCCACCTCCCACGCTCTCTGCTGTTCTCTTGGACTCTTCTAATAAAAGAGATACATTTGTCACCGACATCTGGAGAGAGAGTTAAATGTGAAGCAGGGAGCGATTTTTGTGTGTGTGTGTGTGTGTGTGCGCGTGTCTGTCTGTCTCTGTTCCTTTTCTCAGGTGTGGCCCGTTGCATAACCCATCCGGAGCGTGGCCCCCAACAATGTGTTGTTCTCCGTTTGCTTTATTTCTCGCGTTGTTCCCCAAAGGAGCCCTGGAGTTGTACTTCAGTAATAATCCCCAAGACAAAGGCATATTTCTGGCAGATGTTTTCACAAATGAGAAGGGATTTACAAGTGTCTGTGCCAGCTGTGGCGGTTCTATAAAGCTTTTATATGCTCCCTAAAATATGCATTTTAGTGTGTCTGTCAAAAGGAGCGCAGGTCGACCCTCTGGCGCTGCGTGCTCCTTGCCGTCTTTGTATCTGGACTGAGGCTCCGTCCTGTGAAGATCATTCTTGACTCCCGTCCAGCTAGCCTTGCCCTCACATCTCGACAGTGGAGGGTCGGAGCGACCCCTGGTGGCCACCGTGCGTACTTACATCAAGCAGCAGTGTGTCAGAAATGATGATAGAAAGAGAGCTGTGTGTGTGTGTGTGTGTGCTCCTCGGTTGCTGTGTGAAGTTCTTTTTTCGTGCAGTTCCACTCCATCCCCTTCGTATCACTCGCTGACTATCTTTTCTGCCACCTGTCATGCTTCTGTTTTATGTCTGACACAAAAGCATTTAACCAACAAGCTCTGATTTATGACTCGTCTGAAAGGTGTAATTTGAGGTTTCTGGTGAAAGCTCCGGGGTGAGGGGTGAGTGAGAGAGAAAGCAAGAAAGGTGGGGTGTCTCTTTGCTGTCACGTCAAGCAGAGACCAGCCAGAGCTGTGATCGTTTCCATCCTCTCGCTCCTCTGACACCCAAAGGTTCAGGATTGTATACCTGTGATGAGGTGACAGAATGCATGAACAACACCTCTCCTCCTCCTCTGCATGAGTCATCAGATGAGTCTGTCTGAGGGGGCTAAGTGGACGCCGGTACTGACGGACAGAGGCATGGGAGTACATTAGTTGCTCGTAAAAAGAGCTGTTCCCCCATTGTCAGGTATTTCATTAGCCCCTCCCCCCTCTGCATGTGTCTCTTTGGCGATGGCTGCAGTTAAAGGTGGTGTTTGCTTCCAGGTGCCTCTGTCTGCCCGCTCCGACGCCAGCAGTCTGCGTCTGCTGATAAGGCCCGAGACTCGAGGTTAACACGCACGGTCTGGAAGACGTTTGCTTTCGCCTCGGGGCGAAGTTGTGCAAGAGAAACAGTCTGACAGACGGAACGGCGAAGTAAATGACGAGTGTTTCTGGGACGGGAGCACCTAATGCATCATAAAAAAACATATTTTGTTTTGGCCATTAACTTCTTTTTCTGAAAAGTGCTGCGTAATACAGCTATTCTTTGCTGTCTGGAAACAACAGCAACAGAGCCTTTTGATGCTTCTAATGGTTTTATGTGAAGCACTTTGAATCACCTTGTTGTTGAAATGTGCTATACAAATAAACTTGCCTTGCCTTTAGGTCATGAGGGGTCGTAACCCGGCTCGACCCTGAGGACCTTCTCGCGCCTTCAGCGATGACGTTCTCGTTGGTCTCTGTGCTCGCCGCCGCCCACCCACCCAGGGCCCTCTGTTTAGGATCTCGACCTCCGTCGCTTCACCGGAGCGTTCCACGCGAGAGTAAAACAATTACTGTGACCCACTTTTAAGTCATCTTACGTCCCACAACCTTTGGCTAAAGAGGCATATACGTCATTTCCAACCTGAATGAGTCGAGGGATTTTATATATTTATTTTTTTGTAAGGTTCTGTGCCGGGTCTAGATGGTGCAGATTAGAAAGGGGAAGAGACGGTCCTGGAGCCAGCTGTGGAAACAGAAGATAGCGAGTGAGCCAGCGAGGAAGTGGAAGGGATTTGGCGCGCGGGGATCAGCACCGCTCTGCAGAGATGGACCTTTTCATTTCCTCGGGATAGCTCTGGCTGTTTGAACAGGTGGGCTCCCCCTCCTCCCCCCGGGGGCTGTAAAATGCTCTCTCTCTCTCTCTCTCTCTCTCTCTCTCTCTCTCTCTCTCTCTCTCTCTCTCCCCCCCCCCTCTCTTGTGTCGTCCAGCTCGTGCACTCTCCCGGGCGTCGCATTTTTCGGCCCTCGGTCGCAGCAGAGCCTTCTGAAGCAGGAGTCTTTTTTTTTTTATTCCCTCCCAGCTCTCTCTCTCTCTCTCTTTGCAAAAACAGACTAATGCTTTTCCAGTCGCCCTCCTGTCATTGCCGTTATTACCCCTCCGAGCAGATGGGCTGAGAGACATGGAAATGCTTGTTAAAAGGGGGATTTTGAAAAAGTAGGGGGAGAGCATCTGAACACACTGATTACAGAGGGTGAGAGCTGTGTGTTTTTGCTACATGTTTTCGTGTGTTTCCCCTTCGGGGCATGGATGCACCCAGCCTGAGTCATGCTAGACTGGAGCCATGGCTCCGGCTCCCCGAGCTCCCTTTCCCTCTTTTCCTTCCCACCTCTCCTCCCACCGCCGACATAACCAGCTGGGCTCCTGACACACACACACACACACACACACACACACACACACACACACACACACAGACACACACACATACAGACATGTCGGAGAGGCACTTGATGGGAGGACAGAAGGAGTGATGAAATGCCAGAAGGAGTAGGGGGCGGGCGGTGCGAGGCCCACATTGAGATTGATGGCCTGCTGTAGAATCTAGCAGGTAAACACCAGTGCCCCCCCCCCCCCCCCCCCCCCCCCCCCCCCCCCCACACACACACACACACACACACACACACACACACTCCCTCTCCCCCACAGATTAGGCCACTTGTTGAAGCTGCTTCCACAGATTCCCATGTTTGCTAACACGCCCCCTCATACTCTCACTTTGCGTCCATCCACTTGTTTATGTTTCCCTTCCACTTCCTCTTAATTTTGCTTCCCCGGCACCGACCATCTGCCAAAGTCCTCCCAGTTGAACACGTACACGTATGAAAAGCAAAGCAAGAGAGCTTTGAGCGTTTGAGGCTCCTTTGCTGCTCCAGCATCAGCGGGGTTCACTCCCAAGGCGTTATAACTATCACCAGTAGGTGGCGATGTGACTCTTCAGAAACTCCCCTCAGAGCTCTCTTTAGTAAATAGCCTTTCTTCCTTGCCCTTATTTGATCCCATTTCCCTTCAGCAAAAACAGTCTTGTTACTGCTTTGTGTGATATTTTTTTATTTTTTTTTATTTTTATTTTTTTAAAAGAAAGAAAAGAAAACCTGGATGTCTCAAAGTTTCTCAACTGCTTTATTTTTGTATTTTTCATGGCTGCTCTTAACGAGATAGATGAATATGTATTTGACAGACGATCATCAAACGTGCTTCAGGAAAGTTGGCAGTTTGTGAGGATGAAAGCTGATTTGCTGCTCATCGTCGGGGAAGATCTCTCGCGCCGAATCATATACATCATACTCACACACTGCATTGTACAGTTTTACACTGCGATATCCTCCCGAAGGGCAGAGCGCTATGGATTGCTCTTGCCACACACCATCATCAGACTTCACTCTGAACAAGCTCCTGCCACTTTAAAGAGCCCAAGCGGTTCACTGCAGGGCGACCCTCCATTCAATCCTTCTTGCTGTCCGTGAAAGGTCTGACCTTGTTGATGTAACCCCCCGAGCTGGACATCTCCTCCCATGCCCTCTCGAGTGACACGACCGCCCTGACTGAGTGGAGATCAAGTGATCGCAGCTCTCCCTGGGTTGTTTAGTCTGGACGGCGGCTGAACTCTCCGTGGCCTCTCGCTCCCCTCTCTCCCTTGTGAGGCTTTCACTTATTTTGTATGTTTTTGCATGAGCAAGCTTGTTTGTTGTTTCCCCCCCGTCGGTGCCGGAATGCGAGCGATTGGTGTGTGTGTGTGTGTGTGGGTGTGTTGTGTGTGTGTGTCACAAGGGGGGGATTCTACAATACACATCTCAGTCTTGGCCGAGGATGGTGGATTGGGGCAGGTTTGTGATGTAATCAGGAGTTAATCTCCGCCCTCTCATATATATGTCTGCAGCTCGGCCATCCTTCTGCCCCTCCCGACTCCCATTTGAACCAATAATCTCATTACCAAAGGGAACAAAAGCGCCAGCTCACCTGAACCCTCGTACTCATTAAGCATCAAGAGCGGCATTAGAGCCCGCCAGACGCATTCCCGGCCCGGCTTCGGGTTGAGCAACGAGACTTTGTGAGTGGCTGAGCTGGTTCTGAGCGGCCGCGGTGGCCAAGCGTGCCCAATGAGCGCCAGCTTTCATAACAAAACAAAAAAACATCGGAATTAGCATTTCTTGGCACATTTAGTGATATTTCAGCATCCAAATTCCTTTCCTGCCGATTGGAAAGGATTATCTCTCATTATTATACAGTGACCTCAGAGGGTTCGTTGAATTTGCCCAATCTTGAATTGTTTTCGATTTGTCTGATGGAGACGGACAACCCCAAGAGCAAAAACTGTAACGGTGGGACACGGCCCCTTGAAGAGAGCCCTCATTGTTTTTGGGATGTAGGTTTCCGTGGCGACGGTCAGAGGCAGGTTGTGTTTCCTTGGCGACGGGTCTTGCCCGGCATGTGCATTTGCTTCATTGTGGCTGTCGTCTCAGACGCTGCCTGCCTGACAGTCTCGTCATCCCATCGACACACACACACACACACACACACACACACACACACACACACACACACACACACACACACACACACACATACACACACACACACACACACACACAGAGGTGTTCTTGGAGAGAGAGAAAAACAACTTTCACCAAGGTTGTTATGGCTGAATCTAATAGAAAATTCCTGGTCTGTGTCCAGCGGTTCCATAATTTATTTCTCAATTTCTGAATCTAATACGGGTCTCCAGTGCCCACACCCTGTCCAGCTCAGACCACCAGCCGTCCTCTACCCTTCGGCTTGTAGGCAATATGAACTGGCAAGTTTCGTTTTGCCTAGCTTAGTGTGATTTGGGCTAGCGTACATGTTTGCTTGTCAGTCTCCAAAATCAGTGATGAGTTATTATTCAAGTTGCACATTCATTCATTTGAGCTTTTTTACTTAGTATGAAGTCAGTGATGTGCCCAGAGGTCCCTCTGCCACTGAATGCACCGGCACTCTCCGCCTCAAAGTGCTTACTTACACTTAAAGTATTAAAGTTTGTTCCAGTGCAAAGCGGCCGTGTTCTTAAAAGCTGTTTCAGAGGATCGTCCTCCTGACAATCGCACAATTATTCTGGAAACACTCAAGGATGCTCCGCTCCAACTTTTTCCTTTCCTGTCCGAGCTTTTGGTGTAGAATCTATCAGTGGTGTGTGTGTGTGTGTGTGTGTGTGTGTGTGTGTGTGTGTGTGTGTGTGTGTGTGTATATATATATATATATATATATATATATATATATATAAACTAACGACCAATGGACTTTTAAGATCGCATGTTGCTCGTTTTTTCTGTCAGCCTCCATTATTTTCCAATATAAAATTGTTATTATTATCAGTGCATTAACACTCCCTGGCGTCATCAGTTCTCAAGGGTGTTTTCAGTTATAACAGGCTTTGCCGGACTCTCCCGACAGAAAATCCGCCAGCGTTTCCAGTCTTATTCTTTACAATTTGCTTTTGTATTCAGCTTTTTATCTTCAGGGTTGTTAGTGTTATTCCGAGGCCTCTCCCTGTGTGATCTGCTGTCCGCAGCCGTTCCCTCCAGCTGGCAGCCCAGCCAGCCGTGACTGGCACATAATACCTCCTTACCTCTACCACTCAGCGGGAAAAATCAATCTTTTTTTTCTTCTTTTTTTTTTTCTTCCCTCGGCTGAGGGACGTCTACTGGCTCGGAAGCAGTCTGAATAATGGTGTATTAGCTGAGAGCGGTGGATAAGGAAGTAGTCAGCGGTGGACCGAGGGAAGGAGTACTTTGTAGTGAGAAGCTTTGACAGAGATAGATGGGGCCGAAGGAGCTCGGAGTGTGAGCGTCACTGGAGAGAAAATCTGACTTTCTTCTGGCAGAGTGGTGCTCTTGGATCCGGAAAATAGAGATGGTTTTAGCAGCACTAAATCCAGCAGCAGCAGTTAAATATTATTGATCGTTCTTTGCTTCAGAGTTCTCCGTTTGGCATATTTCAGCTGGACTGTACTGCGCTGTAGTTACCTGTGAGCTATTCGCTACACGGCCAAAAGTACGCAGACATTTGGCTTTTTCATCCCCATATGGTTGAAGAAAAATCTCCTTTTAAAGCAACGGGCGTTCACATTAATTCATTATTCATTGATTTACATAGTCTTGAGAACTATGAAAGGTATTGTCATGATGTTTGGTAAAAGATAGTCGTGGCACCCCGACAATGTAACCAAAAGACGTTGGTGATGGCATGTCTTTACATACGGCCAGCATGGCAAAGTTTTCACTTATTCAGGGCAATATCTCCATGTCAACTTGGTGGATTGGCCAGTACATTTGTTTATGACCAAAATACCTGCAAAACTAATGACCAATGTTCGCAAAAGATCCACTTTACACATCTGCTGGCATAACTGTGTCAGACCTGAAAATCCACCATCTGTCTCCCTCTGCTTTCTTTTACCTTTCTTTGTCGTGGATTTTTTTTTCTAAACTGTGAATTTCAATCAGCCAATTATGGCTCGAAAAGTGCGGTGCAAGGAGTACGTTTTTGTGAAAAAATGTCCATGCGCTTTTAAATGTTGTCCTCAATACCTGGTAATGACATAAAGTGGAAAGCCGTCTTTAATGGCTGTTTTATTTTGTATTCAGTGTCGTCCTGGCTGCTCTTGAAGTGTCACTGAAGGAGCCAGAGTGCACATTCGTGCCGACTTGCTCGACTGCTGTGTCGCGGTAGCCAGCTGCTCTGCCCTTCTTATTGTTATGGGACGTTTTTGTATTTTTCAAGCCGTCGGGTCACCTGCTGGTGGGGGGTCTGCTCTGTGGAGGAGGACCTCTCACCTCGCTCGCCTCTGGAGGCCCCTCCCCCAAGTGCCCTGGCGGGCTGTCTGTGTCACAGCTTGAGTGACCGGTACAAAGTAACCGCTGTACGCTCCGAGGTCCAAAAATACTCACCCCTGTCACTCAGCTGTCCCGGGACAATGTCCGACTGTCACCCCTCCTCTTTGTGCCCTCATTGAACTGCAGCACGAGTCGGTTCTGTGCACTCCCGGAGTAATTGAAAACATGTGATTTTTAAAAAAAAAGAAGAAAGGGCAGGGATGTGCACCGCTGAACGTGACTCCATCCAACAGGAGCACCGGTCAAACGGAGCCTGTGAAAGATGATATCGGCATGTGGCATCCTCATTACGAGGACTTAAACGTCCTCCTTTTGTAGGTGTTAAGGCCGGAGCCAGGATTTCTGAAGTTGTTGAAAGGATTGTGCCGACCTCAAAATGAAGTCATGTTCCACCGGTCGGCTGCAGACAGAGCGTAGCCTTTTAAGGTGCCTCCTCTCCCTTGGCCATATCGGCGTCTCTCCTGGGAAAACAGACGGGCTGTTATACGTTTTCTAGGATTTGGAAAAAAAAGGCCTACAAAGTCCAGTTACCCTCTTTTTGTAATACCCTTCTTTATGTTGGATTTTTGGAGGGATTTCTTATTTCTTTACATTGTATCCTCACTTGCAAATCCCTAATCCAAAAATAAACCAAACTTCAGATACTGGTCCAGTTTTAATTGCCAAAACAATGTTTTCAGGATTTCCCAACACTGAGTTGGTTCATTCCTTTCTTTCGGAGCTTATCACACAATTCTGACAAAAATGTTCCACAGTAATTGAATTTTCTCTCTTCAGCCAAACTGTTGGCACACATTCAGTTTGCGAGCTTGTGATTGGTCATGATTAATGGAGAAACGTAATGCACCTCAACAGGAGAAATATTTAACATACAGAACTTAAGTAAGACAGAATCCATTATTATTAATCATTAAAAGCAGGCTTTTAGCCTCGTGTAATGACAGTGGAGTGGGTTCTAATATACATCTACCCACCTTTTGGAATGAAGGCAAACATACATAACTTTTCCTTGTCATATCATCGTCACGTCTTTATTATCTTTGGCTCATAGAAAACAAGAGCTTTGATGACCTCACCTCAAGCTCAAGAAAGAAAATGTCTGGTGATTTTTTTAGACCAATTGATTGACCTGAATTATTGGTCGAGAAAATAATCTTTAACGTAAATAATCATTAATTGCTTCTCTGATTTATCTGCAAAGTATGGCGAGAACTACTCGTTATTTTCGTAGCCAATTAATCTGTTGATTATTTTATTTAGTTCCTTCTTTTTGGTCCATGAAACTTCAGAAAAAGGTGTTTCTGCTGCTCAAATAAAATTTCTGTGACAGGTGATTTTTCGAATCTCAAATATCCCCTTTCCAATAAGTCATTGCTGTCGAGTTGGATTGAAGTGTCATCTGTAGGCTGCCAGCTAAAAGACACGTGTCCTTGGAAAGTGGGACAAAGGCTAGGTGTCCCATTATTGGAAGAGATGGGGGTTCCATGGGCATTGTTTCGCACATCTCTATATCCGTCTGCTGCGGCCCCCTTCTGTCATGAAGAAAACCACCACGGGCAACGATGATGTCTTGGTGCAGAGACACACACACACACACACTCTCAGGAGAGCGGCGAGTAAGGTGCATAATTGTTGCTTTCGGGGAGTCTCCGGGCTCATGAATGTGTGCTCTGTTCTCATTACTGCCCTTGATTACCTTAATCCTCCGTCTGAACTCCAGTCCTGTCACACGCACCGAGGGATCTGAGAGGTCAAAGATCAAGCCACCCCCCTCTGCTCGCTCCCTAAAAACCACTGTCTCCTCATTAAACCACAGCCATCTTTCCCTTCTCTCCCTCCTTTTCCCCGCATTACCCCCCATCCCCTGCTCTTTTGTGTGCGTCTTTCCCCCTCCCCTTGCTCCCCTGCTCCTCTCCAAAGAGAATATAGTTCTCCCTCCCGCTCTTAATGGACTGGCTACACTCTCAGCATCACCACAGCATTGCGCTCTGTGCAGGCAGCCTTCGCAGGGTACTTCAGCGCAAATGAAGTCGGAACGAGATGGAAATTACGGGCTCGGGCTGCTTGACAGCAAAGCTTCAATTTCTTTCTCTCTCGTTCCATTTCGGAAATTGGGGGGAGGGCGGGGAAGCTGCAAGTTGTTGTTATTTTCAATCAGATGCACTCCTTCTGAAGGCGTTTTGGTGGGACCAGTTCTCAAGAAATTATATTTGGGTTAATGACGCTCAGAGCGTTAAAGGAGAAACCTGCACTCTGAGGCCATTTTCCAATTCCCAGTTTTGATGTGAAATGCACAGAGCCCACTGGCTGGGTCTGAAATGAAATGCTTTCAACCATTTTGACATTAGTATTTTCTTGTTGTCGTGGCAGCCAAGAGTGTCACTGTGACTAAAGCATATAATGTCTTTCATTCATTCAAACCCTCTATGCGAAAAAGAAAAAAAGGCTTCATTATGATCCACTGAGTTGTTTGGTAAAAGCTCTAAGACTTTTGTCTATTTGGAAAATAGACAGGAAAATAACATCTTTTTGCTGTTGCGGTCATGTTTTCACTTTAATTCAACTCCCTGAATGCTTTGCAAAGCATTCAGACACATTGGCAAACTGAATGCTCCCATTTGCATTCTAAGAACCACTTTGCACAATCATTTCAGTACATCTATTGACGTATGTCACAAATTAATTTTCCATTCGCGATAACGGCATTAGCATTTTGTTCGTTAAAAGGCCCACTGGTCAGGGCAATCACTGGATCAGGAGTGGAGAATGGGATATTGCACACACTTAGATTTCCTGGGAGTTGCTAATTCAATTTACTTTGGACAAATCTGGTTTGTATTGCCATGAGCAGATGTGTCATGGGAAGCATTTGAGGAGTATATTGACGAAATCGATTCAGCACTGACTACTCATGACTGTTAGCATAATCAGCGATGTAAAATCCTGACACTTTTAAACTGCTACTTTCTTTTATGGCAAAATTTGTAGTGAACACCGCTATTTTGACAGGTATATTGGACTCATATTCAACCTCTGAAATGTTGATAGTTATCACATAATCGGAAAATTTATCACCCAAATGCATTTTAGGAAATCTGACAGATTTCCTTGATTTTACACCAGTTGCAGCTTGACCTTTCCGATGAGAGCAATGCAATCTTCCGTGATGTAATCTTTTTAACACCAACCCTGTGGTTACATGTGAAGGATAAAGCATTAAGAGCAAGGACAGATAAGATGAAGTCCCCATATCAGGGCTAAATGTGTTGCTCAAAGACATTTTAACTTCTAGGAGAAAATGAATTTGTCGGCTTGGTCTAATCTTAAAGGTCAGCTGTCATCATCAAATCAGATTGTCTCGGGGTATCCTGTGGGGTTTCTTGGTTAATTATGATATCCAGTGTATAGCTCATTGCATACCTTTTTTAAAAGCCTCATAATAGTTAAATAGTGTTCATTTAAAGCACAACGTTGCCAGCCATTACATTGGCGTTGGAGGCTCCCAATATTTGAATATTAAAAAGCCCAGCAATGAAAGCGTAATGGCTAAAAGCTCCTCCATCTGGCCTGTGTATTGAGGTTCATTGAGCCATATATGAAGCTAGCCATCATTCGCGATGATCCATCCATCCAGTGGAGTCTGACACATTTGAACATCTCGCTTTCAAATTACCGACGGGCTCAGCAGAAAAACAACAGGGGAGGCTGTGAACCGGCCCCCGCTGCCCATGAGGCCTCTGAGGTCACTGCCTCGGCCCGTCTAATGGGTCGCGGGGGGTCACGCAGAAAAGAGATTTACTGAGCGGTCAAGACATCCAGTTAGCATCGCGAGCAATTTCATCAAATTCTCGTGGAACGCTCAAAGACATTGTGTGTAAAAAATAACATTGCCCCCCCCCCCCATTCATCACCGCTGACTTTGTGCTGTTGAACCCGGCTATCCGTCTGGCTATTGAGACGTATGAGTGATGTCAGCCAACACGTCAGCCAGTTACCTCTCAGTGACCTCCGCTCCCACTCAGAGCTTTTCATTTGGAAGAGCACCGTAATGTAATGAGAGTGAGGCCTGAACATGGACCTTTGGCTATAACTCACTTTACGGAACCTCTAGCTCAAACAGGTTTACCCTTCTTCAACGACAGGAACGAAGCTAAATGTACCGTAACATGTAGACATTGTCGAGGGGTCTGCTTTTATTTCCATTTCTAGTTATTTCTTTGCTTTAGGGAGAACCTCAGGAGGTGATTATACGCTGCAGGTTCCTTCTGCAGCTGCCAATGGCTGTGGAAAATGTGAACACATAGCCTACCTTCATGTTCCAAGTAACTCATCTTAACCCACTGGGCTGGTCTCGGTTTCACCTGTTTCCTGTTGATGTAGCTGTCTGGATTCATAGTCTCTTCTGTTTTTCTCCTGCTTGCTGTTATTGTCATGAAGGCAGCGCTGGTTGCATTAGATGGGTAATTAGGTTGGATTGGAAAAGATTGGAATAGTTAAAAGACCCCGGCCCGGGCAGCACCCGGGTGTTCTGCACATGTGGCCTGTCTCACCCAGTGTCCCCCATGGGACTTTATTTTGGGGAAAAGAATATGTACAGTAGTCAATGGCGAGAGACTTTTTGATCGCTTTTTTTTATTATCGTTTATTTTAATGGACGACTTGCTCTATCTGCTGCACCATAGCTGTAAATGATACAGCTTTAATGCTGTAAAAAAAAAAAAAAAATCAAACACTGTCATATACTCAAACACTCTGAGTGCCTCCATGCCTTTTCAGTCCGGAGCCGTTTCTCTCCGAGCGCCCACCTCTGCTGACTATAGTGTGTGTGTGTGTGTGTGTGCGTGTGCGTGTGCGTGCCCACGCGCTTCCTCACTCTGCAACCAGTGTGGTCGGAAGCTTCTTTATTTTTTTTGCCGTTGGTGACTCTGACTGCCAACATGCCGGAGCAGCCGGGAGCGATGAAGGCTTGGGGGAATTATAGCCGGTGACAGGAACTCTGCGCGGACTCGGGAGTTGACAGAGAGGCCTGCAGGGACCCTCGCAGTAGAGTTGCGTCATCGAGCCCCGCTGTCGGCACAGCAGAGGGGATGAAATATGAACTCCTTTTAATATCCCGCCTAATAACTGTGTTGACAAGCGCCCGTGAGTTACCTTCTGCAGGAATGTCGTGGCATTTGGATGATTAGCTGTAAATAGTATTGTATTATACTTCGCCATCACAACGTTTAATTTTTTACAGCGGCAAAGGTTAGGTGGTCATTTTACTACAGGTCTCTTATAGGTGGTGGTGGGTTACAAGGGACCCGACCAAGAGAATCACTGCAAGAGCTAAGTCTGTCTGCACCAAGCCCAATTAATTTACACTTCAAGTCCTCCCGCCCGCATGCCTGCATCCACTTGGCACCAATACTTGGCTCATTTAGAAAGCCAGAAAGCTCTCCTCTATACACTCCTTCGCGAGTGATGTTTGTTTTTTATTTGAAGAAGCTGACAGAATTTTCTTGGTGGGGGGTTTAAAGTAGGGAAATATTCCTGCGAGGTGGCAGAGGGACAGAGGTCCCAGTCTGACCCGAACACATACACAAAATACTGATAATTGCTTTTGCGTCGTTGTGTTTGTGTGAACCGGCTCCTCGGTGGCCGCACTGCAACACATGCCTGAAGCTGTTTTTTTTGTTTTTTGTTTCTTCCCAAGACCCCCCAAAAAAATGAAGATGATTATTTACAGCAGAGAGGGAAATTCTTTGAATTTGACTGTCAGGCTTTGGATAATAGGAAACGGCCCCGAGGAGCTCCAAAAAGGAGTAAACAGGTTTACAGATTTACATTTTCTGTGAACCGAAATTTAAATCCTTCCAAAATATCCAGTGCCATACATTAGGATTTTAACACATCAGTCTTGTTAGCATCCCCTCGTACTTAAGTAATTACGGCGAAGTGATAGTGATGGCATTATTAGTTGTTTGAGTCTCCAATTAAACTGTTTCGGTGGTTGTCATTCCTGCTGGCTGGGCTCCGTGTTGGCACAGGATCTGGCTGGCAGTGTAAATAGGAGTACAAAGCTGACAGCTGTCTGATAAATTATGCACAGTCTAGTGTTTCAAAGGTGGATACACACACACACACACTGGCACCCACATGCATACACTGATCCTCATGCCGCTCAGGCCCCAGCGGTACAGTTGAGAGGGACTGGAGACTCATTAAAGTCCCCCACACATTTGGCTTCTGTCTCGGTTACCGCGCGTCTCTCTCCGTCTCATGTGTCCGTCTTCTTCTTCTTGTTCACACCTTCTTTTAACATCCCGTGTGTTCGCTCTCGCTGCCTCTTGACGCTCCTGTTCACTCATCCAGTACCTCCATTAACACGGCGGCATTATATATATATATATATATATATATATATATATATATATATATATATATATATATATATATATATATATATATATATATATATATATATATGTGGCTGAAATCGACTCAGTGGAGGTCTTCTAATCCCGGTCTCCAGATAAAAGTCATACTCCAGACAGAAGCCGTCTTATTTAGTAGTTCAGTGTAATGTCCTTTTTGTGTTCTGCTCTCAAGCTAACTTTTCTTGGTTCCACTCTCTAATAAGGCAGACACATTATCCAGTGAACCTCGTAAAGGTTCCACAAGTTGTAACTGATAGCTTTATTAAAGTTTGATGGATAATTATGTTCTTATAGGTTCACTATAAACATTATTGATAACTTTTGGTTTGCCAATGTCGACTGGCGTTATCCTACTCCAGCATGACACCCGATCTTGCTTTCGAGTCTTATGAAATACTTAATTAAAGGGGAATTCTTGGGGTTTAGCTTTGAACTTCTATAAAGTTCAGGAACTTGCGAAAGACGGATTAAAAAATGGACGGTTAAAATTCAAAGCAGGAGTCGAGATAGTTTTACTTATCATCGCTTGTGTGAAACATGATGGATCCCACGTTCTCCATAATACCACGAGCTACTTGTCAGGGCGTGAAGAATGCCGACGTCTTTTTAAATTCACAATCTAACGCAGAAGACATTAAACAGCTGTTTTAACTAGTTGAACACTGTTGATGATGGGTAAACCAATGGTGGTGTGGCCCTTTCTAATCACGGGGGCCCCACCAATGTACGTGTGGCCACATTTAAGTCAAATGTATACTTTGTCCACGTTTGCATCGGCCCCAGGAACAACACTTTAACCACATGAGAGACGAGCGGTGGCTACGTTGCATTTCACATTATTTTTCTGATCAACAGCGGGCGACGGTGAGCAGGGAGCGAGGCCGCTGACAAGTGCTAATAATGGTGTTTCCAAGGCGAAGAAAAAAAAACGTCTTGGCTTTGCATAATAATTTATTTAAAAAAAAAAGGAAATATATTTAACACCTTTTGTTGGAGCTCAAGGATACACATAATGCGTTTTGGTGAGTGGCACTTAATGTAAACAGGAAAGTTGTCTGTAACTCGTAAAGCCTTTATAAAAAAAGGAACTTACTAGAAAGTGGTACACTTGGCTTTAAGTGGCGTCCCACTTGAGACAAGTCTGTCCCTCCAGTCATGTAGGAAAAAGGAAAATGTAAGCATCTGCCTGTTTGTGTTACTCAGCACTTGTGGTTTCACCCCACACAAAAAAAAGGAACAGTTGACAGCGGAAAGTCAGGATTTCTTTTTCTTTCTTCTGACCTTAAGTAGTATGACGTGGAAAGGCGTTGATCCAGCCTCCGCTGATGCACAAAGCAATGACTCTCTATATACAACTGTCGAGCCACACTCAGGCATTCCCTTCATGGATTCACAATATGTGGCCCATTTAGTTTTCCCCCCGTCACTCTGTCGGTCCTCGTCCTCCCTCCTTCCTCCCCTCATCCTGCCGTCTGGACCGCGCATTAGAGTCGTGCAAGACGCCTGGACATCATGCTCTTTCCTTGTGTTATCACAATCAGCCATCGGTGTCCTGTTTCTTCACATGTTGCCACGTTGTCACCTTCTGCAGACTTTTGGCTCCACACCCTGTTAAATCCACCTTTTTAAAAAAAGAAAAAAAACATTATGATAATTATTTCTCCGTTTGTATCACCAAGATCTCGCTTCCCACGATGTAGAGATACGTGGATTGCCATTTTTGCCCGGACGGCAGGGTGAAACGTTGAGGTCGGATTACGTTAATTTCAGTGGACTAAAGACGTTGAGGGTCATGGATATGCAATTACTCCTCAGTCACACACTGTAAAACTTTAAAAGGTTTTCAGAAAAGGTATAGAGTTCACCATTTTGGGAAATGCGCTTTATCACCATTTTTGCCCAGAGTTGTGCGTTTAACTTTTTATTTAGTTTTTTTTAAAGTGGTCTGTGTGGAAAAGTTGAAACAGTTGGGAAAATCCAACTGTTTCACCGATTGGCGATCCAGAACTGTACGACCCATCCACAAGGGAACAAGAGACGGCCATTGCTCTGCTGCTGCTTGACGTTATAACCCTAGTAGATCAGTTGGACGGCCCTCGGGATACGCGCAGGACACACAGGCAGACAGACAGTGATTCACTGGCTTTGTGGTGAGATGTGAGGTGTTAAAGAGTTCTGAACCACACAGCCGCAGCCGACGCCACCTGATCCCACCGTGGCGCTCGAGTTAAAGCCATGACTCCTAAACTGGGCCCAGCGGGACGCCGAAACAACACCAGGCCTTCTCTATGAATATCAATGATCCAGCCAAGCATAGATCAAATGCACAGGATACAAGCCCCACATTGCTAATTGGTCGGGTATGTGGTGACCTTTTACCCTCCTGTCTCTATTAAAAAAGAAAAAAAATGTTGATGTTTATTATAACAAACCGCATGACATTATTATCGTTTGGTCTCGCTCCCGCTGAGACGGGAACCTCTGACACGGTGTCACCGTCTGGACCAGTAATAAATGAAAGCTGAAGTGTGCGTGTTTCCCCTCCGCTGAGCCCACAGATCAAACCCCGGGGACGGAGGAGAACGGTTCCGTCACCAGCCGGGGAAAGAAATGTAATCAGCACCTGCTAAATTAAATCTCTGAACACAATGGCGGTCAGTGTGCACTCGAGTCCTCAGTTGACTTCTCTGCTTTGTGTTTTACCGCAGACATTCATTAATACCCACATCTTTTTTTAAATTTGTTTCATGTCATTCTGCAACAGCTGCCGTAACCTTTTCAGAGCGGCCGTTCATATCAAAGCGCCGTCTGCATTTTTGTTTGTTTTTTTTTACTTTGTGAATGGGATAATCTCGGTGTGAGAGCAAGATTAGCCGTGGCTAAAACTCTCCACCGATCCCAGCCCCAGGCACAACTGGTGCGGCTAATGCGAGCGTAGAATGAGTTTGCCACGCTGCTGCTGGATGAGAGCGTGAGCTTCGCTCGCACCCAGACGAGTGCAGCCCGCAGTAATTATGAATGATTGTTGCGTTCACACGGATACCTTCACTGTTTGCCCCGAGGCAACTTCCTGTCACATCGTTTCTTCTGCCTGGAAGATATAATTTTAAGATCTTTCTCTTTTCTTTTTCAGTACTCTGGGTGTTCATGGTTGTGGGTAGGGGGGAAGACGGGGATTTATTTGAAGACAGCCTTTAAGTTAATAGCTGTTGGACGGAATACAAATATGGAGAAAGATGGGAAAGTGAAATCTCATTAGCCAAAATCCCGTCCAAGTATTTGTATGTAAATTAGAAACTGGGGAAGTGAATAGAAATGGTGAATTCTGAGAAAGTAAAATGCCCAAATCAAAGCCTTCCATAAACGCTGAACATACCATCACACCAGTGTACAATATGACAGCCGCTTATATTTTGCCCGGCGTCTCTGATGTGGCAGTTGAAAAGATTTACATACAATTTGCTTGACATTTGACTGGAGAGCTTCCAGCCTCACTAACAACCCAACGGTCTTGGAGACGCAGGAAGTGCTGATAGATAGGGATCAGTGGACACATCTGGCAGGAGGAAATCACCAGCAGTCGACGGTTCCTCCCACATGACCATCCCCCCCTCCGGCCATGAGATCTGTCCTGCATGAATCCTAACCCTAACCCGCCAAGACGTTCCTGGAGATTTTAGTCCCGGGACTAGTTTTTAAGGAACTAAAAGGTTCCCTTCGCTCACTGCATGTCCATACAGCGTCCTTCAGAGCTAGGTAAAAATTGCTCTCCCCTTGTCCTAAAATGGCCCTAAATCTGGTTGGTTTTATGAATGAAGCGCTACACGAGTTGAAGCAGCGCTGCTGTTTGTTTGACCAACTTCAAAACCAACCAACCAAAAGTTCTTTCAGGAAGTGCCACCCCCTGAACAGTCTTTTTTTTTGGAAGGGGGGGGGAATGTCCCAGGGATTTGATTTTGACCCGGGTCCCTGCGGTGGAAAATTCTTTTAAAAGGTTTTCCAGTCTTTGGGGGAAAGTTCCTGCAGTCCAGAATGGGACTGTTAACGCTGTATCACATCTTCTGCCCGTAGAACAGTAAAGTTTTCCATCTCTGACCCTCACAAAACCGAGGCAACGGAATTCACTGCCCTGAAACTGACGTTTGTCTTTTGGTTGGCTGCGCGTCGTCCACCAGAGCAAACAGCGGGCGGATGCCAGCTCTGGCTTGTGGAGACGTACCCGCAGTCTGCACGCGGGTCTCTGCTGGTGAGGCCTTTGGCCGCCTGCGCTGGAGAGGGGCGGCATACGTAGGGAGCTGCTTTATTTGTTTCCCCTGGCTTTGGGCCTGTGTATTTGGACAGACAGGAAAGAATGCTCAGTGTCTCTCTCTCTGCTGGATTAGTACACCGGGGGTCCTCGGGCAGTGTTCCCTCTAAGCTGCGTGCGTGCGCGGCCGCGCAGGCCAGTCGAAGTGGCCGCGCAATAGATTTTTCAGACCGCACAAACGATTTTTTTAAAAATCTTTTTTGCGCCAGTTTTTCTGAGATAGGAGTGAGCATCTCCGCAATAATAAGATCTTTGATTAAATTGTTTATATAGGCTACCTTTAGGAAAAATGACACCATGTCAATTTAATAGGCCTATAATTATTGTTAAGCACTGCATTAGCATTTTTCTTTCAATGAAGTTCCACTTAAATGTTGTACCTGCTGAGAAATGACTAAACACCTTTTGATACTTTTATTTTTTTTATATATATCATTATCAGTCATAGCCAGTGAACCAGTCGTAACCTCCCCTTATTGAAGTTCAACAAAGATCCTTTAAGTTCAACTAAACTGACTGGTAAAACACCATCATTAAAATGTTCCCAAAGTCCAGCCATTATAAAGGATATTGAATAAATATCAACCTTGTATACATATTGATGCATTTGCTGTCATCTCTTTGAATCCCCTACGGCTAACGCAGGCTTGTGGTCATTTTCGGCAGGTCGCGTGGTTGCGAATTGCTCACAGTGCTGAAATGTGCGCTCAGCAAAAAAAATTTTTGCAAAAATTAGAGGGAACATTGTCCTCGGGTGCTATTTTAACCGGGGCTCGGCAAAAAGGTGCTGCAATAAGCAAAGCTTCGGACGCTTCGGAGTCACAAATATTTTGCCGCTTGATCTTCAAATCTTGGATGAACGTCTTCTTGTCTCACTTTGGATTTCAAACTAAAAGTCTAGAACCGCTGCTAATAAGGAGGACTCCGTCTCGCACGTTGTCTCGTCCACGAGTTGCCCCCGCCCACTCATGAATAATCAACGAGGGTTCACTTAATAGACATGAGGAGGAGGGGTGGGGGCGTGTGCTAGGCCGAGCTCTGGCCCGGTGAACCTCAGGCAGAGAGCTGGAGGGACGTCGGAGAGGCAGGGAGGGAGCGTGTGAGGCGAGGAAGGGTGAGGTGGGGAGTAAGAAGAGTGTGTGTGAAAGAGAAAGAGAGAGAGAGAGAGAGAGAGAGAGAGAGAGAGAGAGAGAGAGAGAGAGGAGAGAGAGAGAGAGAGAGAGAGGAGAGAGAGAGAGAGAGAGAGAGAGAGAGAGAGAGAGAGAGAGAGAGAGAGAGAGAGAGAGAAAAGCCGGGGGTGGGAAGTCAATCCCGGGTCCCTCAGAGTTGTCGTGTGTCTGCAAGCGGACGGAGGCAGTCAGTGGAGAGCGAGAAGGAGAAGAGATCAGCTTCCACTGTCTCGAGTGGCCGGAGGGAGAGCCTGGATGGTGTGATCTCCTCCACCATGGGATGCAGCCTCTGTACCCTGCAGAAGCCCGAGGAGCATTATAAACTACTCTATGAAGTCTGCCAGGTACTGTGACCCCAGCCTCTGGAGGAAGTTTTGTTTTTTAAACTCTTTGTATTATTGTACTTTTTCTTTATTTCAGTTTTCGGCAAAAGCCACAGTCAGTTTTTAGGCTATTTTGTTTTTATTTTATTGTGACTTTGTTGTGACGGGGGGAGGGGGGGTCACCGGCTAAGTGTGAGAGTGGAGTGGAGTAGAGTTGTTGCCGGCTGGGAGCTCCTGCAGCTGAGCAGCCTGAACTCTGGCCGCGGGGGTCAGCGAGAGGTGGCGCGCTGCGTTTAAAGGAGGAGGAAGAGGGGTTGGTGGGGGGGTGACGAAGAGGTGACAGCTCTCTCAATGTGTCTGCTAGTGTGTGCGCCGATTCGCTGCCCACCTCTTCATTGTGGACTGAATGCTGACTCGGAGCTTTCCGGCTTTAACCGCTGTTTGACTTTCACGCACACAAAAAAAAGAAAAGTTTATATTTAACAGCGGCGTGCTTGTGTTGCACTTTTTTCTTCTTTTTTCCGCCAAAGAAAAACGGAGCAGAGCCGTCGTTGTAGACGCAGTGTTACCACAGAGGGAGGATGTTTTCACGAGAGCGAGGGGACAGGTCTCTGAAACCTGGAAGACCTGATGAGGGCTGGGAAACAATGATTTGGTCGATTGATTAACTGACATTCATCAGAGCAAAGATGGCAAACATGGTTCTGGTTCAAGCTTCCAGTGAACTACTTGTCTTTGTTTTATATTGTTGGAAATGTAATGTCTTTGGACTGTTGGTCAGCCAATACTAACAACCTCAAGACATCATCGTGGACTTTTTCTTTGATAATATTATCGGATAAATGGACGATTTAGTTGCCCCAATCCTGAAGTGGTTTTCTTTCTGTCGATGGACTCGTGTTGAAAATGATCAAACGCTCTTTGTTTCCTTAGTTATTTTTTCCCTCGGACGTCGTTTCCATCTAAAGCCTTTCCGTCTGGATCTTCCGCACCGTCGGGTGAACTCGGCATGAACCACCTTTTCCAATTCTGCTCTTAAGAAAAGCGTTCGATTGTAGAGAAAGTCACAACGAGACTCGTGGCCGACTGAATTATTCTCCGTTCCCTCAGGTGTGGTGCCCCCAAACAAATACAAAGAACAGACCGACAGCAATGTTGCCGGCCTCTTCGTCTGAGAGTGTTTGGATTCAATTGGCCGGTCTAATGAGTGAAAACATCTGACAGCAGACTGTGTTGCACATCTTTTGAGTTTATTTTTCTTCTCCTCTTCGTTCTTTCCATCCATAATGGAGCCCGACCGAAGTGTTATCCTCCAATCACACCGAATTACATCTCCATTTGCCGCACAGGGCTGCCGGGCGGCCAGTGGCTGATTTAAATGAACGTAATGATCGAGCTCTCTGCTGCGGATCTCGCTCATTATGCTCCCTCCCGTCAAGGGGAAGATAAGAAGGGGGTGGGGGGGGGGGGGGCTGAGATTGTGTGTCTGCAAATAGTTCTGCTTTGATCAGGTCTGTTCATAACACACAACAACAAAGACTAAGAGGTGTTTGCGTGTCTCGAGGAAAGGATGTTGTGCAGTGGCATAATAAATGGATCATGGATGCCGATATTGGGGTCAGAGAGCCCCCCCCCCCCCCCCCCTCCCAAACAGACCACTAATAACGGCAAAAACATGGTTAATGGAAGAGGGCTGTCACTTCTTTTGTTCCTCCTCGGCCACAGAGTCATCCCTCCTGTCAGTTATCCGTTCCCCTCCTCCTGTCTGTCTCTCAGCGGTCTCTTCCTTTTTGTCGGCTCCGCAGGGAAAGTCGGCGTGCTGGGTCTTAACACGACAAGTCATTTGTCATGTTGCCCCCCCCCCCCCCCCCCCCCCCCTCCCCACGTGACAGCAAAGATAATGGATGATTTCTGACAGTTGCTTGGATCTGAAGCGGTTAATAATCACGATGCTGTCAGAAGAGTCGGGGAAGGAGTTAGTGACTGTTTCTTTTCATGTTTATTTTTTTCTGGTTGTTTTTGAAGGTGGCCATGTTGTGAACCCTTTTGTTTTTTGTTTTTGGGCTGCGACTGTTTTCGTCATCCATTAATCTGCGGATCGTGTTCTCGAGTTCTTGTTTAATCATTTAGTCTGTGAAATGTTTGAAAAAAAAAGAGTTTGAACAATGAGTTGATTGTCACAATACTTGGGACTTCAAGTGATGGATTAATCGACCAATCATTGTAGCGCAGCTTTTTCCGCTCAACCATTTTCCTGATGAAATCGGCCGACCGTGTGACGCCATCGTTTCCTGAGTCGTTACTAACAATAAAACTGAAAGGTTGTCCTCTTGCCAGTCAGGAGGAGAGCAGCAGCGCAGCAGAGCGTAGGCTTGATGCTGTGAGACTCACTTGAGTTTTAAAAGCAAAATCTCAATCCGTTTTGACCTTGTGAAGTCCGAGGCCGCATCCCTCACGCGTGAACTATTTCCCCTTTAACCTCGACGGTGACTGAATAACCGTAATAATGCAACTAGGAGCTTAAATAGTGGCTCCGTATGCCCAGGACTATGAGAAATAGTGAGTTTTTCCATGGGGTTTAGCCAATTACACCACAATGACCAATCTACATTACAGAGCCGACTCAACCAGTCTGACACACTGTGTGTAATCATTACGCATGTGTCCTGTTAATGATGACCGACGGGGTCATGCCAGCATGGCCGTTACGTTCTGTCTTTTTTTTTTTCTTCTTTTTTTTGGTTTTAGTTTTTCAAACTGCATTGAAGCGATTGGTCTCAGATACATGCGCGCAAGACACTTTGACAGGTGAAAAGTTCACCGTCTGCTCAGCCCAGTGCTGCGATTTCCTAGTCAGCTGCAGAAAAAAAGGCTTCTGTGTTACTTGACTTAGACTAACCCTAACTTCGATTCTGGGAGGTCTTATTTCTCCCTCCTGATAGAATGCAGGCGGATCCTCTTGTTCGGTAGTCCTGGCACGGCGCCCACACACACACACACTCACATCCCCCTTCATCTCTCTAAGGACTTAATAATCCGCCAACACTTGAAATCTTTCCAGTTCATTAAACACCTCAGCTCCGACTCCCGTGTCTGAAGCGTGGAAAAATATGCTTTTGCACGTTTTTTTTTATGAAAGTCAACAGACGGCACCTGGAGGCATTCTGATCCATCCTGGCAGGATTAGAAATGCTCGCTTGATTTTTTTATTTTTTTTACATAAAACTTTAGCAGTCTGCTTGGATAGAACGAATTAAGAGATTTGGTGTACATTATTTCCTCGAAAGGAATTGCTCCTATCAATATGCTGAGAGTCAATGGAGCCACGCTGGAGATCAAACGTTGTTCGGGTCTATTAAAGGCAGCCAACGTGGCGTTCTAGATAAGCGTCCTCCCCATTTCTTGTTATGATCATTAAAGGCCTGAGCTGCGACGGGGCTCAGCGCTCCCTTTCAAACTTGACCCCTCTGACAGCGGCGGACCCCTCGGTCCTTTCTTCAAAGCTGAAGGTAAGCGCCATGTGGAGACGTAAGCTCCGCCGCTTTTGTCAGGGACTTTCAGGCGGAGGCCTTGGAAACTCTGTTTGACAGTCCCGGGGCTCTTAATCTCTCCAGAAGCACTCTGTAATGGCTGTGGCGCCGTGCGGCGGCTCTTACGAGACCCGGAGCTTAATGAGAGCCTCAGTCGGCTACCGAGGACGCGGGTCCATGCTAAACTGATCCGGACTATTGTTTGTCTTCTGTACGTCGGTCGCTTTCTTGAGGCGTCTCCGTCTCTCGTCGTCCACTCGTCCTCTCCCCGTTCCCTGCAGAGGAACGGCATCCTCAGCCGAAAAACCGGATTGATCTGCTGCGCAATAGAAGTTTACAAATGAGCCCTCTGGAAGCGAGAGCGGCGGCCTAATTAGCTCGCTTCCTGGTTGAAGATGTCCCGCTCAGCTGGAGAAGCCGAGTTGTCACAACGCCAGATGGTCTCAGTGTGACACGTCTCGGGCCCAGACCCGACGGAGAAATTAGATGGAAATATTTGTACAAGACAACCCGCCGTCCCTTCAATCCTCTGCCCCTCCCCTTCCCTGCCCCGCTGTCAGAGACCCCGGTCATCAAAAGGAACTCGCAAAGATGTAGCTTGTCCCCGTTCGGCCTCCCCGATAATGAGGCTTGACACAGACGGCGTACGGAGACCAGCTCAGAGGGCGGCCACCGGAGCCTGAACTGTGTGTTTTTTAATAACAGCTCAGATCGTTGGCCGCCACATCTGTTAGACACTGGAGCAGGTGGCCGGCGGCCACAGGGGACCACTCGCGGGATCCCGTGTGTACTTACCAGTCAGTCCATAGCAAATGACAAAGGGGATCAAACCAAGCTTTGAGGAAACATATTGAAACGAAACAGAGATTTAGCAATGCCTGCCGCTCACAGATGTCTCTCAATATACATGTGGCGGACAACGTTATAACAAATGGCTCCAGGTCACTGTACCCAGGGGTGTCAGGTTTGACTCGAGTCCCATGTGGGTCAACTGAAGCGCTTCATCAGGACTCATTGACGAAATCAAAAGTCTGCACAACTTTAAAACCCCTGTCCCAGATGTTCCAAGGAGGTTCAAGGAGCTGTTGTTTTGCAAGAGCAGCAGATTATAACGTTATCGCATTAACACCCACCTGGTATCGGTCATTTTGTTTGATTAAGTTAAGAAAGCAAAACCTCAAGCGTAGGACTAACTTCCACACCGTGAGGCATGCGGCTTATTGATCAAACATTGGCACCAGATCAGCACTCTGTTATCGGCACCGGTACCGAAAGCCCAGGACTTGAGCAAACCGACTTGCTCTGGCATATAGAGCTCCATGTGATTCCTCACAGGCTAGTGTGTGTGTGTGTGTGTGTGTGTGTGTGTGTGTGGCTGGACAGAGAGGGGAACCCCAGGGGTAGTGCGGGGTGAGATAACGACGCTAATGAAGCAGACCGAGGGTTGGGACCTGTTTTTACTGATTTCCCCCGTGAACTCCGGCCTTCATTAACACCATACGGCGTTCCCGTGTCCGTGCTGAGGGGCAGAGAGCGAAGTCCTCTGGCGGCGCTCTCTCCTTCGGGGAGCCTTGGGATCCGACCAATGACTCAGAAGAATGTTGCATCGCTTTGTTTTTATTATGTATTTTCACTTGAGTAGTTTTCGATGAGAAGAGTTTTGTCCGCTCTCAATTCAAGGTTCACGTCATGGTGGCAGGATACTGCTGGTGTGTTTCACGAAGAAATCCCTCTTGAAATAGACAAATCATACATTTTTAGTCCAAATTTGACCAAATGGGTGGAACGGGTGAAAATGTATTTAATTTCAAGTGAAGTTTAGCAGACGGTTGTAAGCTTCAATTCGGCTTCAATGAGACGAGAGAGAGAAAGTGGGGAAGAGAGAGAGAGGGGAAGCAGTAAGCTCACTGGAAGTGATTTGGGTTCTTAATTGATCAACGGCAGATAACACAATGCCCCGTGCTTTAATGAGATTAGCAGTAAACAGTGGTGTCTCTTTCAGTCCACATTTTTGGCTGCTTGTTCCGTAATCCTCAGTAAACTCGCACACTGTGGCAAATAAAGGCCGCTGTGTTTCCAAGCCCCACGGCGCGGAGAGTGTTTCTGTCCACTCTGTTTTGTATTTAAAGAAAACATGTTGCCGATTTCAAGACACACTTGAAAGTGTGCGCACACACACACACACACACTGAGAAAATCACTGGCTGCTCCTTGAATCTTCTTTCTTTCATATGAAAATTGTTACAAGTGAAATAAAAGAGGGATTAACTGTTTTTCATTCAGAACGACCCACATTCAAACTGCCACTCAAACCCTCCCCCCCCAAGCCCCCCTTCTTCTCCCCGAAAAATAAAGCCTTCAAGTCTTCGCGCTCTCCATCACGTCAGCGCTCCTCTCCGTTTCCGAAATACAGACTTTGAAGAATCCGTCTATGAAGTGCATCCAAAAGAGAGGCTCTCGAGGCGCCGTTAAAAAAATAGAAATGCTCGGCGTACAGAGCGAAGTTCCCAGGGTTCCCCTCGGCCTCTAAAAGGTCGTCCGCTCGCCCAGCCCAGAGTTTCCTATGTGCTCACCCCAAGGACCAGAAACACTGGCTCTTTCATGACGCTCTCCTCTTCTTTACTGAAGGATCAGGCGGCCGTTAAACGACCGCAGCCAAGACGAACGTGGCGCAACCCTGACCCTTGTTTTATTATACCGGTGGTGAACCAAAAAGACATGGCATGTCAGCATGCTTGGCCCACAAGCTTTACTGCTGACCTCGTCTTCTCCTCCGAGGCCAATGAGCATTTCATCCGCCATTATTTTTGATGGTTCACAGGTTACATTGGAAAAAAAAAGAGCCCAGTTGACATTAGCACATCCGCACTATGTGGAAACTGGTCCTAGGGTGCGACATCAGAATGTACATAGGACTATTTTCCTTTCTTGTTAAAACTGGAAAGAAAAAAAGATATACAGTGTGTGTATATACTGTATAAACACACACATATTATCATACTTATAATACAAACTGACTTGGCAAATGGTAAATTCAAATACATTTTTAACTCTGATTGATTCCTGCATTTAATACTTTTTTTATATATCCGTGATTAAGGAGCTCGATTTCAATGAAACTGCCTGATTAAATAAAGAATAGGGGGGGTGGGGGGAAGCTGAGGCAGCCTCAGCCCATCTACCGTATTACAAAGACAATAATGAAAGAGACGGCGCTGGCCGCCAGGCAGATAAGCATCTTTGGCAGCAGGTTAGCAATCGCTGAACAAACACACACACACACACTCGCACACACACACACACATATTGATATTCCCACATCAGCATCTCAACCCAGCGTGATGTGCGTTCCATGGAAGATATCCCTGCTGCTCCTAATTATTCCCCAGCGGGTTGTAGACTGGCATAGATATCTCATGAAAAAACTAAATCCTATTTTTATTCTTTATTTCTTTGCTCCGAAAACAACCCAAACCAAATCCTGTGCAGGGACACGGGTCCAGCGATGTCCACTGTTGCATTCCAGGTCAGATGTGATATTTTAATGACAGCAGCCATTAAACAAAGCCACAGCTGTGTACATTCCTCACCAAACAGCGACACAGCAGACGTGTGATTTAGACCTAATCAGTATTCCTTTAAGTCGGGCCCGGCTGCCCTCTTGTCATTAAAACGGGTTTAGGGAAGACCCCCTTCTCGGAGGATGCACCGGAGTCATTCCTGCCCAGCGTTTTTCTTCTTTTTTCAGCTCGAGTGATCGGTCCTCCTAAAGGTAACTCTGACCTTCAGGTCCAGTTAGGGAGGAACTTGGGAGTCTGGTTTCTTCGGCTCATCGCCGCATCAGCTCCAAGTCCTCGCTCCTCACGAGCCCCCCCAGTGTGCCGAAAAGGGCCGCTCCGTGTCAGAGGTGAGCTCGATGAATGGAGGTCGTGCCCCCCTCCCCCCTCTTCCACAGCTGGTAGGAGACCCCCCCATCCTCCCTCTCAAACATTGAGAGCACTGAGGCAGAATACTCCGGCTCAACAAGACGAGGGGGGGCTAAAGGCTTTGTCTCCGGTTCACTGCCTCCAAGTAGCCCCCGGGATTCCTGGCAACCAGGTTTGATTGTTGGAGCCTGCATGCAGAGAGGCGGGGACACAAAGGCGCTTGTATTCCTCAGCTGATGTACAACATCGCGGCTCACTGTGGGAAACAAAGATGGCTGCGGATGTGAGGTCCCGTGTGATTTAAGGATTTATTTATTACCGATACCAGCAGCAACCGCACACAGGAATTCAGATGTCTTCTTTTATGTGCTGGTGTTACTTGTTTTGGTTGTTTTTTACGCCAAGGCCAGTTTGTCTTTCTGTTGGGGTGTTTTTGGCTATGAGGAGAGAGCGTCTTACATCTCAAGGTTGCTTTGTGTTTTTTGTTGTTTCTTTTCCGCAGGTTTTTCCTCACATTTGCATTCTGTGATATGATAACATATAATATTATTCAGAGAAAACTGTGAATAGATGAGCTATTAAGTTTTGATGTAGGAGAGGTAGAAGTTTAAGTCCGCTGAGATGATCCAATTATCCTGCAGACCCGGATTAGCATTAATCAGCTCTGGTTATTAGTGGGCACATAGCCGCCTCTGATTTCTGCATTAAGTTTCCTTCCTTTTCCTGCCTTCTTCGTCCTTCCTCCAAGCACACACACACACACACACACATACACACACGAGCCCATTGCCTGTGGTTTCTATATGTACTCTTTTATAGAAATACGTCCTCAGCTTTTACATTGTCTGGGTCAAAGGCAGGTTGTGTATATATACAAAGCATTCATTCCCTGGAGGAGATTTAATATTGCTGCCGATTTAAGCGCAGCGCCACAGTTAAGTCTGCAAAGTGTGCCGCGAATGCGAATGAGACGCTCGTGGCCGGAAGGCAGACGAGCCAACCGGGCCCTCGCGTTTTATCAGAAAATTAATCCTCGAACGCGGACTCGCATGTATGTTAGATGTCGGGAGGAGTGAAAAGGAACGGCGAGGATCTATGACCTGCAACTCCAAACGGCAGAAAGTAACTCGATTCCAAAGGATGAAGGGAAATGAGATGAGCGCCCGGGCCTGAGATCCTATCGAAGCGTTCGACACGTCCCGGAATCACAAACGTCCTCACGATGGGGTGATTGACGGAGGGACGGTGGCTCTGGGTGAGCCCTGATATAATCGGAGGACCAGTGGGATGACCCGGGATGTGCGATGTGCATGCACCGGGTTAATGCTTGTTTGGGGGGTTTTGCGTCTCCCACAATCAATGCTTTGGGGAACTTACAATCTAAATTTGATCCGCGCGGTTCGGCCTGACATTTTTTGACAGATCTGTGTGAAGACTTGAGTGTCATTGGATGCGGGCGACACACTCCATTGAGAGCTCCAAAGGGTCTCAACCATACGAATTAGCCTCTCCCCTGCGACGCGACGCGGCCCTTTTTTTTTCCGCCCGAGTTAATCTCGCGGCACCCGCTCCGCTGTCGCCGACGGCAGGTCACATTTATCTCCTTCTGAAAAATTACTCGGCTAAATGAGGGCTCCTCGGCTATTGACCTTGATTAATTAAAGAGAGACTCGTCCTAATTACGGTCTTATTCGGCTCGGCCCGACTGTGACCCTGTAAAACAAGCCGAGGCAGCGATGAGTCGTGTGTGTGTGTGTGTGTGTGTGTGTGTGTGTGTGTGTGTGTGTGTGTGTGTGTGTGTGTGTGTGTGTGTGTGTGGGCGCAGTGCTTCATGCGAGGCCCTAATCGTCTCGGGTAATGATGACATCAGTGCGGAGCAATTAACATCATCTTCAGTCTCAGGGACCACGATAGCAAATGGAATCAAATCTGTCATATTGTGCGTCCGTCCTTCCTTCCATTCCTGTTTCTTCTCCGTCAAAAAAACATACAGAATCTAAACAAAAATAGCTGATTTGTCCTTTTCTTCATCTTCTTCCAGGTCAATGGCAAGGACCTCTCCAAGGCCACCCACGACCAGGCGGTGGAGGCCTTCCGCACCGCCAAGGAGCCCATCGTGGTCCAGGTCCTGCGCCGAGCCCCGCATCCCAATGGGGTCGGCGCGGCTGGTGACGCCCAGGTCTCGGACATCAGCACGCAGACCGACATCACCCTGCAGCACATCATGGCCCTGACGAAGCTCTCCCCCTCCTCACCCCCCATGACGGAGCTGGAGGAGTATCTGCTCCCAGAGGAGTAAGTGCCCACTCGGTTCACGAAGAAGTAGTTCATGCCAGAATGAGTAGGCGGCTGAGAAATTGAAGCACTAGCATATTTATTTGTTGTCTGCATAATACATACAATAATATACACATTTCTGCCCCTACATGCTGTATATGCCCACGTAGACACCCATGTACATACGCACATTAAAGTCAACCGGGTATTTCTTTTTCCCCATGGCAGAAAGGACAAAGCTCCTGCCAAAGCAGGCCCTCCTCCTGTGAAATTCAATAAAGAATTCAGAAATATTCTTTTGTCAGCTTAGAAATTCATGATTGACCTGGTTGCCAAAATGGCTCCTCAGTGGCCTGAATCTGACCCGCCCGCCTGCTGGAGCCTCCAAACCCATTGGCAATCGGTGTGAGGGTAACGGACAATATCGGTGTAGCCCTGCGTTGGTCTGAATAAAAAATATCAAGGCCAACAATCTTTTCTTTCAAGCACCGGTCATTGTTTACAGGCCAATTAACAACTTGGCAACGCAAAACTGGATTTGGCGTTGAGAGACGATGTCTACTCCCAAATTATTTGAAAGTGGCCACTTTTCACGCAGTTAGCAGTTTAGTTTTTACTAATAAAAATGTTACATCGTCGTTAAACCACATAATGGTTTAATAATGATCGGAGATTCTGTTGAGTCCAAGGCTTCTTTTGCTCTCCGTGTTGGATGCCCGTAAATGTGATTGGTCCATACGACTCGGACCACTAACGGAAATCAGAATACCAAACGCCTCCCATACTTAAATTCATAGCCTGTTGCCTACAGATTCTGCACTCATGTACAGATATCTTAGAGATCAGACCAGGATGGATGAAGTCATTAGAATTTGACCTTGAGAAGGTGCTGATGCAGAACAGTTATATCCTGCTCAACTCTTGTCCAAATGCTATGAAGCTGTTCCTCTGTTGCATCACTGTAATGTCGCAATTGTTGCAATGAAAGCCGACAGCATTGTTGCCGTAGCCCCGAGTATTATAACCCCCTTGTGCAGGCAGTCTTTCGGCGTCTCGTTTGCCATCACCTTATCGGTACCTGAAGCGATACGCTGCCACAAACTCCAACCTAATGCAGGTTGTGTGTGTGGTCCCCCAATGACATGATGCTGCCTGCTCGGTAGAATATAATATTGTTTTATATATCATCCAGGAAAAACGAATTCCTATCAACCTGAAACTGACTTTTAAAACCAGCGTTTACTTGCAGTACCGCCGTGCTAACGGAAAGATTATTAAACGGCCGTCCAGAAAGCCCACTTCGCTTGCACTTTGAAGGTACGGGAATGCTTTGGTTTCAGAAAAAGGTCAGCTCACTCTGAGACACAGGCAGACCTTTCAATTTAACAGTTAATTAAGAGAGCGACACCTTATCTTCTGCTCCAGACCACACAGCTGTGAACACCCGGGACGCGTCTGAAGTTTGAAAGGGAAATGTCCCTGTCACTTACGGGAGGTGACAGCTCCTCCGGGGCACACAGACGCATTAAAGCGATGGTTCAGTTCAGCCGTATTTGCATAGAGAGAGAGCCCCTGGAGCTCAGAGAGTTTGGCTGCATTTCAAACCCCATGGCAGCAGCAGTTGCTCTTTAATGAATGAGTGTGGTTCCTTTAATTGATTTCTGAGTCAAATTAATAACAAGGCATGTTAATTTGTGATTAGCCTCGGGGTGAAGCTTCAATAGATCTGATTCAAGAGTGATTTCTACATTGAGTTCGTCTTACTTCCTCACTCCTTCTCATTACATTGCAAATCTGGAGAAAATTGAATCCGGATTGGTAAAATGTGTTCTTCTTTTCCTTTTTTTATTTTCAAACTAGCATTTACTCTTTTCCGGTGTGTCTTACATTCCTCTTCTTCCTTTCTCAGGCATCCTCCACATGCATACTTTGACCCCAACGACTTCCTAGAGGTCATGCATCAGGACATCGAGCGCGAGGAGCTGGAATATGAGGTAAACACCGACTCCACCCCCTCCGTCTCCGCTCAGACAGCCGCGCATCATTTGCTCCATAAGCAGAGCCGAGGTCGCCGCCGTGTCTCCAGTCCAATGGCCTCGCTGGCGGCCACAAGTACTGATATATCCCAGTTATTAATGGGGCACTCTCTCTCTGTGCAGACACTGAGATGTAGGCCAGACGGGGATCGAGTTGCCGGTTTGCTCCAACAGATGCACAGCGGTGACATCATTACTTCTTAGTGACAAGGCCTAATATGTCTTCCTGGGCTGGAGGATAATTAGATGGCACAGATAATAGGTCTGCGGGAATGACTCTGATGATGCACGCTAACAACGTCTGAACGAGGCCATGATCAGGCCTCCGCTGACTCCTGACACCACCTCCCATTAAGAACCCCAGCCACCCACTGCTTGGTATTAATACTATTCACGGAGGAGCTGGGAGGCTGAGACCAGGAAGGTGACGCTCCGGGTGGCTTTAAGGCAGACTTAACACCGAGTAACCCCGGCGGCCTCTCAGACCTGGAAAAGAACAGCTGATCGATCCAGTGATGCTCCGCTTGACTCAGATCAGTTTTCATTTCGTGCTTTGTCACTTTGTGTACACCGTAAGGTTTCTAAAGCGCACAAGAATAGATGCAGAAATAGATTAGAAATAACAGGATGTCTGTACAGTGACTACCAGTAAGTTATGTAAGAGGAGGAGTTGCTCAGTGGGCATTAGCATTCTGTTTTTTTTTATATTTTAGATTGTATACATCCGGAAAGAAATATCAACAAACAGCAGCATTAATGCGTTTCATCACGGTACAGTCATACCATTGAGTTAAAAGCAAAAAATACTACATTAGTTTTGTTGTAACATTGTCCAAGACATCAACCCATATCATTCAACTAACATATAAATGAATAAATTATTGATGAATAAATATTTCAGCAATAGAGACTCCTCAGTCAATAAACACAACATTGAAAACAAAACGCACTCTCCTCTATGGGAATAATATGGTGACTATAAACTATAAACTCACTACACTGCATGAATTGATATAACTCCCAATAGGAATATTACAGTACCGTATTAAATTGACACCATAGTAGATAAAAGAAATGCCCAAAAGTACAGCGAGGTCATATAAGATTATCTGAGTGCCATAAATATACAATGGGTGGTGATAAAAGATGTTATAGAGACACTGTGGCAGGACGTCTGAGCCCACTGAAGAGCACCTGGGGGCGTTGTCAACATGGCCACCCTGAGCTGATGCTGTTCAGCACAGTTTACAGAACTTTTGAGACCCCAGAGCTTCGCCATAAAAACGAGTTCTCATTTATCTCTTGTTGGGGGGGGAAAAGCAGTAAACCTATTTCCCAGAATGTCAAACTATTCCTGTAAGATCGTCTTCAGCGTTCAGCCGAGACTCCGTTTTTTGGAGAGGGCGGGCTTAACCCTCTCGGAGTCCGCCCTCTGCCCTCGAAGAACAGCGCCGCTCGTATCTTTATCTGTATCTGTGAGATTACAGGCGCTGACAAGTGAGAAACGGCGCTCTGCCCGTCTGCGGCCCGCTGCCTCGTCTCTCATCCTGTCAGCGGGGTCCTCTCAGAACGCCAATGGCTTCCCAGCGTCCAGCTGAAAGATTCATTACAGTGATTGATGGATCACTGTTGCCCCACAAACCCATTTCGTAGTCAGTAAATTTAGTCTGTCCAGAAAAAAAAACATGAGAAAATAAACACATGTTTTCTACTCAATCTGAAAAATAATTTATAATAATTTTAAAAAGCTAATAATTTCAGATAGACTTGATATTATTTTGTCCGTGTGCCCTACCAGGAAGTGGATTTATACCGAGCCAACATCCAAGACAAGCTCGGCCTGACGATCTGTTACAGGACTGATGATGAGGACGAGGCTGGGATCTACATTAGTGAGGTATGTGGCCAACTACAGCTAGTAGATGGTGACGGCTAGGACTGTCAGCAGTTACGATGAGTAGCTATTTATTCTCTTTCCTTTTTAGATTGATCCAAACAGCATTGCCGCAAAGGACGGCAGAATTAGAGAAGGGGACAAAATCATTCAGGTAAGATCACTGAAAGTCTCAGCAGTTGTACTTGTTTCCTCAATATACAGTTGATGTATATTTCTAAGACCCCATTCCTTGGTTGTCAATTAATTACAAATATGGAAAAACAATATTTGACGTATGTTAGGTTTCTTTATGAAGTGATATCTGGAGTTAAAATGAACATACACGTAAAAAAAGACCAGGTATTTAAATGTGTTTCCCTTCTGTCCCCCAAAAGATCAATGGTATTGAGATCCAGAACCGGGAGGATGCTGTAGCGCTGCTGACCAGTGAGGGGAACCAGAACATCTCTCTGCTGGTGGCCAGACCAGAGATCCAGGTACTGAGAATGTCATCAATAAACACAGTAACAGTTAATGACAACAAGGCTATTAAATCCTCATATGGTCACTTTTGGAACAAAATATAGTTTCCCATCAAATTCCAATGCAAACAAACAACAGTAAGACTTTCAACCGCAGAGTTTCCTATTTTTTCTGTCGAGCTTCTGCTCTGGACTTGCTTCTAATGAGGCCTCTCTTCTGCCCCCAACTGCGTCTCAGCTGGACGAGGGCTGGATGGATGATGACAGGAACGACTTCCTGGATGACCTCCACATGGACATGCTGGAGCAGCAGCACCATCAGGCCATGCAGTTCACCGCCAGCATGCTGCAGCAGGTACACACACACACACACACACACACACACACACACACACACACACACACACACACACACACACACACACACACACACACACACACACACGCACACGCACGCAGCGTGTAGAGGCAAACTGGCAAATCAGTCTGCACACATATGTTCATCTATAGATTAATTTGGCCGAGCCCATCTCTGCAGAGAGGAGCAGCTGTTGTTGTCAACATTTCTTTTGGCAACACTTTTCATGGAGGGTGTAGCACGGAAAAGCACATGGTCGTTGACAAAAACTGTTTGAAGCTGAAAGATTCTCTAAGTTGGTGTCGATAAAGTAGCATTTTTATTGGCAGTAGTCAGAGTAGATCGAATTCACCTTATTATCATCCCTGACCCAAATGATATTATGCATGCTATATATGTGTGTCTTTTACACAAAATCTAATAGCGCTGATGATTTGTAACATGTAACCCTGTTTCCAAATCATTTTGTCATTGTTTTTTTTACCAGAAGAAGCACGAGGAGGACGGGGGCACCACGGACACGGCCACGCTGCTGTCCAACCACCACGAGAAGGACAGCGGCGTCGGTCGCACGGACGAGAGCACCCGGAACGACGAGAGCTCGGAGCAGGAGAACCTCGGCGACGACCAGACCACGGCCTCCAACACGCTGGGAAGCTGCCGAAAGCTCACCTACAGCCAGGACACCCTCGGCAGCGCCGACCTGCCCTTCGGCGGCGAGTCGTTCACCTCCGCGGACTACGCCGACGCCGACTTCCTGGGCATCCCCGCCGACGAGTGCGAGCGCTTCAGGGAACTCCTGGAGCTGAAGTGCCAGATGCGGAACAGCGGGGCCCAGGGTCTCTACTACCAGGGCGGCGGGGCGGGAGGTCCGGACCAAGACGGCGTGGACAAGGAGCTGGAGATGCTCAACGAGGAGCTGCGCACCATCGAGCTGGAGTGCTTGAATATCGTGCGGGCGCACAAGATGCAGCAGCTGAGGGAGCAGTGCCGCGAGTCCTGGATGCTCCACGACAGCGGCTTCCGCAACTACAACACCAGCAGCGACGCGGGCCGCCACGAGCTCTCCGACATCACGGAGCTGCCGGAGAAATCGGACAAAGACAGCTCCAGCGCGTACAACACGGGCGAGAGCTGCCGCAGCACCCCTCTCACGCTGGAGCTGTCTCCAGACAACTCGCTCCGGCGGGGAGCGGAGAATCAGGGTCCGGCCGGAGCGGCGGGCTCCAGCGGCTCTAGCGGCTCCAGCGGCTCTAACGGCAGGGTCCTCAAACCGCTCCTGTCTGCCGTCCAAGAACCCCGTGTCCCGAGCCGGAGCCGAGGCTCCACCAAGGATCCAGAGGGAGCGCCGCAGCCAGAGAGCAAGGAGCGGAAGCCACACTCGCCGTACAAGCACGCCCACATCCCCGCCCACGCCCAGCACTACCAGAGCTACATGCAGCTGATCCAGCAGAAGTCCGCCGTGGAGTACGCCCAGAGCCAGATGAGCCTGGTCAGCATGTGCCGGGACCCCGTCGGCGACCTGGAGCCCAAGATGGAGTGGAAGGTGAAGATCCGCAGCGACGGCACGCGCTACATCACCAAGCGGCCGGTGCGGGACAAGCTGCTGAGGGAGCGCGCCCTGCGCATCCACGCGGAGCGCAGCGGCATGACCACGGACGACGACGCCATCAGCGAGCTGAAGATGGGCCGCTACTGGAGCAAGGAGGAGAGGAAGCAGCACGCCGTTCGCTCCAAAGAGCAGAGGCAGCGCCGCGAGTTCATGAAGCAGAGCCGGGCCGACTGTCTGAAGGAGCAGTCGGGCCCGGAGGACAGGAAGGAGCCCAACATCATCGAACTCAGCCACAAAAAGATGAATAAAAAGAGAAATAAGAAAATATTTGACAACTGGATGACCATCCAGGAACTGCTGACCCACGGTACCAAGTCACCAGACGGCACGAGGGTTTACAACTCACTCCTGTCTGTGACCACAGTGTGAGGCCGGTTCTGAGTTCAGGTGGGCGGGCCAAGCCGGAGGAGGCCGGACTGGGGAGTAACGGACTGTACATAGGACGCTACCAGGTGGGGGTAGAGATTCCTGCCTCGTTCAATGTGGCAACATTTTGTAAATAGGAAATAAGGAGAGCCTTTCTTGGACGAACATAAAGAAGGTCTTTATAACGATGGTTGGATTTGACACGAATGGGTCACGGCTTTGAGGATGATTTTGAAAAAAAAACTTTTTTCTTGTTTTTCAAATTCTTTCAATGACATTTTCTACCTTTTTGTGCTTGCTCTTTTGAATTTTTTTTTTGGAATCAGAAACACAATATGAGACTTTTTGGATTTTTTTTTTTTTTTTGAAGGTGTGTGAAGACTGCCATACATAAACAGCCAGCATTTACACTATTTTACATTATTTTGTTCGTACTATATATCTCTTATCAGTATTTTACTGTTATGCATACTTAATGCTTTTTTTGGAAACAATGCTATTTTCCTGCAAGGTAGAACACGTACTCCTTTTCAAAAGGACTTTTGTAAATTAAAAAAAATAAAAATCTTTGTAACAAATCCACTTTTTTAGTTTAAATTTCTCTCTAATGGTGCTGATTTCCCAAAGTTAATACCGCCCACGATGTACCATCTGTTACATAATGTAGAGGACGTCATAACGTGATATCATTGTGCATGTAACCCACCTTTTAGACAAAGATGTTTCCTCGCATTGGAATTGACATGTCTGTGTTTGTTAAGGCGCACGTCGTAGTCGCTTTTGCTTTCTTAGGGTTTCATGTATTGGACGGAATAACAGCATAACAAATCCTTAGTTTAGCCTCACAATTTGATGTCTTGTAAAATGAGAGAAATAATAAATTATTGTTTTATATATGATGAGCTTTCAAATGTTGTTGGAATTTGTCGTTTGTGCGAGCTGTTGGACCGTCAGGAATGTGACCACACAAGGGAAATAAGAATATATTTCCAGTATGTAGGAATGGGTGAGGGTGGCTACAGTGGAACACAACTCGACCCAGTTTTATTGAGCTGTATTGAGTGTGCAGCGTCCAATAATCCGTCAGAGGGTGGTCCATGTGACAGAATACCCACAAGGATATCCCACGGGTTTGAGAACAAACGCTGACACGGGATTCATTTCGTTTCCAACTTTCCTTCTGGTACTTGTTCAGCATTACTGTTTAACGCTGGGTAATAAAAGCCCCCATTGCTCTCTTCTTTAGCGCATTTTTAAATAACGGATGTGCGTCCTAAACGGACTCGCACAATCCGACGCTCTGCTCGATTTACATTCGCCAACTTGTCGTAATGATTCCAGGAATCCTGAGGCAAAGAGAAGTCTGCGTTTCATGCCGGAGCCCAAGTAAGGCAACAGCATGTCGGGCTGGCATCGACATTAAACGATCCAATCAGCACAGATCCCCGCTGTCCAGATCTAAATGGTTGAAGGCTAACAACTTTTGTTTTCTCTTGTCATTGTGACAGTCCTTCCCTCCCAATGTATTTTGCCGTGGTGGCTGCCCTCCATCCGCTTTTATTGCTTTTACACAAATGTGTCCATCGGTTCTGAAGCAGCATGTTGTTTTGTGTTGGGACCAAGTCGTCCGGGATGCTGGCATGAGGCGCCCTCGCATGGCGATGTCTCCTTGGTTTATTTATTTGACTCAAGACTCCTACCATCTGTTAGAGGGACCTGGTACCCTCAGTCCCATATGATCCTGCAATTAGCAGCTCAGTGCCTCATTACTGAGGACAAAGGCAGCTCAGACTCTGCTGATACTGCTGACACTCCTTATGTCATCGCGCCTCCATCAAACACACCTTTTGTATGGTTTTCTTGATGAGGCAACACAAATTAGGGCAACATTCATATGCATTTAGCGTGTTTAGACATGCTCAAGTGCATTTGCAAATTCAGTACTTTGATCTGTATCTTTTACATATCTTTTTGAAATGTATGACACTCCGATCATAATGTCATGCTTAAATTAAGGTTTGATTGAGCTTAAAGCTGCACTACTCAATACGTTCATATCAACAATGTGTTAATCAATTGTGTACTATGTGATAAGCCTCCATAGAAGTACCACTTGACTCAGGTTTTTCTCAGCTCCATGGAGCATTTTAGTGACTTTCAGCTCATTGTTTTGGATTTGCAGACCGCATCTTCACTGGTTTGTTTCTCACTGTTCTTGTAACGGCATACATGCATCTGTTAGCTCTGATAAACCCACTAAATGCCATCTGGCCAGCAGCAAATGTGAATGTAGTGAGGCGTTTTAATGCTAAAAAGCCAGATATGTTTCTCGGGTTGGTGGAGACCAAACATGGAGCTAAAAAGAGGATCAATATTTTCCAGGCAGAAACACTAAATGAATGATTGTGTTGCTCCGTGTCTGCTGGATCTGTACATATAGTAAGGCAATGCTATATCGATGTTATGGTTAGAGCTTGTTCTGCTGCCTCTAAAGGCCCCAAAGAAAATCAATGAATACTGCTTTAAATTGTTTGACCACATTAGTCCCGAGATTCTGAGTCTGCTATTCAGAGGGGAACTTTAGCAATGTAGTATTTCACTGTGATAAAATTGGACGAATTGCAAGAAGATTGAAGCAGCGGAGGTTGACATATCCCCAATAACCAAAAACTATTAATCCCACAGTACACTTCCCATGAAGGCGTCATTCATGAGACCTTCCTGCCTAGTACTGCAAACGCCCACGGCCTTTAAACTCCACGCCAAGAATCTGTAATGCTCGTTTAAATTAGAAAGGGGGAAATGTGTTGCTTTGTCAGTCTTTCCTAGTGCCAGATAAGATATTGGCCATAACTGGTAAAGTTACTTTAACATGTAATATGAGCGGAGTGGTCCTTTTTTAAAGTTTGATTGGGATTGATTTATTATCATCAGGTTAACTGTAAATATAATAAAGAAATCAGTCACCTCACTCTCAAGGTCACTGACATCACATCTTCCAACTACACCCCACAAAATGTCCCCGCCTCATGCAACTCTTATGACTAAATTTAATTATTGAATTATGTAAAACAACGTATTATTATTATTATTATTATTATTATCAAAAATTGTCAGACCTGGTTCATGCATGCGTTTCTTCTCTCCATTTTTGACTGAAAGGAGGGGTTATGATGATGAGAGTAAGCAATGTAACTGATTACTCCTCCTTAAGCCTGACCAAATCCAAGCCTTGTGATTTATGGCTGGGTACAAGTCTCTGAACACACTCTTTTAATGGGAGATAACAATATGGCATGCAAGGCAAACAAAAAGCTCTGGCAATCAATTCTGGGAGCCCCATCCCCACGGAACGCTATGCGTTAGATTAGTCCGCTCACATACTTGGCTTCACTACCCCCATGTATTTTTATTATCTTGATTGATCTTGATACCTTTATTTCTATAAATCATGAAAGTGTTCGCCCGCCCTCGTCCCGTCCCGTGTTCGGGCAGCGGGACTCCAGTGTACTCATCCATTACGTGATAAGGAGGCGGCCCTCTGCTGATTCTGATGCTGCTTCGCCGTGGGGACCGAGAGGCGCTGGAGGAGCTGCTCGACAAGCCAGATATTATCCCTCCACATATTTACAAGACCGTATTACCACGTTCACTTTGACGGACAACCTCAAGGGAATGTTTGTGGCTCTGTAAAAAAGCAACTTATAGTGGATGATTTTTTATTTTTTTTTGCATGACCTAAATTATAGGAAACCTCTGAGGCGAAGCATCGCTCCAGCAAGTAAAAAAACAAAAGCGTTGAGACTGTGTTAGCACATCTTGGATTAAAGGGAGCAGGCTACTGGATAAACAGAAAGAAGTGCTGAACCACGGATTCCCGCCACCCTTTCTGAACGTCAGCCAGAAAGATTGCTCTTACATGTGTGGGCGTGTCCTCGGAGCTTTTCGGTCTCTGACCTCTAAGAGTTTTGTTCCAAAAAATGTGATGTTCACAATAAAACGTGAAGCCAGAGGAATATTGCTGAAGTAAAACTGCAGCTCTGCATGGAAAATGGAATTATCGCAAAATGTTAGTCGAACTTGAGGCCATATGTTTCCGGCACTCCTAATGTAGATCGTGCACATATCTTCACTAGTGATTTTTATAGTTTTTTCCCAATATTTTAATTAGTGGATATGTGTGTGTTGAGAGCAATCATTCTGAGCTCGACTTGAGTGGATAGATACTTTATTCATCCCCAGGGGGAAATGTGTATATACAATACATTAAAATAGCAGAGATGGTTGAGTGATCAGTGGTTTTAAGTCCATTGTACCAAGACTACTGTGGTAACCTTGAAAAATGTGGCAAAAAATATTGCTATTTAATGTACAATAGAAAAGACATACTTAGACTTTAGAAAGGAGACGTATAGAAATAAAACTGCATTCTCTAAGTGAGTTATGGACTGGGGCAATGCAATTGCCGTGTATTTATACACAACTCTGTGAAGAACCGTAAATTGCCTTTATCTGCGTCTCGGCCGACCTCGTCTTTCATGCTGCCTGCAGCGATGTCAAACATGGCAGCGGTGAAATACAAGCGTTTGATCAGCTAGGGATTGTTTTCAAGAAGTGACAACTTCATTGTATTTTACAGCATTTTTATCACTCCTGTTTCTCTCCAGAGCAACACGTTTGCTGTGAAGTTGCATGTGACAGCCGGGATGGACGGGCAACTCTCCAAACGTAGCGAAATATATCACAGGCATAAAATGAATAATGAAACCCAGGGGCCGCCCTGATGTATCACAAGTACAAGAGGGAACAACACCGAGACATTACGATGATTGATGAGCAGGAGAGGAACACGAGGCCGAGCGGGAGATATGAGCCCGGACAACAGAGTCAAAATATTGATCGTGTGATCATTTTGAAAATATTGATTCTCAGTTGCCCAACATTCAAAAACCAGAATCCAGGATATGGGTTAAGGATGCATAGCTTTTAATGATTTTAACTGCTGAAACAAAACAAATGCGTTGATGCACGTCATGTCATTTTAATAAAATAAAAAAATCATAAACAAGTTCATCTGAGGCTGACAGGATCGTCGTTCAAGCTGATTTTCTCCACTCCCAATATGCGATGTCCTTGAGTCAGTGTTGGTTACACTGACATGTATATGAGCTGCAAAGCCCGAGATGTTTGAGATGTGCTTGTTCACTTGTGTTCAGTGTTTCAGTTTATACGTGTTTTCTGTAGCAGGACTTTAATTCTCTGACCCGCCTGACCCTTAAAATGCTTCTCCCATTTTAAATGTCTTTGTGGGGTTATTTTTGTCTTCGTCTTCTTTAAAGTCATTTCCTCAGTCAGTTCCACCACACTGATTAAGAAACGTTGTACAAAAACAATAGAGGTGGTGCAGTAGAGCAAAATTGCCCAAATCGCTCTGACTTTCATGTAAAGACTTTATATATATATATATATATATATATATATATATATATATGTATATATATGTATATATGTATATATATATATATATGTATATATACGTATATATATACGTATATATGTGTATATATATATATATATATATATATATATATATATATATACGTATATATATATATATATGTATATATACGTATATATATATACGTATATATATATATATATATATATATATATATATATATATATATATATATATATATATATATATACGTATATATATATATATATATATACGTATATATACGTATATATATATATATATATGCGTATATATATATATATATACGTATATATATATATATATGCGTATATATATACGTATATATATATATATATATACGCATACGTGTATATATATATATACACGTATATATATATACGTGTATATATATATATATATATATATTTCATGTAAAGACTTTATATATATATATGTGTGTATATATATATATATATATATATATATATATGTATATGTGTGTGTGTATATATATATATATATATATATATATATATATATATATATATATATATGTATATATATATATGTATATATATATATGTATATATATATATATATGTACACACATATATATATATAAAGTCTTTACATGAAATATATATATATATATATATATATATATATATATATATATATATATATATATATATATATTATATATAAGTGTCACTGCTCTTTATTTTGCTCGAGGAAGTAGTTGCCTTTACGTCCAAAGGTGTATTCTTTACAATTATATGTTTATTTTGTATGAAGGGTTTGCAGATCATGTTTTGTACATGAATAACAACACAGACAACTGAAAGAGATAAAGATCCTCTGAGCAACAGTTGAGTAAGAACAGAAGAAATCAGCAGTAGATTTAATCAGGAACAGCTTCCTGTGTCAGTGTCAAGTGTTTCACAATATAAGCAGCTTAGAGCCAGCTGGAGTTAACGGGCAATGTGTTGCTTCAGCAAAGCTCTTCTTCAAACTCCACAATAGAAAGAGAAGGTTGTCGTATGTGTGTTGCCATCTAGTGGGTATGTGATGTGCACTGTAACTTTAGGATATAGGTTCTGCATGCTTTTGTTTCTTTGTTTATTCAGAAGCTACCGAATACATTTTCTAAGATTTGCTGCAACTGAAATAAAATGTTGTTTGATGAAGACTGAATCTGATTATTGTGAGAGTGAATACCTTACTCAATTTCATTTGATTAATGGTAGAGCAGTTCTCTCTTTACATTAAAATGTATTTGTGAGGGTAAACTGATAAATGGCAATCTGTTGACAACCGCAGTAGCTTGTTCAGTCTGTAGAGCCGATATCATCTTACTCAAGACTTTTACAATAAACTCCTGGATAAAATGACTGTCCAACATTATTTGTAAAATACCTATTGAACAGGTCACCTCAGCTGTCATCGCAACAATTGCCCCTCCCCTTCCCCCCCCGCTGAGAGATTTGGCAGGAGCGGCACTGGATGTCACATAAATGTAGAAATAGTTATATTTCCATAAATACAAAGAAAAACAAATATGGAAATTGAATCACAGATATTGATTTGAATCATATTACACATTAGTGAACAAGACATTTTGAAAGTTGTTCTTCAAGGCTTTGTGATCAGCCCTATGTGGACTTTTTGTATAATGTTAGTTTAAAGACTGTAAAAAGAGGAGGGGTCTAATTCTGCCTGTGTAACTGCTTATGGGGTCCTTAGACTTCCTGGACTTAAAAGTCAAGAAAAGCCTGGTTGGAAAGTTCAGATTCCACAACGCTGAGCTCTGAGCGACCTTCACAGTGATCTGAAACAAGCGGCGGCACCGTGATGGTCGGTAGTCGGGCCTGTGGGCGGCTCATGCTATTGTCATTTCTTTGCACTTTGACTAAAAGGTCAGGAGAGGAAATGCGGCAGTGAGTGTTAAGGTCAGCTCGAGGAACGCAGGTGTCTCGGAAACCTTCAAACCTTCACCTGAACGGACAGGAAGGTATGGAGGCCCATTTCTGACAGTAAAAGAAAAGAATTATAAGATAGAAAGTTTAGATTATGAGATAGAAAGTTTAAATGATGAGATAGAAAGTCATAACTATGAGATAGAAAGTCGAAATTATGAGATTGAAAGTCAAAAGAAAAAATCACCAGATAACAAACAGGAAGGGAAAAAAGCGCATGCGCACTTACTATCTCACAATATAAATTTTCTATCTCATAATTTAAACTTTCAATCTCATAATTTCGAATTTCTTATCTCATAAGATATTTTTTTTCTTTTACTGACGGAAATGGGCTTTCAAAATGACAAAACATGAGTGGTCACAAATGAATCCAGACCTTTAATTTCTCTTTCTAATGTTTTTGTATGAGAAGACTGTGCTGGACCTTCTGCTCACCACACTGTACACATTCCGTTTCTTCAAGATGAATTTAGCTTTTTTCAGCTTCATTTGAAAATGTTTTTTGTCTCATCTCCTAGCATGTTTTCCACCACGTGCATGCGGCGGAATGCAAGCCAACTCTTTGAATGCCAAAGACACGTAAATGTCTCTAACTACGTATTTGACCCTTGCATTGTCTTGGTAGCTTCAAAGGGCCCGCTGCTCGTGTTTTTATGGCCCCGTGGAGCCGTAACTCACCGCCGTCCGTCCTCCCACAGCTCGTCCCCTCTCCCGCTCGACTATTCTCACGGCGCAGTTCCCCGGGTCAGATCGCATGAACCTCTATGTCTCCCGCTCTGCAGATTTATTGGTTGACAGCTAATTTATCCATTATTCCAAATTATAGGCTTCAGTCAGCAGGATGGCGGCAACGGAACAAGGAAGGAGAGAAGGAGAGAGAGAAAGGGAAAGGCGTGCTGTCTTTCCTCTGTGCCACCACATTTCCCACTGGATCCAAATGATTTAGCTCGCCCTGTGCAGAGGGGATCGACGCCGGCGTTCAAAGAGGCTCGTCGCTTGATAACACCGACGTCATTGAGTGTTAGGTACAGAACTGTCACAACAGGCTGACTGCATGAATCTGATGAAACCACAGCTGCCGAGAAATGAGCAGATTGGAGTTTTTGGTGACAGAGGTTGAACACAGATAATGGGCTATGATAAATAAATACACAACTTGGAGGCTCTGCAAGCAAAAGACACAACAGAGCTTCTTTTTTTACTGTTCTTTCACTGTCTGAGAAGCACCTTTGAGTGAGTTCTTATTAAGAACCCACACACAGGATGTTGATGTTGTTGCATTTTTGTGTAAAGACAGAGGCCATTAGTCCTTGTTTGTAATGAGCACTTGAACTTCAAGGCATCTTTCTTGGGAAACAGTATATCCAGGGGTGATCTGCACAATGCTGGACAAGTGGGTGTGACTAAAAAGACCAATCACATCCCGTGGAAAAGAAACATTAAAACGGAACAAGCAGATTGCCGTGAAATTAGTTATGCTCCCCGGATCGTGAACCTCCTCATTGTGCGTTTCATGAAACTTCCGGCAAACTTTCAGCACAAGATAAAAAAAGATCCAGACTCCGCTAAGCCAGGAGCTGATGCTTCCAATGGGGTCGATTTTGTTCGACAGATAATGTGTATATTTAGCCAAAGGTTATAGGTCCAAGGTGCAATGTAATGAGGAAGTAGAATGTCTCGGTTGAATTCATTCTGCATGCAACAGTACAGGGCAGCTGCACTATGTGCTTAAAGTAAAAAGAAAGTGTAAAGGTAAAGTGTTGAGTGCAAAATTTAACTTTTCTGCCCTGTGTGTCACCATGCTGCCGACAGTAAAAGCCCAAACGCACCACTCCATCTCAGCTCAGTGGGAGGACTGGTATTTTCGCCGCACCGCCTGATCTGGTGTGAGCATGGCCTTGGATGTAGTAATTTGGCCTTTGCCAAAAATATGTTTTGCTGTTGGGTATCTTTACTTCTTATAAGCAAGGTTAGGATTAAAACCCACAGAAATACAACTTTTAGCCTTTCAGAGCCCTAGATGCTTAATCTGACCATGTCAAACATTTGAGTTAATCTAAGGATTATATTGGCTTTTGACTTTCAGTCTGCCCCTCTGAGAGCTCTACAAGCTAACGATGTAATTGCTAAATTAAACTATGGTAAAATTAAACTGCTCCTCGGTTTCAAAGCATCCCCGCCAAGGGCTCCACTTTGAGAACCACTGGAGTAAGGAATTACAATCTCAGCGTGATACAGGCCGTAATTGAGAGACTTCTCAAAGACATAATGTTATCAGTTGCTGAAAGAAAAACGTGTGTTCACACTGTAGTTCGTTTATAAAGAAAAAACATCCAAGATTCAGATTTTTGAAGAGCACATTATTGGTGCAGTATATTAACAGGACAGAGCACATTTGTAGTTATTGTGTATGTGTGTAGTTCAGTTGGGCTTTTATTGAACATTAGCACTTATTAATATCCCTAGAGAGCATGAGGTAATGCGGAAGTTCACATATTTAGCAACACTTGATTCTTACAATTTAGATGTCAGCCTTTTAATATTTACTATCCCCCTTTCCTCTGTTCATTTATAATGTATGTGCCATGACGTATCAGACGTAATTCAAGTGCTGTGCACATAAAATGCTGCTGTCCCTAGAACCCTCGGCTGCGTGACAGACTCTGTGAGTAAGTCTTACTTCCTCCCTATCGATTTAGCGAACGACAAGCAGCTCTAAATGGGACGAAGGCTCGGTTTGGCGTTGTGGCCTTCATCAGCAGCAGTTCCTCTAAAATGGCCATGACATGTTCTCGCGACATTTTTAACTTCATGTTCTTCCAGCTGAAAGTCAAATCAATACAGAGTCCATCTCCAAACAAAAAAAGTAGATTTGGCTGCTTTTGAGGAGTTTAAATAAATAATTGGATGTCGCATAAAGAGTATGTCGCCCAGTCACTTTCTTATTTATTTACTGTCAGACATATTGACCCACAGGTTTGACCAACCCCTGTTTGTCAGTGTTTGCTTGGACAGATAGCGGCTCAGACCGAGCCTCTCCGGTGTGGCCTAACGAGCCATTATCATCATCATAAAGCATCCAAACACACTCTCCCACTTTCTCGCACATACACACACACACACACACACACACACACACACACACACACACACACACACACACACACACACACACACACACACACACAACTGCTGTAATTGCACCTTTATTAGTCTCCCATTCACACTTTACAACCTGGCGCAAAGAGCAGTTTGCATCTGTGAAAATGGCCTCTAAAAGCATGGGGCTGTTATGAACAAGACCCTTCAGTGCCATTAGACAGAGTGGCGGGAGGGGGGGGGGGGGGGGGGGGGGGCGGTGTCGGTGTGTGTGTGTGTGTGTGTGTGTGTGTGAGGGGGGCAGACAGGCCCTATGCTGCCAACATGTCGAGTAAAATCAATTAGTGTACTTCATTAGGGTGTAATAAAAGAAAGACCAGAACCGGAGGAATACTGGTCATGTTCCTTATTTTAGAGGGATATTTAAGCATGAACATGGACAACATTTACATTTTTTCTTTCTACTTGTGCATCAGAAACATAGAAAACATTGAGAAATTTAGCATTTTTTAATTCTGTGGGACACATGTATGCTTACAAAGAGCTGAAGGTGGGTTGGTTGAGATGTGGCAGTATGAAACACTGTGGCAAAAAAATGCTAAACGTACCATCATTTAGCCAGCTGAATGCATTAGAGACATAAAGAGCTGACTGCATTAAAGACTTTCCTGCATCTCAACATGATGGGTGGACATCACAGTCTAGTGTGTTAGCGCGCAACAGTTTGCTACTTTGCACGAAACACAAAATGGAGCTGAGGACGATGACTGTCATCAGGTTTGCAGGTGTTTCGTCATGAACCAAAGTTCATTTTCAAAGTTAAAATTGTAATTTTAACTTGATAATGGCGCAAAAAAAAGAAAAGAAAAAGAAAAGGTGCACAGAAGTTATTACAGTTACAACCTGGGGGAACAGGAGTGTCCGAAACAAATTCCATGACAACTGATCCAATAGTTGCTGAGACATCATCCAGGAACTACGAATATCTGTACAAAGTGTTGTGGCAATCCATCAATGTGATGCAAAGATGTTTCTCTGGATAGTTAGTGAGGTTAGTGGCCCTTCTTACTGTTCTGTGGGCCAGTAAGAAGGGCTGTGGGCCGTCGACAGCTACATTCAGAACACCTGAACGCAGCGTTAGAGTCCTAACAAGTTCAATGTGACCTGATTTCACCTCTTGAGATATCTACATGGGCTTCCATGTAGTTTCAGAACTGATGCCTGTTAAGCCCACGTGACCCGGCGCCACAGTACCTCTCTGGTGTGGCTCATTCAAAATGAGACATCTCAGGTCACCTTGTGGGTAAACCAAACGCTGCTGAAGATCCTGGTTGCCAGAATGCCTTGAAAGATTGTACTGGATGTGTTTTTCATGAACTGCATGGTATTTTCATGTGTCCGCAATACCAAGATGTGTGTCTTTGAAACAGGTAAAAGAGCTTCTGTAGTCAAACTCCCACTCGCTCTTTTGCTTACAGTTCTTTTAACACTGCTGTCATTTCCCCCAGCCACGCTCACAGGCAGGTTTTTTTTTCTTCTCTTCTTTCTTACTGCGCACCAACCGTACACCTTGTGTATCCTGTGATGTCTTCGAGTTTTCCATCTTGGCATTTCTGACGGGACTTGAAGTCTATCTGAGAGAGGACGCCGATAGGCAACGACACAGAAGAAAAAATAGGCCGGCTGAATCAAAGCAGTCGCAGTTCCTCTCTCTGTGTGATGATGCCATTCTGACAGAGGAGTGGAAATTCAAACAGCAGCCACCTGAGGTTTAGTGCCCGCTGAGCGTGCCGCCCCCACACTGAGCCACATTAAGAATCCACTCCTCCAACCCGCTGGAGCCTCGACGTCAGAACGACTGAATCTCTACCTTTTTCCTTTTTTTTTACTGACCATTTCAGAACATTAAGTAGTATTTCTCACCGCCCCCACTTTGCCTAAGCGGTGCTTGTGAAGTCTGTCTTGAGGCCTCCTGCGGTGGAGCCTCCTCTGCTGTCTCCAGTTTTTGGGTTGACTTGGTATTCTTGAAGTGGGGGAAAATAAGTGTTTATCCTCCACACCCCCAGACTTTTCTAGTCGGCCAACAAACTAAACAGCGTCCCACCCACTGCTGATGTCTGCCATTTTGTCAGACTAGTTCAGAATGTTTGACCCATCTGAGTGCCAAAGCGCCCCCCTCCACACCTGACCCTGGATCAGCTCGTGGCCGAACCGATGCAGAGAAAACGTCAGCTTGTTTATTTTTCTATGAAGTATACGACGAGACCAAGCAATTCCCCACGAGGAAAGAAACCAGCGTTTCCGAGCGGAATACTCGTCCTCTGATGAAAGCGCCAGAAATTACACACGTCTGTTGGATTTATTTTTTGAGGAGGCGGGATAAATGTGTCACAGGTTCAAACAAGCGGCAGCAGAAACTAACTGCCATTTTGACGAATAAAGAAAAAAGATGGCCATGCCGCCTCGCATTCACTCACAGGCAGTTCGTGGAGCGGGCAGCACCGGATGGAGCTGAAAGGAGGGTCGCGGTGCCTGTGTGTGCTTTTCCCAGGCGACTCGAGGCAAGTGTGTAAGGAGGCATATTGAAAGTGTCACAGCCAGCATTCAGGAGCAGCAGGAAGACTCGGCCTGCATTCTGAATTGCAGAGGGCAGGCAAAGCATGTTGGGTCTGGCTCGGGAAACTAAACAGCACCCTCTATTGGCGGACACGGAGATTGCCCCAGTCTGAGATCCATCTGTGAACTTTTCAATCCTCTTCAATACGCACGTGTGAAAAAAAACTCTCGACTTGGACTAAAAGGGAAACTCCTGCGTGATAATGACTTTCTGAGGACTTGATGTATTTCTACTTTTAATCCCGTCAGTGTCACCAAGTGTGTCCGACACTGAAGGCCCCGAACCTGATGACTCGGGACAATTAGCTGGATTCGGTACGCACCAACGCTGACCACGGATCCATTTAAAAGTTCTTCTCTTGAGGCAGGTGGTGACGCATGAAACGAGAGTATAACTACATCCGGCAGCCCAGTGTTTTTTTTGGTGTAGTCCAGAGGCCCCCAGGGGTCCACGAGGGGCCTCCACAGGGGTCAGAAGTGAAATGAGGAAGAGTTTAATTTCATAGTTACTTTACTAACTAGTTTGATCAAAGGCTTCACTTTACTCACTGCAGCTATCGCTATTTAATGTATACATGCATATACACTAACTACTACTACTATGATAAACACCAACATCCATATTTTTTATTGAAAAAATAATTCTTAAAAACTATTTGGAATGCAAACTAAAGCAATGCCATCGCACTTTCTAGGAAATGCCCTGCAGGGTGTTTCATTTCACTTTCAATTTAATTGGATTTGTGTTGCTTTCTCGGGGAGGCCAGAGGCGGCTTGCTGCTCTCACAACGACCAGGCGGGTGTATTTACCTTTTATAAAATGTTGCACCCTGCTAATAAGAGTCGTGTTCCCCACGGCTGCAGACGCAGAAGGCGGTGAAGATATCATTTTGGGACCCGGAGGGGAAAGAAAATCAGTGCAGTGATGATGCTGTAAAGCCAGGAGTCACGAAGATGCCGAGCGGCAGGTCGACCGCACATTTTCTGGCAGGCGTCCGACGTCTCTTCAAAGGTCTGTGGAGACTTCCCCCGAGCCGCCGTCCTCCTCCGTCTAAATCATCTGCCGCTCATAAAGTTGTGGTCAGATTAAAAGCGGTTCCGTGTCAAGCCGTTTTTAATATCCCTCCTGACCTGGTATTTGTTTCCCCGGAGACAAGTCTTCAAAGCCCACCGGTTAAAGCGGCGCGGATTAATGCAGTCCCACTTTCTTTATTTCCTTCGGGAGCCTGGGCAAATTTCAGCAGTGAAAGCAGATATTGGGGACTTAATTTATTCAGCCCTCTGTTTTAGGACCAGAGCCCCATAACAGATGGAGGGCCTCTACGGGAGAAGTTTGCCAAACGCATCTTGTGTTGCCTCTCCATCTTCTTGAGCCGTTGCCATCGTGCCTTTGCCCTGTCTGGAGATGCTCACGAAAGAAAACTCTTTGAGAAGCACTTGGCTTTAATATTCGACAATTGGCAGTGGTGCTCTGAAGCTGCATTTTGGCATCACTCCCTATTAACACCACAATGAAGGAGTATACCGGTACATGCTGTCAACAATTAGTACGCAGCGTGGGCACAGCAGAGGTTTGTGGCGGTCGAGTCAACTTCCAAAATAGAAGTGGAGAAAAGCGGTAGTGTCTAAGCAAGACGCTTGCGTCAAAACGATGAACGTGATTGGTCGGCGGAAGAGCTCAGGTGCGTTGGTTACCAACGCCGCTAACGAGTCAGTTCCCATGTCGGCGATGCCGAGAGCTGCGTGGAAAGCAAGCAAGACCACCACGCATAAAAATGTTAACATTTATTGCCGTTTCTGAATAACGCACTGAAAGCAGAAGCATTCAGAGTATACACAGAAATTATACAATTATATATGGTTTCACAAAGGCAGTGAACACATACTGTATTACAATCTACAAAAATCTACTTTACAGAAATTTAAAATTCTAAATATCAAAAAGTACAGCTGCAGAAACAGGTGTAGAACTGGAACCAGAGACTGCTCCGGATATCGGTCGGTGAAACAACACGGTGACATCACGATACAAAGAAAGCAGAAGTCATCTTTGTACTTACAGCTGGTTTTGTAAACTACAACTGGCAGACAAAACCAAAAAAATATGAGAAAAACATACTCCAAAATAACTAATTGAATTGAAATGATCATATAAATTATGGTGGTTTTATGCATCCAAAATATATCATTTTACAGAAGACGCCTCAACAAGGTAGCATGTCATTGTATTGTTAGTGGGATTGGTAGTGTATCAATGCAAAACAAAATATGGTTAAAATAATTATAAGGACATAAGGGGGAGAAAGAAAAAAAAAAAGTCTCCCATCTCATAAGGATAGAGAAATCTCATTTAAAACAACGTAGGTTCTCAACAGCCTGGTGGAACTTTGTCAGGAACAGAAATGGTGGTGGTCGCTCATATCGTTAACCATCGCATGAATAACCAGGGGCTGGCGTGGCTCCGGTCTGACCCAGGCAGTGTGGTACGCTGGGCCTAACGTTGACTGCCGGGTCACAACGTCCACATGGTTGAGTGAGTGGTAGAAGAAAAAGAACCAGACCACCCCAGCATCCGAACAACCGCACTGAGCATAAAAAATAAAATAAAATCCAGCCACGAAACTCAAAACTGCTGAAACCAACCCCTTTTAAAGGGAAACTTTAAAATAGAGGATAATAAGATCAATAAAATATTCCAGTTAAAAAGAAAGAAAACTTCAAATGAAAATTTATTTGTATGCCCACATCAATGCCAGGTAGCCATTTTGGAGGAGTGTCCAAAAGTGGGACGAGGCGTCCGTCCTGTGTACGAGGTATAGTTGTCCTCATTCCCAGTGACAGTCAAGCTGGATTCAAGGACAAGCTGGTTCATGGTCACACATGGCTGCAGGGGGAGGAGGGGGGGGCATTCAGTCTAGTCCTGCTCCATGGGCTCCTCAGTGGTCCCAGTGTTCAAGGTGGCACTTTCCATGGCGCCCTCTGTAGGAGGTTCAGATGTACTGCTGGAGGGAGCGAGCGCTATGTCTTCTCTGGTGGCTTCTGCACTCTCCTCGATGCTACAGCTGCTACCGCTGCTGCTGCTGCTGCTACTGCTGCTGCTGCTGACTGGGTCACTGTTGCTTTCCTCGCTGTCCCTGCTGGTCTCGGGGCTCTCCAGGACGCCTGCAGGTGCCTGCTGCTCCGTCTGATCCATGTCAGTGCCCTCCTCCTGGGAGCCGCATGGCACCTCCCTCTCGGCCTGCTCAGCCTCCGGACCGGAGCCCGCACACACCTCGGCCTGCGTGCTGCTTGTTGGTTCTGTGGTGCAAAAGATGGGATGACAGAGTATGTTTTGAGTTTCAGATTGAAATAATTATTTGCTTGAAATGCCCATTCCTACAAAGCACAATGTGTGGGAGTGACGTAGTTCATCGGGTGTTGGGTCTTCTTCATTGTTGCGCACGTGCTAAACCAAAACACAAACAAGTGTGTACAAAACTAAAACGTATGTGTTCATCACTAAAAGTGACTGTCCGCCACTACTACATGGGAGGAATTACAAAGTTAGTTTGAAATAAGCTGCTCATGTAAAAGGAACAAAAAAAAAGGTTCAACAAAATTGTATTATTCAAAATCATGATAATAAAAAGACAGGGAGGCTCCATGTCCATTAGTCAGCCTGGCACACATTTGGTTCGATATATATTCAGCAGTTAATACGTTACTAAAACTAATGCAGGCTAATAAACAGTCCTGCAAAAGAAAGGTTACGATATTCAGTTTTTGGTCAACTGTTTCATAAATGTGTTGAAACAACCGTATGATAATTTTGGAGGCTGCAGTTTGTGGTGCCGTGCAACTGAAGAAAACATAGGTGTTTTTTTTTATCTAGACTTCCCACATTGATATAAATGGAGTGTACAAAATTATAGAAACAACTGTCAGTATAACGCACCTGTAGCTAACAAACTGGCATCACACCGGAGTGTAATGTGCAGCCAAATAAAGAAAGAGCAATTGTCGAGTCGCTCAACTTTTCCCATTACCTACTTGGGTGAACTCAGCTTTTTTTACAAGAAAGTGTTAGTGCACAAACAGCCCATATCATAATTTCCCCTCAGTAGCACAAAGTGCACCGCAAACAAACCAATTAACACACACGGCACGTAAGAAAACAACACTACCTTGATCCTCGGCAGCAGCCGCACTGCTGGAGGCTTCATTCTTCTTGCCGTACCCAGCCTTCTCCTCCTCGTCCTCCTGGACCATGGCTTCTGCCTCTTTTGAGAGGCAGGCGGCGCGTGAAGGCCTCAGTGTGTCTGCCTCCTGATCTTCCTCGTCATCCTCGTCGTCGTCCTCTTCCTCGTCGTCCTTGCTGAATTTAAGTCTCTTCACTTCCTGGTGGTCGGCTTCCATGTCCTCTTCCTCGTCCTCTTGGTGTTTGTTCTTCACCGAGCTCCCCAGGGAACCCCCCGATGCAGAAACCTCGCTAGCGAACAAAAGAGAAGCAGAGATACAAATGGGATTCCCGTGGGTTTATGTCGAACACGTCGAACAGATTTTCTGGCGACATACCTGGAGTCTTTGTCGTCATTGTCGTCGTCATCTTCTTGCTCTGTGTTGAGGTCTTTGTCGTCTGTGCTGTCCGGCAGGCCATTGGCTGCTAGTGAGTTAGCCAGAGACAGCTTCGGTCGGTTCAGCGGCCGGGGAGTTCCAGGACCGTTGACTTTCCTACATTTTTTTTTTTTTTAAACATCAGGAAAAATGAGGAAAAGGAAAGAAATCTTTTTTGTGTTTTTTTTTTTACAATAATGAAAATTATGATCTTTTTATGTGTATTTTAGAATCAAGGGCCAAATCTGTCCCCAACACAACCTCTCTGTAAAAGCAGATGTGTTCCCAGGAAGCATCACTCCATTCATTCTGTTGACAGCACTGCATCCATTTTTTCTGTAAGACCAAGTTAAGAAAAACAAAAACACCTTTAAAACAGGATTCCCAAAACATGATATTCAGTTGTTATTTCGTTTAGACAAAAACATTTGGACGTGACACTTACTCTGAGGTTGGGTGAACACAGCTTACCACCATTACATTCTGGACAGAAACAAGAATTCCCAAATGAGTGATAACAGGTGAGAGCAGGTTAAAAACGTTTTTTTTTTTTTAACAGCCACGATGATTGGGACATACCTTCTCCACCCCCCGAAGAAACTTATCAGTTCCTGTGTAGTTCCTCTTGGGTTCTGTGAGCAGCTCGCACAAGCGCTGGATTGTAAATGGAATTCTAGAATTAATGGGAGAAAGCGACAATGAATATGCAGTGAATGGAAAGTGTGTCATTTAGGTGATATACTTCTATACTAATTTGCAAATGTTTTTTATTTGGTAAGAACTGAGGGATAGCTGGGTGGTGTTGTGCATCAACATCACTAGAAATGGAAAAATATATACCGCAAAAATCGGGTTATAAGCCGCTACTTTTTTCTAAACGGTGCATTTGTGGATTTTTCCAATTCTAAATTTAGCAGCAGTTGCAGAGATATACGGTGTCAAAATGCACGTGAAATATTCCCAAATCCCCTTCACGAGTGATCTCACTGAAAAACAGGGTCTTCTCAGCAGCAACCAAACTCCCTGCTGTCCTCCCCGTCCCTCACCCAGCCACCCCACTTTGCTCTCCGCCGGCACCCACCGACAATGTGACCACGCTCACCCGAGGAGGCGCGATGGAAAACAAGTCTGACGGCAGGGGTCATAACCCAGCGAGCTAGTGAGCGCTAGCTAGCTGCTGCAGCTAGCACTGACAACACTGTTGTTTACTTGAGCTCAAACAGTGCAGCCACAATTCTTGTGGCAGCTGCAGCTAGTGCTCGCTAGCTTGCGCTCGAGCTAGCTGTAAAGTAAACAACAGTGTTGTCAGCAGCTAGCTCCCCGACAACCACAGAGAAAGCTCGTCCAGCCTCGACCAGTAGTAGCAGCTTCGAAATCGCCGCGTCTTGTATATGATTAAATACTAGGGGTGGGAATCACCAGAGGTCCCACGATTCGATTTTATCACGATTCTGCGATATATTGAGTATTGCGATTTTATTCCCTTTTTTTCACCGCAAATTGTTCCCAAAGGAAAACTGTCAACATATTGTATCTAAGAAGATACCATTTTCAGTCTGTTCATCTCACTTCAATATTTTTTTTATTGCAGCAAAATGTGACCGTCAAGCAGACAAACTTTCATAAATGTTGCACCTGACAAACTGAACTGCTTGTGTTACAGTCTGCATAGTCTCATCATTCGAGCTGGACGCACCAGAGAGGGGCCGGGCTTATCTCTGTGGTTTATCTCCGTGCAAAGAGTTTCCATTTCTCCCGCCACCATGAAAATAACTACTATTTCTGCTTCATACTTGTTGTGGAAATCCCAAAGATGTCCGAGCATTGAACGCCGTCGTGTCTGGGTTCATAATATTACTTCTCCAGGAACTGCGTCGGGATGACGGTGTTACGGATTAACAGGCGGCCGTGTTAACTCGCGACTTTCGGCCGGAAGTCACCAGTTAACACGGCCGTCTGTTAATCCGTAACACCGGCCGCTCCCAGCGCTACGAGAGTACCAGCATCCAGTTTGATTCATGCTTGAGTTAACGTCTTTGACCAGCGCCGTGTCGCGGACTTTGTCCTGTGCGCCGTGCAACAGCTGTGCAGCAGCGCCGCTACGAGTGACAGGAAGTCCAGACGTTTGATTTACACGCGGACGGCGCATTTCTCATTTCTTTCTCCGATGCCTCCCATAATTGATTACATAAAAAAAAAAGATCAATACTTGGCTTCCGTGTATCGATACTATATTGCCACGCAAACTATCGCGATACTATGCTGAATCGATTTTCCCCCCACCCATATTAAATACAGCTGTTTTTTTTATTTAGTAGTTGCGGCTTAACACGCATTTTTACGGTAATTGCATATTACTGTAGCATGATCAAATAATTGCATTTGTGATCATTTACACCCATTAAACATGTCAATCAATTACGTCTTAACTTTTACAAACCATCACTTAATTAGTGTGTAATTATATATATACACATACACACAATTATAATCAATTAGTCTGATGATTATTTCCTCGGTTTATCACTTGGCCGATAAACATGTCGAAAACATTAAAATATGCCGAATGTGTTTTCTTCAAATTAATTGTTTTGCTCAACCAACTCTCCCAAAACCAGAGATTCTCCATTTACTGTCATAAAATATAGAAAAGCTGAAAATCCTCACTTTGAATAGGTTGGAAGCAGGACATAACTATGATTTTTTAATTAATATATTCACCTTGCTGTTGAATATGTATCAAAAATCTCAAGAGTACTTTTTTTTTTAAACCACCAATGTCACTAGTTGTATCGTGGTAAAAAAAAAAAAAAAAAAAAACTTCATTCAACTTTCTTATATATATAAAAAAAAAAAAACTCTTTTTTGGAACCCCTCAGAGCGCACCACGTGTCAGGAACAGCCAATCACAGCCAGCAGATTTCTTTTCTCAGTAAATATCAGTCCATGGTAGAAGTTAATCATTTTAGTGAGCTTTAGAATCCGTCCCACGCACGGTTTTTCTTGCTTCACCCTTTCCTTCCAAAAACATCACAACATCTGGTTGAAAGGTCAGCCAAATCGAGCAGCAACGCCACTGTGAGGGATTTATGGTGCTGGAAATCTATTTTTTTTCCTTCATTTTGACTTTGTTTAGTTTAGTCAGTGAGGTTTACTGCGAAATTAAATAATGTTGTCATCATAGCAGCGGCCATATTTTGGTTGGTTAGTAACAGCAGGGGCGACAGGAGTGCAACCGCCCAAGCACCTTAGATAAAAACAATGAAAGCGGCACGGCTAGTGTTTTCCATGTGTTTTTAGACGAAACATGTGAACAGCGGCGTACACTTTTTTATTTCCGGTTAGCGTCTGATGTAGAAGCTGTCATGCGCTCGCTTACTTCCAAGTAAACCAAGACCTCCTCACACGTGTTGTGCCGGGTCGAAATTATAGTTCATCTTACTGGGTCTGGGTTAAGTTCCGTTCTATATCTGTGCGTCTCTGGTCTGCGTATCAACACATCTCATATCAAAATGGATCCGAACAACCTCACAATCATTGTGGAGGGAAAAAAATCTACAGCTACAGCTTGAATAAACTGAGATTTTTGTCACCCATGAATCATTATTTTGCACCATCACTGACACATTGCACGGTGACAAAAAACTAAACAGCCATACTGTGTAATTTTACAGTCGTACCAGAGGATGGAAGAACTTAATAACCATTATGTTTTAGAATACATATATCTGTGTAGCAAATTGGGTGAGCGGGACTAGAGGACACCTGTGCATTAGTCACATGGAACCATACATGTTATATCTGGCTACTCCATCCATGCAGTCAGCCCACCACTATTACCATGCAACAGATACGTGCCATTTCAGATAATCACCTACCCATTGTAACCCTTCACAATCTTCAGGATTCTCTCCTTCATATCTTCAAATGGAATTGATTCCACGTTGGGATTTGCAGGACCTCTTTGCTCAGGTGTCGAGGCGCTAAAGTCATCCATCACCATCTCCAATTTAAACAGGAAGTAGTTCTTAAATTGAGACCATTGAACCCTAGGGGAAAACGGTAAGCAGAATAAGGATCAATGCATTAGCATACAGGTAAAAAACGGGGGCGGGGGGGAACACAAAAGCATGCAATGGTTGCATGTCACGTAAGCTATGGAAACGTGTTAATCAGAAAGAGTCAACATCAAACAATGAAATCCTGCAAATTCTGTGTAAACATTTTTAGCTGGACCGCACATTTACAAAGGTTATGAAAACAGTTACATCATGAATCATAACAGCAGTATTATGTGTTGTAGTATTGCAGTGACGCCAGTAAAGCGAGCATTATTGATCCACTATGTTCACTTACATGGTCTCTCCAGTCTTGGCAACATGACATAGAAACTGCTCCAGAAGAGGAGTCGACTCCGACTTTGCTTTCTTATCAAAATCTGAGGAGAGGAAAACAAAACGTACATTACGTTGTGTACGAGCCTGTTCAGAGGAGGACAGGCGTTGATTTCACCTCCAGTTGTGATCATATAAAGCTATAAAGCGTCGGTATTCTGGCGAGCTGGACTAAACGAAGCTCGTTAGCGGGTTTTTGTGGCGACAGTTTGGTCGAAGGCGACAACATTGTTCATTTAACGTGAGCCATCTACACAACGTAACGTTAGCGGGCTAGCGGGTGCTCCCTAGCTGGAGCTAGCTCAAGTTTAGCGCACTGGCTAGCATGTGAAGTTAGCCGGCACAAACGGCAGTCTACCGATTAGCCGGTGACACCGGACAGCTATTTCAACCCGGACAATGACGTCCGACAGCAAATTAAAATCTAATTATTGAGGCACAAATACAAAGACGTTCACCCGCACGGGTGAAGAGGAGAGTCATGTTTTAGTGCGCTTTCCTCCCTGGCTCATGCATTGGACAGAGCGGACCCATTTCCGTGAAAGCCGCTCGTACAGTTAGCGTTAGCTTCTCGCGAGTAGCCGCTAGCGAGCGACGTTAGCTTGTTAGCTAGAATCCGTTTGCTTTCGCAACAATACAGCGCGTTCGGAGGCCACGGGCACAACGCGCGGTCTAAAAAAAACACCAAATATATCGAAGTGAGCAGAAGTGACCTCTGAGCGCCTCTTGAAGCGAGTCAATTTCCATCACGCCGTCGCTCTCTGTCCGTCTAGTGGATGTAAGAAGCAGACTCGCGTCTAGCTGCTGCTAACGAAGCTAAGACCTCACAGGCAAAGAGGAGGGAGCATTTTAATATGGCGCCGTGAGGTCACTGCCTGTTCAGCAACAGATAAGGCACCGCAACGACGAGAGCATCGTTATGGAATAATAACACAAACAATAAGATACAAAACAAAAAAAAACAATAATCGATTCCAACAAAACATTTTTTTTAAGAGAAATAACAATATTGCATTATATTTATTGTGAGGTATAATTAATTTATTTATTATGAGGTATAATTAAATATGACTAAAAATAAATAAACATCATAGACATGTATATATATATACACATACATATACATTATATACACACATATACTTATACTATACACAGTGTGTGTGTGTATACACATACATACATACACATATATATATATATATATATATATATATACATACACACACATTATGTACATTATGTATATTTGTATATATACATACATACACACACACATATATATACACACACACGCATATATATATATATATATATATAAACAAAAGTAAGCACTGAGGATCTGTCATTTGTTGAATGGAGTATGTGTGTGTATGTATATATATATATATATATATATATATATACACATACATACACACACACATACATATATTGCAACAAATTAAAACATACAGCATGATGCTGTTGCTGATACTGTAACATTCAACATTGTGTTTTCTTGATACAAACGGAGCATAGTTTGCAGGAAGGATGGCAATAGTGAATTGGTATAACAATAAGAATTTTGACAGAATTAAAAGAAATTTCCGGCTGCAGGGAAAAACAGTCTACCAACTGTGTGTTTCGGCTCAGAAGCTCTTCAGGCAGGGATGAAGGACTGGTCCAGATGTTTCCCTGAAGCACTGTCTGAGCTGAAAGATGATTTCAGGGTCTTTTTTCTTCTTCTTGTGATTGGTTTACTTTTAGCCCGAAATATTGTTCTGAGAAAACGACTCACTTTTGGCTGGTTCTGCTGAGTTGCCCGTCTGGCTGACACACGGGATCGCGGCGCAATTGGAAAGACAAGAAGAGGAGTGAGAAGAAGAGTCAGTCCCGGCCAGGTGAGGAGCCAGTCTGGGGGGTTGGTACTGGGATCCTACAGAGGACTAAATATTAAATAAAAGGATCACTGTTACACTTAATTAAAGTAAATGTCCTGCAATAAACAATACATCAAACAAAAGAGTAGAAGTACAAACGTGTACTCAGTGTACATATCTCTGCCAGGTGTTTTTACAGAATTTTGATTTATTTATATGACAATACTGTGAATGCTACTGTACTGAATAACTGTCTCTGGCCAATGCGTCCTTTTTCAATGAATTATTCTTCACAGTTCTTTCTGCCTATCAACAGTCGTGTTGAAGACGTGCACGTTCAAAACAGTTCCATGCGACTCCTGGAAGATTCGCAAATCCTTTGAATCTTCCCACTTTGCTAATGAGTCCCTCGGGACCACAAGTGCACCACTCAGGTGCACTAAGGGGATTTAAGTTATAGATTTGTTTGGAAGCTTTATCACAGTTCACCTACACTTAGATAGCCTTTAGGGTACAAAAAAAGACATTAAAACAATGGAATAAGAGTTCCCCCCCCTAAATAGACTCCTTAAAATAACATATTACTCCAATTTAACCCAAGCCTTTTTGTTTTTTTCGTGGTTATTTATAAATGTGACTTGTATAAAAGGTGTACAAATATGAACCCTTGTCTAGAAGACCATAAAAAAAACAAAGTACTAAACTAAATTATCTCAGTGAGCAGACCGTACCCTTCAAGCCAAGGTCACAGCGAGGTGAGGCGCCAGGACGAGCCGTGGGCTGCTGGGCCAGCTGGGGGTCTGGGATGAGGACTTGTCCACTTGACCTTCGGCTGGTCCCTCTAAGGGTTTAAAAACAAAGACAACGCTCAGACCACTGCTCCACATCAATGATTTTCTCCCCAGTACCACAATACAGTAACACTTCAATGAAAGTAAATGGTATGCAATACATAATATAAGTAGAATAAAAGTGTTTGCAGTTAAAAAAAAAAAAAACATTAAAGTGCCAAATTTCTTTCACAGTGTTACTGTTGCTGAAACATTCTCGTTATCATTTGACACATCGAGCCCATTGCCACACAGTGAGCTCCAATGAAGTTTAATTGCACACAATACAGTTTATACTGTAACATTTCTGACACCTGGACCCAGACTGATATTCACAATATCATTTTGGATTCATAATGTAAAAGGAGCATATAAAGGATTGGGCTGCCTAGAGATCAAAACATTGAACAGATTTGTCCGCTGCTCATTCTAAACATTAGTATGTGAATGAGCACATGTCCAGTTATGGATATGTAATATCAGAGCTAAATGTATGCCAGATTTTGTTCAACAATATGTCAATTTTGAGCTCTCTTGTGGATTGCCGAATGCTCTTTTTGTCGGTTGTTTCACACCTGTTTCACACCTGTTTCACACCTGCTCTTCTGCTGCTCATCGTGTGTGTGTGGGGTTCGGGGCATGAGGACATGAAACTTTGTGAACAACGCTTTGTGTGAAACAGACGACTCATTATTGCTACTTTGCTTTTACTTTCCCAATGAGCCCAACATTGAGTCAGGAATTGAACTAGAGTTTAAAAGATTGGTTTGAAAACACTTTAGGCACAGTATTGGAGGGTGGGGGAGGGGGAGAGACTCCCAACAGGTTCTCTTTGGCCTCCAGCATTACAAAATCTTACATCACCACTCTAAGCAATTGGTGAATCATACGCAGTGCAGTGGGAAGTTCAGATGAAGTCCAGTATCGAAACAAACAACTCAAGTCATGTTGCGATCGAGCAATGCACCTTACCTTACTGCATAACGCACCTGTGAGAAGAATGCATTTCACACGTTCTGCATACCGTTATACATTTACATTCCCATGAATTTGCATGCATACACATAAAACGAGACTTGGCACATTGCATTGATTTATTTAGAAAAAAAACATGGTGGCTGCATAGCCAAGTCCAGTTTCCGGTATGAATGACACATTTAGATCACCACATTGAAAGGAATGCTGCTAAAAATGTGACCCATGAGTCTCAGTCTCAGTCTCAGTCTCACTCACACACACACACACACACACACACACACACCTGTAGTATGTCACTACGCATTTAAAAGCTAGCATTTTGGTTTCCTCGGACAGTTTAGCATCTGATGTGGACATGTTGCGTGCAAACAACCATCCAGTCTCAATGTCATTCTGAAAGTGCATTTTAACATTCGGCTCTTGAACAGGAAATTCCACATTTCCTCGGTTGTGCTGTAATGTTGAATACTGACGATGGCATTTGGCAACTTGTGCCTCTCCGAGCTCACGGTTAAAGTTATTTGCCGGTAAAATGTTCACATGATTGTAGAAGCGCGGGTTTATTAATGTTCTAAAACTCTCAGTTGATGTAAATATGCCTCAATTATTTTGCTTTCAACCCACACTTGAGATGTAGAACTCATAGTTTCATAATTCTTTTTTTTTTAAACTGGGAGGTGAACATTTTGAGACGGTAATAAGGCAAAACCTATTCTACGGCATCACTGACCAGCACTGTATGCGTCTCTGTATACATTGGCTTATTACCCCACGCCAATGTTTCACGAGACCAAATCCAGGACGTGGTATGTGTCGAATATACACAGCAAACACAGAGCACCCACAGTTCGGGCTGGGAGACGGCGGTGCGACACACGGTCCACGGTCCTCGCCGTTGTCCGGTTGAAAACAGGGAGTCCATGTCTCCCATCACTTTATTTGTGCGGCCTGACGTGTCGCACCACTTTCTCCTCGAACACCTTCCGCATGGTCTTCTCGATCTGCTTGAGGAAGACCTGAGGAATCCGACCACAAAGGGTGTTGACCGTGTCCAGGAACTTGGTCTGGATGGGGTAGAACAGCGACTGGAACATGTTGTCCTCGAAGGGATACTGTAGGAACAGAGTCATTGTCCTGTGTCAGTTCTGATCCCAATGCTATTTCAGTTTGATGGGTTTTTAATGGAACATATCACGGGCTAAATGGTGTTTACAAATTCCATCAGCAGAGCTGGGGTGAGGGTGTTCTGTATTAATCATAAATTATGACCCGGCTCGTCTTTGAGAGGCTTATCTCCGCGGAGCAGGGAGGGGAACTGACTCTGCAGCCGGAGAAAACAAATTCTAAATTAAAAGAAGAAAAAAAAATGACCTAGATTGTTTCATGCAAGCAATAGAGACTTTGTACCACAGAGAAAATACTCAAAGCTGCTCTTTTTTTCCTTTTCTTGCTAAAGGCCTTAAAGGAACAGTGCAACATTTTGAGAAATACGCTTCTTTACGTATCCTTAGAGTCAGGTGAAAAGTGAAAAATATCAGTTGCTTCTCAGTTGAGGTATATTTCCCCCACAGGGTTAGCATAACACTCCCCCGCTTCCACCGTTTGTGCTCTGCTAGGCTAAGCATAGCGCAAAGACTATATTCTGGAGCACGGAGTTAACATTTGTATTGAGCCTCTACATGCCTTTATATACACAGTAACCAAGTGTATTCGCTCCTCTACACGTTAGGTATATTCACATTAAATCTGAACGCGTTTAAGAAGCTAGGTAGGAAAACAGCTGTCTAGGTCCTAACGCTACAGCCACATAATATAACTTGACCCCTAATAAACCATTAACAAATCAAAGCCTGTTATAAACTAAGTAGGGCTTATTACTCAAACAATAAGATATCACGATACTGTTCATGATATCACTCCTCCGGTCCACAACCTGCGGAGATGGAAAAGCTACAGGTGTAACCATCGGCGTTAACGATGGAGAACACCAGGACCCGACGCACCTGAAGGAAGGGCAGCCATCGTTAGCGTGATTAGGTACACCTGGGTTTTTCTGCTGTGAAATGCTCCATTATCTCACTTACATGTTTTTGCTCATGCAAATAAAAATACATTTGTCATAAATGCACATGAGTGTAAACGTTTTCTATCTAAGTTCATTTAGTTTTGAGGGCTCGTGGAAATGAGATGGGCACATACATACATTTGTTTTACGTCTACTGATCAAAATAGTTGGTTACCGTATTTGAGTGACCGGATCCGGTTTTAAAACACAGAACTGTGCATCGACCCCACATTGTCTCAGTACAACGGGAACATGTCCCACAGGGATACTCACGTCCCGTATTGCGTCGTAGACCACTTTGAACGCCGGCTGCTTGTCGTCGTGGTAAACTCCGCGGTTGCCGTGGAGGATGGACACGCCCTCCTCTTCCGCTCCTTTACAGTTACTCCCGTACATACAGTGATCTGGCCTGTAGTTCCACTGGCACGGAAATATGAAGAGACACTCTGGGGGGGAAAGAACAAAACAAAACAACACATTATTGCCATGTCGTACAACAAGCACTGTATCTTATATGAATACGACACTAGGGCACAGTGAGGACAGTAACTTTATATAAATAGCTAGTTTGGAACCACGGTATAGATCCTCAAACTTACAAGGGGATTATGCAAAAAAAACTCTCGTTAGAAGCTTTTCCTGGTTGCAGAACAAGCAGGAAAGAAATAAAGAAATCCGAACTATGCTTATGGACCAACTTGAATCGAAAACTCCCCCGGAGATCGCGGGTAGCTCAAAGCTGCACCATGTAAGACAAACACTGCATCGGCTGTGCCAGCTCAACGTCGCTCTGAGCGCTTCATGCCCGCATCTGGCCGCTGCAGCTGGAGCTCAGTCTGCCGTTGCCTGCAGCCACGCGGCCGCCCGTGTTGCTTGCCAACCCAGATTCATGACGTAGACCGGTTCATCAACAGCGAAATAAGACGGCATTGATGTTGAACATGTTGACGCGGCCGTGTTGAATTCAAGATGTGCACAGTTGGATGTTGTGGTGGTGCCTCTTGTGGGCCTTCAATGGAGCACTTTGAAGCCTCTTTAGATGGGTACATGATGTGTTCTATGATCACTTTTGAAGACGTGAATACACCGGAACAAAAAAATAAAACGTTACCTGGGTTGTAGTGGAAGATAATGTTGAGGAGGTCCTGGTCTCCCCAAGTGATGTGGTTCTTGTACTTCTGGTAAAGTGGATGTAGAATATCCTCCCATGAGAGGCCACTGGGGATCATGCTGTTCTGAAATACCAACAGCAAACATTGACTCGCAAACAGCTCCAGAGAAATCTTTGTTTTTCTCCTTCCCAAAAAAAATAAAACACATCATCAAAAGGAGGAGCACATTTACATTCCCGCTCCATTTGCAAGCTGCTGGCAGCATTAAAAGCCGGAGAGCTGCTAAATTAAGTTCTGAGGGCAGAAGTCTGTGCTTCAAGCGCGGTAATCAGACAGCTTCAATAGCGGCCCACTCGCAGCTCAAAGAAAACAACCTTCAGAATGCAAAAAAGGGGAAATCACAGCTCATTTGTGCTTTTATTATTATTATATAGAATTTTTTTTACACTATCAGAGTGTGAGGAAATAGGGCCAATGCTTGTACGCTTACTTTGAACATCGTGCTGCGGATCCTTGTGAGATTCATCAGCATGACGCCGGAGTTGACCCCCGTGACTCCGTAGAAAGGGTGGCGCGCGAAGCGGCTGTACCAGCCGATCTTTGGGACCTCGTGCTCCGGGGCCATCGCGGCCAGCTGGGTGCTGTTGAAGGACTTCAGGAGCTCCCAGATGTCGTCCATGGGTCGCAGGAACAGCACGTCAGTGTCCACGTAGAGTAGCGAGTCCACGTCCTTCAGGATGACCTGGGAGGACACGGTTGCATTCATCGTTTTATATTTATAAACGGCCCGCAATTTTTCATCTAAAACAAACTAGAGCGGGCATTACTACGTCCGTGATATTGTATCTTCCCGCAGTGACATACTTACACTCTTTGCCACATACAGCTCGCTCTCCCAGACCGCAACTCTCATATTAATAAAACATAAAACTATACATTATGCAGTAAGCATCAAGAGGTTCGGTTTGGATCAGATCAACGTAACGTCTGGGGTGTGGGAATCAACAGCAAACTAAACCCCGAAGCTTCAATATTTTAATAAAACTGCCGACTTGGTAGATATAGGGGCTTTTGGAAGTGCTGCTTCATATAGTTCAACATTTAATAATTTCACACAGTTTAGAAAGGATTGAGCACCTCAGATTCTAGAATTCAGATAATAATAATAATAATAATAATAATAATAATAATAATAATAATAATAATAATAGTGTGACGGGATCTGTGGAAGAATTCACATATCATCAAACATCAAAGTTGTGGAAGAAGAAGTAGAAGAAGAAATGCTGATAAGGTGCTGATGAACTGTGCCATCTCTGTACGGCAGACCAACCCCGGTCTCCTCCACCTGAAGTTACGGTTGGTGAAAAAGGAGTGTACCAGACGTACTTCAAGAGCAGATGGATTTTGATTTGCATTAACTGCCAAAACATCTGTGAAAGGAGGGGACGGTACTAAATCAGGATGGACCGATCCAGCCGTTCCATATTTCAGACCATCCATAGAGGCAGAGAGGCTACAAGCTCTTGAAATGGTATTCCCAACAAAGCAAAGAGGGAATGTTCATTGATTGCCTCGCAGCTAGAGAAATCACCTATGGATCAGTCTGACCTGCAGCGTCTTCATTAGTAAGCTTATTAAGTTATTTCAATGGACACCGGCAGAAAAAGAAAAATCAATGGCCATCACTCGATGAAAGCCTCTAGAGACCGCTCGTTACGTAAATGCTGCAGGAAAAAAGTGTGAAGTCGTCAATAATCACAGTAATGAATGAACTATAAACATGCGCTGAGTTGAAACAAAAAGGGAAGGGGATGAAAATGCTGTGTCAGTAGAAAACCTATTGGATTCACGACATTCGTTCTTGCACGGTGAGGAGAGGGGATAAGTGCTGCAGGCTTACAGGGAGGAAGAGTCTCTGAGCAGCACAGGGCTTGAAGAGCTTCTTCCACTCGTCGGCGTTCCCCACAGAGAAGGTGATGGGGTAGATCCGGTGCTGGAACTTGGCGGAGACGGAGTGGGGCCACTGGTTCAGCTGGAAGTAAGGAGACACATTTTAGACAGGAAAGGAACTGTCTGATGGAAGGTGGTGTGAGGAAAAGTGGGGAGAAACAGCCACTGTAAACACTATTCTGAAGGCCCATCTCTCTCTTCACAGGCTTATCGACATTAAACGCCCTCGCAAAAGACTGCCCTGCTCGTTGGACGAGGCAAAGCCACGTGTCGCCATGTGGTTCTGCACGGAGCGTTTGCATCCGCCAGCTGTTTCATTAAAAAGCTCCAGCCTACACAAGGGACGCCACCCTCCCAATTATCATCAGCTTGGCCCTCAAACGGGTGAGGGAGCGCCGCGAGGCCATTGGCAGAAGTTGTGCCGAGATAATGGACAAACCCATCTCCCCAACACGGCCGGACATAAGCTCGTTGTTGTGCATAACCAGCATATGTGCCCTATTATCTAGCACAACTCCCCGTTGCCCACAAGGAGATTTTTTTATTCTGTTTTTAAACACATGGCAATGATTCCCCACTACACACGACGGCAAGCACACAGGTTTAGGGTTCGGATTCAAAAGCTGTTTAAGGACCATTTCTAGACGCAATGTTAATAGACTGCGAGGTACCATATCAGTGGAGCTAATCGAAATCCCGCCAGGCACCTCTGTAAAGGTGACTTTGAAGTGATGCTGGAGAAAAAAATAAAAAGAGCGGGGCGTCTTGGTGATATACGACACCCTGTCCTTGAGATAAAAGGGTTATATGTCTGTACTAGAGGGAGTCAGAGTTAAAACTGCTCTGATCTTGATATCATCAATAACAAAAGAGAGAGGGGAGTTAACATGGGCTGCATTATATCAGAAGTCAGAGGACTTACTAAAGAAGTGCACATAGAAAACAAACCAAAAAGAGTGGCGCTTATAGCAAAAAAGTATCCGTGGCGCCACATTCGATCTTTTTTGTAAAAACCCGACACTGTAGATATTTTGGCACCGGGGCCACTGAAGGGTTCTCACCCTCTCTTCGAACTGCGGGGCCAACGGGTCCTCTGCAAAAATGTGAAACGTGATCCTCTTGAGGCTGAACAGGAGGGCCGACTTGACCATGACGAGGGTCTCGTCCAGACGATTCCCACAGGCCACCACGGCCAGGTGCATGACCTCCTCCGCCCGTTTGCGCTTGGTCACAGGTCGGGCCGCGTTACTCCGTCGTTTGCTGGTACAGACAATTTTTGAAGATTGATAAACAAAACACTGATTTGTTTAAGCCACCAAAAAATACGAGTTGGAAGCATTACTCACACGAACATAGCCATGAACATTTCTACACAAAAATCCACAAAACAATATAGCATTTCAGCACTTAGTTATTAACCTCTTGCTACTTACGGTTCCCTTTTGCTTTAACATATGTTTTTCCACTCTACAAAAACATAGCCTTTATCATGCTTGTAGTAAAGATAACACTCAGACAGTTTTATTTCTGGTTGCATAGATCCATCAAATAGAAAATGATGTGTTGCGCATTGCTTACACACACACACACGTCTTTGTAGATATAAGAACATAATAACTGACAATTTTAGTTTTAGGTGTTTGAATAAATCTCAGCTGCTTGTCATGTAAATTTAGACTCAGGGATAGAATAAAAGGATAGAAGTAGGGCTGACCTACTTGAGTTTTATAACGATAATTTACGTGACATAAATAACGTGATTGCAATTTAAAATACAATGATTTCATGAACAAAAAGACATTTCTGTTACAGGTTGAGCTAATGTTAGCTTGCGTTAATAAAGGAAAAGGGCCAGCTGCTTCAAAGAAAGAGCAGATGTGTTCCAGTTAAAAAGGTTTAAAACAATTACATTTCGAGCTTCTAAGTTTGACTGCAAGATAACAACGACTCTCCACCATCTGCCAGCTGCTGGTCATTTACACTCACTTAACAGCTACCGTTCTTGCTAGCAAACAACAAAATAACACAACGCGGTCCCTTTATCCAACGGTGGAGAAAGACTCGCCGACTCGCTTGTGACAAAATGTAAATACGACAAGTAGAATGTGTTAAGAAAAAACTACAATTTATGTTAGCTACGGCTAACTAGCTGGTTGCTAGTCAACATAGCTCAAATAAATCTCTCAGCTTGTTAGGACATTGATAATATGCTAGTTACACAGTTTAGCCTTAAAAAGTAAAAACACTGGAAATTCTGAGAAACCGTTCCTAGGACAACGATAAATGCTGAAATATAATGTGACAGTAGCACAAGGAGAAAATAGTTATTCAGCGAAACGGTTGAATAACGTTTGCTAACGCTAGCTACTATCTGGTCACACCAGACAAAGTAAGGCTAAAAACCTGCACACAAAAGCACAGACATTTATTTTGCACTCTATGAGAATTAAGCTCTGTGAAACAAAGCGACGCATTCCAGGAAATAGCAGATCACCACATTCATCCTCTTTTTTTCCACACACACACACACACACACACACACACACACACACACACACACACACACACACACACACACACACACACACACACACACACACACACACACACACACACACACACACACACACACACACACCTTTTCTTTTGTAGCTCTGTTAAGTTCCCACCGGACTTTGTTCTTCCTTGCTCAAAAGGCAAGGAGGTCCTTTATCTGATGTAAAAAATGTGCTCTCTCTGCAGAGCTAGTAGTGCTGTTGTGTTAAAATACACCCAGCCGTGTAGAGTGTCTCCTACTATGATACAGAAACATTTGTACAATGGGGGAGTCTGAAGCAGGGGGGCCGACATCGTCTACTTGTCCTCCACGTACACACGCTCCATGGGGCTGGTTGTGATAACAGAATGTTCAACATAAATGTTGTCATAGCCATAGGGAGAGGAGACTGGCACATGAAGAAAAAAAAAAAAGAAAAAAAGAACAGAGAACTTTTTATTTTCAGAATGAAGCGTTATTTTGGGAAAACAGTGGATGGTAAATCGTTTTACCATCAAAGACTGCGCGTTCCGAACGGCATGCATCTCCTCGGAGCCTGGAGGGAAGCAGCCGTAAAACCGGATGGGAAGAGTGAAGGGTGAAATTTGACAGGTGGGTTTTGCCGGGCGGCCTCCGAGCGTGACACTTCGTTTTCTGCATGGCCGAGGGACAATGATGAACCGCAGATTAGGGTGAAACGAGAAAAGGTGCTGAGAAATCTTGTACGCCGCGCTTCAAAGGCCGTTGCTCTGTCAAGGTTGTTGAACACACATTCCAAATTCTCCCGCGGGAAAAAGCAATCCATATCTCTCAACACGGCGGGGTGTAATTACGTCGCACTTAGTCATGCAAAAATAAATGCCCTTGAAACGGATTTCTGCGGGAAAATTGGACAGACAAAAGAAAAACACAAATTCCTTTTTGTTGCATTATGCATTTGGCCGCACACATGATGTTTTGTGTGATGGCAGCGTTCCCCACATCTGGTAGCAGTCAAAAAAAAAAAAGCACAGAGGAGGTACAAAAGGATTGAATTCATTACTGGCTGCAGAGTGAGCACACGAGGAGCCCTCTGCCTGCCTACAAAGCACCACAGCCAACCCTTTTAAATCATGTCAGGGGGGGGGAAGCAGCATCTTTGAAGATAAAGTTGAAGAAAAGTGTACATGTACAGAGTGAAGAGCCAGAGTACAGACTACATCAAAGAACACCTTGAAGGCATTTAATTAGTCAGCATATTACTGGGTCATTTGGTGGACTTGTATCCAGCATGTTCCCTTTGGTTTAAACCAGTGGGCTTGAAGACTGAACATGTCCCCCATCAGTCCCTTTCTAGGGATCGACCAGATTTCTGCTTTCTCTAAATGCAATGCCACATTTCGATGAAAGCTACGGGTGCTTCTTCAGACCGATTTGCGGCTTGGACTCAAAGTAGAGGAATTCAGAAACTTTTAACTTGCAGTTGAAAGACAAAGACACAGAACTCCCAGACCGGACAACGCCATGGTAGCAACCTGTCAATCGAAAGGTAGCCCCACCCTAAAGCATACCCTGCTTTATGGTCTGACTCTGATTTAATCTAAATGGACCATCATTTACTAAATGAACATCATGCTGTATTGAAGAAGACTTGAAACTAGACATTAAGACCATAAACTCATGTTTACAATGCTTACTGAGGGAACAAATCAAGTGAGAAGTAGAGTAATTTTCCTATAGACTTCTATACAGTCTAGTCGCCCCTGCTGGCCATTAGAGAGAATGCAAGTTCAAGACACTTCAGCACTGGCTTCTCTTTTCAGAACTGGAGGTCGGCACCTGTACTGAATACAAATACACTTTATTATACCTGCATTGTAGGACAACCATGGCATGTGTTTTTAAGAGGCGAGTTACACCGGGGAAAGCGTGGATAGTGACACTGTGCTTTACGGCGGGGGGATGTTAGCGCCGACTCATCAGCTAATCAACCAATCAATGAACCGTTTCTACACTTGCTGGATCCGTAACCGTGAAGAAAAAAGCGGCCATCTATGGTCTTAAATCCTGCTCCTCAGAAACGGCTTTACCCGAGGCACGTCCTCCTATCGTTCTACTTTCTCCCTCCACACCCTGTATGACTCATTCACTTAGTAGATTAAAAGTGAGTTAGCCAGTCTAACAGTCAGATTGAACTGCCCCCGATGAGGGCTCACACAGGCGCCCCCCCCCCCCCCCACACACTCCTCTCCAACCGCCACGTCGCGCTGCACGGGCAAGCGTGGAGATTTCAAAACACTCCCGGCAGAGAGAGAGCGTTCAGTCATGCGAGATGACATTTTTATAGCTATGCATAATGCCGCGGTGAGAGAGCGACTTCTTTACTGCGAGGGGCATCGCTGAACTCTATTTGAAGTGACAAAGCCGGGGGATTTGTTTCGACACAAAGTATCTGCGCCCATCTAGTCCTGCAGATGCAGGGCCCTTAATTCAAAGTAACAAAGCAGATAGAGGGGCCGGGCACATCTGTATTAGTCTGCAAGTGAAACACAACACTGAAGGTGATCAACAGGTCAGAGTGAAGGGATACGCATTTTAAAAGGCTGTTGTAACGATTACATGTCACAGGTGTGGATGGCTACTAGGTCTGCAACCTCCATGTTTTCATGATCAATTATTGATGTGTTTTTTTAATTAGACGAGACTGTTCGGTGTATAAAATGCTTTAAAGTAAGGAATTTCCCAGAGCTTCAAATTAATTGTTTTTATCCGACAAACGATCCAAAAACCCAAAGATCTCCCACTTAAACTTTTTTTTTGAAGCTGCAAAATTGCACGTTTGTGAATCTGCAACCAGCATGTGTTTGGTGTTGATAACTTTCTCTCATTTCACTATTTCATTAATCAGCTGAAGATGTGTGGCTCAAATCGGTATGATCTGCCCCCCCTCTCCCCCTCTTATAGGAAGCCTGTGGTTTATGCAAGGTGTCTGTCCGGTGGGGGCAGATCTCTATTTTAGGCCACAGGAAGTAGTATGATGTGTCGAGAGGAAATGATACGGCTCTGGAAAAAAAACTCAGGGATGTTTGTCTACAAAGCACGCCGCACAGGAAATCTGTCCGCCGCTCAGATCAACAGATGAATAGAGGGTCGGAGGCAAAGAACCACACCGATATGATCCGTTTGATAGAGAGGCCACAGTGTACAACCCTAAAAATCGATCATTCAGCTCTAAGTGTTGGACTTATTGCCCCTATGAACCTCTTTAACAGAGCTTTAGCGTTCACTATTTTCTACCGAGGCACGTTGCTAGAAAGCTACACCCCATTGTTTGGACTCCTCTGGCTTCTCTACTGCCAGCCATCTGATTAGCTCACGCAATTAAATGGGAGAAAGTGTTTTTGTTTTTTTTGGAGGCTTTGGCCAGCTGCTCAGTTCGTTTCCCCTTAATCTCAGCAGTCAGTCTTGAGCGCTTTCCAAACCTGGCAGTGTTTTCTTTTTTTTCTTTTTTGGAGGCCACCGGTGACCCCTTCCACCCCGTCTCCCTTATCAGTGCCGAGCACACATGGAGGAGTGTGGTTTCTGGGAGGACGCAAAAGGTCCTTTTCTCAAACGTAACGCCTTGATGGCTTTTATCTAGCAAACAGCGTCCCGAAACCTCCCGTCTGGCTTCTGGAGTAGAATACATATTACTGTCTGGTATCTCCACAACCACGTTGTGGCTATTATGGCATGGCTGGCGTTCAGCCCAGGTGGTGGGGGTGGGGGCACCGTAAGGGATGTACAAGGCTGGAAGACATAATACAAAATAAAATGCTCCCATTCTTGAACAGAAATAGCAACTGACAAACTCTGCCTTTTGTCTAAATTTGAAAGGGCCGCAAACGATAACTAAAATCAGATCGCCTGCCAGCGTGCAGCTTCTCTTTCGGCGTCCAAAGAGGAAAAGAAAATCCCACCTGACATGCTTTCAACTCCCACGTTAGATAGTTTTTGGCAGACTTTAACGAGATAAACAGCCATTTCCAGTAAATATGTTAATGTTAGCAGGCCACCTAAAACCAGTCTGTGCTCATTTGTATTCCTTATTAATTGCAATGTGGTTCTTTCAAGGTGACCTTTACCCCCTTCAGTGCAGCAGTCAAATTATCAAGATGGGGAGGTCAGCTAATTATTACTCTGTTGTGAGCCGTGGTCAACAGTCAAGCTCTCTATACTCACATTTCAGCCCAGACATGTGAGCACCCCCTGATTGCAACAGCGTGATTCAGTCCAATAACAATAATACAATAAATAAAAAATGTTTAAAACATACTGCCAATAAAATGCAGCCAAGCAGCAGATATGCAAGTGTCCCTTGACAGATCAGTGTATTGTGGAGGCGGCGTCCTTGAGCACAATGTGGGCCGTTTTTGATGCTCCAGAGCCCGAACACCCGCGTGACTCGCTCCCTCCCGTGACTTCCCCAGGAAAGACGAGATTAAAGCGACACCAAAAGTAGTGGGCGACGTCTTCGCGTGTGCACGAACGGAAACGGGCTCGTCCGGGGCTGTGGAAGTCGCCCGAGGAGGGAAAAGACACCCGAAACTACCCCTCACCTCTTTGCATTCACATTCACGCCGGCGTTGACCGCTCTCCCCTCTTTCCGACCCCCGGGAGGCTCCTCCGCACGCGCGCCCACTCCTCCGGCGGGCGGCTTCTTCTTCTTCGTCGTCGTCTTCTTCTTCTTCTTCGCAAACTTCGCCGCCACATCGCGTCCGGGCTCCGGCGGCGACCGAGAAGAGTGTCCGTCCTCCTCCGCCGCCGCTGCTACTGCAGCCTCTTCCTCCTGCTCCCCAACAACTTCTTTCGGCAGCGGATCGTCCGCGGCGTTGCCTCCCAAAAAGTATAAAAGTAGGAAAACTCCGAAACACACGGCGATCACAACTACTTTGCAGTGGATCCGCATGGCGAGAGCGACTTGTTGCGGCTGGGAGAGGCAGACGGGACCCCGCTCATGTCTGCGGGCGAGGGAGCGCAGCCCCAGTTAACATTTTGTTACCGCTCCCCGCTCGCATTTTTCTGCAGATGATGATGATGATGATGGAGAGCGGAGAGGAGCTTGTGCACGTCCATGGAGGATTACACCGCGGAGGCGTGGCTCCTCCCGCCTTACCGTAATCACGGCCGTACTGGCGCACCAGTAGAGTGCAATGGCTGTGTCGGGGTTGAAGTGTGTCTCTAAAAAAAGAGATTGAACTATTGACACAGCAACTTTCGCAGTAGATGTTAATAAAACAATAAATGACAACAGTTTTCATTTGTAGAGCAATAATTTTCAACATCTGCTGGTCGAGTGACCACAGAGTTGTTGTGTTGCGTGATTTCTTTCTGCAGATCCCACATAACACGTGAGCTGATCTTGTATTGTCTTTTCAAATGGGATGTTTAGAGTATCTTCTCGTTTTTAAAAGAAAGTTGTGTCCTCGTGGATTGCAATTAGAAATCTGAGCAGTTACTTCACACATGCAGAGCTTTGATTTAGAACCCGTGGCACTTGGGCTCCCAAGACTGCGCCCACAATTTTTTGATATCCATATTTCTTCACTTGCCGGCTGCTGACAGGCTGGTCCTGGGGCTCGTCTTCATTTAGGATCAAGCTGAGGTCATAACATAGAACTTTGAGGTCAGAGCATAGAACCCTGAGGTCAGAGCATAGAACCCTGAGGTCAGAGCATAGAACCATGAGGTTAGAGCATAGAACCCTGAGGTCAGAGCATAGAACCCTGAGGTCAGAGCATAGAACCATGAGGTCAGAGCCTCTTACTCTCTATCATCATCAAAAGCTTCTCTCTCTTCCAAAATCAATTGCAAGACCATCTGAGCAGAGTATCTTTAAAGTTGTGATAAGGAACCACACAAAGCTATATGTATTGTGCCCCACACCCAATGTTCAGCTGGGATGGAGTATGAGCCAATAAAGACTGGTTCCCCCAAGACAGAGGATGAAATGTGCAGGAATGTGAGAGCAGACAGGTCCTTGAATGTATCAACAATGTTGCAACCTTGTGTGGGAACAGCAGGGGCAAAAAACAAAACACCCCCTTTGTGAAAGTAAGGACATGCAACTATAATGTGTGCCACGTCTAGTAACTAAACACTCCTATTGCCAAACTGACAGCCCCTAATATATGTATTGTCCATAAAGGTATCTCTTGTGAGAGAAAGAGAAAAAAATGTGAATTTTGTCAGAACATTTTTGCTGCCCGTTTACACTCTCTACTACGGTAAAAGATGGGCGCTACATCCACGAGCTGCCAGTGAAGCCTGTTGGGATAACTCAGTGGTTTGCTGGTGAGTGTCGTTTTTAACTGTGTCCTTAACGTGTGCTGTGTTTTAGAGACCGTCCATTAAGGGGTTCAAACAGCCCGTTCCCACCGCACGCGCTGTGCAGGTGACCGGCAGCGGGCGGTGTCAGCTCGGCTGCTGCTAGCCGAAGCACGAGGAGACCCACGTTAGCTCAGGGAGCAGGCTATGCTAGCAGCGAGCTAACGCTACCTTACAGCGAAACGTCAGTTAATAACACGTCCGTGAAGTCTGTGCGACACAAAGCGGCATCGACACAATGTGGTCGCTTCATACGTCGCCACTTAACTTATTTTGATTGTGTGGGTTTAGTGTTTAATTCAGAAATCATTGAAGCCAATGACAACTCACTTGACCATAACTCTATTTAGACCATCAACTTCCCCCTCGCTTAAAGTAACGCTGGCTCCATGGAAGTTTAAGCAAATAACAGTCAACGTTGGCAAGTTTCTTTAAAACACGCGTGTAGCCAGAAGAGATAACTACACGCCGAACAGACCTACAAGCCATTGTATTTGGTGAGATGGATAAAGCGACGCGCACGTCTGTCAACAAGTGAAAAACCTTTTCAAATGTTTGGATTTTCAAATGCAGTTTGGTAACGAGACGTTTCTGAGCAAGAGTGGACGGAGGGAAAGGGAAATGGTCACGAGCTCGTGTTAAGACGCCTGTTTGTGACATGCCACGGTCAGAACAGAGCTCTGTTTACAGTTCTCACGTCACATTTGTTGGCACACGTGGGCTGGTGCTCGACTAACTGCAGCGACGCTCACTAGAAACGACCACAAGGGGGCGCTGGAGTCGGCCCGCCGTTCAAACACAGGCGGGCCCGGCAGACCGCTGTGGAATGCAGGCCTTTTATTCACTGTAACTGGAGCTTGAGGTCTCTCCCCCCTTGTCTGATGCTGCAGGGTCCGTGTTACAATCGGTGTTCAGGATGTTAACTCCGGCGTTCGACCTGAGCCAGGATCCAGAGTTCCTGATCCTCAGCATCCGCGTGCCCTACACCAGAACATCGGAGTTCGACCTTCACGTGGATGGAGCAGATTTCAAGTTCTTTGCCAAGCCCTACTTCCTCAGGTGAGCTGAACGGGTCACGCAGACCGGCTTGGAGGAAAGGGAGGCTGCCGAAGTCTCTCTCTCTCTCTCTCTCTCTCTCTCTCTCTCTCTCTCTCTCTCGGACTTGACTTTGCAGTCGTTTGTCATCTGTCTCCACAGCAATAGAAGATTGACAGGCTCATTGACAGTAACAGTCTGGGTCTGTTTTTTCTTCTTCTTCTTCTTCTTCTTCTTCTTCTTCTTCTTCTTCAGATTGTCTCTTCCTGGAAGAATAGTGGAGGATGGTAGAGAAACGGCCAAGTTTGACATCGATAAAGGTAGGTCACATTATTAAACGATGACGACGCGTATCAGTTTCATGGTGGCTTTACCGAAGCAAAAAAGCCTGCTGAGGTATTTCAGTAAATGCACAGACAGCTGTTGCATTTTTTTTCTTGTGTGGTTTTGTTGACACAGGAAACAAGTAAAAGGATACATTTTCTGAGTTCTAACAAACTGTTGTTGTCTTGTTTTTAGTTTTTCTCTTTCCCGTCCGGTGTTTGTCAGAATGTGCTGACCTTTCTTTCAACAGCTTTTTTTTTTGTCTTCTAAGTTGTAAAAATGTTGCCTCAACATTTGGAACCGTATCTCATTCCAGTCGCTGTGCGGTTTAAAAGACGCTGTGACCTTTTTTTCAGATAGTTTCACCGTGACGATAGAGACGGGAGGTATAGGGGGAGAAAAACAGAGAGAGACACGTGTCTCCCCTGGCTGGGGCTGAACCCAGGATGTATGTGTCTCAAGTCCACCAAGACGCCTCAAATTAGTAACTTGACTGTGATTCTTGTCTTTCTTCAGTCACCTTTTTTTAAATAAAATAAATAAATTGAAGGTTCAGTAAACCTTTTTGATTCCCGGTTATCAACTGCATCACATCAGATCTTCATGAGCCTGTATTGGGAGGGGATGTGAGTGAATGTGGCCTGCAACTCGGACATGTCGGGCGGTGTTTACAGTTGGTGGACACAGAACAGTGTTGACGGTGTTTTAGAACAACAACAACAACAACAACAACAGCAGCAGCAGCAGCGGTTCATACTCGGTATGAACTGGCTCCTGGAAAACATAGATGTGCATGATATTGTTGAGCGGGGAGGGGGGCGGGGTTTCGTTTCGTTTGTGCTTCAGTCAATAAACCGGGGTAAATTAACCGACTGGTCGTTGTTCTAAATTTAAAAAAAATCCCATTTAAAGGGCCAGCGGCGCCATCTGTAACGTCACCACGATTACAACTCGCAGGCGCATGCAGCGTCTGTTGTCAGATTTTCTTTAAAAAAAAATATATATATATATATACACACACACACACACACACACAACGAGGCCTGACGTGCACCGGCGTCTCCGCGACCTCTCTTTCTGACGCACTGCGGTTTGCTTTAACAGAGTTGCTTTTATGGGGGACATCTGCCTTATGGACTCTGACACCTCGTGTCTGTCACGACGCCTGTCAGCGTGGCTCCGGTTAACTAAATAAGCCGTAACATCTGCTAATAAAGCTGCACTAATGAGTGTTCTTGTTTGGACTTCTAACGAGCAGTGATCATTAGGATCCTTCTTTCAGACTTCTGCAACTCGAGCAATTAGTCCGCTCCCATCGTTAAGCACATCTAAGCTCTCACACTGGGGGGTGGGGGCGGAATTTTATGAGATCTTTAGGAGACTCTGTTTTTCTCTGTGGGCTGGCCAAACCGGTCTAATTCATCAACAATGTGTTGCCTGTTTTAAGAATTTTGAAGCACTCGTTTGTGATCAGGAGATCATTTTTATGACCGCACAGAGAAGCGATCAGTCAGTTTCCTTGTTTCTCTTGGATCCAAAGGGCAGTCTGTGATCGTCAACTTGCTGGCGCCTTATATTTTTCCGAGTCGTCTCTGATATATATATATATATATATATATAATCGCATGTCAGTTTAGAAACAATATTTGGTCATTTTTTTCTCAACTTAGTCAAATTGATGTGTCGTTAATATTGGGAATGGGAAGAAAAAGGAAATCCTAAATGTATTGTTTCATAGAAAGTAATGCCTATTCGCATTATCCATTTGTCATCTGATGTTTTTCTTTTCTTTTTATGTATGTACAAAATATCCAAACTGAAATGACTGGGGCTGAAAGTGACTTTTCTGTCCAATCACTAGTCCCAAAAATAGATTTCAGTCACTAATGTTCTCATTTGAGATTAATCAAAATCATAACTGTGGTTGATTAACTGTCAGTTATTTAATTGATTAATTTTCATTATATATATTTCCAGTGTATTCGAGGGAAACATTCTTATTGTAAAGAAGGGGCTCTGAAATGGTTAATCATCCCCCTCGTCTTGCCGCAGGTCTCGTCACTCTTCGGGTCCCGAAGGAGACATCTGGGGAGCACTTTGAGGGGCTCCAGATGCTCACGAGTCTCCTCGCCCCAAAAGGCTCCCGTTCAGCAAGACCACTGATCGAGGACTTGAGCACCGGTGAGTCAAATCTACACGGCTTGTTTTTTTTAATTCCATTTCATAACTGAAGTTGTTGAGAACTAACTTCTTCAGCTTCTTCACACTTCAAAGGAGGTGGTGAAGGCGCGGAGGGCGGTGAGGAAGGAGAAGGAGAAGGAGAAGGAGAAGATGAGGAGGACTTTGACTGGCAGGTCGAGCAGGAGGCGTACAAGGAGAGCTCCGAGGAGGAGCTGGGAGTCCTGCAGAAATATGGCTTTGGCAATCGGAGGTGTGGCGTGTTTGCAAGATTACAGGTGAGGTTGGAGATAACGATGACTTGTTGTTATGAGTGGCAAGATTATGGAAAGAAATAATAAAAGTAAAGTAGCACAGCCCGCCTCTTGCTCGTTTTGATTGGCTGCCTTGGCCAAGTGTTACGCTGACTAGCGGTGCGACTCCTCACTGAAAAGTTTACCTTTCTCTAAAACTTCTAAACACAGCTTATTTTTATATATATATATATATATATATATATATATATATATATATACATACACACAGACACACAGAATTTTTAAGACAACGTTGCGAGGTGCTAAACGTTGGGACTGCCCTGACAGGAGGAACTGAGCGACGTGACGGATGTCAAGAACCCAGAGGGAACGACGGCAGCAGAGAGGAGGCAGGGACGTCTTGACGCAGAGGCGGCTGCGTTTTCTCCTGACCATTACCTGTGAGTACAAAAGCTCTGACGCCCATCGAGCGTCCCGTCCTCTACCCGCCCGCCCTGTGCTGTCCGCTAACATCTCTGATGTCATTTCAGAGCTGATTTCTTTGAGGACGATGAGATCAAGGGGCTGCTGAAGTTTAGGCCATGGTGGGAAAAGCTGAGTCCTTCGACAGATCAGGAGGGGGAAGCCGGTGAGTTCAATTCCTCACTTCATAATTCTTAATTTGTTTGGTGGTGCGCAGATCTTTTAATCTGAATTGTGGCGCAATCGAAGATGTGCCTGCTTTCTAAACACAGTAGCTGTCCAGAAGGTGGCGTAAAGTTGCAGAAATTGAGAGGATTGTTTTGTTGATATTGTTTGACCAAATCAAAAAAATAGATTTTTTTTTTTTACCATCCCCCAGTAGTACTACTCCAAAATGTCCACTAGTAGTATATTGTTTCTTGTATTAGTGTTCACGCAGAGTTCTGAACGGGAGCCCGCTGGCCGCGATTTACGCCTGAGAGGCGCTGACATTGTTCTCTGACAATGTATGAATCCCCAAAGGACACAAGAGTTTTTTCACTGCCTCCTTTTTCTAGAGGGAGGTCGGCTTTGAAAGCAATAGAGCCCCCCCTCCACCCCACCACCAAAGACCCTCGGGGGTCTTGAACAGGAAAGACACTTTCCATTCTGAGTAATTGAACTTGGAGCTCTCCCTAATCACCAAGTCTCTCCGCTGCATTTTGACCAATTTTTTAACAGCCGCAGATTTAGAATGCGGCAACTCAAATTGAAAAGCCAATAATTTGAACTTCTTGAATTTGTTATGTAATTTTTGCAATTAGTTCACCTCCATTTCAAAATCATCTCTTCAATCGAGACGTACGGCTTTGCGTCTCCGCTCAGTCGCCTGCATCTGGGGCGATAGCTCGCGAAGCCTCGGCGCCGCAAGATACTTTCTCTATTGTGCCATCCGGCGCCTGCTAATTCCAGCACCTCCACTGTTTGAGCAGGCACGTGGCTCCCAGCCACAGCTTATGTGTAGCGCACGGGGGTGTGGTGCTCCTGCGAGTGGATTTAGATTAAACAGATAGCATTATCGCGGGAGGGGGTAGGGTGGGGGTCGCTGATGAGCAGCCGTCAGTCAGCGAAGCAGCAAGGGCCATTAGCCGCAACCCGAGTTTAGCCTCTGTGGGACATGACGGCTCCCCGTAGCGCCCCACCCCCACCACTCCCGCCGCCGGCTGAGTGCCTCAGTCGGGAGCCCAGGCTTAGATAAATGGGCCAAATTAAACTTAATGGCTTGATTGACGGGTCGAATGACATTAGCCTCAGCTGAGTGTGAAGAATGGCATCAGTCAGGACATTTAAGCGGCCTGCCATCAAATCCAGAGAGCGGGCTAATGATTTTTAACAGTTTGTCGTATATTTTTAAAAATGGCGACTGCGACTCCTCCGCGCGGTATTTTTTACTTTGTTGTTGTTGTTCTTCTTCTTCTTCCCCTCCCTTTGCTCCTGCTATGTCTGATATATGTGTCACCTGACAGATGGATGTGGACACAAGTGCAAATGAAGTTAAAAAAAAACAAAAAACGGCCCCTCTGTGCTCTCCAGTGTCTGGGGGCGACACTGACAGGCCACAGCTGTCCACTGGAGGCCTGTGTTCCCACACGGGTCTCTCTACCTGCGACCACTTTGTTATGTCTGGGTTTAGAAACCGGACCACGTCCGTTAGGGCCAACACTTTGAGACAACTGTGTGTCGCCAAGTGCCCCTTTTTTATAATGATTTGATACTTTACATGATCACAGCGTATCAACATGACCTGTACCTGCCGTCTGAGGTCGCACGTTGAACCCTCCCCCCTTCGCGCTTGTGAGGAAATTCCGAAAAGCATTTTTCCAAACCCTCGGCGGTGTTTTCCACAAAGCATATTTATTTACTCCATGCCATCCGACCATCTGGACCTGCAGAGAGCAGCGGAGAGCCTGGCCGCCGTTCCAACTGGAGGAATTAGGTCAGAAATTAATTTGCAATCAGCACAAGCCGCCACTCGCTGTGTGCTAATGCCCGATGGACCCGGCGGGCTCCACAGCGGAGACGACTGGCCGGGTGAATCTATCCGGTCTGCTAACCTCCCATCGGCTGCGGGATTATTGGAGAGAGAAAAAAGATCTCTCCGTTGTGAGTCCAACTTGCCTACCGTTGCGTTTAAATGCTGCATTTGGTGGAGTGGAGTATTTTTGTGTGAATGCTGATCCACAAAAAAAAATAAACCGCTCCTTTGATAGATTTTTGCCTCTCAAGTGCCTGTGAGTCGTATTATTTGCTATTTGCTTACATATCTGTTTGCCCGTGCCTCTGCAAGGCAATGTGGTTAAATCCTCACTGTGTGTGTGTGCGCGCCTCCCGTAAGTGCTTTGAAGAACAGTGTGCAGATGCGGGTTGCATGTGCACGCGCGCTCTTTGTATGTGTGTGTGTGTGTGTGTGTTCTGCTCGTCCGTGGTTCTCTCGCTGCAGCTGCGCTGACGAGGGACTCAGGTAGCGCCCTGCAGGGAGCTGGAACCTGACGTAATGCAGCAGGAATCTCCTTCGCAGCAGAGCCAAGTTCCCACTGCAACCGGGAGATCATCCTGAAGCTGTGTGTGTGTGTGTGTGTGTGTGTGTGTGTGTGTGTGTGTGTGTGTGTGTGTGTGTGTGTGTGTGTTCCAGCCAATACACAGCATCTCAGCTTGCACACATCAGTGCAGAGACTCTCTTCTCCACATGCAGAGGGAGGGGGAGAGCGAGAGCAATTGCTTTCAGCTGTTTTATAAGCTGCTGGGAGGCAGAGAGAGAAAAAAACCCAGTTGAGTTACAGCACGCTCCTGCAAGCATTCAGCGCGCCTCTCAATACAGAGCCACGCAGATAGCTTAAATGGGATTGAAGTCTGTTTGTGTCGCCCCATTAGGCCTGCCACAGATCCCCCCCCCACACCTCCATTAGACAGATGTCTCTTTCAAAAGGCAACAGTTAGTGAATTTGCAGCGAGCAGGGGAAGCAGAGGTTTTTGGAGAGATTCTCACACGATGGAACTTTTATATTTCGGGCTGTTCGGCCGTCAAATGTGATGATGGATAAATGGGGCTGGCTTTACTAATGTTCTTAATTTAATGTAGTTAATGACCTCATTTCCCCGCCCGCTCCTAATCAACTCCCGTCACTTTGCGCCTCAACTGCTCCACAATAGAGTTTCCGAGGGGAATAAAACGGCGTTAAAACCTCAAGCAGAAGTCACCGTGAAAAACAACTCGTTCACATGCATCCAACAACCGGCAGCACTCAGCTGTGTGCGCGGGCCTGGCAGGGTTCCTACGGTCATGGAAAACCTGGAAAAGTCATGGAATTTTAAAATGGTTATTTTCAGGCCTGGAAAAGTCCTTGAAAAAAATAAAATCCCAAAAGTTTTGGAAAAGTCATGGAAATGTGTCACATTCCTGTCGTTCCTTTATGCTGAATTTGAAATAATGAATATGCTTTTAAAAGAAAGATGCTCAAAATATAAGCAGGCATACATACAGGCATCTATGTAAATGTTTATTCTCTTAATCAAACTGTCTCTCATTCATTTGTGTCATTTAAGGTATAGTGTATGCTTTGGAATTCTCATTGTTAGTTTAAATACATTTTATCACTTTTTCATGTTTACACCGAGATTTCACAAAATGTTTGGTCATGGGAATTTTGGTTTAAAGTCATGAAAATCCATTGTTCAGAATGTGTCTGAACCCTGCCTGGCAGCGCCCGGTCAGGCACAGCAGCAACATCCGTGTCGTGCAGCTGTTTGGGAGCGTCGCCCCCGCTGGTTAGAACTGTTCTTTGGACGTTCAGTAACATCGACTTGTCGTCGTCCGCTCTGCGCGATTAAATGTCATTTTCGTTTGACACCTTCTGCCGCATCAGAGTGTAAAATCACCTGCAGCTGGACGGGCGATCCGGTTATTGGACCACAACAATTTTATTTCAAGGTCGGACCGCTCGTCGGGGACAAGTATGCGGCAGTGCTAACGAGATTTTTGGGGGGGTGCGGCGTCCATTTCAGTTTTCATCCAAGCAGTGCAATTCAAGGCTTTTTTTTTTTTTTTTTTCCTCCGGTACTCCTTTGCCTCATGGTGACTTGACATCAAACTGTAACTCCCTCGCTCTCCCTGTGCAGCTGTGTCGTTCACCGACGACGAGAAGGAGCAGCTGAGAAAATTCGCCAACCGCTCGTACCTGCTGGACAAGACGTCCCGGCAGCAAGCGTGGCTCAGCCTGGTGGACGTCCTGCTGGCGTACTGCTACGAAGCGCGCTCTACAGAGGGAGAGCACAACGTGAGTGAATATATATATATATATATATATGTGTGTGTGTGTGTGTGTGTGTGTGAGTGAAGAGGCGACTCCTCCGGAGCAGCACTTAGCCCTGGATGACAAAGCCCTCTATCCTCAAATCCTTTAGACCCCCTTCCGTTTCATTCAGAGCCTTAAGAGATTACCAGCAGATCCGAGGGCTCAGGCCAGGCCTCTTTTGTGTCACTCCTCTTAAGGTAGCGGCAGCAAGGTAAGCGGGCATGTCAAAAGACATGAAATACCAGTGATGTTCGATACAGCAGAACGTTGAATTCAAACATTTAATTTCCATATGCAATATTGTGTGATATGGATAGAGTTTAACAAAGAGCCCCCTAGTTTATTTGAAGTCGCTTCCAGCCTGCTCTTTTCTGTGAACATGCTTTTGTCCAAGCAGAAATCATTTAATTTCATTCATTTCTTTTTATCGTCGTGGTGATAAGTGGTCCCCTTTCGTCCCCCGCAGGTTGAGTCCCCGTGGACTATCAGAAAACTCAGCGGGACTCTCTGCTGGCTGGAGGTGAGTGGAGGGGGAGACCAAATAAAGTTGTGTTTCATTCCCATCCCTGGTTTCAACTAGCCAGCACAAACACAAATGCTGATTTGTCAGGAACGAGAGGAGGGCAAATACAGAGACGGTTCATGTTAGAAACGGGGCATGATTTCCATTGAAGTGAATCCTAATCAGCGCAGAAGGTTTTTTGGCGGACAGAGTTGAGTGGTCTGCCCGGTATCTCAGTGGTGGCGTTCCCGCAGAAGCTATGCTTCTAATCTTCCAGTTTGTGTTGACAAGGAACTGGTTGTGAAGCGGGATAAGATAAAATTGTTTAAAAAAAACATTCCTACCTTATTTTATTATTTCATTCGTCAGAGAAACTTTGTAAAAAGAACGATGAGCCTCAAGCAGGAAGGGATCAAACAAATGTCCTCTTCGTCCTCTCCGCAAGCCCATTGATTTCTGGGGTTTCGCCAATGTTTCCTAGGTTTTGCTTTTATCTCGGGTAAGAAGAAAATGTTCCGAGATCTTGTTTTTACAGTCCATTAATCATTGTCCAAAGCAAGGAAACACATTTTTTTTTAAATATTTGAGCAACATAGTCACCCGTGACTAGAATAATCAAATTTAGATTATTATATTAGTTAATTGTAATGATTGGATTATTCAATTTGTGTGGTCCGTTAACACTAAATTAATATTATGACCGTTGCATGATATCGGTTGTGTTCAGCTTCAGAATGGCTTACATAATGCTTTAAATCTTTACCTTTTTTAATTTCCCAGTAACACCAGTTTGATACAAAAGCTGAAATGCATCTTTAAATCTATAACGGCTTTTTATCTAAATGTGACACCTGAAATACTACGGCTCTACAGCCCAATGACACAGTCATTTAAAACACTTTCTCCTCACTTCACTCTCAGTACTTGGTATGCCAGCTTTGGAAAGTCACATGTTAATTAGTTTAAATGTATTTAACAGCACCCTGATTTCCCTACTGCTAAGTTCTTCTTCTCACAGCTTTTTTTTGTGGCGTCTCTTCAGCTCTTGGCCATGCGCCAGACTGTTTGCACACAGCACAACACCGGCCCTTATATGGAGTGTGGGGGGAGGGCGTTACCTATGCTAATGATAAGCAATCGGCCACAGGCCTCATAGTTAGATCATGTGATATTTATCATTCAGCACGCCCGGGGAACAGCAGATGTGGTGGTTATGATCGTTTGCTGTATCTGGATTTTGGATTCTCTTATTTATTTATTTTCCTCTTAACAGAAATATAACGGAATGTTGATTGTGAGGCCCAACGTGAGCGCACCGAACCGTGGTTCTTTGAAATGGCAACGATGTGAATATGACTATGAATGTTGTACCTCTTGTTTAGTTTTTTTACCCACTTGTGATTCTCAGACGTGCGGTTGCCTTTGGATGCGTTGTAAAATGATCAGAGACTCTTGAGGTGAACATGACGTATTCATGAGTCTGTGTGACACACACACACACGGTTTCACTCTGTACATATGTTGACAGCTGCATTAGGGTTTGATGACACATGAGAGACTGATATTTGCTCTGATGTTACCAGTCCGGGTCCAGAAGCTAACACGGATCTTCTCTGTGTGTGCGTGTGTTTTCTGTCTGCTCACAACCCGCCCGCCACTCGCGGTGATGCGTGACTGGCGTTAGAAATAGAAGTTTCAACATCTCCGCCCGCGTGAGCAATGCGACATGCCAGGACGACATGTTTTGTGTCAAACTGGGATCCATTCACACGCGATGATTTGCACAGAGGTTTGCGTTTCACATTGACATTCCCAAACAGCAGGGAACCGTTAAATCGCCCCCTTCCTCCCGGGCCGATGACGGCCGCATGTAGCGCAAGTGGTAGACGGGGACGCTTTGTTTCTGACAGACAAATCACTCCGTTGGCAACTTTACAAAAAATACTGTTTCCAGTGTAAACACAAATATGTCGTGGTCATACTTTCTGCATGCAAGGCATCATCGGGCTTGTCTCACACATCGCTTTCTTTCTCTTTTTAAACCAAGATTTACAAATATACACAGTTATTTAACTTGTTAAAACAATAAATCAGACACTAACAACAAGAATTATAAATTCAAATGTATGTTGTTTTTTTAGGGCTGGGCACGTTATAGCGTTATAAATGCGTTACGTAGCAATCCATTAACGCCGACAACGATTTTATCATGCGTTAACAGCACGTTTGTTTTTTTAGCATTGGGAGGGGCTTAACACTGCCGCACACAGGTGCTGCACTTTAAATAGACATTTTCACTTTGAATCTCTACCAGACGGCATAGTTCAGAGCTGGGCATTTTAGTCTGGCCTGCGTGTGGTCAATCAAAAAATAAAAATAAATAAATAAGATGCACGCCATAAATGCTTTTACTTTGAAGGCAATTTTATGTTTGTGTGCGCGCACGCTTACGCAGCCTCACCGACAGGCAGTGTTGCCAACTTGACGACTTGGAGACTGACGTGAAAGCACGTATTGTTATGCAGTTTCTGTGCTCAGCGAGCAGTGGGTGCTGCCGCAAGCCGCTCCGCCGGCCCAAAGCTCTCGGAGGCGGTCCACTCCCAGCTGCAGTCGCCACGTCCAGAATGAAAATGTATCGCGTATGCGCAAAGCCGCCGCTGATCTGACCTGCAGTCTGATGCACTATGGCAGAGCACTTTAAGTCAGGATCACTTCTGAATCTTTACTCTTCTCTCAAAGAGGAGAACTTTCCACACATGAAGAGGCCTGCTCAGAAGATGTTCGTTCTCTTTGGATCTACCTACACATGAGAACAAACATTCTCAGTGATGAAGTTCAACAAATCCAGATCCTCTATCACTGATGGTCAGCTGTCCGATACAGATTAGTAGCTGGTCTTTATCAGCTACTAGCCCAGCATCAGGGATGCAGGTAACCCCTTTCAAGTTTCTCCTCAGCGTGGTGGTCACATTATAGAGGAAATCATGCATTTACGGCAATGCGGGCACCGCCTTGGGAAGCTCGAGCACCTGATCGCCTCGTTGGGACAAAGAAGCCTGACAAAGGCCCTCATCGGCGCCGTGTGACGCCTCCACATGACATAAATTGCCATTCATGCCTGGCATCATAATGCATCGCGTGTAAAGCCAGATTTGTACTCCTCGATGCCAGAAGTTAATGGGAAGGGTTAGCTACTCATGGCGCATGTTTAGATTTTCACTTCCAGATAATATAACGGATCATGTCGCTTTTATATTCCGGCCACCAATTTGAATGATCTCATACTCATGTATCATGTTTTGTCAGTTTGGCATGGCGGGCATTTCTACATACTACAATACCCATGAGCCTCGGCCACTGTGGCAATGAAGAAGAGGCCCATTAGATATTTACCTGCATGTGGCATTTAGCCAGCAGGTAAGCACTAAGTAAACACTAAGACTTATTTCAATCATTGTTCACGTCCACCTCGAAGTTTAGACAGACTTGTAGCCTTGACCTTTTTATCAAGGAATCAAATATTCATATTCAGATCATATTCATATGCAGTTTCTTATTTTATATTTTTCTTTTGTACCAAGTGTAATCACATTTTTGAGACATAGGTGTGTGTGTGTGTCACCTTTGTCGTAAAGCGTTAGCAGTTACACTGTAACACTTTGGTTTCTGCAGACCAGGCATGTGTTTGTATTGTATTGTATTTGATTCTGTTATTATTGTTGCCCGAGCAGAGATGCGCCTGCCAAAGACGGATCTTTGAATAGACGCGCCTCTGAAATGTTGCACGTTAAAGCTACACCGCCCCGTGTCCCAGAGCGCCCCCATGAGGTGTTGTTTGGGGGCGGCTGTAGCTCAGGGGGATGAGTGGTCGTCCCGCAACCACAAGGTAGCCGGTTCGATCCCCAGTCCCCCCATAGCTCACATGTCGAGCCCACTGCTCCCTATCCAGGGATGGGCCAAATGCAGAGAAGAATTTCCCCAAGAGGATTAATAAAGGATACTTTCTTCTTCTTCGTCCAACCATCGGAATGGCAAACGAGCCATTGAGGTTTGGTTTGGTTGAGTTTGGTTGCCGGGACCTTGACCCCAGTTTGAGTGTTTGTAGTCGTTGTCGTCGTCCTCGCACACGCACACGTCGACAGTGTAGTTAAGACCAGTCTCCAGCTGCCTGGCAGCTCCTTTACTGCTCGTCAGTCAGTCAGCAGAGCTGTCGGCTCCCATTGACGATCCCGCCTCGCTCTATTCGCCCCCCTCCTCCTCCCTTCACCTTGCGTTCCACAATAGATTCCTCTCCGCCTTTGACTGCCTGTCTGGCTGGCTGTGTGTCACCGCTGAAATCCGCTCTGCTGCCTCACTCCACTCTCCCGCTCTGCTCCCCCCAGCTCTCTCTGTCTATCTCTCTTCCCTTGTGCCAAACATTCGCCTCCCCGCTACAGTCCCCCCCCCCCCCCCCCTCCATCTGCTGCATGTTTGCTTGTCCTCAGTCGACTGCGCTGGTGCGACTGTGAGCGGCTCCCCGCAGCAGCAGACCTTATTTACACTCCTGCCGAACACGCCCGGGGGAGAGCGTGATCCCGGATGACACGCAGCCTGCGAGCTCGCAGCACGTCCCTAACAAGCCACGGAGGAAAGACAGAGGAGAGGGGGCGCATCTCTGCCTCTGTCGCGTGTCCATTCGTGCAGAAATCTGAGAGCAACGGCGGTGATTGGCGAGAAGCAGCAATTAACGGGCCGGGGCTGCAGAGGCGTTTAAGAGTTGTGAGCCCCTGTTTCTCCAGGAGTTGTTGGGAGTAATTAGAGCACCGGCGACTGCGAGGCACAACAATGGGAGCTTGTCTTAAAATACAGAAAAGGAGGGGAAGGGCTCGAAATATATGGCCGGATCGAAACTGTTACTGTCGGCTGCATCTCCAGTTCCTTCTATTATTGAATAAAATCATGGTCTGTTTTGTGTGTGCTGGAGAGCCGGCTTGACTTCCTTTGTTCTCTGCCCTGCAGACGTACAGCTCCTTGCAAGACGTCCTGGCGTCGTTTGGACGGAGGGTTTTGTGCTACCCGCTCTACAGACACTTTGCAATGGCATCCGCGGCTGTTCGTGACACAACGAAGATTTTGCAGTCAGGTGAGTCGGCAAAGAGCACCACACCCCAAACCCCCTTTACTCACACGCTTCAGCTTCCATTTCCATGTTTTTTATGTGCATTGTGCACTATTGCATTAGGCAAGTTTATTCACGGGAAAAAGTTGATACGCAAATATGATGATGGAAATATGATGACGCCTCTGCTGAATACGTTCTGACCCAGCGAACGTCTAACTTGCTGACGATGATGAGTCCACAATTTAAAACTTGTCAAATTTTTCTCTCGATGAGGGTTTAAATGGCCACGCTGACTTTTTTCCAGTGGGCAACCTCCGGTTCTGTCAAGTGAATCCAACGCGGAAGTGTCCTAAAACATGTTTTATCGCTACTGACCAGAAGGGGGCGACACCTCCGGTTGCAAAAATACATCAGATTGTATAGAAGTCTGTGTGAAAATGACTCTACTTCTCTCTTGATTTATTCCCTAAGTAAACATTGTAAACATGAGTTTACGGTCTCAATCTCTAGTTTTAAGTCTTCTTCAATACAGCATGATGTTCATTTACTACATAATGGTCCATTTAGAGTCAAATCCCATAAAGCAGGCTATGCTTTAGGGCGGGCTTACTGTGATTGACAGGTTGCTGCCGCTACAGGGTCCCTACATCACGCCTTCGCATTCCAAATATGGTCACTTCCGTTCATTAGTTGCAGAAAAAAATATATATATGACGACAGCGTAATCGCAAAACTACACTGTAGCAGAGTTTATTCCCCCGAGCCAGTTGATGGAAACGCGCCTTAAATGCGTTCTTTATTCTTAAAATTCACTTGACCGTTGAAAGGAAACCCAGCAGCCTGCCGGACGGACAGAGTTTGGAGAAAAGTGGTTCATGAGCCAGTGTGTGTTTTTGAAAGTAATATTTCCCCTAGCTAAACAAGAGAGTGGCCCCACTCCCACCACCTCAGGGAGAGAGGTGTGGATTAGTGGAGAACAGACTGCTGACTTGGCTATCTCAAATCCCAGAGTAATCTTTAAATCAAAAGCCCCCACGGACAGATGAAACGCTGTGGTGTAAACACACTCGGGGTGTGCGAGGGCTAAGATTATCCAGCTTGTGATGATTTTAACGCTGGTAAATGACAGCAAATTAAAGGCCTTTTAAACTCCAGATTAGCATTTTCGCGCCTCATTAACTCGGAAGACGAGTTGATCAAGAGAGCCGGGGAAACGGCAGCTGGAGCCTCTCTCTCTCTCTCTCTCTCTCTCTCTCTCTCTCTCTCTCTCTCTCTCTCTCTCTCTCTCTCTCTCTCTCTCTCTTACCTCGGAAACACTTCTGCCATAACGTCGGCTTTTGTTTGTTTGTGTCAATTTATCAAGGTGGGGGGGGAACACATTATTTCACTATTGTTTTTCTGCTCTTGACTCATAACCTTCATTATTTGCCAGCATTAGTCTGAGCAATAGGGCTCTTCCTTAATGAACTGTAACACTACAGTAATTCGGCCTGGCGTGTGTCTGAGGGTGGGTTTCCTCCCAGCATTGCTTTACACGCTAATTAATTTGTCAGGATAAAGCAAATGGGAATGCACGCTACAGTTTCGAAGGCACTTCCTTTAAGTGGCCGCGAAAGCAAACATTCATAGGTATTAGCAAAACAAACCCATTAACGGCAGCGCACAGGTTGAGGCCTTTCGAGGAAATGTTATCCGAGGGGGGTAAATATTTGAACAGCCCTCAGGAAGCCGGTGGAGGAGCTCCTTGAGAATACTCTCCACGCTGCCAAAGTGGTTTTGACTAAAGAGCTACTGGGCAGGTACAGAGGAGCAGGGGTGGGGGTCGTCCTTTCGGTGATGGTGCTGATGGGACCAGCCGTGGATGTGGTCCTCTGTGACACATCCATCCACCACAGTTTCCGCAGGTCATGAAATTTCTTCCGGAATTCTGAGAGGCCAGGGAAAGATTTGGGGATTTAATCCAATTCTAGGTAAAAAAAAAAAAAAAACATTTTAAAATGCACTCTGCTCTAGCTCTGGGAAATCGAGGTAGAGCGATGAAATTCTACAACCGGGGGGTGTGTGTGTGTCTCACAGTAAAAGAAGACTGAATAAAAGGGAAAGTACGACAGAAGGTAGCCAATATTGAATGCTACAGTATGTGCATTGATTTCAAACTAGATGTACTGAACTAGACTATTGAACGATATATTTGAAGGAGATTGGGACGTCGGTGCCGCGGTCACGGCTGGCTTGATGTGCCTCTCCTGCCTGTGAAGCGCTTCATCAGAGACAAATGTAGAACTCCTCCTCACGGCTGTTCTTGCTCTTATAAACTGTGAAATACGATGAATAAATATAACACGAAATGTTCTTCATCGGAGTGAAAAAAAATACTTTAGCTCTCACATTTCTGGAAAGCACTGTCCTCTATATTATATCTGTTATCAATGGAACCACTAGCCCCGGCATTAAGGCAGTGATCAGTCATCAAACCAATAAGACTAGACTCGTCATCACCGTTTCTCTCTCTGCAGATGACAGACTAATGTGTTTGTGGTGCATCCGTCCTTTCCCGGCATTCTTGAGATTATTCCTTTTTTTTACTCACAAAATCCACTGGAAGTCTGTCTGATGGAACCCCAATATTATTGAAGTTCAAATAATGAGCTCTGTTTAAAGACATTTTAATACATCATCTTTTTTTGGCCCACGCAATTCCCTCAGTCACGATTTTAATAATTGAAGTAGTGTCCTACCTCGTAGAGATGTTATCTTAAAACAATCGTTCTGTTCATATGGTAATGCAATCATCCCAAATTAAATAATTTTGGCTTCTCATATTAAACTAAATGCCATGCTTTACTACTGTGTAAGGAGAGCTGTGTATTGGCAAGCATCTTCCACTATGTGTATCAAGATTCATGAATTACAGTGCAATATAATGAGATATATTGAAGCAAGGTGATGCCATTCTGTTTCATTTATTCCAATTTTAGGAAAACTGTCATAGTACACACATACGCATACAGGAGATAGATTAGTGCTGCTGTCTAGCGGTCGGGGACATTAAACAACACAAAATGAGTAACTTCCCACCGCAAATCTTTCCGAATCATTTCTTGGCCAAGTAAGTTACACATAAGGAATTTGACTCGGTGAAAGGTGCATAACTATATATATATATATATAGAAAACAACAAACATAACATTTTGTTTTCTATTAATAAAAAATTAATACAATTTTTGAGAATCAACACAGTATCGAATCATAAAACATAAAGCTCAATATTGCGATACTTGAGTGTATCAGTATTTTCTTCTACACCCTTACTGCTGCGTACAAGCAGATCCAGAGATGATGAATCTAATCCGTGGCTTGCAACAGAAAGGAGAGTTGAAAATCCAATCTCTCTGAAACGGATGATGTTCTCACTATTATAGCACACCTAGTACATATTTGGTGGAAGGCAAAAGATAAACTATCGATGGGGGTGACGCATAAGACACGTTTCATAGGATGTGTTTCTTTACGTCCAACGAAACGGATTCCAAGCTGGATGAACGATAATGTTGATGCACTCATTCATTTGGAAATAAAGCATGGGGGGGGGGGTGGCGGGCATGCTTTATTTCCAAATGAATAAAGCATGGAAGCATGCTTCTGCAGTTTTTGGAATCTCTGCATTTCTGTCCAGAAGACACAGCAGGCTTTGTTTTTGGTCCACTTCACACCCACCTCAGCATCTATACAAGCCTCCACACTTGGCAGCCGTGAAGGAATTACTGTTCCCCTCCCCCACACACTCATTGGGTAACCTGCTTACACCTAATCAAGACCCCTTGCCTACGGGTATCTCACCGTAATTAGCCAGTGTTGCACTGGGAGCGACCTTTCCTCCGATTTCCCTACGAACAACTCATGAATCTTCCCTCAAAGAGAAAACAAAAATCTTGGAAGCGAGTGTATGTTTGCCGCACATGAGCCAAGTCCCGATTTTCAGTTCCCTGCATGCGATCCCATTCTTAAATGGGAACCAAATGTTTGCTTAAGGCTTTCCTCACTGGGAGTTTGCGGTTTATTTTGATAAGTCTGGAATGTGTCTGGACAACGCCAACCGGCTCCGCGGAGGTGCAGGGGAGCCTTTTCTGTCCTTCGCCCTCGATGGATCGCCGGCCACATCATGAGGCTATTTATACGCCTGATTGGAGGGAGAAGTGCTGTGGCTTGTTTGGCTTGTCGTACGCTGCAGGCCGCGGCGGGGGAGGGGAAGAGGAATCATCTGCAAGAATAACAAACAGAGATTCCATGTGATGCCTTTTGTGGTGTCGGAAGCTAAAATGATCCATATGGCAGTGCAGGTGTCGGCCACGAACCATGTCGCCGCCTCGTAAAACAACAAGCGTGTCAACCTCTTCGCTTTCCTCTTGCTCCACATGGATGGTGTTCTGAAGTGAGTGTCAGTCTCGTGACATACGAAGTCCCCAAAAGCAAACGGAAAAACCAGGAGAGAAAAAACGTGATTGACGTGTTTTTAATTTGATGGGATTTGAATTCAAAGGAGAAGTGTTGTGTGTAGACGAACCTATAAGCCGTTTCTGTACTGTGTGTGTTTGTTTGTTTGTTTGTCTGAGTTGTTCAGGCATCGGTTCACCCACGTCCCCAAAGAGCCCATATTTCCTCAATCGCACGCATGCTGTGCAGATATTTGCGCTTCTACGTGCCACGGTTTTGAGAGTCTTATCTTGATTTCTGCTGCCAACAATCCCAGAGTTGCATAAAACCCACGAATACATCTTCTTTAAGCGCGGGACATTTGCATTTCAGGACAGGGGGGGACAAAGTAATCCCTCGAAGGTTTTTTGTTTTTAGCATAAGCCCAGCAGCGTCTCACTCGTCTGTAGCTGTGTCCAACATCAACACCAAGTGGCCGACTTGAATTTACTCAAACGCTTAAACTGCGAGTCCGAGTGTGTGGCAAATCCATATACCACAGAACCGCCGGCATAAGATTGCACCTGTGTTATACGCTGGGATTTGCTCGACCACCCCACCACCCCAGCCCTCTGGGCTTGAAGGCTTTGACATGTTGATACCCTTCATTTAAAACCAGACGGGATTTTTTTTGGAAAATGTGAGAGCCCCCCGGGCGCTTCAAGCTGTGTAGTTAAGTGCCCGGTGTTGGATTTAATACCGTGTAATACCGTGTACACACAAAAAACACTGCATTGAATTATTGATTACTGTAAAAAAAATAATTTAAATCAGGCCCTTGGGTTTGTCAGATTTCAATAATTCCGATTAAGACCGTAGTGATGCTGCATTGGCACATTTGAATGGCAAGTCAAGTGGAAAATCATCAAACGCATCCAGCGCTATTTTTGACCGATCAAGGCGAACCCATTTTAGACAAAGTACTGAACAGAGACACTATTTAAATCGACAGACTGAACGGCAAAACAAATAACAGAGCTTGTTGTCTTTTGTCTCAGACGAACCACTTCTTGGTTCAGGAACGCTTCTCAAAGCGCACGGATCAAATTACTCCACAGCTCGGCCCTCCCTTCTGATCCCTCTGTACCTCAGCTTTTATGTGTGGGAAGGCGGCTGCAAGCTCTTTTTTTCAGATGCGCCCCGTGTCTACCTGCAGACATTGTCATCCTTAACACCGAGCGCCAATAACACTGTTTTTCCATTTGCCCAGGGAAAGCCTGTGTCCTCAGATGCCTGCTGGATATTCACAGAGTGTTCCGAGAGAACGACCCGGCCTACATACTGAACGATCTGTACATCACAGACTACTGCATCTGGATCCAGAGGGTCAAGTGAGTGCGCACACACACACACACACACACACACACACACACACACACCTCAAAGACCTTCATCTTCCACTCTGCCCCTGTGATGCATCAGTGCTTTAGAGGAGAGGATTAGGCGAGTCATTTGTCACAGCAGGGCCAATTGAATGACCAAAGCCAGCGAGACATCTGACACATCTCTCTTATCTCCGTGATCATCGGCGGGTTTTTAAATAGCCGTCCGTGTTCGGCAGATCCACTCCGCGTGGAACTTTTTTAAATGTGCACAACGCACGAGTGGGGAGGGGGGTCGGGGGATCTTCCCTTGTCGTCCGTGGGTGTGACTCCACGCTGCAGCGTCGCAAGCCAAGCGCTCCGAAATCCGCACTTTTCCTCCAAATGATATCGGTTTCGGCGGCTCCTTACTCCCTCCTCCCCTCCTCCTCCTCCCCCAAAATCCATATTTCACAATTGCTTACACATTTCAAATGTGAGTCCGCGAGCACATGGCTCAGTAATGAGCCCTGTTTTACTCTTGGCCAGGGTTCAGCCAAGTGGTGCGCTCGCCTGGAAAAAGCCCAGTTGAAAAATGTGTGCCTGATGTTGTAGGCTCGGTGCCCAGATGCAGACAGGATAAAAGGTCTGCAGGGATTTAATGCCCCCCTCTTCTTCCTTCCTCCTCCTCCTCCTCCTCCTCCACCTCATATACTCATTTCTAAATTTTTCACAACTGATTTCTTGAATTCTGTTCTTAAAAATGCTACAGATGCTGGAATCTTTAATGTATATAACTTTCTCTCAATCAAGAAAAAACAAAAAAAAGAGGCCGAGTTGTCTTCCCACCATTGTTGTCACTGCAGTTCGCTTCTTTTACCGGGAGTCGAATCATGAATTTTCTCCTCCAAAACGGACACTGTGATTACAACTGTCAAACCCACAGAATAAAGCATGTTCTAGTGGAAGAAAAACGTGTCTCTCAAACACTGGTTTGTGGACACCGGACATTTTCTCAGCTCGTTTCTCTAATAACTTACGATCCAGATGTCCCATGACTAAAACCCTTCATCCACTTAAAATATATAGTTAAAAACATTGTAAACGGGATATAAAAAGTGGCGTTTGGCAGACGATGCATGAGCAAAGGCATTGGGACAACATTGACAGAGAAATGGATTATGTAACCCCTGGTGACGGGCATTGTTTGGATTTTATCGAAACTAGTACACTTATCGATACTAATTATCGGTTCTTTTTGGTTATTTTGTGAGCGGGAAAACGGGAATAAATAAAAGAATCGACACCGCTGTTCCCTTTTATGAATTACTATGTACTGGCTCATGGATGCAGCCTCAGTCAGTCTGACAATCTACAAAAAGTTCCCAAATCCTTAAAACAGGCAGAGCGAAACAATTAGCGGAGCGGTTCGCTTTTATTGATTATCCTGTTCTAATGATCAACCTCTGTGGTAAGTACACAACTCAACCACGTATGTACCAGATGTCTAACTTATAGACATTTTAATGTGGTAGGGAAGATATCTGGCTGAAAAGACACATTTCCACTATTAAAGCCCCCCCTGCTCCTCCTCTCTGTTCGTCCGCCTGTTCATTGGAACTAAATGTCAGTTTGACCTAACATGCCGACTCCTGCTTCACCCGGCAGCGATCATTAAATAGATTAGCCCTGTGCTCCGGTGGCAGCGACCTGTGATTGAATTGTTACATTTCCCCCCTTTTTCAGTTTGAGTTTTTTCTCCTGTCAATAACGGAAAGAAGGAAGTTTTTATATTCTCACATAAAAGCCGCCCTGTTGTCTAAAACACAAAAAATTCGGATTAGAGGGGAAAAACCACTTCCGCCTCCAACCACTTGAAAAAGCAACCAATTCCAAAACTCTTCTTGCTCGGTGGGGATTCCAAGCAGCCTTCGCGAGTGTGATATCAAAGGAATGCCTGCAGTCGAAATGCAAAGCGACACAGGTTTAGTTTTCTTCTGAGGTTTGGAGCGTTTGCGGTTTTCCACGGACCGACCCGCCTCTGTCGCACGCGCTTGTTTGTTGTGGCGGCCTCCTTTTGTGCCGCCTGACAGGTTCGATGACGGATCGTGTAGGCGCTGCTTTCTTCGGCGCGAGATATCCCCCTCCCTCCCCTCCTCCCACAGGGTTTGTCATCCTCCGCTAAGTGAGTTGCCTCTGGGAGCCGAGCGGTAAGATGAGATGTAATCTATTACCCCCCCCGCCCCCATCTTGCAATCCTTGTGTCTTGTCACTCCGTGCCGTCGCCATCAGCTGGGCATGATGGACGTCATGATGGATGTTGACTGTGAGAAAGGGGGTTGTTTATTTAATATCCTGACTGTCCCACATGCATTTTCGACTACTAAAGTTTCTCTGTCTGGAGGCATCGGTCTCAAATTTACAACGTCGTAAAGGCTTCAGTGTGATTTAGGCCCCGCCCCCCCACCTTTACCGAGACAGTCGGAGCAGAACCCTGCACATTGAAATCAAGGGCGCGACCTCAAAGCAAATTGCTCTTTGCATTGTCTTTTTCTTTTTTGGGGGCTGGGGTTGGCACTGTTCCAGAATTTAACACTGATTTTCCTCGTGGAAACTGTTTTAACTTCCAACCCCTCACTCACTCGCTCGCCCGGTCCCATTTATTGCCAGCAGATCTTCCAACTGGAGCAGCAGTCGCCAGTCTATTAGTTTCAGGCTGTGCTTTCCGAGGTTCCCCGTGCCAAAGCCCCCCGCAGAGCTGCTGGACTGCGAAGAAAAAGCAAGTGGCCTCACTTTCTCTCTTCTTTGTCGTCCCTTTTATCGAGAGAGAAAAAAGAAAGCTTGGAAAGAGGCCAGCGTAGATTCAAGGCAGCCAGCACAGACGAAGCCTACACGCCTGGTGTCGTGTTACCGTACCTCAGTTAGATCAGAAGGGCTTTCACTTCCTTTTCCAGCGCTGCTTCACTTGCAGCCATCCACCCCTTTTTAATAATTGGGTCAATTAGAATCGAGCAGAAGAAAAAAAAAACATGGCAGCATGCAAGCGTTGTGCTCCGCGGTTTGGAGAATGGAAGTGAGATTCATGTTTCCATATGAAGTCATTAGCAGAAAAGGAAAAAAGCTGTAATTTCTTTTTTTTTTTTGAAACTGCGGGAATCGAACAATCGCACACTGCTCCAGAGACTGGAACATTTTACAAGAAATGGTTGAGGCTTTGCTAGTCAACTATCTAACTATACTACCTCAACAAAAAAACACACAAAACTATGGGTGTCGTTTTCACCAAAGAAAGGGAGGACGAAGGAGAAAAGAATGCGTGCAGCGCCGCATGAAAACAACAAAGGAAGTCGTACACATTCATTATCCCGAGACCATCCTTTTGGTTCCTGGAGGATGAAGCAGCCCTCAGGTCTTCACACTCCTCCTCCTCTTCACCTTCGCCCTCAGCGCCGCGTGGCCACTGAGGGAGTCGGCAGCTCCGGGCAGCAGCTCCCCCGCAGAGACCCGCATCTGGAGCTCCAACAACTGGGAAACGTTTCGGGTCAATTACGGGGTCAGCATGTAAGCGTCAGACGCTTTGAGAGTGCACGTGGCGTGAACACCCACCCACACCCCCCAACCCTGTCCTGCACGGCTGGTCATTTCACCTCAGCACACCTCTTTTGATCTTAAAGCTAAAGGCACCCTTTACCCAGACTTTCCCATCGGCTATAGCGTTATTGGGCTTACCCCGGAGAATTCCAATTCGGCGTTTTGGGCTACTTCTGTGGCGTTATGCTCCCGATGTAGAAGAAAATGTGGAATTGTCTCGTAGCCTGGCAGCCCCTCCCCCAACCACACAGCTGATGTGACAACCAGTCGTTTGCTTGAAAAGCACCAGACAGCGTCACGCAACTGTCAAACGGCCGTCCTGGCGGCTTTGAAGCGGATAATGGAGCCGCTCTATCAGATGTTGGCCTCCGCGCTGAAGGGGCTCCGAGAGGCCCCCGCTGGGGAGAACAAAGATGCAAATGTCTCCCAGCTAACGGGGATAAGTAGTGCAGATTTCCTCCCAGCGTGAGGCCACTCCAGCTTTTTGTCTTGAGTACACAGGCTCATCTTAAACACGGACTTGCATAATTTCCTTCGTCCATGTTTGAAGTGCCCTCTGGAGTTATTACACTTGATTACGGCGAAGGGGTTTTCTTTCCGTCTGAGCAGACGCTGATTTTTAAACAACTGCTGTGAGCGTCAGCTTTCCCGTCCCTTTTGAGAGGCATAAACGAGATATTAACAGTTGAATGTGAAGCAGACGCAGTGAACATTTATTGACACAATTTCAGGGCTTTAATGTTTGAGGGAGGACATAAATCAGAAGGTGAAAGGAAACGATAATGAGCTGAATGAGTGTACCCGAAAGTTTTATCTTGCCACACTGCAATGTAAAAACAACATTTAAATAAACCTGAGGGCTTTGACTTTTTTTAGCCCAGAACGGACCAAAGCCCTGCAACGGTAAAGATGCTGTAGATTACATTTTCAACTCTAATTATGAACTTAAATGATGATGTGGGAAATGCAACAGGAATGCGCTTTTACAAAATTCTCCCACATTCCTTTATGTGCTCCGTCACATCCAAAGCCTAAAGCCCCCCCAGCGAAATACAAAATGCACTGTATTTTTGGATCTGCATCCTCAGCTATTCTCCTGTTTATTGGTTTCTCATGATTCATGACTCACTTTACATAAGTAAAAAAGTTAAGTGAGACTTTGGGCAACTAGCTCGCCACACCGGTTAAAGAAAACTGCATTTGTGGATCATTGTCGCGAATAGAGCGGCCCTTTTTAAGTGGTCCGATCACATGTATAATAAGGTTTAAATCAAATCCTTTGCATTTGATTTAAACACCCTCTTGTAAGTACATCACTTAAATATTCCGTTTTGCTTTGAAATACGTCACAGCCCAGAAGCTTAAGAGGCTTGAACTTCCATTCTGCTGGGGCTTTGAAGAAAATACAAACCACATCTTTTGTAGATTTGTAATTTTTTCTCTCTCACATTTTACTCGCCAAGGTAGAAGGTGAGTTCTGGGAGCATGCTGAACATGAATCCTCAAAATTATTCCAGTTCATCCTCAGAGGAGCATAAATGTCTGTACAAAGTTTCACAGGCATCCGTTTAATAGATGTCGAAACATTTCACTCAAACCCACCCGTTTGAGGCGGAAGAAAAGTCGACAGGCTTCATCCTCTGGGGAGCACGAATGAACGTACAGCGTTCGATGGCATCCATCATACAGTTGACGAAAGGTTTCGCTTAAAACGACAGATGTCAACCCGTTGGTGGCGCCCAGGCAAAAATCCCAGGCTTCATCCTCTGGGGACCATGAATGAATCCTTACCAAAAGTCCCCAAAATGATTATGGGCCATCCACAAAACATCGCCATTTCCAGAGCCAAGCCACTTGCTACTGCAAAAAAAGTGCCTCCGTTTTCTGATACAAGTAAGCAATGTGTTTTCTGTACAACCTTTAAAGGTCCGTCATGAAATCGTTAAAGATTGTATTACAGCTGATATGAATGATGTCCAAAGCTGCAAAAAAGAAAGCATCAATACCTGACAATCAACAGATGTTTATGACAAATCAGTGTTTGTCCAGTAAGGCAGCTCCAGGTCTGAGCGCGTTAAATAAATACATCTGCGTTTCTCATTTCTGGAATCGAAGTGGCATCCAGTGCCTCAGACTCTTCCAGCATTCAGTCACAGTGGCAGATCACATCTCCCGGCAGCGGCTTTTATCTCCCTCCCCCCCCCACCCTCAGCTAGGGAAGGATGCCGAGTCAAACTGAGGAAATCTGGTGCTCATATTACACAGATTTATACATCTGAAGACAAGCTTTATCTTGCGATGTTTTTCAAGAGCACAGACGTGCTGATTGAGTTGCTGTTACAATGAACACGAGCCCGATGAAAGAAATGTCAGATTGTAATTTAGCTCTGGCTCCTACACACACACACACACACACACACACACACACACACACACACACACACACACACACACACACACACACATCCCTTTCTCATCTAAAGACTTTGGCAGATGGATGCGTCTTTGTCTCAGCAGAAGTTTTCCAACCTTGAAAAAGCCAGCCCTCCTCAGTTTAATGAAGGCAAGCCACAACAGCGGTGCAGTAATGACTGGATTGTGTACAACATTATCCCTCCCCCTCCTGGTCGGAGCCTTTGTATCCACCGCAGGCTGAGCTTCTCCAACCGCAGAGCAAAGGAGGGGAGAGAAAACAAGCGCGCCTCCCCAATGCTAACTCAATAATGACTTCCCACGGGGGGGAAAGAGAATACAGGGCCGTCTTTGAAGTGGCTGTGCTGCAGGAGGCTCTTCTGCCCGAGCTGGAGCGATACAGGAAGCTCTCAAGTGGCTTTTATGGAGCGCGGCACCGAAACGGGCTCCGCGCACACTCGTCATCATTAGTCGGGGCAGAATTTTAATGTCTTCATATCCTGTAGTCGGGTGTGGGGGAAAGGGCCATTTGTCACTGTTTAAAAAAAAATAAAAGAAGTTGTGCCTGTGTTTAGTGGCTTTCACATATGGAGACCGCAGAATCCAGAAGAATCCAGTGTCGGACGTGATTGTGTGTGGAAAGTAAGGTGTCCCCCTCGTCTTTTGATTTGCAATGCACAGATTGATTTGGGGAAGTTGGTGCATTTATGCGCTACTCCATGAACTAACAGACGTTATGGCCGTGTCGGTCCGGTCCACCACTCTGGATGGGGCTGACTCGTCAACTATTTGATGCATTGCCATGGAAATTGGTACAGATATCCACCACTTTGGAGATTCCTTAACTTTCGATCCAGTGCCATGAGGCCAACATTTCAGCTCGTCCAGCCCTTTGGTTTACGACCAAATACCTCGAAAACTATCAATAATTAGTTAATGTTTGTATCCTAACACGCTAAAGATGAAGCTTCACTTGACTTGACATACGATCCGAGTCTTTATACTGTAATCCTGTCACTCAGGAGAACTCTTTTAAGGTTAATCACGGTTAACGATTGCTTCCCTTCTCTTGCCTGTGGCCCGTTGGTTCCCACCGAAGATGTAAAGTCATTGAAAACGGGTCAAACATCGACGGGTCAAACATCTACAGTAATGATGGGACATGTCACCCAGTGCAACAGTGGGGCTCATTGATTTATTTTTAATAGGAGCTCTGTGGCACAGAGCAGTGGGCCATTTTAGGCTATTTAGGCTTTAGATGCACAAATAATACCCGTCGGTAGGATCAATCGAATGCATTAAAGGATTAATATGGTAATGCGGAATATTACCATATTTAATGCAAGAAGCAATCTAATTTTTTGCTTCATAATGTACGTACATGCCTTTTCTTTTCAGTGTCTCAGGGTTGTATTTGAATGGTTGGGTAGCTTGACAATGTCGTGCATTTTTCAGTCGCGCTCTCAGCTCCACGACTGAAACCACAGGAGGGATTTTTTTTTTTTCTTTCTACATTCTGAGCTGGCAGGTTTCCCAAGCATCTTAGCTGGGTAAATCGACTTTGGCTACTCCAAATTCTGCCACGTTGTGACCGAGAAAACTGCCAAAACATTTTTGGGATTAAGGGCGCCACGTGAGAAAGGGCATCTCCCTCCTTTCCCACCCCCCAAAAAGATTATTCCTTTCTCGGTGTACGGTGAAGAGAATGTGCTATAAGATCTGTTTGCATAGTCCCTCCTGAGGTCCTACACGCCGCTTCTATAAACACTTTACTCACCAGGAAAGTGAGCTCATTAGGACGGCGCGCTAACGAGGAGCCATCCCGGCGCTCAGCAGTGGGTTAATTGGGCCAGAGAGGGCAGCGAAGCCCAGTGTGAAAATGTGAATGGCAGCGTAAGAGTAGCCCCCTCCGCACACACAGACACACACACACTTTATTCCACCCTGAATGGACGTAGTCTGAATCGCAGTGACCCGCAGAGCTCAACCATGGCAATAGGGGCGGTGCACACGCCTTAACCGCGCTGGGCAACGAATAGCGACCACTTAAGTTTTTCTGGCAGCGTGGCGGGCATTCCCGGCGTGAATAATGCGCAAGCGGGGGCCTCCCAACAATCTGATGGCTCCGCACAAACGCCTTGTAGGAGGACATTCAACAGCAATAAAACACCTTCCCTCCCTTCAAGGAGCCTGTTGTGTCTGCCGTGGGGACATAACTATATAAAGCTGGGGGAGGGGGAGGGGCGGACACGTTGTTTAATGCACTGCTTTATGAATCTGTGGAGACGTTCAGCGGTGGCCTGCAGCTCGGAGGGCCCAGGGGTCGATATTAAGTTACCGAGGACATTTTACCCTATAAAAAAAATAAGCCCTAGCCGTGGGGTAGTACTCTCTGAAAGTGCAGGAACTTTCGGGTTGGAGGTTTTGCGAGGATGACCTTGGCTGATTGGTCACACACACGCACATGCACACACTCGCACGCACTTCAACTCGTGTACCGGTTGATTCATAAAGCCAGGAAGATGTAGGGTTGACGAGAGGACATCAAAGGTGCTTGCTGTCGGCATCCCAGCTCATGTAAAAAATAAAAATGTTTTAAAAGACAGAGAAATAGACATCGCAAGAGGGTGAGCAGTAGACAAGATGGAGAGAGAGAGCGAGAGAGGGAGATTGCCCCGGGGCGGTGCTCAGATTGAAAGAAGTTATTTTTAATGAAAGATTTTTATGGCATAATACGTCCTGAAGCACAACCAAATAACCATCAAGCACTCAACAGATGATTTACTTTGGAGACAGACGCTCTTCGCTTCATGTTCCTCCTCTGCCCTTCAATTCATCACAACGTGATCAGTAAAGTCTGTCGGACAAAAAAACAGAGATTATTTTTCTTTTATCAACTGGTCCTTTTTTTATTTTTATTTTTTAGATTCAACTAAGCACTGCAGAGTGGGTCTAAAAAAAAGGAGAGGGGGAAAAAAACTCCTGATTGTTACCCTCCCCCTCTCCCTCCCACACTGTTTGCAGCCTCCAACTGTTGGCTTAGCCTCTCAGAATGTGGAGGTGAAAGTGAGAGGGCGGTTGTATGCGCAGGAGGGGGAGGAGGGGTTCTGCCTCTCTCTCGCTGTAATCCCTCTCTTATCACCTCTCGCAGGGAGAGCAGCAGCAGTGGCAGGAGGAGGAGGAAGAGGAGGAGGAGGAGGAGGCACGCGCCCAGCGTATCACTGCAGCTCATCTCCCTACATTATTAAACATCCATATTTCCATATTTCATTGAGCCCCCGCACCTCGGCAAATCGTGGTCTACTTAGCATTCAGATGAGAATGGGATATGGTTAATGGGTATTAGATCTGTAGATGGTTATCCTGTGGCTATGTCTTTAGTGCGCAGAGCTGGTCGATCAGTCAGTCTCACTCTCTTTCTCTCGGGTACCACTGATGAAGTTGTAGTTTGCTGTCTCTTTTATTTTCCCTCTTTGCGCTGTGCTGCACCGGGTTTATTTGGCAAAGTCCAACTTTTCTTTTAAATTAACATTTTTAACTAACAGATTTTTTTTTATCTCCTCAGGTCCAAGAAGATGTCAGCTTTGGCCGTGACGCTACAAAAAGCCTCCATGCGGAAAAAGGACTTGCAGCTGGATCTAGAGGAGCTAGAGGAGGCAGCGACAATGGTGGCTGAGGAAGAGGAGGAGGGAGCAGCTCCAATATCCCACAGAGACGGCAGCGAAGCTTCCAGCGGCAGCAGCAGCGGTGACTCGTCCGATGAGAGCGAGGAATCTGCGGCTGAAGGGCAAAGCCGCACCGAATCCAACGAGGGAGGAGGAGGAGGAGGAGGAGGAGGAGGAGGGGCATCTAAGGACAACCCTCTACAGCCCCGGCTCGTCTCGGCTGCCTCTCCCATCCCCCGGGAGCCCACGAGCGCACTCCTCTCAGCGGAGAGCGAGGCGGACGCCCTGCCCTCAGCCTCGCGGGGCTCCAGCCTGCTGATCCAGGAGCTGGGGGAACGGGTGGCGGAGGAGCTGACGATCTCCCAGGACTCCGGCTGCGGCGAAGCGGAGAGAACGCGTTCCCGGGCGGACGGCGCCGCGACCAAAGCGGACGCAACATCCGCCGGGAGCGAGAGCAGCGGCGGGACTTTGTTGGAGCCGAGCCCTCGCAGAAACCCTCTGCTCATCGTCCCGGACGTGGGAGGATCGCGATGAGTCTGCTGAGACGGATGTTGTGGAACCAGAGAGTGGAACCAGAGAGTGGAACCAGAGAGTGGAACCAGAGAGTGGAACCAGAGAGTGGAACCAGAGAGTGGAACCCTTAATGAATTTTGAACTGTTGATTCGCTGTGTAAGAACACGTGACTATTAGTTTTTTAATGACTTCACTTCTGAACGATCTCGAACGCTTCAACCCTCCTCTCAATGACCTTATTGTCTACAAAGACTTGTATTCGCTTACTATGTGAACGTGCTGAGCCTCAATAAAGTACTTACTTCATACGGATATGGTTGTTTAATGAGCAAGTGCTTTTGTGATTTAATAAGCACATAAGAGGATAGAAGAGAGCCTTCCTCTTCTGCCTCATGTGTTATCTCACTTTCTCGCTACTGCAAGCCACGCACTCCGCAAATGTGTTTTTTTTATCATTAAACGTAATTCAACAGAGTTTGTGAACTAGACAAAACCTAGTGACTGACAAGCGAGGTGGTTTCGAGAGCTACTTTTAGGGAGCTTTTCTTTTCCCAATAAATGGAAGGAAAGGCTCTAACCGCCATCCCAACGCATCGATTGAAGTGGAAAAAGGACCCGCGGGGGTCGATTTATCTGGTACCAACGGTGGCAGCGGCTCGGTATCGCTATCGCCGCGTTGAGCAGGCGAAAGAAAAACAAACGAGGAAGCACATGACGGACAGATAAATGAGGCCGCGGCACATCAGCCGGTTTGCTTTTGTGAGATAAGAGCATCCCGGGGGAGGGGGGTGTCGCCAGCTCGTGCCCTCACACGTTGGCTGCAGCGATATCCACCCACCCTGCAGCGAAAGAGATTTTGATTTGTGTCCCCAGAGTGCGCTTTGGGTTCATTACTGTAATTGAGGGCGAGTTACAGAAACGGATTCACATTGGTTTTTGTGACCCTGACTGGTCATAATAACTGGCTGAGGGAGTGAATGGCCGAGCACAGCCGCGCAGTGTGTGTGCATGCGTGTGTTGGCACTGGCATTTCTTTTTTCTTTTTAAAGGAGACTTTCGTCCCGCGCGAATGAAGGCAGCTCAGGAGCAGATGATGGCTCCTCGGGTAGAGGCGGTGATGTGTTACCGAGACGGATGTGTTGTTTAAACACCTCCCAAGAAGAGGCGACCTCCTCGCAGCTACCACCCCCCCCGGCCCTTGGGACCGAGCGCCATCGTTGCTGTGACTGATATGAGTTCCATCGTGAGAGCTGGCTCATTTAAACCCCCCCTCCCCCTCCCGCCCATCTATCGTTCCTAGGGACATGAGTCTGGGGACTGCACCGCCCCCGCAGGCGGCGCTTTCTTCTCCCCTCTGGGGTTTCACATTGATTAAGTGACACCGGGCTCTCTTGCCGTTTTTCATTTTAAAGTGGCCTCCGTATCCACCAAACCCCCTACACCATTAGTGCAGACATCTCGGAGCCTGACCGGGGGATCCGCGCCCAAGCCCGGCACTTCACTCGGTTCTTCTGCAATTAATGCTCCTCGCCGGCGGACATTTTTCAAGAGACGAGGCCGTGGTTTTAATGAATGTGGCTGATAAATTATACAAGGGCAGTAATAAATGTGATGTCTATGCTCTATTTTGACTTGGATTTGATCAATCGGCTCCTTACTCGTGTAGCGAGACGCCCTTTGACCCTCAAGGGTCTGAGAAAGTGGAGTAATGTGTTCGGGGCTCACGTGGACCACTGTGATAATTAGCCCATTAGCAACAGCTCAAGTCGAATACAGGAAGGCCACCGAGGCTTACCGAGGGGATGTGCCAACGAGTTGTCCACATACTTACACTTGCATACTTTATGTGCATCTGGAGAATGTGAAAGTGAAATGCAAGGCCATCATCTCTGGGCGCCACCAGAATATCTTTCTTAAGAATTCGTTAAAAAAAATTGAGAATACAAAGAAGTAACCAATCTTGGAAATGGCTCCATCAGAGTCATGGAGCACCAGAAAACGAAGGAGTTCGGAAGCAGTCCTACGGACAGATATGTTAGAAAACTTTGGGGTTACGTCCTGGTGTCGACGGGCGTAAATGGAGAACTTTGGAAAGCGATGACGTAGATGCCTGCGTTCAGAATCAGAATCAGAAACCGTTTAATTTCCAGGAATGTTTACACAAACGAGGAATTTTTCATGGCGGAAGATGCATAACCATTAGACATGACGTTTGACGAGACACAACAATCCACGACAACAACAGAGCAATGGGTATTAAATGAAGTATAAGATAAAGTGCTCAGATAAACAGATAACGTTAATGTAAGTGTATGTTAAAGTGACGTGTGTTTAAGTTTGCTAATTGATTGGGTTTAACCCAAGGATCTAATTACTGGGTTTATCGGGAGTTTTCAACCTCGCCTCCGACGTATGTCACGCATCTCGCAGACAGAATATATAAATAAATAAAATGGACAATGCGGGTGGCCATTCTGCGCGGGAATGCAGAGCTAAAACCGAGAGACACGCGAGAGGCCTAAGACGCGCTCGCTGAAGCAAATGCCGTGTGTTGTGTGTGTCGAGACTTTTGAACTTGACCTAACGCACCAACTCACTGTGAAACGGATCACGGCTCTGTGTCCCTGAAGATGAACCATTAACCGGCTAATACGCCATAATGTTGGCTATGCCCTCCCTCATTTTTGTTTTCAACTGGGGGGGCGGCGGCATCAAGGACGACGTGTACGCTGCCCCCTTCTTCCCCTCCTTGATTGCATTAGAAAACTCAATCTCCTCTGCAGCTCCTGAGAGCCAAAGTGATTCTGGTGCTTGAAAAGATTAATAGCCCTCAAGAAGAAATGAATCAGGTGCTCTCCAGCCCCCACCCCTCCTCCAATGGCCGTGCAAATAGAAACCCTTTTGTGCTACTCTCTTTCTCTCGACACGGCCTGTCTCGCCCCGGTGGGCGGCTCGCCGCTCTCCCTTTTGTGGCCCCCGTACTGTGTCATGTCGCTCCAGGCTCGGCCGGCGAAAGGAACGAGGAGCGGCTTGGGCTCTCGCTAAAACTGGGGGGGGGGGGAGGTAAAGAAAAGGGAAAAGAGAAGCAGGTGGCCGCTCCCGTTCGGCTCATTCTTCTGGCTTTTGTGGTCGTCGGCCCTCTCGTGAGTGACTGGCGTACGGCGAGGAGGGAGAGAGTGCGTGGGGATGTGTCGGTGTCTTCTCGGGCTGATAGCGGAGGGATTATCTAAACGGGCTATTTGCATGCTCTTAATCACAAAAGAAACGGTGAAATACCCCCCTTTATCTTCTCTCTCTGTGTGTGTGTGTGTGTGTGTGTGTGTGTGTGTTGACAGTGCCGGCATCCACTTGTCGTCAGTAGCGTCGCCTGGCTGATTCCCTCTAATTGGTATGAGCAATGTCCGTTAAATCACTCCCTAACTCTCGGTGGACATGTGCTATCAGGCGGCTTAATGCTGCAAATTGCCTCCTCCGAGCTAGAGGTGTGTGTGTGTGTGTGTGTGAGTGTGAGAGAGCGAGAAATCCTCTCATCGTTCTCCCACCTTATTAAGTGCGTTGGAGTCGCGGGGATGTCGGGAGGTAGAGCGGTAGAGAGAAGAGTCACGTGGATGAGCAGCGAGGCTCTGACCTGCTGATGTCCCAACGTCGGTTTTGAACATATATTCCACTCGGTGGGCCACGTTGTAGAGCACCCCATCCCATCCCCTTCCCCCAGAGGACGTGTCGGTGCAGCTTGTCAACATTTCACACTGGTAAACAGCCCATTTCTAATGAGGCTGCTTCCACAGACTGCGGCGCCGTCTCGAGCCCGTTCTCCGCTCCCTTTTTTTTCTTCTTTCTCCCACGACAGTTGTTCGTTATCTGAGCCAGTCCACGCTCGAGCGTATGTCTCTGCGCCTTCCAAAAAACACCAAAAAAAGAAGCTCCGATGTTGTGTTTGTTTTCACAGCTAAAACAGCTGTCAAACACGATTAATATTTCAGCGAGAGAGCGCGCCGGAGGGAACCTCTAAGTGCTAGGGGAGTCGGAAACAACAAAACGACGCGTTGCTTTTTTTCCTCTCTTTCTCTCCTCGGCTGCCGCGTCGCGTGTTTTGCCTCCATCCCGCGCCGCTTTCGTGGAACTGAGCGACTCTTTTTGTGACTCCTGCGAACAAAAGCGATGCGTGGTGGTGGTGGTGTGTGTGTGTGTGTGTGTGTGGTGGGGGGGGAGTTGGTGTGTGGAAATCAAAACAAAACCCAGGTGAAAGCGCTCCTGGTTGGTGTCAACAAGCTGTTCATTCCAAGCCGGGGTACGTTTGAACGTCTCTTTGGTGTTTTCCTTTTTCAGTGGAAGAGCGGATCAGAGCTTCGTCGGAAGAGAAAAGGGGGGAATCCTCTGGTGCCGGTTAGCCCCCCCGTCTTGAGCATGTGTGTCTCGGCGCTGGGCGAGGCCGAACCTTGGACTGACGATGCCCTTGGATGTTTGTACACTGCAACCAGACGGCGAACAAAAGGGTCTCGTGCTCTCAATCCCCGAGCTCCCCTGACACCGCGAAACCCTGAATCTCGGCACGGATAACAGCTCACGAGTCGACACAGACGTGCTGCCTCCCCTTCCTTTTTTCTTCTTCTTCTAAATCGGCTCGGCTCCGGTGTTTCTGCTGCCGTAGCCCAAGAAGCAAACGAACCTGTGGACTTTTCCACCCTGCCACGTTTCGTCTGCGTATGCGGCTCTCTTCCCACTTCGTCCCTTTGCGCTTTCTTCGACCTGCTGTTTCTATTTCATGCTCCGTCTCTCACCCCCACCTCGCCCTCTCACTTGTGGCCTTCTATCTCCACACATCTCCTCATATCTCCTCTCTCGCAGATCTCTTTGCCAACCCGCGTACATCCCACCCAGTCGTGCAGCGTTTTTTTTCTTCCCAACACCTCTCCTTTTCACGACACACAGATTACTAGTTGGCCGCCTACCATCTTCTCTCTCTCCCCCATGGGGCGCGTTACATGAAAGCCGATACCCACACATGTGTCGCCATGCCGATCCTGTCGGCATGTCACGGATCGGCCGCCTGCCGTGTTTCAATTGCTGTGCTCTGGCACGGAGAGGTGTAGATTACATCTGCATGGTTCAGTGCCGTGCCTTCCAGCTGACACGCGGCATCAACGGAGAGGGTAACACATGAGGGCTTGTGGGAGGAGGAGGGGGGAGGAAGAGGGGGAGGAGGAGTAGAGGGGGAAATCAGTGTCAGTATAGCACGACTTTTGAAAGAAATGGTCTGTCTGAACTTACTGCTCACGCTGTCTCTCTAGTTTGAAAGAGACTTGATTCTCATCAAAGAACCAGACTTGGGGCTAATGAAACCTTCCAGCGGGCGTGTTAACAAGGAGCAAAAAAAAAGCGTCTAAATCGCGGTTAAGCGTTAGAGAACGCGGGGCCTCTGCTCTGCCGTCGACATCTGCGGCAGCGTGACTGGCAGCTCAGTGGATTTCCCTGACATCGGAGCGGTGGAATGCGCATGTTGCATGTTAATGGCGTGTCAAGCCGTGGGAACGGTGTCAGAGCAGATAAGAGCTAATAATGTGGAATAAAAGAGATCTGCAGCATTGCGGGGCTGAGTTGGCTGAGCAAGCGAGGAAGCCATCAGATAACCAGCTGGCACTTGGACAACTGCTGGCCAGGTGGATCTGTTTACTTGTGCGCGAGGGCGCTTGACCTCTGAACCCCGGCCCCGAGTGGCTGCTTCAACTGACCTTGAGTTGGTCCAAATGGCACGGGGCGACTACGTGGGTCGAGACTTTGATCTCTCTGGCGTTCGTGCTGCAGAGTTTAGTCGGATGTTATTTGACCGGTTGTTGAAATGAGGACAAACATTTCCTCATACATTTTCTCATACATGTTTCTACAGTAGCCCAGATTGGACAAACCAAACACCGGCTCTGAACGAGGCCTTTTCGCGGTTTACCTGAAGGCCACCAGAGTTCTCCCACGCGCCTGGAAAGGGAGGGGTGAGTGGAGGGCGGTTGAGTTGGCTGTAACCTGCTAAATCCAACACACATTTTAATAGAATCAAGTGTCAATATCTTGGATCAAAACGGAATTTGGATGATAGTTCAACTGCGAAAATGGTGCTAGATTCCAGTAATAACGGGCAACAGCTGTAGGGAACAATAGAGTGTAACCCCAGGAGGGCAGCAGTATAAATAAAACAGACTGTCGGTGAACACCAAAGAACTGGTCAAAGTCATCGACCACCAGAAAGTCAAGAAAGCCGCCCCCCATTTGCTGAGCGAAGACCTAAGATGAAATCTCCAAAAGGTTGTAGTAAGTGGATATTCATGAGCTGAAATAACTGATTGATTTGAAGGAGAAATGTGGATTCATTTCAACTAATTTCTTCTCAGTCGAATCACATTAGCATTCATTATTGGATCAAAAGACCTTGAGATGCATATGTTCGGTAATACATCTGTTTGCCGCCTGATCCGGTCCGTCCTCTGATCTCCAGGAACGGAGAGGGAGGGAGGAGGGAGAAGCGGGATTTGCAGCCGGGGCTCAAAGTGTATGTTCCTCTTTAATTTGTCCCAGCCCTGAGTGTGTAACCCTAACATTCACTAATCTCTCCAACACAAAAAATCAATGAGGCACTCACCCGCCCACACAACATTTATCTCTGCGGTTGAGTCAGCAGACTCCAGCCTTCACACACACGTGTGTGTGGGGGGTGCCAGCATCGCTCGTGAATCTACTCGTGTGCTGATAAGCCGCTGCACGTTCGCTCGCGCACCTCTCGTTCTGGAAAAATATGAGATAATATGTCACTAATATGTCTCGAGGGGTCAAGCACAGTCTGCTGTACAGACGCTTGTTGTTCAGAACAAAGTACTCCTCATTTAGTGAACCATGTGATGAAATGGGATAATCGTTTCTGTTTTTGAAGAGCTGAAACACTGGGAGCTGCCAACCGCCACACCTAATCGCCACAAAGTGACCACTTCTGCAAATGTAGTTGTTAATGTATTACCGGGCAAATGTTTGTATGTCCTCAAGTGGTGAGCAGCATTAACAGAATGGCTCAACATAGGGAAATACACATTTTCTTGAGATTTAAATGAGAAAATGGACACCACTTTCTATTTAAGCTATAGCTAGCTAAGCTATAGCTTAGCGAAAGGACTGAAAGCGAGGGAAAAAGTTCCAGCAACTCTCAACTTGTGGTTTCTACGTTTCACTTTCTGCACGGATTAAAGAAACAAGATACAGCGTATTTTTATTTGACTTTCAAATAGAGCCGGGCTAACGTTTGCCCCCTGCTTCCAATATGTATGCTAAGCTAACCCGCCTTCCGTCTCTAGCTTCATATTTTAAGCGTACAGACACAATAGTTGTATTGATCTATATCCCATTTCACCTCTGCAAAAAAGCATATTTCTGAAAAAAAATATTGCCTTTTAAAGAGCTTGTAGCAACCTCAAGAAAAGATTTGCGACCTCAATAATATATATATTTTTTAATTCAGTAAAGAGGTGCTCAAAAATATCTAATTCCACCTATTCTGTTGCTATGGTGTATGTGTGAGGTTTCCGTCACATGGCACCATCGCAACATAAAATGGAAAATGTTTCTTCAAAAGGAAGTAAAGCCTTACAAGCGCATCTCTTTCCCCTGTTTATTATGTGTAAAGTGCAACACCAGTCTAGAAATGTTGACCTCGCTTATTTCACCCGTGCACGGTGTACATGTCAAGGAGCTCAACGAGCCTCTCCTCAGGAGCCGGAAAAAACAGCAGTGAGTAAATGGCAAAGTAGACGATCCTCGGCGTTCATGTCAGCGGGGGAGAGTGAAAGAGAGAGAGATGGAGAGATGGAGGTTGACGTACAGCGGAGAGTCTGGTGCCAACGGGCTCATTCTCGGAGATGTACATCTTGGCATCTCGTCTCCCAGCCTGCCGGAGGATGCCAGCGGGTGACAGAAGGCATCGTGACGGGCTCTCATCGAGAAACAGACCTCGGTTCTGGACACCAGCTTCACGAGTGAAAACGAGCATCTTGTCATCTTCCAAGCTGTGAGAGGACGTCTGTTTAGAACCCAATGGGGAATCATTCTTTTTACACATGATCTCCATGTTCGTTCTTTACGTGTTTTGTGACCTAAAAATCAAGTTAATTGGACATTTTTACTCACCCTACTTCATAACCGCCTATTAAATGTCTACTCATTTTCATCGTGGACGTCCGTGTTTCATTTCTTCTTTGACTCAGAATAGAATCATGGGGGGTTGAGTCACTATGACAGTGTGTGTGGGTTTTTACTAGTTTCTTGGTCGGTTATTCCAAGTAGTCTTTGTCTACCTCTCCTGGACTTCAAAGTGACCTCATCAAAATCATTCAGTCACCATGTTGGAGGTCCTTTGCCCCCTTTGCAACCATACCAAGAAACAGCGGGCTTTCATGACTCGTGCCTTGTTAAAGTGATGACTCGGCCGTCTGCGCAGCAGGATTTGCAGTGGAACGCGTCACATTTGGAAGCCGTGTGCGTTGACTTTGAACATATCAGTTCTTCGCTGATCCAATCGGATTGGTTTTGTGTTCAGACGTTAGCCATTCACTTAGCTTGAGCTAGTTAGTGATATGGTTACGCAAGCATGCTAACGCGCTCGCAATGACGGGCAAAGTTGGTGCAGAGCAGATATGTTTACCATGTTCACCGTGCTATCTGTTACACAAAGCACAGTTTAAGGCAGATGGAAATGTTGTTAGTTTTGCAGGTATTTGGTCATACATCAAAGGATTGGACGATGATCGCAAATGTAAATCTTGGTGGTGTTGCAAGAGATAAAAAATGAGAGGACCACCAAAGTCAGGAGGATTCTTCCGTTGGGAAACTGTTGCATAGATTGTAGATCAGTGGGATATTTTGTCTGGGCGCCACGTAGGTCTGTCGAGCTGTGTCGCCAGCTAAAAAAAGCAATCACTTAACATTTTTGCATGATCACATGACCACTGACAGGCAACATTGTGTTGAGGGCTACGGACAGTTTAACTGTTTACCGGAAGCCGAATGTGAATAATTCAGTTTGTTGTGAACACACACAAAAAAAGTGTTCATAGTATCCTGCTAGAAAAGTGGATGTATCCTTCTTACTTGGTCGGGCTTAGACTGGATCAGTTTCCAGGAAACCCGAGAGGATAGACTATAATCCTGACCCTAATGAACCCTAACCTGACCTTACCCTCCTGATGTACTCCTTGACTAAATGCCTTCAGCGTAACTGCTAAAAGATATCTGAGACGACTCTAAACCCCATCAGTAAAAGTGTTTTTAACGGCTCTTTAAATTATACCCCATCAACGAATCAATCCATCAGTTTTATGTGTCGGGTGTAGTTATATAAGATACAGTTCCAGTGAAAGGTATCCCATGCTCAGGACTCAAACTCTATAGTAATAATATGTGTATTATTGGGGGAGGGGCAGTCTTCAGCCGTGACCTCATTTAGCATCGTCTTCTTTATATGCAGTTCTCTCCTCCCTCGTGGCAGTCTGTCGTCTGCCGGACGATGCACATCGCACGTGCTCACAGCGAGCGATGGCGTCTCACCCGCTTGAGCACGTGTGCCGCTCGCTCGCTCACGAGGCAGAGGAGAAGAAGCCTCCCTGTAGTATTTTATATGTTACGGTTACGCGGATCAGTGCGGCACCCGTTAACCTGCCCTGGGCCCTGTTTTTTTCTTTTCTTTCTCCACTGTGTAAATGCTCGCTCCAGTGGACAAGGACGAGCTGCAACCTTTTCTCTGACATGACAGAGCGGTGGGCTGCGTGAAAGTCTGATCTGACACAGCTGCTTGACTCTTAATGGTGTGTTTCTCCTCACATGACAGCCCTTCTCACAATGTTGTGACCGCAAATTGCTCATGCTAAGGTGGGATCATTAGCGAGATGCACACGCAGGGTTTGTCTGGGAGTGCTCTGAGTGGTGATAAGCCTGCAGGCGGAGATGTGTGTGTGTGTGTGTGTATGTGTGTGAGTGTGTGACTATGGCTCGTTGGTGTGTTTCCCCCGTATCAAACCCGGCGGGAGCAGAATGCCGGACCCTGGTCCTTTTTAATGTGGGTGACGGAGTTGGCTTGATTTGATTGCTCGATGATTTGATAGAAATCTGATATTTTTAGTCCTGCTCTGTGGTCGGTCTGGAAACGCAGGTCAGTCAGTCCAGCACTTGGATTCAGAAGAGAATATCTGAGTGGCTTTTGGTTGTGTTGTACAGACCTGTATGGTCCCCAGAGCATGAGTCCTCTGACTTTTGACATTTTGTGTTTTTATTTAATTTTTTTCTATTGAAAGGTTTCGACAACTATCGGACACATTCCTGTTGCTCAGATAATCTCTCCAAGTCCCATGACCTTTCCCTCTAGAACCACTATTGGGTTGACGTTTGTGCTTTTGAGTGAAACAGCTGGATTGTCATGAATAAAAAAATGTAAAGTTTTTTTCATCCATCAACAGGTCAAAACTAAAATGTGTCACTTTGATTTACGACCAAATATCAGCAAAATATAATAACATTCCCATCAGCCACAGCTGTTACTTGTGTTCAGAGCTTCGGGTTCGACGGTTCAATTCCTGACTCCATGGTACGCATGTGAGCGAGGCGCTGAACCCCAAGTTGGATGTTCCCCAAAAAACAAACAAATGCATCAAATTTCATGTATGTCTAAATACATATGTGGCGATAAATCTCAACTTTGAGTGAAGCGCAGCAAAAATCTCATTGTGATGGTCAAAGATCTCTTTCTCCACCCCAGCCCCACCCATTTCAGATGCTGGAGAGGAGGGGATCGGCAATTTCCATTTTTCATTCTTTCCACAGCTACATCTGGCTCTTTGAACATCATGACGTCTTCCTGGAGAAACCATCCTCTCTGTACTTATACGAATTACACATAACTCTCTCTTTGACAACTGGCTTTTCTTGGGTTTCAGTCCCCTGAGGCATGAGGCTTTACGTTTATCTGGACCTGTTGTCAGAGCAACAGACCTGGCAAAGCCGGTCTCGTCTATCCACATTGTTCTAATAATCGCTATCCACGTGTAGAGGAAAAATCATTTGCATCACGTGACTTTCTCCGCTTGGAACAAAAATAACAATAGAATTGGGACGCGGCCTCAGACAGCGTGCCACAATCCGCTGTGCAGTCTGAACGCCCCGTCGGCTTGTTTTTGCCACTTGATGTTAATCTTATTTACATGCTTGTTTAACTCTAGCGTTTCCATCAGCAGCATCTTAATTTAATCAAGAATGCGCCCCCCTCCCTCACAGAAGACAGCAAAAGGGCAAGCTGTCACCCATGGGCGAGGATATCAGGTGTATTAACAAGTCAATGAGGAATTTGTGTGTGTATAATTTCACAGTGAGCACACCTGACCTTTGTCAATGATGCCACTCATAAAGCTGCAGGCGACGGGTTTTCTTTTTTTCAAACGGACCGCGGCCTGCTGCGCTTAAAGCGCCTCGTTCCTCCCTCACGGGTAGGACTTGAAGGAAAGTGGAAATGAAAAGGAAACCATTGTCCAGATCTTGTCTGTACTTGTGATGCCTCCTGCCATGGCCCTGCTCTCCATCTGGGGAAGAGGGATCTTGTGTTGCTCTCCCGAAGGTTTCTTCCTGAACCGATGTGAGATGTTGTATGTGTACAGATCGTAAAGCCCACTGAGGCAAATTTGGGATTCTGAGCTTAAGAAAATGAATGAAATTTATTTGAATTAAAATCTAAATGGTTTTTATTATTATCTTAATGATAGTAATAATTATGATGATGAAAATAACATTTGAAATAAAATGTCTCTCTAACTTTGAGTTTCCCTTGTTTCTTTTATTAAGTCCCATCTTCCTTGAGAACACACACACATATATGAAGTTATAGTGTTAATCCAAGTCAATGCATGATCAGTTCTTGGTAAAAGAAGAAGAGCTGTGGCGGACAGCGGGAAATCTCAGAATTTGGTGACATTCTGATCATTATTTCTAGAGATACATGTGATAAGGCCAACGCTGTCCCTTTTGGAGAAGTCTACATTTTCACTATTTGACGTAAAATATTGTATTCAACTGTCAATTGAAAAAAAGAAAATGAAATATTAAACATCAGACAAAGTGTCACAAAACACCAATATGTTTTAAAATGTTGACGGTTTGTTCAGTTGTAGGTTGAAAGAGAGATTGCTGTCATCTTAAATACAGAGATGAAGAGCGGCAGCTCCACATTCTTACGACCCTCACGGTCACATTTTAAACTCCACAAACATAAAACATCTTTCCTCTCTGTTAATTATAATATTTCTGTGATTTTGACTCATGCTTTTGCCTTGGAAGCCGGGGTTTAACAGATGGTTTTGTAGAAAATCCACTCCCAATCTAAAGATCTTAGTCGGCCCCTTCACCCTGGTAACCAGTGACCTGTGTCTATGAAGCAACAGCTGCTCTCAAGTTCAAGACGTCCATCACAAATTCAGAAATTTACCTCAATAACCCATCTTACTGCTGACAATGTTAGCGTGTGTGTATATATATATATATATATATATATATATATATATATATATATATATATATATATATATATATATATATATATAATGCAACATCTTACGGGAGTAGCAACCACGCTGTCAAAATTTCTCGCGCACATCCCTGTGTGTGTGTGTGTGTGTGTGTGTGTGTGTGTGTGTGTGTGTGTGTGTGTGTGTGTGTGTGTGTGTGTGTGGGTGGTCGGTATGCAAACATGTTTTCATCTGTGCATACTTCCTCTGGGGTTTGCTTTCTTCTCTAGCAGCTAAAGTAGTAAAAAGAGGCAGAGAGCGCCAGGGCTTTTATATTCACAGATGATTAAATTCACTCGTGCTGCTTCTGTGATGGATCACTCTTCAGATCTTGTTTTTTCATTTTTTATTCCCCGTCTGAAAACGGCCGTTATATTGCGTCTGTACTCTACTTGGAGTGCTGTTGGTTTATGAGGTATAGCGCTCTGTTTCAGGAGGTCCTTGAAGAACAATCCTTCCTCCTCTATCCGCATGCTCGCTCTTCCAGACACTTCCATGCCATCTCCTCCTCCTCCTCCTCCTCCTCCTCCTCTTCATCTCCCGGAGCCTCTCTTACTCCATCTTCATTTTCCATGTCGTGCTTTCATCACCTGCTGACTCACCCTCCTCTTCCTTGTACCTCCTCCCGAATTACTCTCTGCCTCTGCGCTGCATCGCACGCTCAGTGTCGCAGGAATCAGATGTGAAGGCCGGCCGCGCTCTGGCTGCTTAAATCTCCCCATAATGGAGCCCAAGGGTATCTGAAATTGAGTGTGAAGACTACATCAAGGTCATTTACTGCACCCCACACGGGACGGTGATGGATGCCTTCTCTGATTGCTCGATTTGGCCGCCCCACTCGGGGAAAGGGGAGCGTGTCCCATTGCACTTTCCGGGTGAAGGGAGAGTGTTGCTTTTGCGCGGATGGCCAGAAAGTCATTCCTGTAGCGGGGGAGAGAAAAGCCGGAAGGGGGAGTATAGATGTAATGAGAGGGTGGGGGATACTGTCTAAACGCCGGCAGAGCCCGACGGGAGAAAGGCGTTTCTGCATCCACATTCCTTGAGTAAACATTTGAAGGGATTAAAATAACGCATATTGATTGCTGGATGGATGGCACACCATCTGTCAATACGCTAATCTGCCAAATTGACTGCGCCTCTCGGGGCATTGTGCGGCTCCAAACAGCTGGATCCAGTCATAGAAAACCATAAACATCAGCCGTAGTCAGCTGAAACCTTTCCCAAGTGCCTGTAATTTATAATCCCTCAGATTGTGTGCGCGTGTGTGTGTGTGTGTGTGTGTGTGTGTGTGTGTGTGTGTGTGTGTGTGTGTGTGTGTGTGTGTGTGTGCACTTGAGGGAATTACTATAGACTGTGGTTGGACATGTGAGGCTCAGCCCCATGCCATTTTATGATAGGGGGAAGGGTGGGTACAAAATAAAAATGCAAACAGGCTACACACTCGGAGGAGCATGTTCAAAAGTGGACTATATTGTTTCTGTTTGACATTTGATTTGCTTCAGCCACTCTCTGAGAAGCGGCGACCCGCGGCGACCCTCCTATCCAATCTCGTTTGTCACGTCTCTCTGTGCATGACTGTTGAGAAGACTGGGTTCATTATCTCTTTTGATTCACCGTGATGAGCTGCGCGATAAAGTATAACGGCATAATGAGTCAAGGAGCTAATTATATTTCAGGTCTGAATTCTGAGCACGGAATGGGACATTTGGAACACAGAAGAATATATATATATATATACATTTTTTAAAGTGTAATTATCGGGCAAAGATGTCTTAAAATTGAGCAAACTTGCTCTCTGACTAGCACAGAATAGGTTGAGCTATTTCCCTGCTGTAGATAATCCTATTGTGCTGCGGGGGATGACGTATTTTTATAGGCCAACACAGAAGTTAGCATCGCACTGGTTGGACTTCTGATTATTGCAGAAAATAATCCCTGTGGCGAACACATTTTATGACAACAAATTATGACAACAAATGTCCCCTTGGGGATTAATAAAGTATCTATCTATCTATCTATCTATCTATCTATCTATCTATCTATCTATCTATCTTTCCTTCTTTCTTTCTTTCTTTCTTTCTTTCTTTCGATACTAGAATGAAGCGTGAATACGATCGGCCTTAAGCTGCAAACAAACTCCACCACAGTCACATGACTTCCTGTCGCCACCACTAAACTAAAGGCAGAGTTTAGTCTCATTTGGCCACTTGTTCACGACAGCTTTTCTTTTTTCTACTTTAACACTCACGAGTGGAATATTCACTGACTTGTTATCTTATTATGTAAAGGCATCTAACCAAAAACTGATGCAGAGAAGAAAAAAATGGACTTTTGGACGAGGAGAGCGTATACGTGCAAACAAGCTAACTCATTTCATGGTTTTAGGACTCATTCCTGTAGTGCTCTACTGGATTGGAGACAAAATGAAAATAAATGTATTGAGCTTTTCAATTGTTTATTTTGTTTGCTCTGAATAATTTATTCTCTGCTTGACACTAATTTCTCTACTAAACAGGAGTTTTGCACTTGGAAAAACAATCTTTTTCCCCACGGTGCGCTCAGAATTCCAACACACAGATTTAATTCCATAGACTAGATGTAAAAAAATGATGATAATAATAATCGTGGTGCACAGTCGTCCCGCGTGAGGCGGCGGGAACATCGCGTATGGATCCCGCAGTCGGAAGGTGTTGAGCGGTCAGCTTTGTAATCAACAGGCAGGTAATTGACGAGCGAGGCGTGATTGTCTCCGTCTTTATTCGCTGGCATGTTTGAGAGTTAACAAAGCGTGAGATCGGGCCGTGCCACCACGCTGCACATTCTCAGCTCGCAGGCCTTTTGTTCTGCAGACCCTTTTGTGGAGCCTGCCCCGGATTCATTGAAACTCAGGAGCTGCTTCTTTTTTTCTTCTCTTCATTCTCTACACACACACACACACACACACACACACACACACACACACACACACACACACACACACACACACACACACACACACACACACAGGCGTGCACAAAGGCTGAAGCTCTGCCAGCATTTCGTGGGATAATCTACCTTCCTGAAGGTTTACTAAAGCCCCCCACCACCACCACCACAACCCCATTTCTTCTCCTCTCGCCTCCTCCTCCTCTTCCTCCTTATCGGCCCCAGTGTAAGCAGCATGTGGTTTCCTGCCAACTTCTGGGAGCCGTGAGCAGCCTCTCCAAACAGGAACACGCATGAAGACATTCCACCGCTGAAGAAAACAGTGTCCTCAACCGCCCTCCCCCTTCTTCTCCCCGTGGACGCTTCCACACAACCCTCACAGCTCCGCCGGGGCTTGACCGCGTGGACAATCAGCACACATTAAACTCACACACAAAAACGCGCCCAAGATGCGGGGCGCAGGCTGCAGCCATGATGCATTAGAGCACATGGACGTGGAAACGGAGAAGGCCGTGAGAAAGACGGGAGATAGCGGGGAAGAGAGAGTGAGCGTATGAGACAATCCACACACACACACACACACACACAGACACACAGAGGTTTGAACAATTCTGTAAAGAAATCTATCGTTAGCTCACTCCAAATCATTTATCATCAACAATAGCTTTCTTCAGATGGCTTATTCAAGCATGTTCGTCCACCAAGTTGTTCTTCTACTGTACGTTTTGTTTTATTCTTTTTCTATTGGGAATCCATGGGATCTTTAGCTGAAAAGCAAACATCATCCTGAAGTCCGAGAGTGTTATGTGCCCTGTCAGAAGAGTGAATTTGATTAACATTGCAGGTGGGCTCTTTGCAACCAGACGGCATGGGCCTGGGTAAGAGCAATAAATCTGCCGGAACGACGCATGCGCACTCACATGGGCATCACCTGCGGGTGAAAGGTCGAGCGGGTCTAATCGTGGCAACAGCATCACTGTGAGGAGAAAATAAACAGCGTAATCAGTAGGCGCTGGAGGTATAGAAACCATGAGGGGGGGCTTAATCTGAGCGAAAGTCAAACAAGAATCGGGGATTCAGACGTGCAGAAGAAAGGCTTTAAATCATTTAAACTTGCATTCATAAGCGGCGTGTTTGGTTTCCCGGCGTGCGAGGCGTATCGATTGGGGAATGTTATTCCGGAGGAGGGGGTTCAGCGAGAGATGATTAATCAAAAGTCACTTCTCTCCTCTGTGCATATGGATCAGTGCCAGAGAGTCCTCAATACTGTCCCGCTGCCTTTTTAGCAGCCAATTCTGCCACTTCTGCCCCGGCTCGCTCCATCTTATCTCCGCTCCTCCGTTTCTGAATATGTTTTCTTTCCTTCTCGAGGAACAAGTAAACGAAGACGAAATGGCCCGAGACACAGTTTTTTTTTATTTCTGGGTGATTTTGCTCACTGGGCAGATTGGTGCGGCACATCTTTCTTTTTCTTTTTGTGCGCCGCCATAAATGATTCAGCGGCATATTGAAATGACGCAGTGGGCTACCGTGGAGAAGTTGCAGAGGGGTTTTAAGATTCAGGTCGAACACTGGATGCTCGAGACAAACTGAAGCACTTGAGGCAAAAGGACTTACGTTTAAGGTGCCGGACAGATTTATTCTTCAAGTTCAATTGCCACCGCACTCCAGTTCCCATTGGATTCTGCTCGTGAACAATCCCTCACGTATACTTTCATCACTGCACGGAGAGTATTAGGATTTAACGAAGTTCTCTGGATTCCTGGTGTGTTTTACAGGTTAAACGACCTTGCCTGGTGTTCATTTCTGACAATTTTACACATGTGGTAAATTATTTTATTGCCGCGATGGTAGATTCTTTACAGGCTGTATTTGTGATCCGCATGTAGGGCCCCAACCCGTAACCATTGCATCGGGGGCCACATTTACCGGGAGCCTAACCCTACACTTTACCCACAGTCTGCACATGATTATAACAGTATCACAAAGTCTGTCTTTCATCAATATCTGCACATGGTAGTTGTAGCTTCAACCGAAGTGCCGGATGGCTGAACAGCCTTGGAGAGTCCCTCATTCTACAACTCTCTCGGCTCTCTTTTTTTAATTTTAGTTCAATCACTTGTCCTACACCTCGAACGCCTTCGAGGAAAGCTTGGGAGTGTGTGTTGTCACGCTGCCCCCTTTAAACCCCTGTTACCTTCAGACCTGCAGGGACAACATGCCTACAAGACTGTAGTGTCGGCGAGTAAACTTTGATTTAGTTATATGTTTAGTGTCAGGCATCCAGAAGACTTGGATGAGACCAGGGAACGTTTGGGGTTACCATTAGGGGAACTGCTGGCGTGGCATGGGATGCAAACTTTGGTCTTCTGCATGAAAGTCGGACTACTCGTCCGATCACCTCCCGCCTTCCACACCTGAAAGACCAAAGTGAACACTGAAGATGTCTTTCAGGAGAGATGGTCTGAACATGTGCTCTGTTACGGCCAGCTTTTTACCCCATGCCTTTGGGAACTCTGCGTTTAAAACAGTCCACCTTATAGATCCCGCCTCCATGCAAAGGCAACACCGCTTCCTGCAGTGGCACTCAACGCTGGCACTGGACCTAAAACGGGAGGTGCCGATATGGACTTGATGGGGATGTTTGATGGGCAGATTGTCTGCTGCCGAGATTAAACCTGTGAGCTCTTCAAACAGACTCACCTTTGTGCACAGAAGCAGTACAGCCTCCATCTCCTATCAGACGCCGAGCAGCCCCTCTGGGGTTATTTATTCGAAGTGGCTTCGTGCTTCAGACAGAGTGTCGTTTGACACAGTGGATGCCGTCACATTAAGTCTGAACAGTTTGTTTTTTGTATTGTTGGCAAACCAACAATTTGAAAACGGCTCCCACTTTCTAGGAGTCTTTCAGGGATAAAAAATATATTCTGCACAAACACACTCAGCACGCCCGCCATTCTCCTTTGGACAGTGTGAAATTATTCTAAATTATTTCGATGCATCTCAGCCCCCCCATTTGATAATGTCCTGCTCTTCATACTCACCTCTTGTAAATAATGAATGGCGGCTAATTGTAACTTTAGTCCAGCTGTTCTCAGTAAACGAGCCTCCTTTAATATGTTCCTCACACCTGTTGTATCAGAATAACTCATCACCTATGAATACAAATGACCTCCACTATGCACTGTGCAAGTGAGTGACTGTATAGCTTGCAAGCTATGACACACAAAAAAAACACTCATCACGGAACCGGCGAGGCAGGTTTAATCTGGTTTTGACTGGATTGTAGTTATCAGTAGGCCACCGTCATGACGCTCAATTAGAGCAGCGTGCTACGAGGCAATCGCTGGGCGGAGGGCAGATTTATGTGGAGGCGCGGATATTCACTCTGCAGAGGAGGCGAGGGACTCACAATAGGACCCGGAGCCGTGGAGGGAGGCTAATGAGCCGACATGATTCACTCCGGGTCTCCCCCGCCGAGAGAGCCTCGTCCTGGGCTGCGCGGAGGCATGACGCAGCCTGCAAGAGCCCGGACGGGAGAGGAGCCATTCAAAGTTTCTCCTGCAATGAGGGTCTTCTCTGTGTCTTATTAGGGTCTCGAATCAATCAAGAGACGGTGGACATGTTAATTTCACTGTGTTTATTGTGTCATGTTATGCATCACCCGCCATGACAAATTCCTTGTATGTGAAACATACTTGGCAATAAACGATTCTGGTTCTGATTCCGTAAACATTGTGTCTCTCGAGAAGAAGAAACAATGCTTGACGTCCAATGGGTATATGTTTTTGAATGCGACTATTCACAGTGCAAGACAACAGATATTTATACCAAACACTTTTTTTATATAGAAGTGTGAACTGCAACATTTATTCACAATAAAGTATCTCTAAATCACAGCCTTGTGTGTGAGTTCTCTATGTCCGGCTTCCTCCCACCCTTAAATTGCCCTTTAAGTGTGAAACTGAGTGTGAATGTGTATGTTCGGCCATGTTTAATAAACTCTGCAATAAACCGTCCCAAAAAAGGTTTCCTCTCTGTCACCTATTGCACGCTGGGAGATGCTCAACACCTTTCTTGGGGCGTCCTGTGATGCTGGTGTCTAGAAGTGTTGATCCATCATCACTGCATCTGGACCACTGTTATTACGTATAATAATATTATTATTAACCATAATAAATGAGCATGACTGCTGCCTTTGGTGAGCAGCTGATCCCTAATGTTTTTTTTCCATATAGACCGCAATTAAAAACAGGTTTCAGCAGAACTCCACCTGTTGAAAGAGCTTGTGCTGGCTGCTCTTATTTTTTGACAGGATTGTTTAAATAGTTTTTTATAGTACATTTGACAAACCTGTAGTGTGTTTGTTGTGTATTGCTTCCTTTTATTCTCTCCCCCCTTCCTCTCTCACAAAGCAATTCGCCTGTGTTTTAAAAGTTCCATGTGCTTTCGTTTCATTTCAGGCAATATGAACGACGTCAGCATGCCAACGATGTAATCTCCGTGTGTGCGCGCGTGGGTGGAGGTGAGGTGAGGTCTGTCAAATTTCTCTAGTAGTTATTAAAATAGCTGCTAAACATCCACCCAGACTTTTAAACCGACTCGCGCTCTGATTGGCTGCGCGGCGGTCACGTGGGCCAGTGCAGTCAGTCGCTGTGCCGTGCCTCGAGCCAGCGCTGAGTGGAGCCTGTCTGCCAACAGCTTCAGCAGCGGCTCTATCTGGAACCCACTATACTAACTGACAATTAAAAGGAGGCCCCTTTTTCTTCTTATTTCACGGGACTATTCTTCACCATGGGCGACAAGAAGAGCCCGACAAGGTAATGCGACCGCCCGCTGTCGTTTTAGCGTTGTTCCGCGCGTTTCGGGCTCGATATTTGGATGCGTCTCCCTCACACAGGGATCGTTTCTCCCTTTTTCAGTTGGTATGCCACAGCTAGCTAGAATAGTGCAGTCACTATGGCGGCTTCTCGCTCCCTACAACCCAGTCACTTAAACAGACAAAGGGAATTTTTTCGGAGGGGACGCCTGGCATTCTCCGAAACGCTCTTCAGTCTCGACGGAGCCTTTCGGAGGGTCAATGTCGAAATTGACATTGTTCGATATTGGTTTTGTTAGCCGACATGCTAAGCTCCGATGCCGAGGGTTTTAGCAGCGCTCCGCCTGCCTGCTAGCCTAGCTGGCGATACAATCGGGACGGTGTGGAGCTTCGCCGCTGAGGAGGGGGGTTTTTAACCACTTGCCGGGTCTCGAACCCCCCGAAAAATGTAATGACAACCCCGTAATTTAGCGCTGCACTTGGCAGCCTGTGCTTTTACACAACGTGGCTCGTCTTGTCACCTCCTCGTATGTTTGTTAATTCGTGAAATATGTTGGTGCTATTTCCACACACTAAAAAAAAAATAAAAAAAATTACATTTTAAAAAAGAAAGCGAGAAAGAAACTAACTTGACCTTAACATTCGTCAGGCCAAAAAGACAAGCCAAACAGACTGCTGATGACGGGTACTGGGACTGTAGCGTCTGCACCTTCAAGAACACCGCCGAGGCTTTCAAATGCAGCATCTGCGATGTGAGGAAGGGCACATCCACAAGGTAACGTAACGCTCTCTCTTCTCTCCCTCTCTCTCCATCTCGTCTGAGTGTCTCGTCCCCCCCCTCCCGCCCCCTGCTCGGCTGGCTGCAGCAGCATTGCATCGCAATTTAAGCGGATGACAACTTTGATCGACAGCCCATTTGTCTGCGAGCAAACGCGGACTTGTTGACGGACTCTCTCTGCAAACACATCCCGCCGTTGTCTGGATTCTCCGTAGTTTCCCGTTGTATGCGACGAACACATTGCGTTGCTTTCATGCATTGGTCTAGGTAGGCTAGCTGCCTCACTAGCCAGAGGGGGGAGGGGGGGGGGAGGAGGGACCATACTTCATGATGGCTGTACAGCAACAGTGCATCAACAGCGAAATAGCTTATTTCCCCCCCTCCTTTTCTTTCTCATGGAGTAAAACAAGGTGAATGCATGCGCGTGCATTTCACCTACCTGTAGGATTGCAGAGGTTCTGTTAATGGTCAGACGAGCCAGCTTGATCGTGCATGTGGTGGATGTACAGTAAGGAGATGACTGTTTCCAATATATATGTTTGTAAATGTTTTTTTGTAATATTTCTGTCTCCTTTTTTTTCTTTTCTTTTCCGTGTACCATGATGGTTTAAACTAGTGGCATTTTTTTTTTTTCATTACAAAAAAAAATCGGTCTCTTTAAATGTCATTCAACACATTTGTCTATGATTAATCATGTTCGAAACTCAATCTGCCACAAACAAGTGAATTCACTCATGTTTGCTCTCAGAACATGTCTCCGGATTAATCATATTGGCGTCTATAGCAACAGGCTTGTACGTCCCCGGACAATTTCCCTGAGCTTCCCTGCGAACGATGTCAGCTGAAGACAACTGCGTCTTATGGGAAACTGATGAAATCATTGTGTAGCTTAATGTCACGATGGGATTCCCTTTTTTATGTGTGTGTGTACTCTTGACACTTCCGCCCCCCTGATCAGAGAAATGTTTTTGATGAGAAGTATCGTGTGTCACGGTGCGAGATTGTTTACCCGTGTCATCACTTGTGCGATGAGATGGAGACAGATGAGTCATTTGTGGGTTTGTTGACAAGTCCCCTGCACTCTAACCTTTCCAGCTGTGGTTTTACAATGAGTGGCTCGACTGACACCGCTGGTGTACCACAAGCAGGGAGAACACACTGACGCTGGTTTACTGAAAATCCAAAAGATTGAGCTCCGTCTTAATTGTCTGGCTCCCCCTCCCCCTATGATCTTTTCCCGAGCCGTGTGTAGCTTAAGCCCACAGCTGATGGGTGCATGCTGAGCCTGCTGCGCTGAACAGGAAGCAGAGACAAGCATGTCGTAGCCATCCTGCCACTGTGCTTTGGCAACAGCCCAGTTGCCTCTATTTGGTACATTTTAGCACATGACATCACAGGAGGGGTTGTCTCACATTTCTGTTTGATGTGAATGGTTAACCTTTGATTAATGCAATTGTGTAGTTGTGCTCGTGCCGCTTATTTTAATGAGTACTAATTAGCTGTCTTTTTCTCGCCGTTTGATGTGTACCAGCAAAGGATGGGACGAGGCAACATGCTCTTAGCTAAATGATTCACACTTACGGCTATGTGCGGATTGTTGTCTTGCTGCTTTTATCTGAGGCTCTGCTTTGGATCTGCTTTCATGCAAGAGGGCACGTGTGTTCACTAATTACCGAGGCCCTCGCATGCTGGTAGGAGTCAAAAACACTCCTTCTCTCAAAGTTAAAGTTTGATTTGGATCGTCAATTTATGTTTACTACAAGAAAGGGTGGACTTAGGTAGGTATTGATCCGTGCAGTCAGTGGGGCATGATTGTGTTTCAGCGTCTTTCGAAAGGGCTCGTTCAGAGTGCTATGAATGTCTGGAAGTGACCTCTTTCCACACACTCCTTCCACAGTCCCCAAATATAGCTTTTCTTTTCCCGTGTCCTGGGACAAAGGTCAGCCTGTGTTGGCTGTTTTTAAACCTAGTAAGGAGAGCATTTATACGTCGGTGGAAGTTTTGCACTCGCCTCTCACCCATTCCTGAAGAGTTGTTGGTACAACATGTAGCGGACATTGGGCAGTGACGCGCTTGGTCGAGTCACATAGACCAAGTCCGTCCAACTTGAAATTCCAGATCAGATGAACGGTTCCACCCCTTTGAGTGTAATACGGCCATCCCTCACAGTGTGAGTCATTGAGACACCAGCTGTTTCTGCAGGTGCCGAGGGAGGATACACAATTAATGTGATCCACAGTGAGTGACAGTGAGTGAGTGGCTTACACTCTATAGAGGCTTGAACTGCACATTGTTATCCCCCCCTGCAGCGGTTGGCAAGCTAGGTAACTGTGGGTCAATGGAGGCAAGAATGTGTGTTAACGAGGGCAAAACTCTGGCTGCGGCATCAGCATGCAGGAAGAGGCCCCATCTCCCCAGCCCGGCGCAGCCTAACGAACCTGTTGACCCAGTCCAACTCAGTGATGTAACATTATACCCAAGTAGGCTAAATCTGGCCTCCGCCACTCTGACTCTTAAACAAGAAAGCCCTCCCGCTTTGTGCACCTGACCTCGCTGCTAATCTACAAGTCCAAGTAGCCCGAGTGTTCAGCGTCTGCATCCAGCGCCTGCTTCTTTGGTAATTGGAGAAGGGCTCGCATTAGCATCCCCGGTGAGACGCATGCGATCGTATTTAAATGTTTCTGGCATCCGAACCCGATCGCTGCGTGAATGTGACACTGTGTTGCCGCGCATCAGTTTGCTTTTGTGGTGGTGTTTGGTATGCACCTCTGTCAGCCCCGGGGCCCAGGGAGAAACCATTAGGAGCCCTCTAAAGTTGATTGATGGCGGGGATCACAGGAAGTCTTGAGGTACCTCCAGTCTTTGACTGCTGTGCTGTTATCTATGCGCTGTTTCTGTGTTGTCATTTCAAGTAGCTTCCATCTGTGCTTCATATACAACGGAACAAATGGGTGTCTCTCACTGGTTAGCAACATGTAGAGCCCTGAATGGTTAAATAAACCAATTTAAATGGTCTGCAATTTATCTGAAGCTCAGACTGCAGAGATGACACCAAACCTGAACCATAGCAACCCATATACTATGTACACAGCAGTGGGAGGTATAGGAGTTTATTCATATAGGTGTTGGGTATAAGGCCAATAAATTATAAAAAAAAGAAGCAACTTTATACTTCTTCGCACAGTGTTGTAATGTCGTAGTTAACGTACAGCGAATGTGGCTTCAGGATCTAATCTGAATTTTTTTGTCAGGCGATCTCAACAGCTGGAGTCCAGACTACTCAGCAAAATGAAGCCTGAGCTTAATCAAATGACACATGACATTTTATTTTTACACTTCTTAATGTCTATTCTATCTGCATCTGTGTCACCAGGCTGTCTCTGGGTTTACACAAGCCATCTTTTATTTGTACTCGCTGTTGGTGATTTAAAAGTCACCTGTAGCTTGTGTGGTCTGACCTATGAGGTAATGCCATGCACAAATATTGTGTGATGTGTGAATTTTAAGGTGACGGAAAGATGTTTTTCTGATCACTCAAGCAAACCTCTGTGACTCGACCATAAGCGGTTACTTTAGACCTTAATGCACTTAAGTTAATGTGTTTTGCATTAAGTCTGAGGCTTTATAATACGGCCATATGGGAAACCCATAAATCCACAGATTATGATAGTTAGAACCAGGATTGATGAACACCGACCCTGAAGCCAAAAGATGGCTGGTGTGGGCAAAAAAAAAAAGTGCATCTCTCTCTTTTGTGTAAGCGTTGAGGCTGCACAATTATTGGAAAATGATTGCTGTGTGTGTGTGTGTGTGTGTGTGTGTGTGTGTGTGTGTGTGTGTGTGTGTGTGTGTGTGTGTGTGTGTGTGTGTGCTCATGCCTTTCTGTCTTTTACAATGATGGAATAGAGCCATTATAATCCTTGGATTCTACCACTGTCACATTAAGGCAAATTGTCTAGGATAATGGAATTACATAAGAGGGACATGCCGGCGCTCAATTTATATCTGCACTTCCTCGCCCACCCCCTGCCCCCACAGGCCCCCGCTCAGAGGAAACTGCTTTTGCTTATCCAGCATTATCAGCATCTGCACTAAAGCCCTAAGCACGAGCGGGTAGCCCTAATCTTTACATGTTAATTGCCGGATTTAAAAGTTCTTAATTACTTCATGGGATTTGGCAGTGTGTGAGTGATTAAATACAGTAGCCAATTTGGCAATTTGACAAAACGAGAGAAATGTTGAGAGAGCTGCTGAATCGGTGGCTCCTCCCTGCACACACAAAAAAAAGACGAGGCAAATGAGTGCGAACGCGAGGGAGCGGGGAGTCTCGGGGAAAATACAGAAAGAGGCATATGAGGACAAGGAGTGAGGGAGTCGTTCAGTGTGGAGTCACAGCTAGCTGAGGAGAAGGGAAAGCGAGGGCAAGAGAGGACACGGAGAGAGGACGAGCGGTGGAGGGACAGAGAGTCTGGACATTTCTGTGTGTGTGTGTGTGTGGGGGGGTATGGATGGCTGCAAGGGGGATGTGCTCACTCAGCCAAGAGTCTCCAGGGGCTAAAGCACATCATTACCCAGGGAGGGAGAGAGATAGTCTGGGCGGCCTTTTCTGTTTTCTACCAGCACCACCATCCATACAACGGGGGAAAGAACGGCACCGTTCGCTGCAGATCGAGAGTGAATCCAGAGTTAATGTTAAGAACATTTATTGGCGAAGAATTGTTAAAGAGTTTGGATGGTTTGATCCTGGTTGCCTGAGGATTGTGGAGAAACTGCGCACCGGAAAGCTGGTATATCTGAGGCCATGTCCACACTACTGCATTTCCATTTTAAAAACGCACATCTTTTGCTACGTTTACACCAAGCGTCCTGCACGTCTGGCATTTTAGAGCACTGGAAAACAGAGGAGTTTGCATTAAGAGGCTGCTGCTGCTCAACATAAATTATGTGACCGCTTATATTTGACACCTTCCTCATTCCTTTCATTATCACCCATTAACTTAACTACTATTTGCCTCAAAGATGCCTTTCATACGTCCTGGTGTGGACGGGCGTAAATGGAGAAGACGCCCGCGTTCGCTACTTGATCGGGGTCTGAGTGGTCATGACGTGTCCCTCCCTGATTCGTCACGCCCCGATCACATGACTCTGAGCGCCGTCGGTCCGAGCAAAGAAATCTCCCGCCCCTCTTTTCCCCATTGCCGTTCTTCCCCCGAAGTGTTTTTATGCAACTAAACCAACTGCAGTGTGGAGAAAACCTGCTTCCTGTTTACCCCGTAAACATGCCCAGTGTGCGTGAACGGTCATGTGATGCGCATTTTCAAAGGTTGCCGTGTGGACTGAGATCATTTAGAAAACCATGCTGACACGTCCACGTGGACGGAGTTGGGTTTAGAGTCGCGTTGGTGTGGATGGAGCCTCAGTCTTGGCTACAGCAGCCCGTAGTGGCTTTGTTTGACTCCTTGGTGTCGGGTTTCCTCACTTGAGTTGTCTGTGTCTGGCCGCTTGACGTTGTTCCCCTTGTGTGGAACGCGAGAGCTGGCTGCGAAGTTGCAATGTCCCCTTTGGTGGTTCTGCAAATTGTAAACCAGGCGTTGTTTAAGCTAAAGCAAAGAGGATGACAGAACAACGGAAAGACGGTTCGACCGGGTCTACTTGACAGATCACTCACGCACACCAGAGGCAAACCGTGGGAGAGAGCGTGAAGAGAGGTGAAGACGACCTACTTAAAGCCAGCAGGATTTAGGCTGGGCCGTGAGAGGGGGGGTAATGCACAGGGCGAAAGGGAAGAAGACAAAGGGAGTGATGGAGTGGCAGCGGCGAGGAGGACAACAAATGAATGATACGGAGCAATGTGACACAGTGCTGCTGATGGAGGGAGCTCATACGTGCTTAGTGCCTTTGCAAGGACTCGCTGTCAGTCAACGATCAACGCCACTTCATAGCCTGATAGAGTTGTCAGTGTGAAGAAGAATTATCTTTTACACACAAGCAGACTCGGGATGTTTATAATCATCCTTTTAACCGTCAACCGAAGATACTCGCAATACCGGGATTGCAATACGCTGGCGGAAATTCGGACGGAGCGTGCCAGGCTGACACATGGCTGACAACCTCGCTGCTAAACTAGTGCTTCATTTATGCGGTGGAGACCTGCTGTGTTGGCGAAGACGCACGCACACATCAGGGTTTCTTATTCTCCAGTAAGGGTGAACTGGGGACAAATTACGGATTTAAGCACTTTGACCACAGCAACCGGCATGCAAGGAGATAATTGTGTCAGTTATGATCCGGCATTTTGACGTAGACGGTTCCTCTGTTAATTCATCGATCTCCTTTTCTTCTCGCTCATGTCCATCTCTTTCAAAGGCACTAAAACTCGGACAGAAAACCAGACTCCCACCAGCCAGCACGGTGCACAAGGCTTACAGCTGTAATCGCCCCATTGAGTGATTTCTTTGAATTTCTTCCTTTTTTCTTGTCCAATAATGTCAGGAGTAACTAAATGTCAAGCCTGACTGTTGAGCTCTTTTACTGTTTTTGAGGTGTGGGGAAAAGGTGTGGGTGTAGCCGCTTTCTGAGAGCCTGCTGTGTGAACACAGCACCTGATTGAAATATGGTGGTTGAATCCACATACACCCCACAAGGAGTGGAGATGGTTGAGGGGTGTGACGGTAGCTTTAAGCGTTCAAAGTCCTGACTGGAAGGGACTCTTGGCGGGATGAATGGTTAATGCCTCTGGTGGGCAGTGGGAATGCATCGTAAAGCGCTGTAGCCTCAGGCTGCTCTGCAGGTGCTGTCCTCATTCAACCTCCACAACACACTCGCTCACACGGATCACTTTTCCCATGGATGGCTGCAGGTGACAACACTGTGACACCCACACAGTCACCTCGGGCTCAAGCTGATCAAGAGCGTCCTCGCAGGTGAGCACAAGACCCACAGTCCAGTGGTATTCCTATTTGTCATTTTCCCATTCAACATCCCCACAAATAAACAAATGGGTTTGTTCCTGTTCACTGAGAGTCGATTTCTAAAAGAGTTCGTTGAAGATTGTTGTCTATCTAAAGATAGTGCCTTAGCGGACTTTAGTTGGTCTGTATGGATCCCGCCCTGTGTTAACCGCTGATTAATTACACAGCAAAGTGTGTAATAAAGTTTTACTGCCGATCGTTATCGGGCGATTTTCAGTAAAAATATGAGACATGGAGATTGACATTAATGCTTTCTTGGCAGCATTGGACGTTGGCAGCATTGTAGTACAGTATGGAGGTCGCAGAGAGTTCCATAGTTTTGTGATCCTTTTCCCCTATTGACGAATTCACACAGTTAAGTGTACAACTATTAGTCCTCAAACAATTGATTAATTAGTAGATTAGCACAAAGAAATGAGTCAATAACAAGTAATTTATCATGGAAATATTTTATTTTCCCCAGTAAATTGAATATCTTTTGGAATCATGGTTGGACACAATAACTGAAGATTGGGCTTTATGCGTTTACGACTAATCGGCGAGAAAATAACTGACCGATAAATTGATAATGCCAAGCCCAGTCGGACATTTTTAAATAGCTTTTGTCTGACCAACAGTCCAAAACCTCAATATTATAGCAGACTAAGAAAACCAGCTAATATTCACATTTGTGAAACCAGAAGCGGAGATTTAATTAAATTTTTTTTAAACAATGACTTGAACGATGAATCAATTATCAGAATAGCGGCTTTGCTAAACGAATAATAGTTTCAGCTCTAGTTACTGCATTAATAGTGAACTTCATGTAAAGTGATGCACGGATAACCATCCATACTGATGACCACTGCCCTCAGTCAGCCAACGCATGCACACGCCGCTTCTCGTGCACCACTTCAGGAAGAAGTGTTTGTCAGGCAGCGGCCATGCTGCACTCTCTTCCCTTTCGTACCTCAAGTCTCTCTGGAAAGACAGAACAATGGAAGCGTGCAGGAATACAGACCCGCCGACTGGTTAACAAATTAGATGCAGCGCAGGCGGGCCGCTGTGTGCTCTGCTCCGTCACCCTCACTACTGGTGATGGGGAGAGCGTCACGTGTCTCCACATAATGATGAAGGCGGACAGCAAGTGTTGACACAGACGAGCACGTAGATCATCTGTTACATGGTTGCCAGACCTGTGAGACGTGCGCCAGGCCGAGGCTGAGATGGTCCCTCAGGCGTGTGTGTGTGTGTGTGAGACGATGACCAGGTCATCGCCGAATTCATATGAATGGAGGATTCATGTTTGTGCACAACTTTGCACATCGAGGACAAGTAGCCCACATTCGTAATGCGTAGATTTCGCTATTTTGAAAGTCTGAATGAGAGAGTGGGTGGCGTTTAAATAGTCTGAGCTCTTCGGTGGGCTGTTCATGGTCGAGAAATACTGTTATGTGTGTCTCTCTCTCTCTCTGTCTCTTTCTCCCTCTCCCTCCCTCTCTCCCCCCTCTTCACTCAGCTGTCTGCCACTGCATTCACTCGGCCTGGCAGGAAATAATTGCTTGTCCTCCACACAGCACTTCAAATAAAAGAGCTGTGTTAATGAGGGCTTTCCTGCGCCTCTCTCTCTGTCTATATATCACACTCCCCATCGCTCGCTCACTCTCTTCATTACTTTCCGTGTGAAGTGCGCTCCGGCTCATTGTTTTTTGGTTTCTCTCGAAAGAGTTTCCCCTGTGCAACAACAGCCACAGTCTTTTTTGCCCCTCGGCCGGCGGTGTCTGCTGCTCCCGGCCAACAAGAGCCCCAGCTGAGCAGTGGTGTGTCCGTCTCTGGGATGGTTCTGGCCGAAAGGAGCTGTCTAACTGCGGCTGTCAGTCTCACTGAATTAGGAGCTTTTACGCATGATGATAGTTATTTCAGGGCGTCCCGTGGAGGGAGTCCCACACTCCTCCCTCCCCCAGACGGTGGAATTTAGGGCCAAGCATGGGAGGAGCTGTCAATCATGGCCTATTGTTGTGCGAAGGGGAGGTAATAAGCTGTAAGCCCTCACAGTGGGAAATGATTCGACAGCAGGCTTTGCACACTTGACACTCTCACTCACACACTTGTGCTGAATCCCCAGGAATATATTGGCAGCAGTGGGAGGTTGGAGCAATCTCTGCAATTGGGCCCTGGAGTTCACTCCTGGTCCTGCTCCCGGGATCGTTTCCAGGGCCTCCTGTGAAACATGAATGTTTCGCGTTTGATTTGGATGTTTGCGAAATAATATGGGTTCAGTTGTTGGAGAGTAATTTTCTGCAATGTCGTCGTAAGATCGGGACATTCTACGCTCAACAATGTGGACAGATTATAATTAAATGTGAGTCATAATTCATTTTCAATATGAAGTTGTTTTTTAAGCAGAAGGGGACTCTCCGACCCCCCCACCCCCCCCCTCCCTCCCCCCTTCCCCCCTACCCCCCCCCCCCCCGACCCCCCCCACCCCCACCCGCTCCCCCAGCTGTTCAGGGCCACACGCACACACACATATATAATGTGTTGTGCAGAATCTGCAGCCATGTTAATGAGCCGCAGAGCGTGGCTGTGCAAAGCCGCGATGTGTGGTCAGTAAATAAATAATGGGGCGAAGAGAGCAGTGGCTCTATCGTGCCAGCAGCAACTCATGGCTGACTTACAGCTGGCACTGAATCACTGCTCAACTACCGGGGCTGCTTCTGCCAGCGCCGCCGCTGCTGACACAAATCTCGGACTCTGACCAGGGCTTCATCTCCGCAACAGGCAAAAGAGGAGTGGAACTCTCAATCACTCCTCTCTCACTCCGCTCTCATGGCCAGATACAATGATTTCTCGTCCTGTTGGATGGGATGCTGTGTGCGTTCCCAATCTGTTTACTCGCGGATGAGGGTTAGAGAGATCCCTCCAAAAAAAATTATTATTTCAGAAGGCGTCTGTGAGCACATTGTTATTGTAGATTTGCGCCCTGCATTTTTTCTCTCCCCAAAACCGGAATTCTCTGTCACACTTTCCCATCACATGTTGACCCCAGATCACTAATCCAGAGGCACTCGATGGACCCTCACGATTCCCATGGGGACAGGGGTATTATGTCATTGACATAGTAACAGATATGACAGACATAGAAATGCAGGCTCAGAAGTGTACTGGGATTTAGAATTGAAAATTGGTGTCAGCAACACAGACGAGGAGGTCCAATGCTGTAAACTCCTAATTATCACTTCCTATTTAATTGGTTATCAACTTAATCACCGACGCATTCAAAAGAATTGCTAGTCGTAGTTACTTATTTAGTACTATGACTAGGAGCGTGTCGGTACTGAACATGGGTAGTCAAGGTTTTCCCTGGATTCTTCCGAGACAGAGAAAGTGTTAGAATTTAGTCGGCACTGTACTAAAGGTGCTGTGATGGTCTTACAATGTTCAAATAGCCTGTTATAGTCGGTCCTCTCTCTTTTTCTTCCTCTGTCCCAAAGCCTTTCATTAAAGAACGCCCTTATCGTCTTTTTTTCTCTTCAAGTTATAGCATTATTTTAGACATCAGTGACAAACCAACAACTGGATATTGTTTAAAATGACCTGGGGAAACATACAGCCGCATGTGCTTAACAGATGAAATGCTCATTTCTGCATTCCAAAATGATCTGCAGTATCGCAAAGGAATACACATTTGTTTGCCTCACAAATCCCGGCAATTAATTGTTAAACAGAACGTGTCACTCCGCCCGTTGCCTGCACACCTGAGTGTCGAGCATTACATGGTATCAAAGCAGTTACACAATGGTTTTGACGTAAAGAAGTGATACGTTTTTTTTGGTCCAAATTTTCACCCAAGGTGGCGGCCAATGATACAAAGGCCTTTGAGTTAGGTAGGCGAGGGAAACCCTGGAGGTACTTACTCTTGATTGAAGTGGAATTGGGATCTATTTGATGGGAACAGGACAGCGTTGGCAATTCTAAAGCCCGGAAGGGAACTTCACTCCCGTGTCACGCTTTAATTCCCACAGGGTGCCTCACACAATGCCAGCAGGTAGAGAGAGCACTGGGCTTCAGAGAACCAAGGCACCTAATGGGTACTGGATCAACGGCCCGGGGCTCCTCAGCACTTGCCACAGCTGGCGTATTGATGGAGTGTGGCGCGAACTTAACGGCATGAGGCTCTATTATGCCCCGATTGATCGTCTGCGCCCTCCTCAAGGAAATGCCCTCTCCGTCTGCAATAGGCCGCAGCAGGAGGAGACTTAATGAGCTTGGTGGAGCAGTAGAGAGAAAAAAGTTGCAAAAATAATAGGATTGTCCGATTTCGTTTTCTTTCAAAGTGCTTGACTACCAAGACATAAACTACATGTAGTGAAAGACGTGCAATTGCAGAAACGCGAGTAACTGGACTGGCACTATATGATGTTGCCATATTGAACCACTGAGGCGAACCACTTAAGCAGCTGTCTGAAAACCCCTCTCCACAGCGAGCCGCCCAAATCGGCGCCTGACACACTATTGTGCTTCTTCTCTTTTTTTGCCACATGCGTTTGCTGTTAGACCATTCCCAAAAGCAAAGCCAAAGATATTTTGTTTTCTCGGCGAGAGCTTCATTATTTATTTATTTATTTATTTGCTTTCTCAGCAGTGGCTCTTGTTTATCTGGTCTGATGCTGACAAGAGTTTCTACAGATTCCCGACTATACCACAGGTCTTCCAAAGCGCTGCCGGGGATCAAGGGACCTCCTCTCCTCTGCAGCGATATAAACAAAAACTCCTGCCAGGACTAGACTTTGGAAGGGCCGAGGACACACAGCTAGCTAGCACAACGTGTCGTGTTGCCGCTGAGAGGTCTCCTGAGCGGCCCGTCGAGCCGTGCCAGGCTGTTTTGTTTGCACACTAAGCTTTTCAACTGCGCTTGTGTGCACTTGCGGTTTACTCCTCACCATGCATGCCCAGTCCTGGCCTGTGATTATCCACGCTGCTGGCTGCAGTTTGGTCTCAGCTGAGTCAAAGCCCCCCTCCCTCCTCGTCCTCCTCCTCCCGAGGTCCTCTGCTTCCTCCCAGATGCTGCCAGCTGGTGTCCATTATGCTGCAGGTGTGCGTGTTGGCTCAGGCGATCTGACTTGGGCTTGGTGTTTTTCCCCTCTCAATTTCAGGCCCTGCTCTTCTGCACAGCTGATGGCGCGAGAGGCTGCATCCTGCTGCACATGCATGTTTCTAACATTTCTGCAAATTATGTTGTTGGAAAAGGAATGGTTTTCGAGTTCTAAGGAAAGCCGCCTCGCTTTTGCTGTTTTTTTTCTTCTTCCAAATGTCAATGAGGAAACGAGAAGCGATAGTTCAGGAATGTTTGAATAGAAGACAAAAAAGGTGTCGGCTGCGCTCTGGTCGCTGGTGAGCTCAGCGAGCGGAGCAGCTCCACCATGTCGAACTGAATCTGAGTCTGTGACAAATGGGGCCAACCCCGCAGTAATCAGATTAGAGGAACTAAGTGACGCGCTGCAAATGTCCCACCTTGTGATCCTGCGCGTTCATTTTATTACAACCGCAAGCTAACACGATTAGCCCTCAAAACAGAGCCGCTTCGGCAGGAAGCGGCTGCGCAAACCGACCTGTGCGGCAGCCCGTGTCCCTCGTCGGCCCGCAGGTTCAGTCCCCCTCTCTCTTTGTCAGCTGTAGTGTGACTGCGTTGGTGCGTAGCCAGCGAGTCTGCTCGCAGCTCCGCTACGAGGCTAATCCATCTCTGTTCCTCGGTTCCCCTCCACAGGAAACCCAGGATCAACTCCCAGCTGGTCGCCCAGCAGGTGGCTCAACAGTACCCGATGCCTCCGCCGCCCAAGAAGGAGCGGCGGGAGCGGAGCGAGCGCACAGACAGGGAGCGCCCGGACGGCGAGGGCGAGCGCACCAACGGGGAGGGACGCCCGGAGGCCGAGCGTCCAGAGTTGGTGAGGCCGGAGGAAGACCCCCCTGAGAAGGAGAAGGAAAAAGAAAAGGAGAAGGAAAAAGAAAAGAGCGACATCGAACAACAGCCGATCACGGACAAACCGAACAAAGAGAAGGACGTCGTCCCAGCCGTCACGAAGAAGCCCAGCAGCAAAAAGACCAGGTCAGTGCCCACGCCGAGTCTTCACTTGTGTCTCTGCATGTCCTGTTCGCTGGTATTATCCTCACCTTTTGTCTTATCTGTCCTCAGACCCAAATCAGACAACCACCAGAGCCCGCCCAGTGACAAACACAGCATACAGTCTGGCAAATCAGCAACAAAGACCAACAAGATCAACAAGATCTCTCACATTTCCAGGTGCGTAGCAGCCTCTCGTCCTCTGCGCCTCTTTGTCAGAACACATGCTTTCACATCGACGGCTACGCAGCACTTCATGCAGCACTCGGCTAGTGGGAAAACCTCAAATGATTCACAAATGATCTTTTACACTAAACGCCCACGCTCACTTTATGTACACCCGTTCCGACGGTTCATGTGTCACCCGGCGAATTGAGCAGTTTAGTGTAGCCGCCCCCTCGTTGTCTGCCTGGTTGTTAACGTCTGTGTGTGTGTGTGTGTGTGTGTCTCTGTGCCCCTCCAGGCCCAAGCTGAAGAACATCGACCGGAGCACCGCCCAGCAGTTGGCGATCACCGTAGGGAACGTGACGGTGATCATAACAGACTTTAAGGAGAAGACCCGCTCCTCCTCCACGTCCTCGTCCACCATCACGTCCAGCGCGGGCTCCGAACAACAGCACCAGAGCTCCGGCTCCGAGAGCATGGACAAGGGCTCATCGCGGGCCTCCACGCCCAAAGGGGACCTCTCTGTGGGGCACGACGAGTCCTTCTGAGGTCCCGTACCCTTTCCCCCCCCCCATCCCCGCCCTCTACCCCGCTCCACCTCCTCCTCCCCACACACACACACACACATGTTTCTGGACACTATGGATCCCATATGGGGAGAGATATCACCTTTCCCATCGGTGCCCTGCCTCCATTCCATGAACCCCCTCTCACCCCCGGATGCGGAGAGGAGTCGGATGTCTGAGAGGAACAGTGCAGTGCAGCCGGGGGAAACTCCCCTCGTGGTTACACCCCGAGGAGCTGCAAGGAATAACAACCCCAAACCCAAAACCCCAAACCCCCAAATCCTCCCCTGCGGTAGCATCCAGACACTTGTATGTATTGTTTTATATTTCTATGTGGATGTGAGGCCAAATTGACCTTTTTGTTTGTTTTTGTAAAGAAGAATTCTTCGCTGGGCACAATAACCACCATCATTTCAATAACTTTAAACTATTATTACCCTTATTTATTACCTGTTGCACCTGTATACTTTGATATTCTCCTTTTTGTTTATGTTGAAGCTTTGCTGTGTAGCCCCGCCGATCGATCATTCCTTCAGTGTTTTTATGACAGTACGAAGATGACAGGACGAGACTCGAGTCACGCAGACGCACGCAGACACACACACACACACACACACACACACACACACACACACACACACACACACACACACACACACACACACACTGGTGCTAGATACACTGTGAAGCGGTTTTTCAGATCTGGGATTGCCCATTCACTCAAATGTGACAGAGTGCTGATGAATCAAATTCTCATTCACTTTTCTCAACAACACTGTCTCACTCTGAACACTGTCGGGACCTCCATCAGGTCCGTCTTGGTCTGTACGGGTCAAGGTTCAGACTCCTGACTTTTTCAACTAGATCGTCTATGATTTAGTATGCTATAGCAGATCTCTTATACAGTATCTTATGTCCTTAACTGTACAGTGTAGGCTGTTGTGTAAAACACTAAAAGCTGTTGATATTTTCTGCATTCCGTACTTGGATATTGAGTTCTTTCCTTTTCTTTCTTCTGGCTAAAGGCAGAGCTGTCCTCTCAGCTCCGCAGCCAGAGTTTGTGTCTGGAGGGCGGTGCCACGCAGTTCCACTTGGTGAAACCAGAGCGAACTGTAAAATAGACCCGTTGTGTCAAGCTGTTGTGAATCGATTCCATCCTTTCTTTCGCTGCGGTCCTGAAGACCGCTTTGAATCTTCATCCTCTCAAACCCGATATCCCAGAAAAAGGAGTGCAAAGACGAAAAACTAAATTTGCAAAGATTGACAATTCAGTTGATTTTTATTTTATTATTTTTGTATTAATTTAAGACTCCTGGAAAAAAAGAACATTGCAGTAAATAGAACACAATTGCTCTTTCAATTTTTTTTAAACAGCAAGGCTTATTTAAGCGTTTTAATTCACTTCCACCTTAGCTGATACTAGACCAACATAATTTCCTTTAACTGTATGAAATTGTATAAAGAATAAATGTGTATATGATATCTTAGTTTTATTTATTGAAGGACCAAAGGAATTTCATAATGACATGATACATAGACAGATAAATAACAATTTGAATTGCAATTATCTAATGTGTGAGATGAATAACAGTTTAAATAAAGACTAATATAATCCATGTAAATGGTGTTCTTATTGTCCACTTGTCTCTGTGCACGCCTAAATCGGGGAGGGGGGGCAGGGAAGTGTCGGCGGTGCGAGTCCGGAAGACACGAGCGGCTCCACGGCCAGTGGGTGGGTCTTGTCTCGCTGTGCGGGCGACGTGAAGCGGACTGGGTGCGTGGGGGGGGGGAGCGGAGAGGAGGTCTGGGTCTGGGTCTGCTGGGTCGAAGCCTTTGGCCTCAGTAAGCCCCGTCTCCGCTCTGCTGGACTCCCACAGTGCGAGTAGCTCCCCTAACAACAGAGGCCCTCGAGTCGCTCCCTGAGGAACTGAATCCAGGGTTAGTGGAGGTTAACAGTCCCCCCACACACAAAACCCAGCTCAATATATCCTACCAGGATCTGAGGGGCGAGACTTGATGTCCACCAAAAGCGTTGCAGTTTCACGCGTAGGGGTGATAATCATATGTGGGTCGTAAGCAATGTTTGAGGTCCAAGAGATAATGTGTTCATCTTGAGTTATTGTTTTTTTGTTGTTTTTTTTCTTCCTGCTCTTTTAAAGCTATGGTTAATATGTAATTATGTACTTTATTGCATACTTTATGAATCAGTGTTCAGTGAGGAAAAGCAATGTGAATAGAACAAAAAAAAAAGTGGGAATGTCGGGATGTTTTGTCCAATTTTTACTGATAAAAAAACGACCCCAGCTTTGTAATGCAATCTGTTTAGAACTGGGCCTAAGAAGCCATCTTTTCACCTGCCTTATCTGCAACCACGTTCACTTGACTGAGTACTCCAACAGAACGGATTCATTGTTAAATTATTGACAAATGGCCATTTGCTGAGTATATGAATTATTGCTTGTATATAGAATTTAAAAACACTATGAATGATGGCATCGGAGCTGAAGTCTTTTGTTTCCTGTTTTCTTTTCCGCGCAAGCAGTTCTGTTCTTGTGTGCGACCAGTAACCTTAATTTACTGTGTAAAAATGGTTACATTTTTTTAGCTTTGTTTGTCAGAGACCCAAATATAGAAGAAGGCTTGTTTACTGACTGTATAACCTTAACCGTGAATTCCCAATTAACTGTATTATACAAACCCATTTCTTGCTATAACAATGTCTTGTACAATGCTTTTAAAGTTATTGCTCGGTTTGAAAAAGACAAGAAAGGAAAAAAAAAAAAAGAAGTTTTAGGGACAGTACAATAATCCATTCTTTGTTTAATGCATTTTGTTTTGTTTTGTTAAACTTATAGCTGATGTGTCATTGTTTCCCCTTGTGAAATGGTCACATCATGTTTCCGGTGTGGAAATGTACGCTGCATTTTCTGCAGATCACGGCTCCTTGTCTAGCTTATAATGTTAAAATAATACATGTTTCTGGCATGTGCACGACTTTGCGCTTATAGGCTAACCTGATCATTTCTTTTCTCTCCTCCGCTTCAAATAGAAACGTCTATTTATGAATTTTGCTTGTAGTTTTTCACAAATAAAATTGTTAAAGTTATCTTATTTCCTGACTGCTTTTGTCTGCTTTTTTTAAATGTATGCATCTCCACCACATGCATTTTCGGCTCTTCAGTTGCTTTTGTACGCGGTCGGATAACAGGAAGTGTGATATGGATCTGAGGCGGCAGACTATTGATTGAGATGTCCCGGGGAGTGTGTTCATAGTGGAGGGCGACCTCCGCAGTGACATATGACACATGACACATGACATGACACATGACATGAGGGAGCCCCTCGTATTGACGACAGCTTTCTATCACGTCTCCCTCCAGAGGCCGGTAAGAAGCCCGCTAATCTCAAAGCTCTGACTAATGGCTGCTTTCCTCTCGTCAAAAAAATGAACAAAAAAGTGGACGCACACATTTGTCTTTAAAACACAGTTTCACGTCGGAGATGAGTGATCAATTTCTCTCAGGTTGAAATTACTTTGAGAGATGAATTTGTTTTCCAGCACTCCTTGTTGCCTTTTGAAAATGTCACTCCTTCTCTTCTTCACTCCTTCTCTCCTTCACTTCTCTCCTTCACTCCCCGTTTTCCCACTTTCCAATGACACCCATCCATCGTTGCTCTGCTCCATCCTCCGTCCATTCCTTCATCCCTCACCCATAACCTTCTCATCCCTTCATCCCCTCTTTCCTTAACCCTTACTCTCCTCATCCCTTCTCCCTTAATCTCCTCTTCCCCTCATCCCTTCATCCCCTCCCTTCATCACTATTAATCCTTTCATCCCTCACTCTTTTTCCCTTCACCTGCCACTACTCATCCCTTCATCCATCTACCCTCTTCCTTTCATCTGTCCTTATTCATCCCTTCATCCCCTTATCCCTCTTTTCTTCATCCTTCAGTCTTCATCACCTCATTCTTTCATCCTTCACCCTCTTCCCTTCATTCTTCTTCCCCTCATCCCCTCATCCTTCCCCCAGTCTTCCTCTCATCCTCTCATTCCTTCATCCTTCCCCCGGTCTTCTCCTCATTCTTCATGCTTTATCCCCTCATCCCTTCATCCCTCACCCTTCTTTCACTCATCCCATCCCCCTTTCCCTTCAACCACACTTCCCTCGCCCCCCATCCCTCCTGACCCTTATTCCATCGTTACTGCGCCATCTTTGCTCTCCGCCACCTTCACTTTGTAATGAACTCTTCTAAATGTTAGTGTCGTGGCCTTTGTTTTGAGGTGACGTTGGCATTCGGGGAAAAGAAAAGAAACAATGAGTCACATTTACATGAATCTCTTTGTCATTCTGGATATTAATAACACGAGTAATAGTAGACTGCATTTTCTGCTCCTTATCTCATCTGATTCTTTCTCACCGGTTTCCGTATGAAACTCCCCCCCACCCCTTATTAAAATAGAGTTATGACCAGATCACAAGATGCTAATTATGCACCGCGAGCTCACACTATGGGGAATATAGCACATTCAATAATTATGGAATCGTTACCATTGAACAAGCAGAGAAGAATGTGTTGTTTATGCACTTTTTTAAGGGCAGTCGTCCTCTTTATACATTGCAAGCTAAAGATCATATTTAATCTTTGAGTACATTCTTAATGAGCTACTTATTGCTTTTACTCAACTTTTACAGTCGTAACAGTAAAATATCCTCAAAGCAGCAGTTCCTCAGCCTAAGCAGGATGTTTCTGGATTCTCTCCAGCTCTGGGCCGCATGTCCCCAGGTATCCTTGATGCTTAACCTGTACCGGCTCCAGGGCCGCTGGGGAGGGAGCGCAGAGAATCTCCCCCTTCAGGGATAAATGAAGTATATCGTAAAAACGAAAATTGCTTTCAGGTCCCTAGCCAAGTATAGCAAGGGCAAAAATTGAATGAGTTGGCATTTGCTTTTGATGGTGTCATTATGGTGTTTGTTCATCAGGTTTCTTAAAGTCCGTCTGTATCCAAACAGAGCAGGATATCAGTTATTAGTAATGTATCCTATGGAATGCTGTGATGATTATGAGGAGGCAGAAACTTCATCTCGGTGACTCTCGTTCATCAAACAGCAGAACCGAACCCCACTTCCTTTCTGTCGCCGCCCTCGATTAAAAGAGAGAGGCAGACAAAAGCCTCTCTGGGATCCGTCCCATTTCAGGTCGAGGTCCCACCACATGGCCGTGCTCCGTTGGAGTCGAGCCCTCCTCTGCCTGGCCAAACCGCCACACTGTGGCCAGATCCACATGTGGAGGGAAGGGCTGAACATCTGCGGATAAGAAAACCACCACTTCTGTGTGAAGGGGGAATCAAGAGGCTCGACGCGGAGCGCCGGCAATGTGTGAAGCAGGAGGTTAAGCGAGCCGTGTTTCCTTTCAAACCACAGGTCCTGTGAAGTTTAAGGCCGCGGCTGAGTGCTTGGGAAGATAGGCAGGTTTAAATAGCTGTGTAAATGAATGTGCTACTCTTTTTTTTCTTCTTTTTTTTAATAAAATGTAATAAAAAAAGAAAATCAATTATAATCAAGATCTGAGGGATATTCCATGGCCACATATGCTCCCTTCCCTGTGTAGTGTACTCATGAGTACCACATTCCTGCCTTTCTTTGGCACGTAGGAAACACAAACTTGGAAGAGTTGACAGGCCTGTTCTGTGTAGTCAGTTGGGGTGGAGCTCAGACTGGTTTTTCCGTATCGTTGCCACCACGGTCCGCTTCCTCTTCAGGAGCTTCTGTCCCAGCTTTTGTGAGGTAAACAGATGGTTGCATGTGATGTTGTGTCCACTGAGTCCCTGAGTCATGTCCAGGACAACAACAACTCTCATTCCTTGATCTTTCTGAGTGGCTCCTCCATCAGGCTTACCGGTGTAGACGTGTAAGTTTCAAGCATACGGGGAAGTGACATCACAGGCAGCCCAGATGTATTTATTTATTATTATAAATGATTTATTCTAGAAGACCATTCAATTTCACAACATTTTTCCATATTTCTTCACTTGGCTGCTGACGGGCTGGTCCTGGGGCTCGTCTTTATGTTGGAACTAGCTGAGGTCAGAGCATAGAACTCTGAGTTCAGAGCATAGAACCATGAGATCAGAGCTAGAACCCTGAGGTCAGAACATAGAACTCTGAGTTCAGAGCATAGAACCCTGAAGTCAGAGCATAGAACCATGAGATCAGAGCTAGAACCCTGAGGTCAGAGCATAGAACCAGTGGAGTCCTGGGATGACCCAGGCCTCCAGGCTCGGCCCGGCTTCCCCGATTATTGCCACCAGCTTCCAAAACCTACCAGAATGCGTGGATGGCTGGGTCATTTTTTCCAAAGTTGAAGAGCCATTTTACACTTCTGCGGTCCACCTCCTCCTTGAAGAAGTCTTCCTGCTGTTGTTGGAATTGATTTCTTTTGGTTTGTGTTCAGCAGGCAGCACCGGCTCCCCCGGTTCTCCTCCCCTCACGAGCTGCAGCAACGGACTGTTCCAACAACACGTGTCAGGAACAGAAACTATGTTGCTGGAGCTTATAATACTGTCAAGGGCTGCATCAAATTAGATTTGGGCACCTGCTATACCTGGCAGTTACTAAATGTGAATATGTATCTATTTCTACGTGGGAATGAGTGTAGTGTAACCAATTTTAATAAAGAAATGTGTGGACGTACACATTATAACTTTGGCTGAGTTTGACCTTAAGAACTGCTTGTGCAGCTGGCTACAGGCGGTGGGGGGAGGGATCAGCAACCTTTGTTTTTGATGCGGGCCATTTTTACATTTTACACATCAAGATTTAAATCTCCAACAGATCTGTAAATTGATTCCATCCATATGGCAACATTTAAAAAAAGAAAAAGAAAGAAGACACAAGACATTCTGATGAAAACCTCCACATCTGAGTGGAAATCATTAATCCTACCAACCTTCCTCCAATCTTGTTCATCAGCAATAAATGTAACAAATTATGTGATGAAGGCAACGAGTAGCCAATCAGAGGCGGCGTGGGCGGGTCTTTTGCAGGTAGGGGGGAAATAATCTATCCGCTAACAACAAGCAAGTGCCAAAGGCTGTGAAAGAGCTCATTTGGCTTTTGGATGAAAGGTGAGAAAGATATCTCTCTTGCCCACTTATCGCTAGAATGCCATTGTTACGCTACAAATGGTGGCAAGCGTGGCTCAGGCTGCATACCCCTGCTCTGCAAGGCAGAACATCTCCTGCTACTTATTTCTCATTATTTTGGGGAGTGACTGATAAAGCTTTGTACAGTAAATCGTGCTCACATCCTGTGTGCTTCCACCTTGGCAATCTGACCTTTATTTTGGTTTAAAGCTCCCACCGAATGACATCACCAGAAATCCACGACAGTCAACACGGACCAGCAGTGGTCTAATAAGCCCGGGTGTCACAAAGATGAATTCCTCTTCCATTGTGATCAATATGATGGACCCGGCCTTTCAGCAAGTATCATAATAGCAAGGCTGCCTCCAAGTTATTTTCTCATATTGAATTGCTCTGAACACCTTCCAGTTTTCCAGAAACAGTTCTTATAAAAAGCATATACTGTGAAACATAAACCCCAAGCAGTCCTTATTTAACCTTCTCAGCCGTAAACAACGGAGGGAACCACTTATTCGACGCCTATCAATCAATATGACATCGACCTCCACTCCGAGGGAATGAATTTGTCTTTGCCAACAGTGCTGTGTAATTGCGACTGGGCGATGATGATAGCTCGTTCCCGAGTCGTGTATTTATGGCCAGACATCAGACTAAAAGAGCTCTGCGGCGCATTCCTATTGACGTGATTATGACAAAGCCGATGAAGATGTCTCAATCAGACTCCGTGTCAGACCGCAGCCCACCGCGGGAGCTCAGGCGCGAGCTGTGGGAGCTCACACAAGTCCACAGGGAAGCTCCACGATTACTCAGCACATGAGTGAGCGCCGGCGCACCGGCGTGATGATCAATGTGGGGCTCTGCAGTGAAGTCAGGCTGCCCCCTCCCCCAACATGTCTGCTGAGATCAAATCTCCCAATAAAAGCACAATGATAAAGGATTTATTGAGCAGCAGCCTCCTGCTCATAAAGTGGAACAGTAAATCTCTGTTGAAGAACTTTACCGCCGATTTTCCCCCCAGCAGGTCTGTGGGAGGACTTTTTTTCCATTTATTTTCCTCGTTTGCAGCAGCTGCATATTTTCTCCCTTCTCTGTGCCAAGAGCTCGACAGAAAAAAAGATGCACCCATTTCAGACAATTCAGTGCATCTTGGAATGTTTTACATTACATCCCATTCATCGTGAATGGGCCACACTGCGAGAGCTATTGCCCTCTTGTGATTATCTGCGGCTCATCGAGATGATACAAGATAATGAGAATATCGTTTAATCCTCTATCTGTGTGTGTGTGTGTGTGTGTGTGTGTGTGTGTGTGTGTGTGTGTGTGTGTGTGTGTGTGTGTGTGTGTGTGTGTGTGTGTGTGTGGGGACATACATCTGATTTCCCAGTCACATTGTGGGGACTCACTTTTTTTGTGGGGACAAGATTGGAATAATTGCACTTCATCATAATGTAAATACTACTTTTATAGGGGGAAACCTTGGTTCAAGGTTAGGTTTAGGATAGGTTAGGGGTTAAGATTAGGCTGGTAGCGGTTATGGTCAGGGTAAGTCAGTAAGGGAAATGACCGTAAGTCAATGTAATGTCCCCAAAAGTCATGGAAACACAACTGTGTGTGTGTGTGTTAGTTTGTTTGTTTGTTTGTGTGTGTGTGTGGTGTGTGTACGTCTAAATCACTCATGTTGTGGGGATAAACATCTCGCCTTCCATTTGGGGACAAAATGTACATCCCCATAACATATATGTGTGTGTTTGTGTATGTGTGTGAAGGAGGAAGTCAAATGTCTGTGCAGACATGTTAGATGTGTGCGGGTGCGCTTCAGAGGATCATAATGACGGTGCTTAAGGATAGTGTTAACATGACTGGCGGTGCATTACATTATTGATGAACCCCGGGGCCTTGAGAGGCTCGTAAAGCAGCTTCACCTACAGGTCAGAGACTCAGCCTCTGCTATCTGTCGCCGCTCGCCCTCAGGGCCTGCGCGCTGCTCTCTGACACCATTTAGACATCATGCTGCCACGATGTATGCATTAAACATGACTTACGCAGGCTCTCAGTAGGTTTTGAGTGTAGCCTCTCTATCTGGAAGGCATGAACCGGCGTTGTTTTCCAGCCTCAAGAGGGAACACTGAATCCAGGAGATGAGGTCGTCCCTGCGCGATTGAATCCCGGATCTGCGCTGCCGCCTGTGTTGTTGTGGCGAATCTCGTCTCCTCTCCCTTGACGGGGGGTGCATTACTTTATCATTTAGGCTAATTACCCCTGAACAAATGGTTTCCCGCCGCCTGTCAGCCTGCAGTGTGTAATCACTCCTGACCTACTCACTGAACTCCATGTTTTTAAGTATGTGAACTGTATAATATTCTCCCTGCTTAATTATTAATAGGACCAAACTGCGTGGGATGCGCCATCCATTTAATCTGTGCTCCTAATAACAAGGCAGGGGGAGCCAGGATGAAGGGATAAGAACCACAAGTGGACTCTAACAAAATAACACAATGAAAAACTCAGAATATTGTCATAAAAGTGTGGTTTTAACGGACAATATTTGCTGGAGTACTTCTAGGGAAAGGGTCAAATGTAGACTCCTGGCAATTAGCATGTAACGATGTGGTCAGAGCCCTGGACTCTAATACGGGGGTGGGTAGTTTGCCACATGAGAAACGGCTGATTTAAAACAGCTGATACTGTTTATTTATGACGGTTTAAAGGGACGTTGCAAATGCTTATCCAGGTATTTCATGTGTATTACAAGTTCCAGAGTGGGACGGCTTAATAAAGATATTGCATTCCAGTATTAAGCTCATGATTTTTCGAAAAACAAAGTCATTGTACATTTATAAATACTTAAAATGCCCAATATAAGCTATCATGTTATTGTGTCACAGGTTTGTATACCCCATTAGTTGCAAACAGGAAGCCTGTCCCGAGAATGTCGAAAGCAGGAAGAAGGACATTGAGCAAACCTTTAGCTAAATTTGAACGAGTGTTTGGGGGCGACCCGAGTGATCAGCGTCTTCCTCGTTTGGACGCAAAGTTCTGTTCCACTGACGGAGCCTTGGGACCGCTCCAACCGAGTAGCCGGCAATCCTTCACCCTTGCAAATCATGCGCGAGGCTGACAGCTTGGCGCGGCTCCACGTGTACGTTTCCATTTGGGAGCCGTCCAAACAAAACCTCGAGCGCTCAGCCAAGCTCCTAATGAGCGATCCGGGGAGGCCGGAGGTATAGGCTAACGTGAACTCATTCACTCGGAGGAACCGCAGGCTTCGGGAGACATGTTTTTTTATTTTAACTTCTCTTCTGGATTCCAAATATTCACAGCAGAGGAGAAGGAATCCGCTCTCAGGCCAGACTGCTCCTCTGAAATGTACACTGTCACATCAACAAGATTACTCAGCGCTAAAAAAAACACAGTCTGACAGCTTCGCCGTTCGGCTTCTGAAGTATGTGACGAGATAATGGCGCGCTGAAGGAATTACTTTCAACTTCTTTTCCTCTCAACTGCGGGGAACTTGTGCCAGTGAACACTTGCAGCTACACCAATGCTGACGCTAACAACAACCACCGAAACTCTGGAAACACATCTCAAAGTGTCACTACAATGCAACTCCATGCGTTTGCAGTTGCGCCGAGGACATCGACTTTGGGGAAATGTTCGGTGACCTCTTTATGGTGAACAATGCGGGAGACGTGACATTTTGTGCACCAACTGCTGAGACGGAGAAACTCTGAAGGCATTCACAGTCTGACACAATGAGGAGGGTATTTCATAAGAACAAAAAACACACAACAACATCGCCTCATAGATAACATAATCTGGAGTTTACAGGGATTTCACCTGTCACTGCTTGTGAGGAGACTCAAAGCAGCCTGGTGTTTATCCCCGTACGGGGGTTCTAGACAGCCATTTGGGAGTCTTCTGATCTTCACATAGCCGTCGATGAACACGCGCCACAGCTGCCGCCACAGCTGCAGAGCTCCCAACAGCGGCAGATAATGAAGACGACGCAGAAGAAGAAGAGGAGGAGGAGGAGGGGATTGGAATCTGAGGGGAGGAAAAAATAAAAAATAAAGGTGCTTCTGCTGTGACATTTTAATCACAACAAGTGAATGTGGTTGTTATGCACCGGTGTGATTGAAAGGTGCCTCAGCCGCTGCCTGATTATTTTTTTCCTCGGCGCGCGTGTAGCAGTGAAAAGCACTGCTCTCTGCAGCGGGGAGCATAATGAGATGTGGAGAGGAGATAGAGTGCGGCATGTATGAGCCCCAGTCTTATTTCAGGCTCCAGTGGGGATGGTTGTCTGGATTCAAGAGGAGGCGTGTGTGGAGGGGGCGGTTGGAGGAACGAGGGCGTACGGCATGTTACAATCCTGTTGAAGAATGTCCGTACCTACGAGGGCCGTGAGCCGTGCCAACCCATGGCGCCCTGCTGCCAAACTGGCACAGTCGGGCGCTGCATATTGAGCGACTCTCCCGCAGAGCCACGCGGGGGCCCCTCGGAAGTCGGCGAGCCGGTGAATCATTCACGCTCTCGCTCCAACATGCCAACGCTTGTATGACACACTTCTTTTTATGTATCTTTGTATGCGATGTGCCGTTACGGAGACTTAGGGAGGGGGGTGTGAGACAAATATATCTGCACAATGGGAATGCCTCAGCTCGGCTTTGTTTGCAGCAGTCGTGAATTGCAGCTTTTTTTTTTTTTTTTGCATCACCATCACCAGCTTCAGTCAGACTGATGTTTTCACAGTCTGATTGAGATGCAGGGGACTTACTGGCAGAGAAATAACCACCCAAAAAACAATCGTCCTGCTCTCTGCAAACCACCTCGCCACACCTTAGTCCCAACCAGCCAAGACAGAATGGAGTTGAGGTGGTGTCTGTTGGCTTAAAGATAGAAATTGCCTCTGCTCCTCTCATATATTTCATCAGCATTGGAACTCACCTCCATTCTTGGGAATTAATGGCGAGGATTTCTATGAATGTGAAAGCAGGCTGCTGTGCTGTTATGCACCTCGGCTGCTCCGTGCTGCCGTGGAAACAGGGAGGCAGCCGGCTACAGCAAGATAAACCCTTGACCAAAAAAAAATCCTTAACATTCTCCTGTCATCATAGTCGGTGTAGTGAGTCCAGAGTTTGTAATGCTTTATATTGTTTTTACATTCACAGCTGCGTTTATAGTTTATAGTCCGTCTGATAAGATTGTCACCTCATAGAAACATGTGGTTGGCTGTTTACCTAGCAACAGGTTGCTGGAAAAGTACTCAAATTACACCGTCTGTGTTTCTCTCCTGCTTTCCTCCTGCTTTCCTCCCAATTCCATATTTTGGAAATACAAGCTTTCTTGCTGAGAGATGAAATAGATGAGAAGATCGACATCGCTCTTGTCTTTGTTCAAACTTTAAAAAAGAAAACAAGGGTGAGAGATGTTGTCGAAAGCCGACTAAGTTGCACGTCGCATCTCATTTGTTTGCAGTTCACGGGGAACCCAAACCCCTCGCTGCCTCCGTGAGGTTGCTAGGCAACCAGGGCTGACTCCAGGAGGCCGCTGCTCCCGGACAAGAAATAGTTCCAGCGCGCAAACAACTTCTGGTGTTGAAGCATTCGCTTCGGAAAGGGATCAAACAAACGAGATACGGCGTGTTGATCGGTGAGCCGAGCTGACTTTTCTCCCTGTTTCAAGTCTTTATGCTAAGCTAAGCTAATCACCGCCTTGGCTCCAGCTCCACATGCAACGGATGGAAATCGGTCAATTTATCTAATGCTCAGCAAAAAAAGCTGTTCCCCAAACTGTCAAACCTCACCTTTAACGCTACATTTAACGCTTGGAGCGCTTTTAAACAGGAACACTTGATGGGTGTCCTGAAAGCATGCCGGCTCTCAGTGTGGAGGTGCAGCGGCTTGACACCTGGGTCCTCTACTATCTACATCCAACGCTGTCATTGAGCGTGAAGCCGGCCATTGGCTTCCTCACGCTCTCTCTTTCAGACGGGCTGCACTCAGTGCTCATGAACATTCAGTGAGTCAAGATTGAGAGTAAGTAAATAGTAAAAGAAGAGAGTCGATGTCCTAAAATCATAATAATCCCTTTTGCCGTTCAGTTCAGTCGCCAGGAAAGAAAATTGTTGGTTTGTCTCGGCAAATTACGGATACGTTGAATATCGACGGACGTGTGGGGGATGGGTCAAACAAACAGGACTCCCTATTTAAACAGCTAGTCTTATTGCCGAAGCCCAACCAATCGTTTCACAACATGAACCACGTGGCTTTGTTTCTGTAAGCGTGATACACGCTGATGAACAACAGGTTTATGAAGCAGGTTTTTGTTCAGGAACTATCTCTTGGTTTGGAATCCAACTCTTCCCCTCGTACCTGGCACACGCTCTCCCATGGAGGCTGAATGTGATCCCTGAATCCCTGTTAGAGCCGGGCAACTGAAAAAAATACTTTGTCCATTGTTGCTGGTCTACGGATAAAGAGTTAGTTTTTGTCTCATCAACCCTAATGACATCATTACAGGATAAACGGTAGAGATTCACCTGAAAACAGAAACATTACAGTGTTAAGTCGATTTCTAGATTTGTTGAGTTGTGTGCGTACCCGCACGTACCTTTGTGTCTGTGTTTTGGTTTTGGCCGGTATTAAAGGCATAATAAGCATATGCATACCGGCGATGGAATACCTGACAGATGGGGAGTTTTCCTCAAATGAGACTTTGTTGGCAGATCCCGGCCGTCTAGCTTCCCGGGGAGGATGCAGAGAGACAGACACGGGGAAGGCTCAATCAGTCAAATACCGTGTATCTGTTTCACCGCCAACCAGTGGAAATCCAGGCTCTTTCTCGCTGCCCAGCAGGAGGGCTGGGAACACATTCACTTGGGCTTTATCCTGCAACCAGAGCCAGACTCTCATGCACGACCAGCAACGAGCAAGCCACAAAAAACACCATGATTTAAAGTGGAAACCTTCCAAATACACCCCTTACTGATGAAGATGAGTACATATGTGTGTGTGTGTGTTTTTTTGCACTTGGCCAGTCTCCAGCGGCGCCGACCAAGTATGTAACCTTAGAAGGTTTATTTTTATTTCTATTGAAGATTCCAGTATTCCCATCTCTCTCGTTTCTTCCACCAGTAAGTTTGTTGAACCCTGTCGATCAAACCTTGTGTCTCCAAGATGTTCCCTCGTCTTGATCCAGGTGTGGTTCTGGATGACGCAACCGTTTGGATGTCAGAAAGCTTATACTGTATCTGAAAGGGTGCTAATCAAAGCCTTTCAGAGATATGATTGGGCTAAAAAAAATGTGTCAATGGAAAAAACATGCAGAATTGCGGCTCATCTGTGTAAATTGTCAGAATTAGAGATGGAGATTGGCTGTGCTGGAGCTTTTGATCTACCTGGGCAGATGGAGCTGCCTTGTTGTCATGGATATGTAGACGGTCAAATAAATAAAAAAATTTAACCCTCTGAGGACTTCTCGTCAACGTCGGCTTCGAATTTAGAACTGAAAGTCCATGCATAAATGTCTGCAAGGTCAAGGATGAACATGTATAATCAAGGATTTCATATGGACTCTCTGCTCCAATGACGCACGGCACATTTCATACAGAGCACGTTCGCACTTAGATGAGAACTAAAGGGAAATAACGTCACCCGCAGCAATCTAATCTCAGAGAATTTTAACAAGACAGCATGGAAGGAGATGCTTCTCCACAAAGAGAGATGGGGGGGGAATCCCCCTTCGGGCATGCTGTCGACATATAGGACTATTGATTGAAGTCTACAGGCTTTGGAATACCATCACCGGTCCACACAGATTGATGAAGAGACGTAAAAACTTTATGATGGCCGATAAAACAAAGGCAGAAAAACAGCCAGCGGGGAAAAGACAGAGCAGCCTTTTTGCTTTTTATGGTCCAACTCTGCCATCTTGTGGTCAAACCAGCAGGAAAAAAAGAAGAATTTCACCTGAAACCCTGTTTCTGAGCTATGAATCTTATTTTTTTTATTTGATCCCATAATAATAAATCATGCTGCAGCCCGGCTACTCCCTTATCACTGGGACCTGTTGAGACCGCGGCCCTGCTCCCAGTCAATTAGACCATTGATTGAGTTGTCAGGGGACGGAGGGGAGTGATGATATGATGTGATCGGTGGTGACACCCAGTGGTAATGTGTCGCTCCTGGTGCTCGCTGCTCCATCCAGCCCATTTGGCCCCTCCACCTAATCAGATATGACAAGCTGCCCGGGCCCCCGCTTACCAGAAACAATCACAGGCGCCCGGCCGACCCGTCGCACCCGAGTCCTCCGTCCCGTTGGCGAGCGTCGCCCATTAGGAGGATGATGTGTGGCCTCTTCGCCCATTTCCAGCTCTCCTGTCTAATTGTAAACACATTACTCTCAAGACAGCCTTGGAAACGCAGCAGATGTCTAATTGGCGTGTTAATTATCATTATGCGCCACTCGTCGACAGCACTCTGGCACCGAAAACCCGGAGCTGTCAGATGGCGCAGATTCTTTTTTTCTTCCTCCCAGCGCCATTTTTTAGGCTCCCCAAACCCCACTGATTAGATCCATGAGTCATCATCAAACCATAATGTCGAACAGGCTGTGAATATTTGAGCAACCCCAGAGAGAAAAGAACAACACTGTTAAGAGTGCCACCGGTTATGATAAATGGTTCCTCGAGTCTGTCGGTATGAGACAGAGCAAGTTATTATGAGTCCGCTCTCTCTCTCGCTCTCTCTCTCTCTCTCTCTCTCTCTCTCCGTCTCATCACCAGCTGGACCTGACAGGCGCTCCGCTGTGCAGAGCCGGGCTTTTAGTCTTCAGCTGGGGGTTGAGCCTCATCACTGCAGGCTTCTGTCTGCAGGAGGCTCTTCAATCCCCTCGTCATCCCTTCCTTCCTTTTCCTTCACCAGGGGAGGAAACGCCATCTCGCCTTCTGTCTGGCTCCATCGATCAGAAAGGCGCTCTACAAATGAACATTTTGCGGAAACCTAATTAAGAGTCTTTGTTGCCTTTGTTGAACTGAATGCATGGAATGCGCTGTGAAGAGGCTGTGGTTATTTCACATCTATATATCTACCAACATGATGTCATATATATGTATATATATATATATATATATATATATATATGATATATATATATATATATATATATATATATATATATATATATATATATATATATATATATATATATATATATACATATATATGACATCATGTTGGTTTACCTGCAACCAACGCCTCTGAGACTGGATTGGTCCATACATACTACTACGGACAACAATCCTAAACCAGAATGCTTCAGATGCCAAAATCTTGTCCAGTGTCCTAAAGTTTCTGCATTCATATGCTGTTCATCGCTCTCACTGGACCATGGGGGAAAGGACAGCCATCTGGAGTGTTATGAGTAACACATGTGCTTTTTCAACTCAGTCTCACTCCCAGCTCGTCGAGCACCGACATTCGGTCAGTGGCCCTATAAGCATGACGTTCTAGGTCCTTTTAGCGATTAGTTTTGGGCTAACCAGCATCTCCCCCCTTCATGATGACGTGGGTGGTTCACGTTGGAGTCAGCTGAAAACCAGTCAGGCCCCGAGGGGACTGAGATTTTTGGGAGACCGGGTTGACTGCGGGGAAAAAGGTCTGACGAATTAAATGCCACCATGAGGTTTGAATGCTGGTGTGTGTGTGTGTACAATTTTAGATTATTGACCAAATATGAGTCAAACCGTATGATATTCCCATCAGCCTTCGTGCAAATAAGCAAACACTGACATGCTTAATTAAGATGCATGCTGAAGTTTATAATTTAGCTCAATGCATCTATAAATAGCCTCACAGAGCTATAGCATTCCTGTGGACTCTTTGGCTTGTTTCGATACCGCATGCTTTTACTGTACAAATGGGTCGTCGTCAAAATTTGGTATTAATAATTATGTGTCTTGCTGTGCGCCCATTAACTTAAACTCTGTGTATTACATCCGTATTTTGAAAAATGAGAACACACCATTAGCACAGCGCGTTGCCGTTCCTAAAATAACTGCTGAACGACTCCACTGTTTTAGGCCTGAGACGTCATCACTAAAATATACTGGATTTTTAAATGTGGACTCTGAAAACAGCATACGTCACGCGCCATATTAAATACTGTAATTTGTCCTCTGGCATGAGCGGATGGGTCCAAGTTTAGCGCACAGGCAGCCTTCAGATGGTATCTCCTCCGTTTTAAACGGCCTGATATTTATAGAGACAGCCATGTGAATAATTGATCCGGAAGTTGAAGTAGCCGGCCGCCGCCTTTACCGTGGGCACAAAGAAAAGCCCGATGGCGATGCCGGGTGGAGTTACTGGAGCGGAAGTTGCTGACAAAGACGGACCGAGTGAGTGCAGCACTCTCTCTGCTGCTGGTTGAGTCCCTTCGTTCTTCATCGTTCCTCCCCTGAGTGCTAAAGATCACTGTCAGATCACTGTCGCTGTTTCATTTAACCACGCTGTAGAAATTGTTTGAACTCGGTAACATACATTTGCACACATTTGCACACATTAAATGGCAGATTGGGAGGTGGTGGTGGTGGTGGTGGTGGTTGGGGGAGGGGGATTCGGCACTTGTCACAACATTTACTCATGCAGAAAACGCAAACACGCAGCTGTGCGGAGAGGGCACAGTTTATTCCCACAACAGGCCAGAAACAAATGCGGTGACTTGCCTTTGTCTTGTGTTTTATCCCCGCACAATACAACCCCCATCTCTTCACGACACTGGAGGCCCCTTTCATTTAGCACTAATAAGATCCCCTTCAGCTTTAATGAACACAAGCGCCAAGGTCGTGTGACATAGCAGCGACGTCGCGCGCGGCGGAAAAATTGAAAAGTCAGAAAAATGTCACATAAATATTCAGAAGTGATGGACAACAACATCTTCATCCTCGTCCTTCCGCATCATCCTAATTACGGGGATATGTTAATTGGGCATCTGTTGCCTGGAGTCAAATTCATCCACCGGCAATACAAAATTTGCCCACACACACACACACACGGAAACAGAAACACACACATGGAAACAGAAGCAGCAGCCACACTTATGCGAGCATTTCATGCATGGTAATTCGTGCAATCGGCAGGATGCCACATACGGAGGTGGTGGTGGCAATCTCAGACGGTGGTGAGCGGTTGAAGGCGTCAGCTGGAGCTGCGAGGCAAGCTGTGAAAACCAAGTCAATTAGGGAGATGTGAAATATCCAGGGAGCAAATACGCGATACGTTGGCTGCTGTTCCCCTCTTCGACGTGGAGATATGACATAACATGCTGCTATTTTTTGGATGGGGGTTGTTTTTACTCAAAGTGTCTCCTGGTTTTCTGTGAGAGCTTGAATTCTCCATGTGGCATTGAATCAAACATTGAATCCTGGCTGGCAGTGTTGGTAGTAAAAGGCTAGTAGTGTGTACAGAGGCTTGTTTGAGCGTTGGTGTTGGAGGAGAGGCTGTCACACTCGAGTGTCACTTTGTGATAAATGTTTAAAGGGCTCCCATCGCGTCTCGCGGGCCGGGAGGATGGGATCCAGCCAGCAGAGGAGCGTCTCCATCTCCTCCCTGTGAAGCGTTCACGCACACCTTTGTTCTCACGCGCCCATACGTGTCACCATGTATCGCACTTGACTTACAGAAACTAACATCACTATTATTTGAAACATTAAAGGCCTGTTCACAGAAGAAAAGAGGTCAGCTGTTTCCTGTCGCTGCATTGTGGGACATCGAACTTCTTCCAATTTGTGTTGCGTTGCTGTGACAACCAGCAGCCATGAGCTTTCTGCTGTCAAATCTCCGCATTATTAATACGGGGATTTAAATGTTTAGCGCAATTTTTTTTACATTTTCAAATACATTTGTGACCATAATAACCATACAAAATTGTTAATGTAAAGGTCACTTTTCTTGTTTTACAAGGTGAAATGTTTTCAAAATGTTAAATGAGTGAATAAACCCCTGGCCGCACGACCATCGCTGTAGACTTCTACATTTAAATATGTTAAAAATAATGCTTTTGCTTCAGTTTATGTGGTATTATGTGAAAATAGACTCAATAAATAAATAGTGTGGCTCGTTGATGTCTTTTTAATAGTTTTCCATCAGCAGATGTATCCTTTAAAAACATTGTGTACGTGCGCGCAAATGTGTTGTTATTAGTTGGGGAAGATGGAATACACAAAAAAGAAGAACTCTGGCCACTTCAAAATGTTTTCACTTGAGAAGCAAGTTCTGAAGAAGAAAAAAAAAAGCTTTTTCAACTGTCACGTGGGTAGGTGGCAATCTTGGTTCAGAGGACTACCATTTGACTTTGTTAGAAGTATGTAGCCTCTGCACCTGTGGGGGAAACCGAGCAACCCGAAGGAAACCGAGGAACTCGTAAACCCACCTAACACGGGCACACACCCTGACCCACACAGAAATTATATATGTTATATTTTCTTTACATTCATCAAACATTTTGTTTTGACAAAAACGAGAAAATACATGATTTAAAATGACTTCTCATCTCCTGAAGTAAATACAAAGTATAAAATAAATACACAAGTGTACACAATATTGTTTTACGTAGTCACGTGATATGTTGCAGCAAAGTGCTCTCCCATTCATATTTACACCATGCAGTTCAAGCCCTCACAGCCTCTCACACTCAACCACTTAGCATCAAATTATCAATTAAAGTATCAAATTAAACATAAAAAAATCAGGGCTACAATAATATATAATCCCCATGTACAACCTCTAAACACAACTCAAACAATAAATAAGATTAAGGGTTAGGATGAGGGCTTAAAGGGCTACGTGTGATGTGTAATATTGTGTCATATATGCTTTCAAACAAAACCCATGAATACATCGCTGTGAGATTCTGCAAATATGTCCCCTGAACAAGACATTCAGGTAATAATCCTCCAACGATACATCCAGTTAAATCTGTTTTGCTGCTCTTCTCTTACAAGAAAAATAAATCAACCTATGGCTAGTTCATGAAACACTTTACAGTGGCTATAAAAAGAGAGAAAAAAAGTCCTCTGAGGCACAAAGGGAAACAATGCAATACTGATGCAGCAGGTTGGATGCTAGCTGAAGTGTGCAGGATGGGGTGAGTGGACAGTGATGCTGCATAACTTACACTTCAGGGACAGAAAAGCTCTCCAGTAAATCACAAAGGAGCAGATGTGAGTCAACAAAAAAACTCTTGAAATGCTCTTTTTCGATAAAGACAGTGAGCATAGCTCGACTTTAGGGAACCACCAAAAGAAACCCTTATGACAATTTCAGTTTAGAGGACTGCCGGAAGCAGTTAAGAGTGATAACAGGTAACAGTGCAGATCTGGATTGTTTGTTGATATGCAAAATTCATATTGTTTAAAGAAAAATGAATAAGCTGTTTTTTTCTTACTATTTTATTTACATATATCCTTGCGTTCTTGCTCTGCGGAACGAAAGTTCTCTTTTGTACTCGCCTCTTCGGAGCAGGAAGTCAGAGACAGCTGAGCACACTGACCTGAACACAACTGGTTCTCATCAACATATACGTGTTGATCATATTCTGATGAGCGCGTGTCCTCCTTTCCTTCACAGAGGTCACCGATCCGTGAATTGGATTAGACACGGGGTGAATTCACATGTTTCAAGCCGGCTCTGCTTCTAATTAGGCGGTTAATTGAGCTTGCGTCTGTTGAATTATAGGACACGACATGGCTTCCATTCAATTAACCCAGCCTGGCTGTGATGCAGCTCAATAACGATGAACCTGGGAAGGAAACCGAGCAGACACGTTTGTGCTCCTATTTAAATCTAATTTTAAGTCAGCAGAGTCTGTGGAAGAAAAGAAAATTGCTCTTACAAGAGATGGAAATTCACAACTCTGTGTTGCTTTTCATAATATGGCCATAGATCCTGCCTTTCTCAATAAAGAAAAAGATCATTGTATGTATCAATAAGAGACTTTTAGGTCAGAAAATATAGGTCTCTCACACACACACACACACACACACACACACACACACACACACACACACACACACACACACACATACAATACTGTCTGAGCACGTATATTTGGATGCCAATACTTTTCTACTTGTATTTAAGTAACATTTTGAATGCAGGACTTACACTTGTAACTACGTATTTCTTCCACCACTGTTTGCAAACTCCCCTTTTTTATTCACCGATGAACAGCCTTTGCTGAAATTGAGAGTGACTTTCCTGCTCTAGTATTGAGGCAACCTATAGGACATACATTATTCAATCTTCACATGACTACACTACCAGACAGAAGAAAAACATTCTGATTCCTCAATACTTCAAAGGGCCTGCATTATATCTGACAAAAATATATACATGTTTTGCATTAAGGAAATAAATAAATGTCTTACATCACACATCCTGATGACGCCAATGGAGATTGAATCGCTTTTAAATCCTCAAGTGGCCGTTCGTATTGTTAATTTACAATTCATTGAACTGGCTAAAAAACATGAGTTGGAGTACCGAAAACGCATACAATTAAGTTGTCATTGTATAAATCATCATGATAAGTTGAAGTAAATGACAGAAAGACGTTTCCATGACTTATTGTTCAACTCATTTTTTACAGTGTAGTTCACATCCCTGCGGATCACATGGCAGCAAAGATGACTCCAGCACAATTTCAGCTAAATTGCCCGAGCACTCCTCTAAAAATAGGGCGCACAGCTGAGAGCTCTGTGGGGGAGGAGAGAAGAAAAAGGGCTTTCGCTTGAGAAGCAGGAGAAAGAAGAGATTCTTCTAAAGCTGCAGGAGAGGGATGATGCAAACGGTGGGCTGCGCAGAGAAACAGTTTTTACAAAATGCGAGTGTGTGTGGGACCATCAACAAAGCTGTTCTAGAAACCTTCACTTGCCCTTCGTACAGGCTGAATGTATAACGAAGCAGGCGTCCCGCTAAGCGACCTGTTTGCTGGGTCCAACGCAATTTGAGGTTTCAATTTCCTGCCAAAAGTGAGAAGCTGCAAATCCACGGGAGAGCACGAAGCACAGAGCAGGGATGAGATCTCTCTCTCTCTCTCTCTCTCTCTCTCTCTCTCTCTCTCTCTCTCTCTCTCTCTCTCTCTCTCTCTCTCTCTGTGTCAGTGTGAATCAAAGGAATGCTTAATGGTAACTTCAAGAGCGGTGCGAGGCCCATCACTGCAGCTGATTTGATAATCACTGTTGATTTCCGCCTCTTTCAGAGCGGCGTAAAGCGTCCCATAAACCGTGAATGGCAAAAAGCTTTCCCCATGCAGGCAACCGAGCTGAGGCTGAAACGATATTGGATCAGCAAAGTAAAGATGAAGGCGGGTATTATGTGCCCACAGATCACTTTGCGCTACAAGATGTGACATGTTATCGTTTGCATCCCGCGTACACATGTCTATTATTCCTCCTCCTTCATTCCAACACGCTGGAGGGCCTCTTTGTTCTGCTGCGAGGTCTTCATGCGTTAAAGCGTTAAACTCGCGCGTCTGCTCTCCCTTTGTTGTTTGGACCGTCCTTCTCTCTACTTGTTCCTTTAGTGATGTATTCATAGGTGGAGCAGACGGATAAACAAAAACCTCCCCGTGACGCAACACCCCTTTAAAAAAAAAAAGAAATAATGTAAAACTGAGTTGAGAGACAAATGTGAGCACGTGTTCTCACCCTCATAACTCATTAATTTGTACCAACTGGCACCACGTCTTCTCAAACGCGGTGGGGATTGTTTTCACATTCTTGGAGCATGAATTGGTCCTCATTGGAACAACCTCCCTCCCTCCATCCAGCCAGCAGTGTGCGATAACACGTGGTGCTTGGCTCGTTCCCGTCTCCTGGACTGTAAAGTGTTGTAGATACAGGAATGACCCGGAGGCAGGACTACATTCCCTCTAGTCAGCATCCTGGCTGCACAGAACCAGATGATGCGGAGCGGAGATTCCCTTCATCCCCTGGGGGAGGAGGGGCAGCACACACAAGATAAAAGAAAAGCGCAGATGAGGATAGGTTTTTTTGGTGGTTTATTTTGGTGGTTCCCTAAAGTCGAGCTATGCTTACTGTCTTTATCTAAAAAGAGCATTTAGAATTATTATTTTTTTGATGGCTCACATCTGCTCCTTTGTGATTTACTGGAGAGCTTTTCTGTCCCTGAAGTGTAAGTTATGCAGCATCACTGTCCACTCACCCCATCCTGCACACTTCAGCTAGCATCCAACCTGCTGCATCAGTATTGCATTGTTTCCCTTTGTGCCTCAGAGGACTTTTTTTCTCTCTTTTTATAGCCACTGTAAAGTGTTTCATGAACTAGCCATAGGTAAACAGATTTAACTGGATGTGTCGTTGGAGGATTATTACCTGAATGTCTTGTTCAGGGGACATATTTGCAGAATCTCACAGGGATGTATTCATGGGTTTTGTTTGAAAGCATATATGACACAATATTACACATCACACGTAGCCCTTTAAGCCCTCATCCTAACCCTTAATCTTATTTATTGTTTGAGTTGTGTTTAGAGGTTGTACATGGGGATTATATATTATTGTAGCCCTGATTTTTTATGTTTAATTTGATACTTTAATTGATAATTTGATGCTAAGTGGTTGAGTGTGAGAGGCTGTGAGGGCTTGAACTGCATGGTGTAAATATGAATGGGAGAGCACTTTGCTGCAACATATCACGTGACTACGTAAAACAATATTGTGTACACTTGTGTATTTATTTTATACTTTGTATTTACTTCAGGAGATGAGAAGTCATTTTAAATCATGTATTTTCTTGTTTGATGAATGTAAAGAAAAGATAACATATATAATTTCTGTGTGGGTCAGGGTGTGTGCCCGTGTTAGGTGGGTTTACGAGTTCCTCGGTTTCCTTCGGGTTGCTCGGTTTCCCCCACAGGTGCAGAGGCTACATACTTCTAACAAAGTCAAATGGAAGTCCTCTGAACCAAGATTGCCACCTAGCCAGGTGACAGTTGAAAAAGCTTCTTCTTTATTAAAAAAATCCTTGCCAGTTAGTTAAATAGTGGTCCTCTAAACTAAAATTGGCACCTTGAAAATACAGGTGATTCAGTGAAAAACCTTTTTTTTCTTCTTCTTCTTCAGAACTTGCTTCTCAAGTGAACGCCATTTTTATTTTATCTTGAAAAATGCAAATTTGAAAGTGGCCAGAGTTCGTCTTTTTTGTGTGTTCCGTCTTCCCCAACTAATAACAACACATTTGCGCGCACATACACAATGTTTTTAAAGGATACATCTGCTGAAGGAAAACTATTAAAAATACATTAACGAGCCATACTATCTATTTATTGAGTCTATTTGCACTTAATACCACATAAACTGAAGCAAAAGCACTGAATTGTGATCCACTGTACGTTCTTCATTATAGCTTTCTGTTGTTGTCGGAGCTCTCCTGTTCCCTCAGCCCCCGGAGGAAGGACGGGGTTCGTGACACATGGGGGTTTGCCGTCGGCGCTCACTGACAATACAGTGGCGCAATCGGTAAAACGAGCATCGAATTGTGAGGGAGTCTCATACTTCAATCAAAGGGCATTTGGTTAGTTTGAGTCTTTTCATTGAATCTGTTTACAATATAACTTATAACTAGCCGTCTCATGTAATGTAGCTTCCTGTTGGCAGTAAAACCCTTTAATTTGATGGTATTGACCCTAAATTAATGTAATAAACATTTTGCTGGCTCTTGCATTCTCTTGGTATGATGATTATTACATTATTACCTTCTATTACGCAAACAGGGAGGTTTGCAATGACACTAACGTGACCTCAAGTGAGTTGAAAACATGCTCAAAGTGTTTTTAAATCCTATTCATTTAAATGACACTCAGGAAAATGATTTTAACATAGGAGCACACAGCTGTTTATATACACAAAACAGACACACTTTCTTTTCATGTAACAAGCATTGAAAATGTTCCCAAATGTCGTATCACCTTAGCAGCAGAGCGAGGAGTGTGTGCGTGTGTGTGTGTGTGTGTGTGTGTGTGTGTGTGTGTGTGTGTGGTGTGTGTGTGTGTGTGTGTGTGTGTGTGTGTGTGTGTGTGTGTGTGTGTGTGTGTGTGTGTGTGTGCGTGTGTGATGTCCTGCTACATCAAATCCAGGGATGTCTGTCAGAAAGATAGAGCTATTTTGATTCATCCCAGTTTAAGCCCAAAAGCATGACATGTAATTCAACCTCCAAGCGCAGACACAGAAATATAAATAACTGTCACAACTTCCCTTTCGGAAAAAAAACCTTCCTCTGTCTGTATTCATATTCCTCGCTGTCAGACTGGTACATCTGCCACGCAGACGGCAGCTTCAGTCTGAGGATCGGGACAAAGCAGTCATCTGTTCCCCTGTAGGCATCTACGCGCTTTGAGTTGTTATATCGGTGTAACGCACAAAGCTGTACATGCCATTGTGGGATGTGCGAGGCACAGGGGCCGTGTTCGCCTTCTGAGCGTCTCTGAGCCCCTTTGTGCTGCTATCACAGTCTGATCTGTGTGAAGTGGACTCTGGACATTTCAATATAAAAAAAATACTCACGTCATTTCAGGGATGAAGGAAGTGGAAATAAACCTGTCGGATGGCTTTGTATTCCTGGGCAGTGAGCCAATATCAACAGGACCCTGTGACCTCGTACAGAATTGGACAAAGTGACTTGGCAGAGTGGTGGACACATGACACTCAAGGTCCTTTGGCATCTGTATGAGAGGAGCCATGCTTTCAACTCACCAAACCTATGTGTAAACCCAATATTAGACGCTCGTCCATTTCAGGAGGTCCCGACTCAAACTCAACATTTACTTTTTTTAATTTGATTATTTTAAGTTACGTAACAAACATACTTACTTTTAGCCCAAAGCATGATCTTTTCCCAAAACCTAACCAAGTAGTTGCCTAAACCGAATGACGCCAACGGGTCCAGACAATCCGTCCATGTGTCAAGTTGGGAATGAGGACGGGTCGGTAACCATTTTCTTTATGTTCAATGGCCATGTATTCAAGACAATATCATCATACAATATCTGGGTATTGCAGTATTTGGTACGTAGTTTTCATTGCGTTCACACCCAACACCAAGAAGAAACGAGACATGACGTGCAGATCTACCGCAGGAAGGTCTACCGCAGAGTAGGAGGAGTGATATTTGCCCTCATATGATCAATCTTTTCTTTGTGAAGGTAAGAATTTTGTCGCAGTCAGCTGAAGAAGAGGAGATTTGATATTAAAGAGGGTTCTGGGGTTATGCTGGTTGGCAGAGAATACGGGTCTATTGATGAGAATCTTCTTCTTGTGAAAGACATTTTTACATAAGAATATGATTTCCTGTTAATAGAATAAAATGAAAGGAGAATCAAATTGGCTGCTAAAGGGTGAAAGTCAATGAACTATTCCACGGCATCTTGCATAATATATGTGATGCTCCTGCACGGGGCGGAAATTGTCTTTCTAAAGATATTAGGGGGAATAAAGGTAAATGTGTTCAAATGGGAATCTGAGGAGTAATTGCATGACCCTGTTAACCACAGTATAGCCCGAACTTATTGTAAAAGACTTAATAAAATCATATATTATACAATAACATGTAGTAATACAGAAATCCAGGCAGCAATAGCTAGTTAAAAAATAACAAAAACATTCACAATGTAGTGATCGTTTATTGTTATTTATGGTTTGTTGTTGTTGTTTATGTATTGTTTATTATGTATTTGCTTTGAGCATCTTGGGCAGACAAGTGATGGCAACATTTGGGTGCCATGCCGGGCTGCAGAAGTCCCGCTGTGTTTGAAACCGAGCCATCACACACACTCGCACGTGTGAGTGCACACTCATTCACTCATGTCACATGCAGGGACACAAACAAGCGTAGTAAACTAGTTTGTGGATAAAACGGTGGGTAAAATGATATTATGTAGCTTTTGGGAGAGCTGTACATGTTTCTGTCACAAACATGTCTGTCATAATATCTGTATGGTTTACACAGAGGTAGTCAGAAATAGTCTGATCTGCTTCATTTTTTGCAGGCCTATCGTATTATTTTCTGCTGCCAACAAAATGACAAGAAAAACCACAACAACAAAAACAGGTCATAATAGTTCACTAGCTATACAACTTTAAAAGAAAAGGAGATTGTCCATTGAGATTGCACAATTTTTAGTTTTCCACCAGACCACTATATTGACGTCTCATAATTTGAGTTAAGGCTCCATGAGCAGCTCTCCTGCTGTGTCCATGTTTCAGCACTAACAGCAGAAATGATTCAGAATCAATCAATGGATTCTAATTATTCTATTTTGAGTGGTAGCGGTTCTCAGAAGAGTTCCTCATTGTCAAACATAACCTCGTCAAAACTGTGACACAGGCATCCTTCCTGCACGCTGCAGTGCTGTTTTGTTCTTTCTCAAAGCAGTCAAGTGTGGTGTTTTCTGTGTGATCAGGGAGCCAGACAGAGCTGCTGTCTACATGAATCACAGCGCTCATTAACTCCCAGTGACGCTCACAATCTATGGACCAGTCTGCATATTTATGCGCAGCAACCGCTGCTCCGCTTCTCCCCACAGACGGCGTGTGTTTGCTCAATGAGCTTGTTTGACATGCCGCACAACCTCCCAGGATATAGTCATGCATCATGTTTTTATCCCTCTTCAAACAAAGAGGGATGAAAAAAAATACACATTTTGTTGTGGGGATCTAATCCACAAGATGTAACAGCAAGATATATATATATATATATATATATATATATATATATATATATATATATATATATATAAAGATCAAGGCTTTGCCAAAGAAGAAAACACACTCTAACTAAAATATCGGGATGAGGACAGGAGGTGGCAAAAAAGGGCCAAGGAGCCGTGTGCACTCAGGCTTGCACGGCTTAATCTTTGAGACGGTAATGATAACTGAAAGGGGTATTTTAGCAGCTACGGTGAAACCTGGTAATGGACTAACCTTTTGTTGCTAGTGTGTGGTCTGCGGCCCTCGAATACTCTCCTCCGATGACACACAAAGCTGTGATTTTCTTTCCTTGGGAAAACATGCATGACATGGAAAGTAATTTCACTGAGGCTTAAATGAGGAAAGAAAACATTTAGTGACATTCAGGGTTGCAGTGGTCACTGGTCCAAGCTTGTAGAAATCACAGTCCTGCTTGCACTGCCTCGGAGAATACAACAGATACTGTGCATGCTCGCTAGTTACTAAATGCAGTAATAAAACCCCTTGGGCACATAGAGTCTTCATTAGTAATGCACGGGTCAGCTGTGACGCCATCCAGATCTTCCCGGAAATAGAGCGCAGCCACCCGTGTGTCCCGAACATAATTAAGATCAGAGACCTGCATAATGATGGCTGATATCCCCGTTAGCCGCGTGACCCTCCTTGCACGTTGTAGAGTTGGGCTTTATACCGGTGAAGTGACTTTGTTCATGGAGCGCACACTCTCGATTACATTGAGGTTGTGATGCAATGCCACAGCTTTCCACCTGACTGCTAGTCTGACTACATATTGAGGCTGTAGAGGGAATACATCATTGTAATATCAATACTCTTTTTTTGCTTTTTTATTAACCAACTACCTTATTCACTATGCTGTTGTTTCAACCCAGTCGCCAGAAAAAACTGTGTTGGCATTGTATGTTTTTGCAAACTCTGAGAAAGATAAGAAATATGGATTTCATGGATACATTTTAAATAAGCCTCATTTTATGTTTGCAGAAAAGCACAATGACATGTGGTTAACGTCCTGAAACGATTGGTTAGTTTTAGGCAACAAAAGATCACATTCAAATAATAATGTGTGGTTATTTAGTTGTATTCATTCATGACAATTTTTTTTTGTTCATCTGATAATTGGATGTTCAAACTGCATCATTGGGAACACTCTGCTGATGAAGATCATGTGATATGATTGGAAAGCTCCAGACCAGCTTGCACCTTGTGGTGAGGCTGTTTTACTAACTGGCCTTCATCATGCGCCGAGGAAAGCGCCAGCAGTGATATTTCAATAGAACGTCAAGCTCTACAGACTTTGACGTGCCGACTTTCATTACTTTTCAACAGATTTTGTATTTTTCTCATTCCTCAAATTGATTTTTTGTTTTGCCTCACTGAACAATGCATGGTGAAGTCTTTGTAAGTTACACAAACAGAGCCCAGGGGTACTAAAATGTGTCATCCACTCCATACTATCTAAATCAGCCCGCACGTTGTCGCTCTGGAGGACCTTTTATCAATCAAATGGCAGCTCTGATCAATGTTGATAATGACAGAATCTTTGACCAATCCGCCGTGACAGTCCACTTGCTCCTCGAGACCTCAAATGACCTCGCCATGTGACGAAGTGTCGGGCCCAGGGGCCGTCGGAGCTTCCCATGTCGCTGCGTGTTAGCATCAGAAACACCACACGTAGCCACCGGCCTCAGTAGCTCCACACCGGGTTCCCTTACACGTTGGACCTGACCCTGACCTTCATGCGTCAAGAGAGAGGTATGACATATTCCCCATCCGTTTGAGAGCATGCAAGTCATGATCAAATAAGAGATCAAAACAAGAATGTGAAAGGCTTCTTAGGCTTTTCTGCAATCCAAACCTTTTTGAAGTCCCCATTAAAACTACTACTCCGCGAGAGCTTGGCCCAGTGGTCCCCTCGCACAACAGAAGTGCAAGTCTTTAACATACAGCATGTCAAGTAGCTGTTGTGAGGTAATGAGCATCTGTAGCATATATATTTTACTGGCCGTCTTAATGAGACATCTAAATCTGCCAGGCTTGTTTACTCGGCTACAACGCTAACGATGTCTTCAGTGAACTCCGGTATCAATTTATTTTCCGAGCTGCAGAGTGAAACACAAACTTAAAGTGTTTACATGCAACAGATTTGTCACGTAGGGATAAAGTGGCCAAACTCCCTGCAGTTCGGCAGTTCTTTAATTAAAACATCTCTATCAAACGAGCACCGAGGCGTGTTTGGTTTCTGCTTTCGCTGAAGACCCAAATCATCTGACTCACTCAGACAGCTATAAACCTCAGTAGAACGTGGAAGCACCTTTCATTCCCCTACTCTGAAAAAAAACAAACATTAATCAGACAGACAGAGAAGATAATTGCAGACCGTACTCACATTGAATTTTGAATAGCAGCTCCTTCGGCAGAGATGCTTTATGCACACTGAATAGCTGCTGCAAGTCCTGCTTTGTTCTCTCAACAGCTGCCCTCCTCTGTTCACTCAAACGTGTGAATAGATACAGGTGGATATGAATGTGAGCAGAGGCATGTGTTATGCATATGTCAATTAAAATGCGTACAGGCTTTTGTTTATTCATTTATGACCTTATCGAACACAATCCTTGTACAATATTCCGAAAATATGAACCTTTATATCTCTATATTGCACTACATTACATCACATTCATATGCAGATACCATAGCGCTTTAGTTTGCACAAGATGCGATGCTACCGGCACGTCCTCATAGCCAATGACCGAATAGGTCAATGACTCCCCAAACAGCATAGATAACCAGCGACAGCCGCACGTTGTGAGATGGTCGCAGTTAAACACCTGGTGAAAGGGTCAATGGACTGCAATAATATTGCAAATTTCACTGAAACACATGCTGACATTCACCCGTTCACTTATTCATAAATGCCATGCAGGGCATCCAACCATGAACCTGCCGATTATTCTACCTTCGACAAAAGACTACTTTCAGGAAAAGAACATAGTTTTTTTTAAAAGCCATTTTGATAGGTGACCTAGGTTACAGTATGTACTTGAGTTATGTATGTTCTGCAAGTAATAGTAATAAGTCAACATTGGCTTCTTGATGCAAGGGGAGACACAAACAGTGGTCTCCTGGGTGAAAGTCCAGTGTTTGTTTGATCAATCCTTCCACCTCCTCCCTACGTGGACTTCGTTGCTCTTTATACCTTGTCGCCTGACTTCCTCCTTTGCTCCCGTCATAATTACAAAAGCAACGAGAAGTTGCCACCTAAAAATAAGAACAACAATGGGTCGTAATAAGCTACAGCTGTTTGTGGAGGTAGGTCTGATACTACTGTACATCCCAATAGCATATAGTATAATGCATTGTATATATCAATACAATTATATAGAACATAGCATATAGAGTCCAAAAAAGTTAGAAAACATATATATATATATATATATGTATATATATATATATATATATATATATATACATATATATATATATATATATATATATATATATATATATATATATATATATATATATATATATATATATATATATATATTTATATATATATATGTATATATATATATATATATAGCCTCACTAACTGTACTGCTGTGGAACGACGGTTGAGATAATTACCAATACATTTGACTTGTCTTTTTAAGTCTTCCTGCGGCCGTCTGCAATACACAGGTCGCGGTTGACAGAGAATCAAAGGACAGACATGAATACACACACACACACACACACACACACACACACACACACACACACACTGACGGCAAGACATACAGAGACTCCTTCCATTTTTAGCTAGACATAACTCTGACTGGACTCTCACTGTCTCCAGCTCCAGTAAATAATCGAAGTGTCGAAGTTGCTCTGTGAGAACTCCAACAACTCCATTTCAGCCTTAAATGCTCTGGGAGCTCATGTCAAGGTGCGGTGGGATTTGCAGATTATGCAAGAGTGTGGGCTATCCTGACGGAAATAATGCAAATTGCTGTGAGAACGTCACATATTGTAGCTGTGAGGCGAGAATAGATGGCGGCCATGAGAGGAAGCCTTTGAATGGCGTGAAAGCAAGTACATCCACCAAAATGGATTCGCTACGACCTTGTACGATTTGCAAATGACAGGTGTGGATGTCATGAGTGCTTCTCAATGGGATGGAAACATTGCTCGCATCAACAAGAGTCTTCAACAAACGAGAAGAAATCGTTACTTTGGTGTGCGGCAGAGCTCGACAGAGCAAAATGGCGTTGACATTGAACTTCACCACATGGAATGAGTGTTTTAAAAGGCAATTTTCCCACACACGATCTGCAGCCGTCTTCGTGTCCTTGGTTTTTGTGCTACATCCGGTCCTCAGCTGCAATTCCGACAGCCAAGGACAAAATTCGAGCTCTGCCAGAATGCTACAGTATGAAAGGCTAATAAGTGGGGAGCGAGGCGAGGTGGAGCGGCCTCTCAGCTGCTTTGAGAGAATGATAATTTGACGATGGTGAAATAGCATCACGATGCTTCCTCTGAAAGAGAATAAATCTGTAATTCAGAATTCCGCACTGTGGATTCGTCATATATCCTTTTTTAATTTTCCTTTCTATATTTCACCATGCAGAAAGAGTTTATATACTAAAAATGATGCTCATCCATACTCCTCCCTAATCTCTTCTCTGGGATTGTTCCAGCAGGTGGGGGGCGTGGCTTTACCTAGAGTCAGCCAACATGAAACCTTGTACAAGAGGGTCATGTAACAGAGAGAGAGAGAAAAAAAGCAGCAGATTATCTGCGAGGGATGCGAGCATGTTTATGCGGCACAAAAAAAGGGAGGAGGCCCGCTTGGAGCGTGATGCGGCGACAGCAGCAACATTATGTCATCCGAGGGGGGCTGATCCTCTGACATGCTCTGGCAGAGAGAATATCATGTTTGCCACGACCCTGTCCATATTTATGGATGGGGAGCAAATGAGATTGGGGATGGAAGAGGAAGAGGAGCGAGGGAATCAGAGGATGAGCTCCGGCTGCACTGCAGTCTGTTTAAATCCAACATGTTTTGAAGCCTTGAGTTTGACGTATTGGCCGTCGACATCTTGACTTTTTGCAACCAGTGAACAGAAGTGACCATATTTAGACTGCGGATGAGTAACGTAGAGACGCCGTGTATGGCTCTGGTAGCGGTAAAGACCTACAGCATACCCTGCTTTATGGTCTTTATGGTCTATTTGACTCTAAATGGACATCATGCTGTATTGAAGAACACTTGAAACTAGAGATTGAGACCATAAACTCATGTTTACAATGTTTACTGATAATAATTACTAAATACAACATCTTAAACAAACAGAAGGAACTAGAGGTCACGTGTCCATACAAAGTACAGAGAGTAGACCTTAAGTGTGAAGCTGCTGTTAGCTAATGCTACGCACGGATGGAAGCCAATTTCTGATGATCTGAAATGCACCACTTTAAAATCTCAATGAAAAACTCTGCTGCTCTGTTGTGCATTCAATGGATTGGACACTGCACTTTTATTCGCCATGTTGTATTTGGAGCGGCATATTACTGAACATATTACTGAACTGTTACTGCACGAAAACCGTACACTGGTCTAATTTCTATTTGTGTTGCAATTTATTTTCCTAATTGTATTCTATTATAACGCTCTATATAGCGCTCTACAAATGAACTCAACTTTGGCTGCCTTGCATGATTTCCATTGTTCAATAGTTGAGATGAAAATAGGCACGTGAGGGTCACAGTTGGATGCTTTATTTGTGTCGTCCTGCATGGCTCAGTTGTCGGTGTCACTCGGTCTTCGCTGTGACAAAGACAGATTTAGCTCAGAAGTGTTGATTGGCCGTGTCAGTCTCAAGCGGTGCCACTGCTCGGAAACACACTGACTTTGACTGAGGCGACGGCACTACTTTGTCACTTCACGACAGTTATCTGAAGTTTTCACACGTTGTTCACACGTGGTCGTCGTCTTCATCATCATATACATATTGGTTCATAGTTGTGCAGGGTCAATGTGACGATTGTACAAATATTCAAACATGACATTCTTTCAATCTTTTAGATGACACTAAAGTGATGCTTTCTGTCCTCCAACACAACACACTCTGTCCAGCAGTGTAAGGGTTGTTTCAGGTTTAGGTCGGGCGGAGACGCATATGGATGTGGAGTCAGTGTTTGAAAAAAATCACCAGCCAGACTGTTGTCTCTTGGCAACGCATCACCTCGTCAAATTTGACAAAGAGACTTCCCCTTGAGCGAGACTCTGTCCATAATGTTGTCAGACATTTATAATAACAATTTGAGCCTGTCAGTGGCAAAAACAAGTACTGGTAGTTTTAAAAACCGTTACATGAGTCACTGCGACACAAAAACATGGGGAAATAGGATCCAGGTTGGAAAATACTATTTCTGTGTTCCAAAAAGGGACGACTATAAAACAGCGATTAAAAATCAGACACTGTTATCTGCAAAGATTTAGAATTACAATGATATAACAAATTGCATTCAGTAAGTTCGAACTTTCCCTCTGTAAACTACTTAAAAGAGTAATTGATTATCAAATGTCAATTTTTTATATATGTGATTAACATTGTACAGTATATTGCGTGGATGTAGATCATGTGTAATGATACTGGGTCTCTATAGGTCTCTAGAACACTCTGTGGGTTTGAAAGGATGTATTCAAAACTGTGGCCTTGGAATCTACAATGGCTGCACAAATTGTATGTGTGAGTGTAAAAAATGTCTCAAACAATTCACCGTAAAGTTAACAAAAGGCAGGGTCATCATGTTGATGTTCAACCATCGCTATTTGTTGGGGTGTTTTATTTAGTCCCTGTAAGGTGATGCTGGCGTGAGTGAGTCACAGAGTGTCTGAATGGCGGGCTGGGTTTATAAACCTCCGTCAGCCCTCAACACATGAGTTTGAAGGCCACTTGTCTCCGCGGTCTGTCACGTATGCACATGCAGCAAAATCCGACAGCCTCAGCATCCGTACTTTCCACCCTCGAGGGCACGGGAGCGCAGAGACAGCTCTTCATCATGAGGTCCTTCGTCCTCCTGTTCTTCACCCTGCTGCTGGTGTCCCACGGATCTTCAGCAGTCATCACAGGGGTAAGTGGGAGCAAACAGGGAGGTGATGGGGAGTTTGATGGGAATATGGAAGTGCTTGCTTTTCAAATAAGAAAATGTTGCCTGCTGTGCCGTGTTCAATATATTCTTTGCTGTGAATGGCATTAGTTCTTACTATTGTAAGTGATTTTTTGAGACTTCACGCATTTTAACACAAAAGAAACAGAACAAATATTCTAGTAAAAAATAAAAACATAAATTAAGTACATACAGTCTTATTTGTGCTTAGACCAAAGCCTCCATTGTGACGTTCATTCTCTGGTGAAAATATTGGCAAGTTAATCTTTAAATAATGATTTCAGTATTTTAATTCTCCTGTGCTTTTAAAAAGTTTAGCTTTGGACAAAATGTTAAATATCTTATACAGAGAATTAATCATTATACAATATGATATGAAATATATTTATTTTGGAAATTACCAATTATAATTATAATTTCAGAAATACCCCACATCGTTGCATTTTTGGTTATCTAAAAGCATGAAGGGCTACTATAAATAATAGTATAATAATTTATATATATGTATATATATATGTATATATATATATATGTATATATATATATATATATATATATATATATATATATATATATATATATATACATATATATACATTTATATCAATTTACCCAGTTCGTTGAAAGATTTCCTCTTCTAAATCAGGATTTATATAATTCGATGAGCATAAATTGTGGCCATAAAAGCTCATAAAACATCCCTCCCTGTCACAACAACCCTCTGGTCGCCGATGTGTGCTGCGAGAAGAACATGCAGCAATAAAGCAGAAAGTGATTTTCATCCTCGTCTGTCACATGAAATCACTTCTGTTCCTCTTCATTGTGTTCCCTTCATCTCATCCAGAGCGAGAACTGTCACTCAGCATCTCATCCCGACACTCAAGACAATAAACCACCAGCGATCCTGAGGTGTTTTGTTGAGGTATGATATGACTAATGGTGTTATAACACAATACCATTAGCATAATATGCTGTTAGGGAAACACCAGTTTGCGTTGTGTGTCGCTCTTCTGCTCATAATACATTTCTCATCTAAAAGCTTCAGAACACAGAACCTGCTTTTTCTTGTTCGTATAATAATTTGCATATTATTGTGTTCAATTACATCGCATAACATGTATGCATTATATCATTACATACATATTAACAATAACATTTCTCCTTAGATTAGCACCAGTTACACTAGTGACAGCTGTTCATTGAATTTTGGACCTTTTTCAAACCAAAGAATTTGAATTAACAGAAAATATGTCCTAAAGTTAAAGGAGCAGTGTGTGGGATTCAGAGGAATTCATTGGCTGAAATGCAATATAATATTCATAATAATTTTTTTATTGTCGTATAATCACTAGAAACTAAGTTGTTACCTAATATGAGCCCTTCATATCTACAGAGGAAGTGAGTCCTCTTCACAGAGTCGCCATGTTGCTACAGTAGCCCAGAATGGACAAACCAAAAACTGGCTCTGGAGAAGGCCCAATGCGGAAGTGACTTACCTTGAATTCGACTCCTCCGGTTGAAAAATAAGTCTGATTGTATCTTGTAGACTTGTAGAAGTCTATGGGGAAATGATTCTACTTCTCACTTGATTAATTACCTCAGTGGACATTGTAAATATGAGTTTATGTTCTCAATCTCTAGTTTCAAGTCTTCTTCAATACAGCATGATGCTCATTGAGTAAATTATGGTCCATTTAGATTAAAATATGATCGGCAAGGTACGCTTTAGGGCGGGGCTACCTTGTGACTGACGCTACCATGGCGTTGTCCGATGCAGTGTTTTCATCTTCAGTATGTTTTGTGTGTGTGTGTGTGTGTGTGTGTGTGTGTGTGTGTGTGTGTGTGTGTGTGTGTGTGTGTGTGTGTAGGCCTGTGAGAAGGACTCTCAGTGTGGAGGAGGGATGTGTTGTGCGGTGAGTTTGTGGATCCGCAGCCTGCGCATGTGCACGCCGGCGGGACAGGAAGGAGACGACTGTCACCCTATGAGCCACAAGGTGAGGCCGTCGACAGACAGATGTGCAGTGAAGATCCACCCACCAATGATTCATCCCCGTGGCAGTGATGCTTTCAAAGCAAAAATGTTTACAAGAGGCCAGAAAAAAACCTTCCACTGCGTCCATTAAGCCTGATGCTAATCAAATGAATCTCTTACTAAAGGTGTCTCCTTTTCTGCTTCCAGATTCCTTTCAAGGGGAGAAGACTTCACCACACGTGCCCCTGCCTGCCCAACCTGTCGTGCATCACCATAGAGGAGGGGAGGTCCACATGTCTCTCGCCATACAAGTATCCAGACTACCTCTGAGGACCAACACTTCACTTTCCGCCTTGAATTGCCTGTTTGTTTGTTTTTATTTATTTTGAATAAAGATATATATATATATTTAACATTGCATAGTCATTTTTGGTGCACGTTAAATTAAACTAATGAAAGTAAAATCATAAATATATATATTAGATGTATAGATTTATATTGAATTAAATAATGCATCGTCAATTTTGGTGTCTATATTTAAAGGGAAATGCCCCCTCAGATTGTTGGGGAATGATGACCTCTCCCTTTTGTGTATAAGTGTGCTTGTTTCACTTATTTCAGTTACATACACCTCACAGTGAAATCCAAAGAGCACAAATAATATATATTATATCGATTCAATCGTATTCAATATATTATAATTTTTGTATTATTTAATTATTGGACTCAAAATACACATGGAAAACAGCCGTCTTCTTCATTTGTATTTGGTGAGAAGAATAAATGACACATGCTGTCTCATAGTACTTACTGCAGCAGTTTTTTTCAGCTGCCATCTAGGGAAACATGAGGAGAAACACACTTTCCTTCAATGGCTACAAAATGACATGCTGAGTGACGTGCAAGTTGCAGTTTCATTATCCACTCATAACCGGAACACACATCCGCAGTCCTGTTTCATGCTTTCACTGAAGACAAAGTAGCAGAAGGACAAAGCGTGAGAACATTTAAACTGTGGTCGAAAGACGAGCGTAGACGAGAGAGTCTTTTCTCCCCTTCACCTTGGCAGCACGTCTTTATCACGGCAGGAAACAGTAGGACGGCTATGAAATTAATCAGTCAGGCTGTGATTCGCAGCATTTGTTCAAAGCCCAAAGCTAGAATTAGATTTGCCCAATGTGTAACGCAATGACTCACATCAATCTTATTATATTTTAAATGGATGTTGGTCTTTATGGCTCTGGACATGAGAGCAGTCTAACGGCGTAGGAAAAAAAATCCTCAAATGATGATGAGATCTCGAGCGCACATAAAGGAATATTGGTAGCGTCGCCATGACTGCTGAAATGAACCATGAACTGTGTGGAGACATGAAAAAAGTCGATAAATCAATCAGCTAACTGACAGATAATGATTAGGCTGTTTTGATCATCGATAACAAAAATAATAATAATGCATTTCATTTTTATCGCACTCTTCCTTCAAAAGAATCTCAGAGTGCCACACATATAGTAAAAACAAATAAAACCGATTAAAACATAGTTAAAGCAACCCATAAATATAAAAAATAAAAATAAGAATGTAATAGCTGACAATAAATTAACTCAAGGTAAAAATGCCTTCCTGAATAAAAAGGTTTTTAGGCCAGTTTTAAAAGAGTTCAGTGTCTGAGTTGCCCTTAGGTGGTCAGGGAGACCGTTCCACAAGCGTGGCGCTGCTGAGCAAAAGGCCCGGTCGCCCATGGTGCGGAGCTTGGTTTTGGGGACCCGAAGGAGCGAGCGGCCTGTGGATCTAAGGGTGCGGGTGGGAGTGATAAGTTCTTGTAGGTAGGGGGGTGCATGTCCATTGATGCATTTATAGGTGAGTACTAGGACTTTGTAGTTAATCCGGAATGAAATAGGGAGCCAGTGCAGTGAGTGGAGAATGGGTGATATGTGGTCATATTTCCAGACTCCCCTCAGGACCCTAACGTCCTTTTTGAGCATAAACTTCAAACATTACCGAGCTCCAGGTCGAACCAGACTGCATGGGCCATCTTCTTTTGAGGGAAACGTCTTTCCTTCCGGATTATGCTTGTTTTTTACGTGTCGCGAATACGTTTTTTAATGAAAGGTCCGCGTGCTCGTAGGGATGGGTCGAACAGACATTGGACTTTCATCCAGGACACCGCTGTTCGTGTTCATGAAATGAAAAGTCGTCAAGGACTTACTTGACCTTAGATAGTAACTTAATTAGGTAATAAACATACTTATTCTGAGCCAGACCCTGATTCTGTTTTTCTTTAGTAAACTGTAGTTGATAATGCAGTTTAGTTAGTTTGTATGGGAACGTCCTTTTTAGCAGAAGTGGTTGGACTCTTGGCTACATTAGCTGCTACTAGCGTTACGCTAGTTACGCATCCAAATCTTCAACGGAATTGTTGGTAATTGAGTTGCACTGTGGGAAATGTAGGCGCCATATCTTGACAAGGAAAAGAGGAGCTTGGAATCGGTTCTGAAGTTAAGAACTTTCGAAACCCGACCCAGCCTAACCTCATCAGATGATAGCGTTTTTTTAAAAGCTACATTTCCAGCTGTCCAAATTGCATTTAAGGAAAACCCAGTGAGCAGTAGGTTAGCGTTGTTGCTTGGTGTTTAGAATGACTGAAAAGGTCAATAAAAGATAATAAATATTTCCCCGGCATCACAGCGGAGGCTGGGAACGACGCGATGCAAAACCCGACCCGCATTCACGTTGCACGAGAGCACGTGCAGGTGAGGAGCCTCCTGTGGTCGAGGAGCCACGGTAATTACACCGCGAGACCTCAGCACGCCGGTGGCGGAGCACAGCCATCTGTCAGGAACAAGCAGGCGTGTTGTGATGCTAATGGTTATGGATGTACAGAGGGCAGGCGGCGTGTTGAGGAGCTGGCGTTGGAGGGCAGATCAGAGCGCTCGGGAACACCTCGCTAAATCACAGCGATTAAGGTGTGCACCGAGAGGACCGCTCAGCCTTTGAAAGCCGCGGGTTGGTGTAATCGAGGCCGCCGTCGATGAATGCAACAGCAATTAGCTGAATCAAAAGCTGGCTACTGGCTTGAGGAAGGAGGAGGGGATTAGGGGTTTTGAGGGAGTTTGATTAAAAAAGCAGGTGCCCTGCGATCGGCCTATTGAAACAAATCTAATGAAATTGAATTGAATTAACTGTTAAATAAATGCTGTGCTGAGAAGGAAAACATTTATTTCCCAACATGGTGGTATAAATGTTTAAAGCCTTCTTCACACTGCCAAGAATTTAAAGATTGTGAGTCTAAAAATACTGGAATTAGCCTAACATATACCAACCACAAGCACATTTTTAATCATTGAATCTCACACCATGCAGGTTTTTAAAGGGGCACTCTACATTTTACACAGGAAGTTGAGTTTACTTGTCACAAGTAGTTCAGTCTTTGAAAACGTTTAATGTCTAATGATGAACCCCAGAGGCTTAAAAAGTCTACAAGTGAGAATCACCAACTGGGGGTTGGGGATTTGAAGGAAGTGGGTGTTTGGACGCTGTCCAGTTGCTTTATGGGAAATGTAGGATTTTGAGCTTGACCCATTCCTAAGACTAAAAATCAAGATATTTTTGCTTCCGCTGCTTTAATTCTGATCATTCTTCTTTTAATCCGCCTCCTGCTCGTTCCTCAACTTTATGGAAGTGCAACTTTAAATCACTGGAGTGCCCTTTAAAAATCCCTTAAGTCCCAGAGTAAATACCAAGGACATGGGAAAATCCACAATAGAAACAGACCAATGTCTGTATGGATTTGTTTCCAAATACAGGGTGCAACTCTCTCTTTTTTTCCAACTGTAAAATCTGCATGTCTCCGTTTACAAACCAATGCAACAAGCTAGAGACTGCCAGGAAACACAAGAGAGGCACACAAGAAAAACACTGCCCATAATGCCGTGTTCACACCAAAAAAGATTTGCGGATTTTCGCAACGCTTTTTCGTCTGAGTTTACTCCCTCGACTTTATGTGGTGAATTCGTTTTTAATTTTTTGGCAACCAATCGCTGGGGAAAAGGGGCGGGGCTTATCTCAGTGTCTGTGAAAACATTTACTATTTCCGCCATTCACCACTGAAATAACCACTAGTTCTGCGTTATATTTGTTGAGGAAGTCCCACAAACGTCGGAACATTAAACGCCGCCGTGTCTGGGTTCATAATATTATCCGTAGTCACACACAGCTCCGACTCTTCCAGGACGAGTGTCTGAATGAAGCCGCTTCCAACGCTCCTTCAGCGGACCAGCATTTTGATTCAGTAACGGCGGTGATGCCGGGCAGAGCTTCTCAACGCTGATTGGCTTTCGCAACTCCGCGTCGGAAACTGCGAAAAAGCAGATTTGAGAATTTGAAAATTTTCGCAACGCCATTTTGCATCTATCGCGCCGCCCGGCGAAATATACGCTTTTTCGCAACAATTCGCGTCTGTGCATTGACTTAACATGTAATCTGGTCTCGCGAATATTTCGCAGCTCTTTTGGTGTGAACACGGCATAAGGCCGGACGAGTCCTGCATGGTGAGCAGGCTATCCGGCGCAGAACCAGATCAGGTAAAGACATCTTGTTAAAAAACAGATTATGGAACCCAAACAACTTATCGTCCATTTCTCATTTATTTGCTAAGAAATACAAACAATGCAAACATCCTTTCCAAAGCACCAAACTGTTAAACATTATCGTGTCCATATCTGTAGAAAAAGAACATCTGTAAGGAACCCATTTTTTCAGCACACCTGACCCATGAAGAAGATTACAAATTCTTCAAAATAGCTTTTGAAGTGAGTTTCGACACCTTTTCAACATAGATTCCCACTGCATTATGAAATATACAACATATCTGTTTGTTTGTTTTTAAAGGAAGGAGGGGAAAAGAGAGGCTTTCCTGTATTTACAAATGTGACGCTGTCCTCGTTAAAAATATACTGAGATCTGCATCTCATTTGTGGTATCCAAATAACTAGAGGTGTCACAGACGTTGGAGGAACTGACTCCCATCACAATAGTTCTGTTGTATAGTCATCATTCTGCAAAAGGCATACAACCTCCAATGGGTGTGCTGGGATAGAATGTCAAAATATACAAACAGATAGCCAAAGTGACATTCATGAACAATATTGTAGCGGACAAAAAAAGATTGATATATTGAAAAGGGTGTAAAAATGTCTCTCTGCAGACAGGTATTGGAATTATTACAAATTAACAAGTGGCAAGGTTGATTGTTTTGGGGAAAATCTTTAGTTATTCTGATTAGGATGAGCAAATATAGCATTCATTTACACACTATTTAAGTTTTGGTTAGATCAAAATAGTGGGTTCACCCTTCAAAACATCCCTGTGCGTGTGCAAACACACTCTGGGGACCATGTCTGTACATTCTGAAACCAGATGTAATGTGCATGTCTTTGGCAGTATTTGTTTATATATATATATATATATATATATATATATACGCGGGTCAGATGACACAGTATGGCTCCATGGGGGTCTGGGTCCCCAGGCAGCTGGGGAAACAGGCTCTGAGGCGCACCCGGAGCTCCTTGTTGAACAGGAAGCTGATGATGGGGTTCGCTCCCGCCTGGGCGAAGCTCATCCAAACCGCAGCGCTCAGGTAGAGCTGCGGCACCGGAGCTCCTCGCACAAATATCCTCAGGTAGCAAGCGCTTATGTACGGCGCCCACAGGACGAGGAAGGCCAGCGTGATCATGTAGTACATCTTCCCGATGCGCTTCTCCATCTTGAACTCGTCCAGCACCAGCAGCCTCCTGTTGCCGAGGTGCGTCGCCTGCCTGATGCCCACCAGCGTCGGTGGGGTGGGCCCGCGGCCGAAGCCGGCGATCCAATTGGCGGCGGCCTGCCCGGTGGCCCCGGGCCCGTGGAAGGTCCAGTTCTGGCTGATGGCCGGGACAGGCTGCGCCGGCTTCATCTTGCGGTGATCGTAGACGAAGCACAGCATCTTGACGTACAACACGTGCGTCGTGCCCACGATGACGGCCAGCATCAGCATGAAGCCCAGCGTGTCGTTCGCCTTCACGTAGCGGTGCTCGAAGGTGCACTGCTCCTCCTCGCGTATGAACTTGTAGGTGCCCACGTCGAACACCGGCGGGAAAGCCATGGCCACGGAGAGGGTCCACACCATGCAGATCACCGCCGCGCACGTGCACAGGTTCATCCGCTTGTAGTAGAAGCGGTGGTGGGCGATCGCCATGTACCGGGTGACGCTCACGCAGAAGAGCAGGAAGGCGACGTGGAAGCAGAAGAGCACCGACATGAAGGCGACGATCTTGCAGCAGAGCGCGCTGTACGGCCACACGGAGCCGCCGCCGCCGCCTCCCATCGCCGCCATCACGAAAGGGAAGCACACCGCGGAGCGCACCACGTCCGCCAGGCACAGGTCCAGCAGGAAGTAGTACGGAGCCTTGCGCAGCGAGCTGTCCTTCAGCAGCAGCAGCGACAGCGACGCGTTGCCCAGCAGGCTGACGCCCGTGATCAGACCCAGGGAGGCGAGCTTGACCGCAGAGGCCGCGGACGCGTAGTTGTGTGAGGACGGACTGCTGCTCTCCCCGAGCGCGCTCGAGTTTGCCATCTGTGCAGCCTCATCAATTCATCCACCAGCACTGGAAGCAACAACTAAATCCTCCTTTAACAGAAAATAACAAACTAACAAACACTTGGGAATAAATTCCTCTCAGAAGCATCCGTTCAACATCGCCTCGCGTCCATCCCGGTGTGTGTGCGCCGCGATCCCGCACCAACAACAAACAAAATAAAAGCATCTGCTTCTTTTTTTCTCTTCTTGTCCTTCATCTCACAAGTGTCCGGTGCAAACGGCGTCCCTGTCCCCGTCTGTTCGGCCAGCTTCTGCTGAGTTGAGGCGGTCTGGTTGAGCTTGAATAAACGCCATCCCGGTAAGCAGTCGTTCGGCAGACAAGCGACTCGGAAAACACATCTCAATTTACAACCGATGTTGGAGGGTCTCCCGTTCGTATTCAGGAATAATATAGAAGAAGAAGAAGGAAAAAAGGCAAATGCAGACAGTGCTGTGCGGAAGAACGGCGCAATTACGCATCCGACGTCATCACCAGTGGCAGCTAAATGTACATGTGTAGCCGAGGAAGGCAAACATGTTGGTAAAAGCCGAGAGCAGAGGTGGGAGCGCCAGTGTGGGTCTAACGGCAGCGTCTAGACTCGAGCCTCTGCGACGCACGTCCGCTGCATGCGCGTGAGTGAGCAGGCCTGGGATCAGTCAGCGGGTCTGGATCTGACGGCGCGTGTCGAGCGCGATCCACATGGAGGTCTGTCTCCATGCGCACATGCACATGTGGACAGACCGACATTGCACAATACTTGATGGGCAGGTGATGACAAATAGCTGATCATGCATTTTATTTTAACTTTACTTTATTATATGTTAACTTTATCTTATTTTATTTAAAGATATGGCTCATAAGTAACCCATCTCTTGTGGCTTCTTTTTTTTATGAGGCCATGAAAGAATAAGAGTGCATACTCGAAAATGAACCAAACCAAACAATATTCATCAATTAATTGCCAAAACTATTCAGAGTTCACAACTCTCTCTCTCTCTCTCTCTCTCTCTCTCTCTCTCTCTCTCTCTCTCTCTCTCTCTCTCTCTCTCTCTCTCTCTCTCTCTCCTTGTTGTTTGCAATGTGCACAGAATGTTTGAAAATCAATATTGCAAGGCCCATCACCCATTGATTACAAGAAATTCACGTCTGCACTTAAGTCACGTGGGTATGTGTTGCCAGAAGTCAAGAATAATGGCCTCATTAAACGTTTTACGGACTAATACGCCACTTAAGGACTCTCCCAAGGTAGCCTGCAGCACATTTATAATGCTTACAATGTGGGTTCAAACGAGGCAAAGGCACCCCCAGTATTAGGTAATCTATAATATGTTAAAGTGTTAACTATAACAATCTCAGCAGAACTTGTGTACTTTGAACCGGCAGTTCCCGTCATGTGATGAGGCTGCATCGATGCTGCTGGAGTGACTCAGCAGCATCCCCTGCAGCATCACGAGCACATGACACATATGTTGGCCCCTCAACGTTGTCATTGGCCTTGTTCATAACCGACCAGGGCCCACATAGGTCATGACATGCTCAACTCAAAGTCTGATGTTTTGTAAAACTTTACATTCCACGCCTGGCCTGATTTTCATAAAAAAGACCCTGTGATCAAGTCCAGATGAATAATGAAAGAATCCAAGTAACACCACTGCTCCCAGCTCAGGCTGGTTAGGTGGAGCTCAGACACATTACGAGGGCCTTCTGGTGGTGCACTGTTTATGGTGAAAAGTAGCACTGATATGGGAATTTCCCACTTTAGACATGGTTTTGTTTGGGTCTTAGATTAGAGGTGGTTGATTCTAATAATAGGGTTTAGTGCAGCTCCCTTCGCAGTGTGGATCAAGCTCTGAAACCTCACATGCCGCTTGTTCGAGTGCTGAAATGCCCAAAAGAACACCCGTCTTGTTGGAGCTTGCAGAGCGGCCTACTTTCACCCAAAGTGCCTCTGAAAGAGGCAACAAGGGGCTGGAGACTGAAGATAGTGGAATAGGACGAGGCCTCACTCAGTACAAATAAAAAGTGCTCACTTCCTGGTCTGCACAAGTGGGGATCACTCATTCCTGTGTTTCAGACAAGAGATGCTTTCTTTGTACATTGAGGGCGAGGTAATAAGAAAGTGTTTTCTGTGGGAATAGTGCAATTCTCAGGTGCTTTCAGCAAAAGTGTATCAATGTGAAGGATCTACATTGGAGGCCCTTGTCCTCTCTCTCCGGGTCCACACCGTTCTTTCAGCAGAAAGAAACGTTTTGGTTGCAGTTTGATCAATATTGAAATACCGTCAAGAAAAAAACGGTGAAAACAATGATGAGTACAAGTATAATAGGAACAGAGTGTCACCCGACCGATCGTGGACTTCTTTTTACTTATATATAAACCAACATACATTGAATGTTGTTGATATTATGCCCCCGGGCAAGCTTTAGTTGTTACGTTGTATTATGCAAAGTTAAGGCGTGGTTGATATTTTTGCTATACAAGTGCATGGCAGTGTTTTATGTGTAAGATAACCTTCATTTTATAGCCACTACAGTTGCAAAGTACAGTTATTAATTAGTAATAATTAGTAAAAACTCCGTCACCATGCTGCTCTTTTTATAGAATGGCAGTATAACATATTTCGTGAGATTCGTGTAGGACCTCTTATCCCGTTGAGTCTCACGATGGAGAGATACAGTGGGACATTTGGGATCCACGTCAGGTACCCGAGAAACAAAACAGAGTGAGGTCTCACTCTCACTTTTTTTTCCTGCTCTCTGGGTTGGACTAACTGCGGCGTTTCTGCCCAGTGACGCAAAGACGTCACCAGTCGGTAGGCGGAAAAGCGGTAGTGTGTGTGTGTCGGTATCTGGAGGAAGAAAAAGAAAGCCAGACCGGGTGCTTTTATAAAGATTCACACCGCCGGTATCAGAAGGTTAGCTGCGTGTCGCTCTAATGGCGGCTCCCGCGGGTCAGACCCTCCGTGTGGACAGAGGAGCCCCCGAACACGACATTGACATCGACGAGAAAGAGTTGGAGAACATCACAAAGAAACACCGAGAAGAGGAGGGGACAACGCTGCCGCTGCATTCCCCTTGGACGTTTTGGCTGGACAGGTAAAAGCCATGTTTACCGGTCTCGTCTCGCGCGTTGCCCGTTAGGTTATAGCCCCTCGCGGGACGAGCAGGAATGATGGAGGAGAAGAAGAAGAAACGAGTGGAGGCCACACAGCTTTCCTCAGGCCTAAATGTAGCGGGGTAGTGTTGTTTCCCGTGACATTCTTCTGTTCACAATACCGTTAGAAAGTTAGCGTTTGACTCGGCTGTGTTGTTATCCAAACTAACTGCGCATGCGTCCACGTTGTTGTTGTTGTTGTTGTTGTTGTTTTAGTATTCAAACATGCTAATCAAGATATTTTTTACTGTCATATGCACAGTACACAGTTACTCCGTACAATGAAAAGCTTATTTTGCTGGGTCCTCACACACACAGAGTTACTAAAGTCAGGTTACTTTCGCTGCGGTTCCCAGCAGTGCAGCCCGAGAGGTTTTGTGGTCTTAAAAAGTAGCACAGTTGATGATAATTCAGCCTCCATCTTTCCCAGCAGCCAAACGCATCTGTCCGGTTCCTACCAAAATAAGAGCCTCGGTGTAAAGTGCTTCTATAACCTGCTGGTCTCGTGTCTCCTTCTTCTTTGATCATGGGACGACACACAGCCTGTTTGGTCCTCTTTTGTTGACTCAACGTATTGACTTGAAAGGAGGAAATGTTAATGGATAAGCTCCTGAAAACCTTTCAAAGGGTCCAGACCCCATTACTGGAAACCATTATAGTCAGTGAACTTAAAACAAGAAGAAGTTATTCTGCAACCATTCTGTCTTTGCTGAAAACCATTACAGCTGTTTTATATGAAGCAAATATGAAGTATTGTCTGGTTGCAGCATATCAAGTGAGACAACTTGCTGCTTTTCTGGGTTTTTGTATATGGATATATATATATATATATATATATATATATATATATATATATATATATATATATATACACACATATATATATATATATATATATATATATACACACATATATATATTTGGCTTTTGAACATTTGAACATGTCACGTTGGGCTCTCTGAACTAGATGTTTATTCTCCATTTTAACAATCAAACGGTTAATAATGGGGAAAAAACGTGACACATTATAATCAAAAAAGTAACTAATTTGTCAGTTGCAGCCCTAAGTAGGACAGCCTGGTGTATGTAAGGTTTAGGTGCCTTTGGTTACATCATTACTGTGAGCTCAAACAGTTTCCTCTTGTTCTTCCAGATCCTTACCAGGCACAACCGCTGCCCAGTGCGAATCCAATCTGAAGAAGATCTACACCGTGCAGAGTGTTCAGGTGAGATTCGGTGTCACCCGAAGAGCCTCATCGTCTTGAGAGGAAAGGAATCGAGTGCACGACTTGGCTAGGAGTCAAGTTTGCTCCCTCGAAGCAAAGAGAATAAGCTGTTGGTGTGCACTTAAAGCTCCAGTAGGCACAAGTGGTGGGGGTGAGGAGAGGAGGAGACGAGACTATAATATCCTGAAACACAAACACGTAGTGCACGGTTTACTGACATCATATTCCATCAGCTTGTTCTCGTAAAATTCAAACTGTCCCGCTCTATTGTTACCGCAAATGTGTACGTTTCTGTTGATTAACATATTGTCAGGTGTCAAGAATGACAACAGTAGCTTGTGGTACTGCACACTGTATGTGCATCAATATTAGACTTACAGGAGGAAAAACACTGCGGTTTATTGAACCATTGGAATCAATTTCTTCTCTGCAATTTGATCTGTTGCGTCGTAGAACCTTTCGTCTCGGAGCGTTGAGAAGGGAAAGCAACGCTTGTCAACATGTTTTTTCTTTTTCTGTTTACAGCTGTTCTGGAGTGTATACAACAACATCCCTCCAGCCACAGCACTGCCTCTGAGATGTAGCTATCACTTAATGCGCGGAGAGCGGAGGCCACTGTGGTGAGTCTATTATTATTATTATTATTATTATTATTATTATTATTATTATAATACGTATTGTGAGTCTATTCCTTAACAAAGGGAACATCAATTACATTTTTTATTTAATACCAACAGGGAAGAAGAAAGCAACGCGAAAGGAGGTGTATGGAAGATGAAAATACCAAAAGAAAGCACTGTAGGTGTTGTGCTCAGTTTTGCTGCTTTCGCATAATAATAGATGAAATATGTGAATTATTAATTAGTCCCTCTGTGTTCTTCTTGCTTCAGTCTGCAGTTTGGAAAGAGTTGTTACTTGCTACTATTGGGGAGCAGTTTGCAGATTACTGTGCCTCAGGTGAGCTACTATCAGTCCATACTTGATATTTCATGGCTTTGTTTTCAGAATGAGGAGAAATGTGCGTTTTTTTGTTTTGTTTACACCACAACAAAAGCAGTTGAATATTTCTTAATGGTTTTCTTTTTTGTCTCTTTTTTTGTCATTTCCCAGACGATGAGGTCGTCGGTGTCAGCGTTAGCGTTCGGGACCGGGAAGATGTTGTCCAGGTCTGGAACAGCGACGCGTCGCTTGCTGGCGAAGCAAATATCTTGGCAAAAGTTTATGAGCTCCTCCCGCACATATCTTTTAAAGCTGTTTTTTATAAGTGTAAGTATGCTCTCTTTATCCACTTATCGTACGTTCTGGATTCATAAATGTGAATCAGTGATGCTGCTAGGTACGCTTCCTGTGTCATTAATCTAAAAAGGGTGCAGTGAACTCACGTTAGATAATTAATGCTACTTTACGAACAACGAATTGTGATGAACAAAGAAACCTCGTGGTAAAAAAATGAATAAGAAATACACAGACCGATAACCATTTTCTTAGTGTTTGAGCATTGATCTTGTGCAGGCAAGATCCTGGTTTATAGTCTAAATCATGGCAGTAGAGACTAGATGCTCTTTCTGCAACAAGACTCACTCAACAGTCAAGGCTAAAAACTTGGTATTTGGGGAAACAATATTTATATATATATATATCTCACATGGCTTAAAGGAGCATTTAATATGCATTAAGCATATTTCTCAAAGTAATTAACTATCAAAGTAATACATTTGCTTTATATAATAAGAATATAACTCTAATTATGACCACATAACGTCAAACACAAGGGTTTAACATTACAAACTGTCAATAGACACGTCCATGGGACGCGCTACATTGAAGACCTGTCAACGTCACTGTGAGACGGGCGTCAGCTTTACAGATACCATGTCAGGCGCTATCACGAGTCAAGAAGTATGTGTCTGTACTGCCGATTGGACCAAACACATTTCAAAGATGGCACTTCCAACCAGAGCATGCCAGAGGATGATTTAAGGAGTGTGCATGGCTGTCGGCCAATCAGGGCCTCGCTGACGTTGCAGAGAAATGCCCCATGTGCCGTAATCGCTGCTCCACGCAGCACAGGGAGAGAATTCTAATGAGCTACAATGTAAAGTAATGAGTTGAACCGTTTACAGTTTTTAGTTTCAAACTGTCTGGGGAATGGGTTAACACACTTTTTAATGTAAAAAAAGTAAATGTTTGTTTGCCATAAAATGGGTTTGTACTCACCATGAACCTCTCTGACGTTTTCAGCTCACATGGAACATCATGCCTTTGAAGGAGGACGCTCAAGACATTAAATGACCGTAAAGCATTTTTTTTTATTTTTATGATTTTAGCCTGAACTCTGTTCCTGCCTTGACGTAAAGGTGCTGTCCACAACCTAATCAAGAATATTGTTCTGCATCGAACACAGAAACTATATCGATTTATATTTTTATAACTTTTAATGACTGATAGACGTGGCTCCTCCTCCTCAGTATGTGTCCAGCATAAATCCCATCCGGAGTTCACCAGCTAATGTGGGTTTTTGACTTCCTCCTCTACTGAACTGCGCTGTCACGGCCCGTCGGACCTCCACCATTTATTCCTGGTATGGAAGCAGCGGCTATAAAAAAAACATGTGTCTTTTAACTGCTTGTAAGATATCTCGATTCACATCGGGTTTCAATCAAGTCAGCTTTACTCAGTGCCAAAGCACTTTTTCTGCCAATTTAAGGAAATCAAAATCGTAACGGAGGGTTTTTAAATCTGCTGGGGGTTCGTCCCGTTTTTCTGAGGATGGAGTGAATGTCCCATTCGGTTTCTTGAGGCTTCATCGGCCGTACCGTCGAATTGAAATCAGGGCGACGCTCGGAAATATTGCACATGACTACCCATTCCGATCGCGGCGCCCCTTCCGTTGTGAAGCCATCATAGAGAATCAGAACTAATGCCAGCGCAGATATGGCCCCCGGGCTTTAGTGGGAGAGGAAGACCCATCCTGAAAGGTGCCTCTTTGAATGTTCTCCGCCACGCCACATTCAGCGTTTCTCTTCCTCCGCGTGTTTGAAAGTAGACCCTCTGCTCTCCTGAGCGGGTTGTTTAGTGTCGTACTCTGAAGAGAAACTGCACAATGCTTGCGCTCTGTACTTGTTTCCCCAAACAATATAACTGGACAGAGGGGGGGAAAACGCAACGTTTGCTTTAGAGGAAGCAACGTGAGGCTTACATTTCTATCAAAAGTAAATTATGACAGATGTGACTAGTTTCAATAATCGTTGAGTCGGTTTCACCTGCTGCTTCAAAGACAACAACACACTTTAAACCTGAAGGTACACTGACTTCACCTTGAGAACGTCCATAATGATGAATAGCTTCACTATTAATAGAGAAAGAACATATTTTTCTATCCGCTCCCTTTCCAAACAAATCACCCAGATCAGGTTTCCTTCACTAACAGTTTTACTATTGCAGTGTAGGCAAAAGGTGTTATTAGGTGTTTTTATGTCACACCACTTTTATAGTTCAACTTTGGACTGGTTGATTATGAGGCGACAATATTGCCTGTGTAAACATGATTTGTTTTGCAGTGACACGGAGAACGTGAATAAAACGAAAATGAAAATACAATTATTATCATCACGCGTGTTTCTTTTTCCACAGTGCACTTAAACCCCCATGGTATGTCCCTTGGAAGACGGTAAGTGCTTTAAAAAAAAAAAGTAATGTGAAGGTCGGGAAAGCAGTGAGAAACACTGGCTCTGCGGTTAAAGTGCGTGTTTTTTAATCTACAGTTAAAGGAACAGTATGTGGCATCTAGAGGGCCCGATTGGCAGAAAAGGCCTAGAAGATGAAGTATGTCTTTCTTTAGTTTATAATCATCTGGTGGGTTTTTGTTACCTTTTATTAGAATGAGTCGTTTTGCGTCGGCCACCGTAGGTCACACTTTGGCACTCGGGATAAGTTTCCGTCGATTGCAATTTCCAAATTGGCCACTGGATGCCACCAGATCTCTCACCTATAAGACCAAAGACAATATTAAAATTTGTGCTGTAAATTATGACACCACTTGTTATACATTTGCCCCACTGTGTCAATAAGCCTCTTTTGCCTCAGTTGTTTTGACTCTTCATAGAAAGAAAAGTACAAATAGCATTTATAAACCAGTGACTTGCTGTAAGGGATCACAATCAACTATAGAATATTTCAGAATATCCCATGTGTGTAGTAGTAGTAATAATAATAATAATAATAATAATAATAATAATAATAATAGGATATATAATCATGATTAATTAATGACTAATGGACTTTTCTTCTGCGGTGGAAATGATCCATGTTCTTTGTGGAGCTCTTTAGAAAGGATTACATTAGATTTTTTTCTTTTTTTTGTAAAGTGCAGATTCCCTGATTCAGACCGTTCTCTTTATGGTGAACTCTGTAAGCTGGGGCCAAAGCACAGAGAATTAGTGGTTTTAAACTCTTCAACATGTCAGAAATATTGAAGATGTTGATGTGAATGTCATTACACGGACAGCTTGCTTATAGGTTTTAGAGTGCGTGTGTCTCCTGTGGTTATAAAATGCATTTAGAAGGCCGGTCAGTCATTTAGAAAGAAACCAGCACAGAGTGGTCTGCCTCCACCGAGCTGCACTTTCAAGTACGGCTGACTACAGCTAAAATAAAAGCCTCACGGTTTTTAGGGAAACACTTCTGCTCCTCTATAGTTTCAACACATTGTCACTTGTTGAATGTTCTAAAATGGGTGTTTTTAAGTCCCAACTTTCAGTGATTCTGTTGAAACTATTCAAGTCGTCGTTCTTTCCGCTCCAGTCTCGATGTTGCCATCATTCATCATCTGCCAAAAGAGGTTTGTTCCCTCTGAGTTGTTCTAACAATGAGGTAAGTGTTTTAAACTACACACCTGGAATGCTTAACCGAGCGTGCAGAAGCCTGAAGTCATCAGCGCTTATTGTGGTAACCGTGACTCTTCACATGGCCGCGTACAGTTATGTACTTTAAGGTATTTGAAACATACTTAACTTCAACGCCACTTATCTCTTTTCTTCTCCTTCATCTACTTTCTCACCCTTTTAAACTGTGGTAAAAAAACAACAAAGAACTACATGTATGAGAATGATAAAGCACGTACTTGTGCTAATTAATAACTCATTATTATGCACAATATCAATTTAACTATTATCATGAACTATTACTTAATGAGACTGCTCACATACTATTATGTATTTGACATGCAGCACATTGTATGAGCCATGGAGTCAACACTCACATGGGATGTACTTTTATCCATCCATCCATCCATTATCAGCCGCTTATCCGGGGTCGGGTCGCGGTGGCAGCAGGTTCAGCAGGCCGACCCAGGCTATGTACTTTTATGTATTTGTTAATTTTACAATGATGTCAAGAAGTGTTTTGTTACAGTATTTTTATTACATTTTCATTTCTAATGTGGCTGCATTAAAGTGACTGAGCTTATTTAGTCATTCACCCCCTGAGTACTGGTGTATGTTTGCATCCACATACACATACTGAACTGTTTAAAAAAAACCTTCACGGACAGATGTGCAAGTATGTGAAAAATGTAACGACGACAAAACATTTAGACGAGATGTGTTGCGAAGAAACACACTTCCAAAATAGTTTATTTGGAATGTAATGATATTAAAGCTTTTAAAAGGTTAAAGTAAAGAAAGAAAAAAAAACATTTATGGCATTAAAAACTGTTTCAGGCTTGTCTCGTAAATTAGAAAAACTGGAAATAAAAAATAAAAAACCCTCCATCACCACATCAACCCCCCCGGGTGCACAACAACAAGGCGTCATCTCCTCTCAGTCACTTGGTAGTCATTTACTGGTCATTATCTGTACAGCCTCTCCCTTCATTACATGCTGAATGCTGCTGATGCCCCCACCAGCAACACAGGGAGACACCCCCACCTTTGTAAATCAAGAGGAGCTCCTATTCATTTGCTTAATTACCTAATTAACAGAAAGCTAATTACTTTGTTGTGTGCATGCACGTGTGTGTGTGTGGAGAGGCTGTTACGTAACTGATAGGGATCCACAATTAATTTGTAACTACACTCCATCCAGTCGGGGCCTTTAATCCACACAGCGCATCATCAGACACCAAACAAAACATGCGAGGCTGTCGGGCCCCGCTGAGCTCGTAGATCCGGTATTGACATGCAGATCAAGCCATGAAGAATTAGGGAGATTGCATGTCAGATTGCCTCCACAAAACTGCACATGCATTCGAATGTTTTCTTCATTAATTACACCAGACAATCGTGTTTACAACCTTTTTGGAAGAAGAAGAAAAAACCCTCAACAAAACCCTGCAGTAATCCTGTAAAAGACTGACTGTACACAAATCAAAGCAAAACTGCAAATCCTGTTAGCGGTATAATGGGAGTCGTGTTGTGTGTCAGGAGATAAAGTGTTTTGAAGCGGGAGGATGTCCTCATGATAAACGCATTCAAGTTCAGTTGGTGGTTTTTCCTCTCAGAGGTCAGGGTCAAAAGGTCAAATCTCTCACGACTAGGTTTTGGCCATGGGGTTCTGTGGGTTCTGGCTGTATGTGGGTTCACATGCCCGATTCCAGTGTTTGAGTTAAACTGTGAAGCTTTGTGCGATCAGCTTGAACGTCTTTGATGACGGGTGTGTTGCTGTGGCTTCACGGGCCCGGAGGTCATTGAACGCACCGCTGTGGTTGAAGGCCGTGCCGGGATCGATGTGTGTGTCTGTGTGTGTGACTGCCACAACGTACAATGCTTCTGTAAAAAAAAGAAATACTATATTCATATTTTCTTTAAAAAGACATGATACGACTATAATGCGACTAATTTGTAAATAGTACTGTAACAATAAACCGCGTAATACAAATTGAACTCACCATGACGTATTCTTCATTCTATTTAGCGAGTCCCCTCTTTGTTTTGCATCAAGTCACTGTGTGTTCCAACTGTTGTTGTCGAACGCTTTTTATCTCTAAAATGTTTATGGGGTCAGTAAAGAACCGAGGAATGTGAAAATGTGAAGGTAACAGGAAGTAGGTGTGCTGTGTTTTCCTGTTTGGCCTCATTTTGTGTCACTGTTACTATGAATTGAGGTTTGTTTGTTTTGGGGTCAGTAACCGAGCTGTGACAGTAACACATGTGTAACAGTGCAATGCATATGTAAAATATAATGGGCTATCGTGAACATTTGAAAATAGCAGGGGGGTTTTGCAGGTTACAAAAGATTTTTATAAATATGTTTTTTGTTTTTGTAATTTGCTATTGTTAATATGCATTGAAGGTTTAAGGACATCACAGATTAAAATGTCTCTAAGAAATAATACAACGACACAACAGGGGACCGAGAATATGAAGTCAAATCCTCATAATCTTATTCCATATAAATCTCAGTGCTGTTTCCCAGTGACTGGGCCTGGTCAGAGGGTGGCGCTCTCTGCTAAGAAACAGAAACTTCCCTGAGAGACTTCAGCAGCAGCTCTGCTCCCAGATGCAGCCATGATGCAGGCAATGTGCTGCTGCTCAGAGAGAGGCGAGCTGTGCCTCTCAGACCTTGATCAAGGACAAAAAAGGACTTAAAATATTTTCTCTTGGGGTTAAATTAATGTGGCTTTACAATGAGTGTTAACTGGACTGTTGAACCGGCCCGTGGTGATTCTCGTCTTCAGGGGCAAGTGACAAGAGATTTTAATTACTGTTATAATGTTGTTGTTTTGGTGCACTTCTTGTGACTGTCATTTTGAGGTGAAACTGTTTAGGAGTGCACAACACTATTTAACAACAAACCAGTCATAACAAATAATTAAAATAAAATAGAACATAACACTCCCTTTTAATAGCTAAAACTCCTCACAGTTGAGATTAAAACATCTTTGATGGTTATGTCAAAGCATTTCTTTTTTTTCAGCACTGAAGCTTTGGAACAGTTATGATGAACCTCAGATTTAAAAAAAAGAGAATTTTCTGAAATAATAAGTTAATTCCGCCTCGGTTGTAATTAGTCAGCTTAGACATTTGAGCTTTCCTGACAGCCCCCTCTCTCTCCTGTCACACTTTGGGCTAAAACTAATGCATATCATTACATTTCCCCACAGAAAGGACCCACTAAGTGCTGCCGAGTTGTACTTGTGTGACTACGACGTGTCTGCGAGGGAGCCGCGATGCAATGAACGTTGTTTACCCAGCAGGTGGATATGACGTCACGGACTTGGAACATCAAAAACAACAACATCCAAAATCCGCGATTCTTCCTACCCCCCTACAACCCTCTCTCGGTGCGTTAAAAAAAGCTAATAACAACATTAAAGAGAGGAGCTCGTGCTTTTCTCCGCGAGGCAGACGCTGGGAGGCAGCGCGTGCGAAAGTCCACATTTTGCTTCTTGTTTCTCGACGCCCTCCTCGGTAAGATGATCTCTTTTCTCCTTGTAGTTAAGTTAGTTAGTTAGTGCCCCCACCACGCACACACACACACGCGCACACACACACACACACACACACACACACGCACACACACACACACCTCCTCCTTCACCAACACCACCTCGCCACCAACACCGAGGGCGGGCGTTATTGTTGGTGTTTACGGTGTGGTTTTGTTGTCGCACGCTCGCGGGCACGGGCTCGTTATCTCGCACTAGCCAACCCGGTACCCCTCCGCTCCGCGTGCGCCTGTTAGCTGCTGTAAAGCGCTTTCCACGCCGGTAAGTTTCACTATTATCTTAATGTTCGCGTTAGCTTTCGCTGTGTCGTATCTAAATACCTGCTGATGCTGCACTCGCGCGCGCGCACACACACGGAGTTTGTTTTCGCTTTTTGCGCGTGCGCGTGTGTGTGTGCGAATGGTACAATTAGATAATTAATCAAAGACTAATAAAAAACACCTGTGTTGTGAGCACGCGGGCTGGTTGGTAGTGTGGCCGTAGCGCTGCGTTCACGTCTCCGTAACGCGAGTGGGTTTTTGTAGCTAACTTGTGTTGTGTCCTCTACTTTATTTATTTTTGGGGGGTAAAGTTGTGTTTCTAACTTATTTAAAGCTACTCACGTGGGGGAGCACCTTCATATTGTTGGGTCTCATGTGCTGTTTGGTCAGAGCCGTTAACGGTTAACTTACAACGCTACCTGTTACGGGCGCAGCCGTGAAAGTTAAAGTTTCTACTCGGTGAAAAGGGAAGTTTTGAGTGCCGTGATTTCTTTGGAGTGAGACCGGGGAGGGAGATTTACCTCCCCCCCTCTCTCCACGTGTTAGCTGTCCTAAAGACCAGAGGAAGACATGAGCTGTTAGCAGCCAAACCATAGTTGTTATAGTCCAGCGCAGCTTTAGCCAGCAGCAGGTCCACGTCCACGCGGGCTGTCCCGTCATGTGCGTCGCTGCTTCGGCGTGGCTGAAGCAACACGATGCGAGTTTTCTTCTTTTTTTTTTAAAGCGGAAATTCAACTTGTCGTCAACACAAAGGATTTAGACAATTAGTTTATTTTTCGTCAATTAAAACTGTGACAACTCCCCGTGAATAGTTTTGTGGACGTGCTTTATTTAACCAAGTGTGAGCTCAGTGGGTTTATCGGGTCAGACTCAAGTTACAGAGCACTTGTTCATCACTTTGGAAAAATCTGATTTATATTTTAGTTAAATTAACAACGATCTGTTATTGCTGTTGTGTGAACCTGCAAATTAACTTTATAATAATAATTCATATTAGTGTTCTGCTAGTGCACTGTCCACAAGGAATGAAACGTTACTTGAGCTAAATCTGTTTTGCCCTGTACAAATTAATTCAAAGCAATCAAATACATTAATATTAAAATTATGTCAGCTCCATTTTTTGTTTAATTTAATATTGTGTAACAGGTGTAGTGCAGACAAATGGACACGGTTATAGAACAATGGTGACTTTCACTGTGCAGTTTCTTTAATGTGTGTGTGTGTATGTATTATAAACGCCCGTGTAGTTAAATCTGTGACTTATTAGTCATTTGTAAAGTCAAACGTAACTAGTATTCTCACCAAAAATGATAATTTCACGTAAAAAATAAGTAAAGATGCAGATGATATGATCTCTTTTGAGAGTGAACCGCATACACGAGAGAATGCAATATTACCCTGATATATTTAATTTTACAGTAAGTCTGCAGCTGGCAACAGCAGGACTAAAACCAAAATTTTTACAAAAGGGGAAACTGCAGCTTTAACAACTATTGCTGGCAGTGCTCCCTCCTTCTTGGTCTTTGGATTAGTCATTGTCTGAGGGGAAAAAAAAACACTTTTTTTTCTGTAGGAGAAGTAAAGTAAACAGCCTCCAACAAGCGAACCTTGACAACCCAGATTAAGGAAAACATTGGAGATCAAACAGTGCTGCTGCTGGGCTGTTGTCATGAGCTGCCTGAGAGAGGGAGAGAGAGAGAGAGAGAGAGAGGGGGAGAGCTAGAGAGAAAGAGAGAGAGAGAGCTGCAGTCTATTTGAACAGGCACCAGGGTTTGTGTGCTCACTTATGCAGAAATGGACCCTTCGCAAATGCTGACCCTTGGTTTAAAAACAAAAAAAACAATGCATGGTGAACTTTCTTTGCAACTTTCCTGGGCCTGCCGTTTGACACGTCTGTTGCGTACATCAGACGTTCTGCTGTTTGTGATGGGAACAACCTAACGCCGTCCCCCGCGTCCGCTTCTAGGAAGTAGAAGGACTGTACTTTCTCTGCTCCATGCTACAACTGAATAAATTGCGTTGGCAAAGGAGTGGGGGGCTTGAAATTTGAGGAAGAGCAGCTGTATGCATTGTAATGATGCAAGATCCTTAACGCACCAGGCTGTGATTTAGTATGATTTGGAAAGCCCTTGTTTCTAGTTTGGCCTCTTCGGGCTGGGGCTAAGGCTCTCCTTTGTAGAGAGTTGAGGTTCAACTGGTAAGAAAGTAATCAGTCACTCATGCATTCAGCGTGAGGACTCCCGTCCCTGAGTGGAGCGGCCCTCTCTTTCATCTGACGGCTCAGTATTTGTGAACACACACCGAAATACTCTGTGCTGGGTACGGAGAGGCTGCAGACCGACTGCGCTCTCACTCGCAGCTGAATGATAAGGAGAGTTATTTCCCCGTGCAGTGTGGGAAATAGTGTTCCGCGTTTGCTCCATTGTTTCTTTCAGATTTATTTGCCTCTCTTCACCCCTCATTTGGTTTCAGACGTAAGACGCCCTCGAACCACTTGCTTGAGACACTTCTACTTTCTTTTTTTTTTTTTTTTTGCACAAAGCGAGACAAGTGACGGATGAATAAAGGGAATTTTTTTCTGGTAGATGAATTCATCATGTGATTTCTTTTTCTTTTTTTTTTTCCATGTTTGATTCACGCGACACAAAGGCGGTGGAAGCACCGGCGATGTGAACGCCAGTGCAGCGCGCTCATTAGTGCCGTATTACACGAATGTAAGTGATAACAAAGGGAAAAAAGCAGAACAATATTTCCAGGGTAAAGGTTAGTGTGTCCCGGCCCCTGTGGCGTGCCCAAGCAGACGGTCGTCCGTGCCAGGGAAGGCTATCGGTCAGAGAGTGGAGCCGCTTCAGGTGTGCTCCGTGCAGCTCCTCAGTCTCTATGGAGACTGCAAAGCGCTCAGGACAGCCATTAACTCATGCAGCCATTAATTACTGTCTTCTGTCATCTGTCCTTAATAAAGGGAGAGACGCTGACGAAAAAAAACACAGAAAAAGTCGTCTGTGTGCATGCCACTACGGTCACTTAAGTTGCGATGCGAAATTAATTTGCTGCTGGTGTTGTCGTTCGCATAAATGCAGTGTTGTCATTTTAATAAATAAGTAGCTTGTTGTACATGCTGTGCAGTTTGTTGTCTTGATGGCCTGCAGAACATATTGCCTCGGCTATGTAAATAAGTTATGCTCTAACAAATATTCAGCTCAGTGCCTTCCCCGTGTGACAAGTATTTTATTGTTCTCAGAGTAATATCAATGCATTTAAATCTAGGTGAAATGTGTGATGGTTATTATTGAATTATTTTGCAAATATGTGCGAGATATTTGAGACCAGGGCTGCTGTTAACAATTATTTTCATTGGCTGTTAATCTGCTGATCATTTTCTGGATTAATCGATGAGTTGTTGGGTCTATAAAATGGTGAAACATGTCAACCAGTGTCTCCCAAAGCCCAAGATGACGTCCTCAAATTACTTTTTTTGTCCCCAACTCAAAAATATTCAGTCACAGAGAAGTTAAAAAAAAACAATTATCACATTTAAGGAGCTGGAATAAGTATTTTTTAAGAAAACAATGTATTAATCGTCAAAAAATATGACAGCTAATCGATTAATTGTCGCAGTAATTTGACTGAGCGTGTTCCCGAAACCGGATGAAGACAAAGGAGTTGGTTTTGCAGTGTGTTGTGGTGGTTGGCGTGAACATTTGACACCTGCATTACGGTTTTGAAACTCTGAAACCTATTCAAAATGTATATACGCATAAGTTTTTTGACATGCGTCATATTCAGACATAGTTGTTCACGCAATATTTAAATCAACAAAACTTAGCCGATGAGAGAGATTAGTCGGGTTTCTGGTACGCTGAGTTTAAGTATAAAGTAACACTTTATACCAGAATGGTTGTTTCTTTTAGGCACACACACCTTTCCTTGTTCTCATTTTGAGTGAGTGCATGTAATAACATAAAACCAGAGTTTCCCCGAGCAGCACAGCACTTGTCTGTTTTGGGAATGATGCAGGTAAGCTACAAACCTTTTCATCCAGACATGAGGGGGCTCAACCATATGCTACAAGCTGCGCTCAGCTGCCAGGCCAAACCTCACACCTGTTTGTATCAGCTGTCCAGTCTGCATGTCGGTCTGTCCGTGTTTATGGTGCGGCTTCGGCGGCCCGGTGGATTTAATTTTCAATTTTTGGGGATTTTCTATCAAATATGCCAATGTCAATGAATGTTTACGCTGGTATGGTTTAGTTATTGCTCTCACCTTCAAGTTGTATTTTGTCCAACTCATGTTTTTTTTATATTTTCATGATAAGGTTGTGAGTTAGATCTGTGATGCACGTTGCCTTCTGTCCGTTTGCAACGTTTTAAGTTGCAGTGGTGTCCCCCCCCCCCCCCCCCCCCCCCACTCGCTCTCCCTTCAGCTCGTGACTGGTGCCACCTCGCAGGGTTCCTCCTGTTCATTTCGCCAAACTGCGGCTGGAAGTGTGAAAGCCGTCGCCTGTGCCACCACCAGTGTTCAGAGCTAATCGGACCACAGGTTAAATCATTATTATGGCACGTGAACGAGAGCAGCGAAACTGAACCGCGAAGATGTCACAGGCCGTCACTTAAACCCCGCTAACGCGGGTTGGCAGCGTGACGTGGAGTACGGCTGCAGGAGCACGTCTTTAAGGGCCTCATCCTTGACTTCTCGGCTGTGTTTTTCAGTTGGCAGTCCCAGCATAATAAGAAACACAACATGGCAGGGCCCCGCTCCTCCGTCATCATCGCCGCGTGGAAAGTTGGTGTTGCTTTGATCATGTCTTTTGGGCGCATCACTCCGGCTTAGCCCGCCGCTCGCTATGTGATAAGCCATCAGAGCACTCAGATCTAAGCCGGCAGCTCCGTGGGCTCGAGGAGAGACAGGAGAGAGAGAGAGAGAGAGTGAGAGAGTAACGGAGACGAGGAGAGAGCGGCGATGGAAATTTTGTTGACAGACTGTTGCTGCAGCTGTTCTCTTTTGCCTTTGAATCCAACAATGTTGCTGTCCGTCTGTGCAGGGAAAAGGCCAAGTTTGCAAGCCCTCTCTTTTGTGGAACAGCGTTCCCGTGTTGTTTACTCTGCCCTCTTGGCAATTAATACGCCTTTTTAATTAGACGCAGGTATTAATCGCCTCCAAAAAAAACTACACGATTTCATTACTTTACAAACTCCGATGTACTAGGGCTCCGCTTTCACACCGCTCTCCTCCCGTCTGCACATAAACCGCTGTTTCCTTTCGACCCCCCATTACGAAAGGGGGCTCCTAATTGACGGGATGTTGCTTGTTTATTTGATATATATTTACCAGCTGGGTGGTAATTGGGGAGCAGTAATTACCCGAGATGCAGCGCGGCGCTTCGGCAGAGGTGCTGCCATCGCTGATGAGTCTGGAGCACAGATGAAAGTATGCAGGTTACTATTCTCATCCTCGCGGACTGTTTAAATACTTGACAGCGGTGAGCAGGGGATGGCTAATTGGGCCCGCGTCCCTCATACGGGCTCATTGTTTACTGTGATGATGCACGGTGCGCGATCAAACGCACAACACTTTTATCTTTGCAATTTGTTTTCTTTTTTTTCTTTTCGTAGGTCCAGTTGTTGCCATTGTACCTGAGCAGTTAATAGCAACAATAAAGTGGGTGTGTGAAGGGCCTCGTGGATTTGGAGTCCCTCCTGGATGATGTAGTTCCTTCACTGATAATGGCCTTGTTAACTGAGATTCATTACCTCTTCATTCAGAGTCCCCTCTGGATATTGAGGGAGAGTGTTCTCAAGCTACTGGGTGAAGTCATACTGATGTGGTTATTTTTTTATTTATTTTTCGCCAGCTATTCGTGTAAGGCGGTGACGGTATCTTCCCCGACTCCCGATGATTCAGTTGACCTGAGACCGGGGTGGCGGCGGGGGGTGTTTGACTTTGTTTGCTTCTCAATTCCACTTTCTCTCTCTCTCCCTCACACACACAGACACTCCTCTCCTGCTCTCCAATTCCCTCAAACACACAGAGACGCACACCTTGTTTGTGCTGTTGTGTGATAGCTGGCTCTCCCAGTAGATCTGCAGACTTTGTTGTTGTTTGCCTGTATTGGTGTGTGTGTGTGTGTGTGTGTGTGTGTGTGTGTGTGTGCGCGAGAGAGAGAGAGAGTGTGTGACTTGCATTCGCCCGACCTCCTTGGGGGGATTTTGTTTTTGTTCTCTGTGTTGTAAACAGGGCGAGGCTCCGTTCCCAAACCACTCAGTTGGAGATGGTTATTTTCACAGGAGTTATTTTTTGTTGTTGTCTTGCTTATCATCTCGGTCAATAGATGAGCCTGGGATGGAATTATGTGTTGTGTGACGCGGCAGATAGCGCTGCCCTCCGTTTACTGCACTGGAGAAACACTTTGTCACTGTCGTCTTTGGGATTTAAAGAACTTTTGTTGATAACTCTCAACTTTTTTGTGATAGTTTAGTAGAATCATTATATCTTTTATTCATGCTAAAATTTGACTTTGGATATCTATTGGGTCTGAATTTTCTTTCCAGTGACAGACTAATGTTTTAGTAAAACTCTCCTACAGTCCTAATCTTCAAATGTTGCAACCTATTATTGGTCAGATACTCTTTTGATTTTATAACTCGTAAGCAGATAACATTTGGTACTTTCAGTAAAAGTCTTCACTCGGGTCATCAATACATTTTCGATCTTTACCTACAAGTGTCTTTGTTGTGTTTTTTTCATCAGAAGCAATGTTCAGGTTTCAGTTGAAGGCCAGGTCCTAGTGCATTCAAGTCCCAGCCCAGTTCTCAAACCAACATGTTTGTTGACTGAACACACCCCTGGCTAGGAACGACTCCTGCTGGGGAGTCTGTGAACACACACCAGTTGAATCATGGAACAAAACAGCAAGGCATTTGGCCGATATCTGGCTTTAAACCGATGTGGGGACACACACGACCGATAAGTCTTTTTGGTAGCCGCCATGTCGTCCATCTTTATATCCGGTCTATGTTCTACTCACAGGGCTCATTTTCTCTGTGTACACTACAAGGCTCCCTCTCGCTAGTGCATCGATCCTTTACTTAGCTGTATGAGGGGAGCAATAGATTTTAAAACCACACTGACTGATACTAGCTGGTAGTATTCCCCCGTTTCCATCCCAAGAGCGATGTGCTTTGCACGTGCACACACCGGTAGTCAGGTGACATGACAGCAGGCGGCACACGGTTACACGGCCCTTGATCCTTGGAGAAAACGACAGCAGCGAGTTGATCCACTTCTTTTGGAGTTCAGTGCTTAGAAAGCGCAGAGTTCAGCTCTTGAACATCTGGTACACAAACCAGCGTTTACCATTGAACGGAACGGGTTAATGCTGACTTAGCTCGTCAAGGGGCTTAACGGCCCCGACGCCGCTCGGCTCCCTTGTGAATTGGTGAACGCACGTTTATATTAGGGATGGAAATATTGTTTTGTGTTATTGTGGCTTACAAGACATTTATCTAAGCGACTGCCCGTCTGGTCTAAAAAAAGACCCGAGATAAAGACGGCGAGAGAGAACAGGAGACGGAGTGGGTGGGTGAGTGAGAGAGAAGCTCAACTGCAACCAAAACTTTTTATTTTTGCTACTTATTTTGTTCCAGGACCACAGTAAAGAGCGGGGGGAGCGTACGGTAGCGGTGATGTGAATCGAGATCTACGTCTCTGTGGAACGGTTAATGACGTACCGGAGACTCGCCAGAGACGGCATTAGCTTACGTGTCACCCGTTTCACATTCTACTCGTCGTATTTATCTTTCGTATCAGTTCTCAGTGAGTGGCGCTGACAAAGCGCCCCGCACACATGTCCCAGAGTTGCCCCCCCTCCTCCCTCCAAGCTCATCGCCCGTTAACCATTTACTATTTACTGTTTACAGCCCTTTTGTTGGAGATTTACTGCAACCTGTTGTAAATGCTGCGAATGTGGTGCGGTTTAAACAATCGGCTGCCCTGAGTTACTGGATATATTTCTGAAAGCCTTTTCATGTTGTGTGCATGGAGTGCGTGATGCACAGGCTTAAACAACAACTCGCCGTCAGAAATGAGTAAATCAGTCCATTCACGTCGTACTACAGATGGGATTTGGGTATTTTGAGTGCATGTCTGTGTGCTTCATACACAATCGTGTGCCGCAATTGAAGGGGCTAATTCAAAGAATTTAAATCACTGCGCCCCCCTCCGCAGTGTCATCTCCTTTTTGCATGAAAGTGAAATGAATAGATGAGCAGTCTCTTTTTTTTAGCAGCATAATGGCCACATTAGAGCACGAGATGGATAGCGGATGAAAATGCTGTATCCTTCATGTGCTCTTTCTCTTTCACTCCCTCACTCTGATCTCTTTTATCAATAGCGGGGTCCCTGTGTAAAAAGAGCTCGCAGGCCACATGGAAGTGTTCGGTTGAACCTGCGCGTAGACGGAGGGATGGGGAGAAGCAGAGGTGAGAGCAGTTTGGGGCGGAGAACCGCAGAGCGAACCCGCGCGGGACCGAGTGTTAGCTAATGTGTGATTTCGCGCCATGGAACCAATAAATAGATGTTGTTTCGCCTCTTGTTTAAGCTTCATTGAATGCAACGCCACGCCCTCCCAACAGTTTCACGGTGCATCCCCCCCCAGTGAGATCATAACATCGGAAGCTGCCGACCACATACAGTCAATATGTAAACAGTGGCATAGACGGTTACTCACTGCCTGATATTTCTCTTGGCTGATGATTCATCTGAGAGAGATGTCGTCTCTCAGAGTGTTCTCAGGGTGCACTGCACTCACGGTGGTATTTCAATAATTCACCCTGTGATCTCCATTCACTGCCATGTACTGTATATGCTAATACTGTAGGCCATTCGAGGCCACTCGCTTCTTCTTTGGACTCTGATCCATAAATAAGTAAGTTTTTGTCTGAAAAGGCAATACTGTTGCTAACTGACGCTACCTGCGTAAAAGTGAATATGGACGGATGTTATCGCAGCGGACAACCCTGCACGATGGATGCTGATTTGCTGTGCGTCCTTTCCCAGTTGCTTCGCAATGGAAGCAAAACCTTGAACTCAATTTAGTCCACTGAACATCGGAAGAGTTCATGTCCAAAATAACTTGCCATACAATGCCTTTCCCTTTTCATCTATTGATGGTAAACTATGCAAACTTGAGATAAAGGTGTATGTATAAATTGGAGTTGCATAGAATTTGCTGTATTATTCAAATAATGTGGCTTACCAACATTTCCTTGGCAGTAGGGCTGGTTGATATCATTTTATTATTAAAGAAACAATCTTTTTAGAATAGGGCTATGAGAAGGTAATGCCAAGTCACAGCATAAAGGTGGTCAGCTCTATTATAGAGACACTATTTTTTTTATCATGTAACATAACAAGACTAACCTCTCATTCGTCTGCTTATAATGGGAGTCAACAGGGTGAATAACCTACTCAAAAATGACATTTCTTGGTCTCAAAATACAATATCCAGACCAAACAGTGCTGCTGGGTCAGCCGTCTGTGAAGACGACCAGCCATGCGGGCGTTTTGCTTGTTTAGCATTCTGCAGTACGTCTACCGTTTATGGCAACATGCAGTAATAAGATTAAAGCCCGTCATCCACATTGTTTCTCTCCTGTAATCGAATTGGTTGCCACTATGGAAAATAGAAGAGAATTGCCATAGAATAGTAATGACAACATCAAGTGAGATATGCCAGTCTAACTCGGCCTAAACAAGAGTCGTAGGTGTCGTATTTCCTTTTAGATTGTGTGAGATTTGAGGAACTGAACTCTGCTCGCAGCGGAGGTTTAATGGAGGCCGGGATGCTCCTCGCTTTTCACATTCCGTGAGTGAAACCGCCGCCACTTCTCTCCACTTGTGCCAATGTAAATGATTTGCATGGAGTTTGTCCCTGCTGATTACGGCTGTTTGGACTGCTCCTCGTTGGAGCCGTGCCAATTGAATTTTCTGCCTTCTAACGCGCTTGGAGAGCGGGGAATATGGTTCTCATTGGGGCCTGGGGCTTGATCTCCTCCTCGCCTCCCCCCAATCCTCTCGCATCACTCTGACAATTAGCAAGCTCGACCATCCCCAAATGGCACACGTAATTAAAGAGTTGGCATTATAATTACAATGTGTTTATTGTCTGTTTATGGGTTTTGTGCAGTGCCTCACGCACTGGGAGATTTCTTTTGGTGTAAACGGATCGAGGGCTGTTAACATACTTGGTGGTAAACGCAATTTCATGTGGTTAACATCTCGATATCGCCTTTATCAGCCCTTTAACAACGCAATTTGGCCGACAGCAGAAACTGGCACTCCCCCCCCCAAATTATTTAGTCATGGGCTTTTTAACGGGCGCAACGGTAAATGCATGTTAAGCAAATGATGCAATTTATTCTCTTCTCCTCATTGCCAGGCTGGCTGCCACGGGACTCCTGCCAGCTTTAAATAAGTGGCACCCAGATGGCATTCACACGATGCCCACTTGGTTACAAAGCGGTCCTGGGGAATAAAGCCGGCCGCCCCGACAAGCAGCGGGTCGGCCGCTGAGCCTGTTGCTTTCTTTTTTGTTGCACTTCTGCGTACGCAAAATGGGTTAATGTTGTGTCACTTTGCCGGATTCTTTGGGAAGGTTGTATCTCAGGGGTCCCCTTGGTGAATTGGGAAAAGAGCCCCGTTAATGAGGAGGGCGGGATAGAGAGACAGGGGAGAGAGGTTCTCTGCAGGAGCGTTCTGTTTCTTTCTTTCTGCTATTGTCGGGCTTCTTGATTCCTCAGAAAAAAGCATGGGAGGCAAGTGATGAGCTCTGGCTCTTGAGTAATTTAAGTCTGTCAACAACAGGGTTTCTTTGCCTCCCTATCTTAAAAAAAGCAGCAAAGTCTCTTTCCTCTTCTCCTCTTCTCTGTGCCTCCTCCTCCTCCTCCTCCTCCTGCAGCTGTGCTGGTCTCTGGGCCGCCTGTCTCCTGGAGAAGTGGTGAACTGTGTCATCTCCAGCCACTAACAACTACCAGCTGCAGCAGCAGCAGCAGCAGCCACCGCTGCAGATCCAGGGGACAATAAAATAAAACAGATTTTATAGCGCAGAAAAATAAATAAACAAAGAAACGACACACACACAAAAACACAACACCACAAACAACCCGTGGCTTATGCAAATGCCGGTGAAATGTGTTAGCGAATCGATAAGCCCCATTTGTGTACGAGGACACCGCTTTTTTTTGTTTTTTTAACACAGACACACATAAATAAGTTTGTTATTTTATCTGCACCAGCTCCCCCCCCAAACATCTGTTTATCTACTACAGTACATGTTAAACCCACGCATTACGATGAAACACAAACCGTTTGTTTGTTGCGTTGTGACATGACACGGCCCAGAGCTGGGCAGGGTGCTCGCTGCTGGAGGCGCGTCAAGACACCAGATGTTCGAGGCAAAGTTTTAGTCATTGTGGTGGGAGAGAGGGGTCAAACTGTCAGTGGGTTAAAGGTTGAACGGCATGAAGAAAATAAAAACCTGCAGCTACTCGCACCGCTAATTAGAGATGAGAGATTTACCGCGGACTGGATTATTATATTTATGTCGTCCTGTTAACTTCTAATGTTGTTTATTTTTTTAAGCCCGATTGTAAAAAATCGAGTGACACGTCAATATCTTCTTCTCTCGCATGGATGAAAAATGAAACCTCAACAGCCCCGTCCCATTGTTTAGCTTTTTCCCCTCCCAGTCACCTTGTAATTGTTTCTATGTCAGAAGCAGCTATTAGCATTGCTAGAAAATGGTAATGCTTTGAGGGACTCATCTCTCTGAGAGAATGGCTCTCTATCACACTCTCGCATTCTTTTAAAAGGGAAAAGGAAGATGAATTCTGCCCATAAAGGCTGTATCACAAGGGCTTTTTATCCTAAATGGCTCTGGGGATTGTTATCTGTGGGAAGTGTGTCCTGCCTCCGTCGTGTTCAATCAAGTGTCCACTTAGCTGTGACTGGGAGTAATTGTTCCCAAGTGGGCCACACACTGACCTGTTAATGTCTGCACTGACCCTCTAACCTTGTCAGCACGTCTTGGGGAGGAGTTTAAATCATGTGGATCTCCTGCGCGTCTTTACGCTACCGGGTCAAGTGGGCGTCGGCCCCCGAAAGACCACTCTCTCGGTAATTGTCCCCAGCAGCGCGGGTCAGCCGCGGGTGTTCCCAAACACCGGCTCTTATTAGATGAGGTACTGGGAGTGGTGTGACTTAATGGGTCAAGCCATTGATCCGATACAGCACCAGTTACACCCCCGCCTCCCCTCCCAGTGCAAAACCTGATCACCGGCTGGACTCTGTAGATCCATGTCGCTAACATGCTGTCGTTTTTTCAAGTTTCCCCTTGTTAGTTATGGTGTAACAATAACAAATATGTTCATACGTCGTGCTACCAAACAAGCAGTAGGTGACCTGTAGCATAAATAAATACATAACAGCCATCACTCGGTTCACCTGACGCGGGCCGGCTCCTGGCCCCGTGTCCTGCTCCCTCAACGAGGACGGACAGCTTCAAACGGCCGTCTAGTTCGCCTGGGAACTCTCACACGAGTGGCAATTAACGCACACGCTGCGAAGTGGAGTTTCTTCAGAAACTGACATCGTTTGTAATTTGAGTGAAAAGAGGGGATTACAACCACATGTTTCCAGAGCGAGTCGAGTGTTGAGCAGCTGGCATGCGAAAAGTGAGAAGGCTTTATAGTCGGAGGTAAAATGTTTTCACTTCATGTTGGCGTCTTAGCGTGTAGTATATAGCTCAAAGTGTTTGGTTGTTTTAGTCTTTTATTTTTATTTTTTTATGGACAAATTACGCAATAAAACGTAACCGCGTTTTAAAAATCCAGCGCTTGTTAATTTGCAATAAAGACTCCGAGCTACCTCTTTAAGCGTGTGCTAATTTTAACACCCCTTTCACGGGGCTGCACATAAATCCCATCTCTTTTGAATCGTCTCAAGTAGTTTCTAAAGCTGCAGTAAGAAGTCAAGTCATGTGGGAGACGACATGTCGATCTCAAAGTTAAGGGATCTTAAAAATCAAGTGAGGGGCCATGGGGGGCCACCCGTAAGGGGGGGGGGGGGGTTGTCTGTCGGGATCGACATATTTTCGGGCAGTAATGACAGGGATGCAACCGAGTAATCAGTCGAGTCTTATCTAGGGCCGATGGCAGGCACAGGAATGTGGACTGGTCTGTGGAAACAACGGCTGCACTAATGGGGTTAGTTGAATTCCACGCTGTTGAGTTATGAGGAGTTGGGACGTCGGGGCTGCGGTTTGTTGTGTTTGGTCGGAGAGAGGGAGCGATAGACACACAGCGCTACACACACGGAAACAAGAGTTATAGATTTAGTTTTTGACATGCTGTCCCATAGAGCGTAGGCCAATTAACTGGGAGCTGTACTGCTGGAAGACACAGCCACATTTAACAGCAAAGTGGTACACACACAAACGCACGTACACACACATCATGGCCACACATGCAGCCACGACTCTTGTGACGGGGACAACACCAGAAGCCATCCGTTCCACTGCCTCATTTGCATGGTCTGAAAGCGTATCTGGAAGTCATTAGCATCTTTCCACTTGTTTGTCAGGCGACAGATGAACGCTTCTGAGCTCAACACGATAAACAAAATGTTTTTCTAGTGGCACAAGCCATGCATCACGTATGCAAACGGTTGCCGCGATGAGGCGGAGGCCACGTCGGGGTGCCGGGTCACTGCTTTAACGTGAACGCGGCCTGCCGGGCGATCCCACTTGTAGCTTTTGTGGTGCGTTAACGGAGGTTTAACGACCTTATTGTAAGTAACCGTCTCATCATCGTAAAAGTCAGTAATGTGTCGGTGATGTGTTTCTTTTACGATTTTTTGTTTTTGTTGGGGTGCTTTCAATAGAAAAGAATACTCAACTTGTAAATATTGTAATCTGTTTTGATCACATTCAGCAACGTGAAATGAATGCATCACTTTATCTTTTGTGGGTTTATCAAAGCACTCCCACCATGTTAACAAAGGTCAACCACGTGACATGTTTGCTGTTTTTTAGGTGAGAAATGAACCACAGAAACTGCAACGGAAACACCTTTTTGCTGCTATTTTAGTGTCCGCCATCGCTGCCGATCTGCATGTTCAGATGTAAAAGATAACTTGTGTAGGCCGGGAGGTGCCAACAGGAATCGGTGCATCACAACTTATCAAATACTTGCGGCTGGCGATGATCACTTTTACTTTTGTCTGTTGAAAGCCTGTTATGTAATTTCTGTACATGTGGGCTCAGCGGACCAGGTTAGGGGCTCCCCCCACCTTTTTCACTTCCTGTTTGTAATAGTTGTATTTTTCCCTTTTCTTCTCCCTCTCTCTCTCTCTCTCTCGCACTCTCTCTCTCTCTCTCCCCTCCCCAGTGGTCCTGCCCGCAACACGGTGAGCTGAATTCTGATTGGAGGAATGGAGCGACAGTCTGCCCTGCACCAGTGATCGGGGTATGTGGCAATCCTCCCACTGACCCGTCTCTGACTTGGTACATTACCGTGTGCGCTGTTTGTCTGTGAAGTGCCTCCAAAACACACCGTTGGGTCTGGCTGTTAGTCTTATTTGTATCAGGCCATAATAAGCTGGACGCAGATCCCTTACAGATGTATTGTAAGCTTTTATTGCTCAGCTTTTTTTAGGCCAGCGAGTGTGGATGTGAATGATAAAGACACAAATAATACAGAATAGTAGCTGTATATTTTTGGGGGAAAATTGTATCTAATTATCAATTTGACTGACCGATATTGCAATTAGTTTGTATAAATCAAACTCCAGGAATGTTCTTGTGGAGACTGGTTCCAAGCCTCTGAAATACTGCCCATATATATGATTTTGCCAGAGATTTTATGGAAAAAAAACCTAAAAAAAGAGATCATCAGCGGTGCCAATCGGGGCTACTTCATGACTCCTAATCCTGGAGGCCCCGATTCCTAGAGCTATTGAATTAATACGCTTAAAACAATACTATGGGATTCTTAAAAGTGACCAGAAGATCCTGCCAGGGATTCACTTTCTGTCCACTCTGCACACCACCTTTTATTTATTTATTTATTCAGTGTATTCAGATCAACACTACTTTTTCTGTCTTTTTTAAATATCAAAACAATACAAAGCTAACGTTAATTAGCTACAGGTTGTATTTTGAGGCAACAGTTTTTAGGCGTTGAAATGGAAAACATTTCCCTCTCAATTCCCTTTTCAACAATTGTTGATCAACTGAATAGTAATCGGCACCTACTTTGACAATCAATACATTTACAAATTATTGTGAGCAAAAATTAAACAAATTCACTGGTTCCAGCTATTTCACATTTGGACTGAATATCGTCGGGGTTATTTGAAAAAAATGACACGCAGATCAATTCTTTATTGAAATAACTGTTAGTTGTGGCTCTATTAAGCAATAATTAAAACCAAACAATTCACTCTTTCAAATAATATTTTGATCAAAATGATTGATTGTCCAGAATATTTTATAAAAATTAAAATGCATAGTGTTGTTTATTTTTGCATCTATTACAGTATGCAAAGTACGGGTATTTTCAGGGTTAAAACTGCCAGGTAATGTTATATTATGAGTGTGAACTTGCCATTGCAGTCGTAAATATATGAATATACGCGCCTATACTGGCCAACCTTTGCCGTTTGGAAAATCCATGATAATAACAGTAATAATAACAGTAATTGCAATGACAAATGCACTTAACGGCACATGTGAAATCAATAAAATATGTTAATGCAGCATATTGCCCTCTACCTGAATGTTGCACCGTCAGCTGCTTTGTGTTCGGGACATTTATTTTTTTCTTCAACATCTTTGGCGTACTGTAGTCTTTCTGTCCCTCCGCTCACCTCTGTCGGCCCCGGGAGCCCTGATTGGCTGAACACTTTCTGCACTACGGGCTGGCTGCTTGCCAGCCGCGCTGCCAGTGGCTGCCGTGCCCCCTGATCAGAAGAGAATGTGACATTTGTGCAGAGGTAATGGAATCTGCGTGCAATTAAATCTCTGACTGTGAAGAAGAGTCTATCTCCTCCCTGCTCTCCTGCCATTGCCAGCAGCGGGGCGGTGGTGGGGGGGCACAATGATGAAACCTTCCCAGCAGGCCGCCTTCGCCGCACTCTCTTTCCCAATCTCCACGTCAGGTTGTGTTTTTTAACTCCGCCGCGCTAGCCCTGCCTCCGTCTGGCAATTAATTAACAAAAACGTCCATTAGGAATCTCTCAGAATATTGCGTTAAAAAAAAAAAAGAGGAGGAAGAATATTCAATTACAAAAAAAATAACATGACACGGCCGCGACGTCACTGATGCCTTTTAATGAATTTGGCTGCAGGTGACGGTCCTTGTTTTGCGGCGTGTTTTGCGGCGTTTATTCTTCGCGTGACAAAGTGGCAGAGAGCGAGTAGTGGGGGAGGCAGAGGGCAGATCCATGCACGGCTGAGCAGAGGGTCATATCTCTCCGCTCCTCTTCCTCCGCTGCCCTGCCACTACACTTAACGCCTCATTTGTGGGCTCTGTGGCCAATGACTTGAGTCTTGTGATCTGTTGCCATAAAAGGCAGCTTTCCCCTCTTTGCTGATGGGGCATTTGCTCGTGGGTTAATACCAGCCTCCCCCCCTCTTCCCTCCTCAGGCGAACTCTATCTAATGGATATGTGCATCCCCATCAGGGTAGCTCATAAACATAAAACTCTCTGCGGGCTGGGAAGGACAGAGCCATGCCATTGAAAGCATTTCCCCTTGAACTTGTGCAGGAGTAGTTCCTATCCGTGTTCCTTGTCCACACTGGGTGGACGCAGACGCAGGATATCCAGGTTAGGGTTTGGCTAAATCCTCCCCGTCTGAGAGGCACAACCTCAGCTTCGACATGTTCCATTTTATTTGAACGGCGAAAGATTACATTTGATTTTGTCCACGTCCTGCTGCCGAAACGCCGCTTTAAAGCGACTGCTTTTCAGGTTCAGCTTCCCTGGTTATTTGTTTTGCCATGATGAATTATTTAAGTCGGTGTTGGTTGAAGGGAGTGTTGTCTCAGAAAATAAGAGGGTCACTCCGTTTCTTCCCTTTTTTTTTCTTCTTCACCCAAGGGTTAATTTGAACCAACAGTCAAACCAAACCTCCCCGTTTCCTCGCTGCAATGAAAACTGCTGGGCTCTCAACTTTACTCACAAACATTCTGCAAAACAAACACAACACTGCTCCTCCTGGCTCTCTGCTCTGTTTTCTTCTGTCGCGAGAAAGGGAAAAAAAAGAGGCGCACTCATTAGTGTCGTTCCATCGGGCGATTAGATCGGTCTGACAGATAGACGCGGAAAAATTGTTTTAATTGTATAATCATCTGTGGCCAGCCACTTGTGCGGAAAAGTGCCGCTGTGATGCAGGCGAAGGCCGGGAAGGAGCACATGTTGGTGCTTATTTAGTCTTCGCACAGGAAATGAACAACAATCGGGGGTCCTGAGGATAAACCATAAACACACAACAAACCCTCACCCCTCCTCCCCCGGGCAGGTTGTGACATGCTCAGTGAGATGTTGCTCTTTTAAAGTGATGTGTCTGGCCAGCGAGCCTCCTCCTCGGGCAAAGAGGGAGGGGCCGCCCCGTAGCCGTCACATCAAGATGGCACAACTCAACACGAGTGTAGCGGCGAGGCAGAACGGCTCGCGTGAGCACTGCGGGCGCTCTCGAGACCGCAGCGGCTGAATCCCATTCAGCTTGTTTGTTCCGTTGAGATGTACGATACAAGACTACGGACAGATGCCACTACATTATATCTTCATATCCGTCACTTGTTTTGCCTCTACCCCCCTCTCCTGCAAAACATCCCCATGAACGACTTTGCATGAAGTGCCTATCTTAATTGAAAATTTGGTTGCAATATAATAACAGTTATCATCTCTTCCTTTTTCAAACGGCGAGGGGCAGTTTGACTGAAGCAACTCATTGTATACAGACCGTTTTAACTGGGGCTAATTTAGCGTAGTCTTACTTCCTTCATGCTTCTCCCTCAGATCACTGTTTTTGTGTGGCTTTGAATAGAGCTCGCATTGCATTGCATCCCTCGCACGTAGAATGTCATCACTGTTCGAGCAGTAAACTGCTTAGAATTAAATGTTGCTGCTGTTTTCACAAAGGCTTTGTGTACGGATTAACAGTTAAGGACTGGGGGTGTTATGTGTCTTGTTAATGACTAATATTTAGCTGTTTATCAGTGGAAGAACGTGTTGATTTATGATGCGTATCGCCCCATTTGGTGTCATGTACGTGTACATTTTGTGAATTTGTGTATGTGGCCATTTTGATTCCAGTAACCATTACATGTTTATCTTACATGCAGAGAGCATGTAAATGTGTAAATGTAAATATCTTGACGGATCAGTTAGTGAATGTTTCCCCCCCCCCCGCCCCAAAACCTGGTGGGTAGATCTGAGCCCAGGCCAAACACTGATGCGCTGCCATCGGCAGCTGCAAGCATTTTTCAGCTCAACTCCTTCAATAGTCGTGAAACAATGCCAGAAGTACCGGAGGACTGTGAGTGCGGGTGTTTGTACAAGAGAAAAGTTGAAATGGGACACAAGGCGATTATCTTTATTGAGCGGTCACTTCTGTTCCTGGTTCTTTACTCCAGAACATTTTGGCTGGGTACACTTCAATGCGTCCTGCCTGACAGGATGGGGATCTTGTATTTTTTCATCGTCAAAGGAGCGTCTCTAAAAAACAAGTCCCCCCTTTGTTGTTATTTATAATATTTTATTTTGTTGCAGCAAACCCAGGAGATGAGCAGTAACTTACAGCGTGTGTGTGTGTGTGTGTGTGTGTGTGTGTGAGAGAGATTCTGGCGCGCGATCAGATGACAAAAGTTGCTTTGAAAATGACAAGTGTAACCGCCTTATAATACGCAGGTTGGTTTGTCATCACAACTGGCGCGTGCCTTTGATACTTAATCAAATGATAGATATTCACACACTGAGCCGGCGTGTTGAGAGTCTCACATCACAAAGCAGTTCATGGACTGAGAGCTTGTCACACCTCAGTTGTCGCCTTCGTCATGCTCTGTTGCTCAGTTGCATCTCCCGTGATAATGCACAGGGAGGGAGGGAGGGGAGGGTGAGAAGAGAGAGAAGAGAGAGAGAAGAGAGAGGATCAGCAGGTAGCAAGGCAGCAGTGCTCCTCTGAGGATGTCGCGCGTGGCTTTTAGAATAGTGGCTCATGCAGCACTACATAAACGGGGGGAAGAGGACCACCAAACGGTGATTTCCCGGCTACACAGGGAGCCTCCTCCCGGATAATGTAGTAATGAGAGGTGACAGGAAGGACTGAGGGCCTGGAACGAAGCCGGGGCAGCTGGTCGGAGCGGGAGAATAGGAAGCGCCGCGCGCCCGGGCTAAAGTGCAGCGAGAAGCAAATTAAAGCTCATATCTGCCATCTCCCTCGCCTCCCTGCACTTTCCTGTTTGGACTTGAAGGTGATTGGGAGCCAAGGCGGTGACGGTTGACGGAAGCTGTGCCGAGGAGAGAGTATTTATTTACAGTGAGACGCAGCGATGCTTGTTCAGGATGCGGTTTCACGCAGGATGTGCCCCCCCAACACACACACACACACACACACACACACCTCCTCCCATCGCTCTCATCTCCACCCTCTCACACTACAATGCCCAGGTTTGATGAAGAATGGGAAGTGGGTTATTGGGGAGGAGGGGGTCGGCCTGCTGCGGAGCCGGGGCCGGCTGCATTGTGTGAGAGGCTGGGCCTGGATACAGCCAGCAGAGAGCTCACTCAGCACGCCTTCCTGCCCGACCCAGGAGGCGGTACCAGAGTCAACACAGGTCAGCGGCAAAAGGGAGCGTGAAGCATCAAGATTGCATTGTGGGACAAAGATTGTCTCTTGGTGAGAGGAAAACGAGAAAATGGTTGAGAAAATGAGCAAAGTTGAGCACACGAGAAAAAAGTGTAAGTGTGAAAGAAAGGGTGTGTTTTTCAGGCGTGTGTGTGTGTGTGTGTGTGTGTGTGTGTGTGTGTGTGTGTGTGTGTGTGTGTGTGTGTGTGTGTGTGTGTGTGTGTGTGTGTGTGTGTAACCTGCCAGGAATTCCATCTTGTAAAGCCGGGGGTAGGGAGGTGCGGGGAACTTGAAGGTGTGTAAATCCCAGTAATTACACTGTACACTGGGTGTTGCAGTACAATTACCTTTGTCGTCACCCCACAATACAGTATCCACGTTACGGTAAACTTCCCATTTTAAAGATGCAAGTGTGAGCAATGCTATGTCATACCACCCAAGAGCACATGTGTAGGAACCTGGGCCGAATAGAAGTGAAGAGGTGTCGCGGGCTTTGAACCCGGCCCCGTCCCGTCCTTACATCAGCTGAGCGTGCGAGTGTGCCCTGAAAGGTGAGCCTCCATAGGGTCCCTGCCCACTGGCTGTCACGTCGGCATTAAATCCTCCCCGAAAGTTTCAAAGGCAGTTTTTACGACCCGACTTACGGCCTCATCTGTGCGGACAGCGGCGTCTAAACTCTGGAGAGCCTGCCACATAAAACGCACATCTGTTTTAAGCCTAAACTGTAAAAGAACTGCACCCGCGTGTCCAGGCAGCGTTGAGTTAATAATACACTGGAGGTAAAGCGTTTAGCACTCCCCCGCAGCAAAAACAACAGTGATTGTCTTACCTTCACTTCTTTTGATCAGCTCTTTTTGCCCTTTTCTTTTAAAGAGTATGTTTCTTCCTTTTTAAAAAGTCAACAACACTGTAGAAAGCTAGCAAGGTCTTTGCTAGAATTATTTTTTTTCCCCATCTCTTTCAATTTTTACAGTTATGGTGAAGCAGGTCCTGGCATCCCAACTGAAATGCACATTTGCTAATAATAAAAAAGAAGTGTGAACCGCCTAACATTATCCTTCTGGCCATGCAGTGTTTCAGACTGAATTTCTGACTGAAAGTGCTGAAAATGGACCTACTTTTAGACGCATTTAATGGTGTCAACTTTTAGCAGCACTATCTAACCTCGCTTGTTGCACAATTGACACTTCTAAAGTAAAGGTCTTCCACTCATTTTACATTAAACTGCTTCATTTTGAGTGACCCCACCGATGGCGGCGGACACTACAATAATAGAGGATCGCCGCGGTGCTAAAAAGTCAACCATAGAATTGCCAAATAACGGCAAGCACTGCCAAATATACTATGAACAGATCTGTGGGTGATGCAACCGAAGCAGCAGTTGTCATTACAGGGACAGTTATTTCAGTTTAGTCTCTGAAAGAGGAAGTGAGGTTTCTCCCTCCTTTAAGGTGTTCAATCCTTGCTCTCAATGTACTGGATGCTCCCTCTAGCCCCAGACACTTCACTTTGGACCTGACAGAAGCAACGCAACGTAAACAACATAAATCTCAGGGCTGACTTGAGGTCTGCCCAAAGGCAACTGCTGCTGCTGCTGCTATGCAGGTCTGTCATGTTTAACTGTAAGGTGGAGGGAGGGGTTCAAAGCAATCACCATTCCTGTTGGGAAAAGCCTCGACATGCAGACATTGTTGGTGGGTCCACCTGTTGCAGTCAGCCATATTTTGTAAATATTAGAGATAGAATTGAACTGTGTGTGTGTGTGTGTGTGTGTGTGTTGCAGACAAACGACTTTGTTGAGAACTGATCTTGCATCAGGGTTGCTTCTCACCAAGGGCTTCGAGGATGTTGAGGATTATTTTTTGTTTTGTTATAAGAGCAATGCAACGCTTTAGCAGTAAAGCTGCAGCTGCAAACTGCCAATAGTAACAACCAGAGATTACATATTATAAAATGTATAAAAGCACATCCAAGAGCCTTTACGTGTAGCACTGCCTGTTGTGATGCCATATTCTGGACTTTGTATACAATAAACAGATTGATTTGATTTTAACGGACACAATGGGCGTCATAGTGAAAGGTTTGAGTGAATCTGTCAACACTTCTTGGATTAAATAAGACCAAACTGGACCAAACCAAGCGGATATTCAGCCATTGCGTTGGTCAAAAGGTCCGGCAACGACACCTGTTCCTTTTGAGAGAATGTTTTTTTTATTCAGCCTTCTCTCCGTCTCATGATGCTGCCCGTGATTGAATACGACAACACGGTTGCCGTCTTTGCATGACTCGGAAAGGATTTGTTATTTACCGCGCCATCCGTCTCGAGTGTGAGCGGGGTCGCAGACCTAATTGATGCTTGGAAGATGAGCTCAATTGGATGAGTCATTAGTCCCATTACCAGAGTTTTATTAAAAGCCTCAAACCGAAAAAAAAGAAGAAGAGAAATCTGTTGTGGAATATTTCCCTTTCGAGGAGAACAGGAGGTCGGATTGGTAAAAGGCAAATAATATATGAGTGTGAGATTGATCAGTGAGTAGCGACCCCATTATCTCCAGAGATGTTAATTACACTGTGCTCAGCTTGCATGTCAAATGGCAGATAATTGAAGAAGGTAAAAGATGTGCCACACTTTATTTATGCTGTCACTTGGAGGCTGCTGGAAGATCGTCTCTTTCTTCTGCGGCTTTTCTTTCCCCCTCTTCTTTCTCTTCACTCCCTTTTCATTTTTTTTGCTCTATGATGTATTTATTGTTGGGTAATATTACACTGTCAGAGTTGATCATTTTTGCATGGATATTATTCGCAATCTTTACTGCGGCCTGTGTGTCTATGTGGGTCTCTGTACTTTCTGTCTTTTACTCGGATGTTGTGTTGTGTAAAATACTTTTTTCCAGAGCTCTTAAAGATCTCACCATTTTATTGTTTCTTGTTTCAATCAAAAGCTTCACAAAAATACAAAATCAATGTCTGAAGTTTTAGCCAGCAATCCCACTGATATTCTGCCTCTGTCTCTAAATGTACAGGAGTCACAATGTAAACCCCAAGTGGAGAGAAGCTGCACATCCTCAAATGTCATTTTATAGAAAGAAAAGAATAGAGCTGCCTATCTTATGTCTTCTCTACATCAACAGTGTCTGCCAGAGTCGTCCTCTGAAATACACACTGAAACCCCTTTCTGTCATTGTGGTTTCGTTCACCTGAGTAGCCACAGGGGACACACCGTACTTGAAGGAGGAAAAAAGAAAAACGCAAACAAAATATTTTACGTGCCTATAGATGTATAGGCAAAAAAAACTCTGTTTCCTGTCGAGAACTGTTGTGTGCTGCAATTTGAAAGTGCACCTGAACGCTGCCTGCACTCCCAAAAGCAAAGACGTGCACACACACAGATGTGCGCACACACACACACACTCCTGCCTCCTGAGTCCCGTTCTCCTCTCTGCTGACATCATAGCTCTGGGCGGAGCCTCGAGGGAGGGGCCATACTGTACTGGTGGTCATCACACCTCATGGGGCTGATGGACAGTCGCTGCACAGATGATTTAGTGCATCACCTGGTGGACACTGCTAAGAATGAGCCCAGCCTCATGGAAATATATACACTATATATACAGTCTGATGACTATACCACTGTATGTTTCTTCAGACTCTCTGTTTCTGGTTTTGTAGTTTACTTTCAACTGTATGTCACAGTGGACGAGGACAAAGACGAGCATCAAAGAGGGTTTCTGCCGGAAGTGTTGAAAGAAGAAAGCGTCTGAAGCCCTCCTCCTCCTCACAGGAAGCTTGGTGCTGACGACCCTATTTCACCTTTTGCTCTCACATCACCAGCCTTTTCACCAGTGTCCAGCATAGCATAGCATCGTTGCTCTTGTTGATCTGCCCCGCCTGCAGACTAGAAGGCACCACGGGGAAGGACAACTTCACCGGATTTCAAGTTTTTATGGTATCAAGTTCAAAGTGTTTTTTTTTTTCTCCCTTCGGCCACTTCTGGCTCGCCAGAGAAAGACCTCTGCTCTCTCACATGCCGGCGAGCAGCATTTCGCCGTGGCAGCGCTGCGCTCGAGGTCTGTTCTTTAATGGGCTTTATTGATCTAAACAACATCAGGGGTTGCGGTGATGTTATTAAGGCAGAGATAACTTATGTGTAATTCCACTCCAACAATATATTAGCCTTTTATTGGTCTAAATAACTTTGCCTTTTAGACAGTAATGCACCAGTAAGTCACAGCAGCTCTTCACGTCGGCAGGATCTTAATAAAGCATTTCCTCTGGACATCCTGCTGCGGAGAGAGTGAAAAACGACAGGTTAAAAGGCATGCTGGGAAGTTTCCATGCCATCACTGTAAATGATCTCTTTTGTATACATAAATAAAGCGAGAAGAGAGCTGTGAACTGAAAAGGGGGTGAGGGGTTGTGGAAGTTTGTATAAACGTGTTCCAGCGCTTACTCTGTTTCACACATGGAGGAGGTGTGAGGAGGAACGGGGTCGGGTCCAAAAGATGAACTGGAATAAGTTGTAGAGCAGAGCAGTGTTACCATGTTTACTGTTGAGATAGTTCACATGTTAATCTAGATTAATCCGTTGATCATTTCAACAGTAGGTCACGTGAAAGGTCCCATATTGTAGAACATGAGTTCAATGTCTTTATTATTTTGTATTATAAAGCATTTCTACGTGCTATTTAAATACTGTGAAAGTATGCACACTTTTCAGACACTTTAAATGAGCTGTCAGCACTTGCGCAGCGCTGTCAAATAGTTAGATTACTTTTTTTGGGCGGGGGAGCAATTTATTAAACTAGTTTTCATATCAAGAATCCACATAAACACAAAAACCAACCTGTAATTCAACGTTTATTAACAATATTAGTTAAGGTTGAAGATTACCACGCCAATCAAAACACATAATCAGGTAGAGACGAACGTATTTTAGCTAGCAGACTTTTTATGAAATGGAAAAAGTGATGTGGGAGACAACATCACTTTGGTCAGAAATGATGACCCTGAATACGTTATATTTGGATTCATAAAGGCTGGCAGTTATGGGTTACGGTAAACATAATGCTTTTTGGTGGGCCTTAAGTTACTAAAGGTTGAGTATCCCTAGTGTAGTTGACACACACAGGGAGTCACGACTGACGTTGTGATGACAGCAACCGCGTAGATGTTTAAGACCGGAAAGCGCTGACCAGCCTGAGCAGACGGGGCTTAAAGGGACAGGCACCGAAACAGTCAGTCGGAGGGTCGATACAGATTCATTCAGGCAGGCAGTGTGAGACAAAGTGTTTTTAGAATGTTAAATCATGTAAAGTGGATCTAGGAGAAACCTAAAAGGAAAATGCTGAAAATGAGCATGATGTGTCCTCTTTAAGGTACCACTTTGGGATCTGGTAACTTGCGATTGGCAATTGTGTATAATTTGTGCCGCTTTATAGCCTTAACAATTGACAAACGCAGATCAACAATGCAAAAATTAATGAATATAAGAATGTATGAATAGCATGTGTGTAGTGTAATGTGTTTGCATGAGCATGCATAGTCTCCACCATAATAAGGGGAAATAATGGCAGTATTGATGTATATTAAACATAAATGTAATACAGAAACAAATTGTTATGACTGTCATGTAAATACAAATACACAATGATGACATTTCTAGGTCAATTGTCCAGCTTTAGAAAAAAACAAGAATAAATGATGCAGCCACAGTTATAACCCGTGTAATGTAATGATTTGGAGTCACATTAGATATAGTTTTGGTCGTTTATCATTGATTCAAGGTGTATGTGTGTGCATACTTCTCAATGGGCAGTTGTGATATTTCTTTCCTTTCAAGGGCATCATATATCTAATATTTATACGAAATAACTAACCCATTTATCTGGAAGTGTATTTTCAAGGGGTGGGGGCAGTGCTTCATAATTTGCAGCTATTTAAAGCCTCGGTTTTGGTAATGAATTATTTTGTCATCTCGACTGTGATGAGATTCATCTTTAATAACTGTAACAATTATTTTATTAAAAAGAGAAGCCATGCATTATGGCTATCTCGCCGAGGTCTCAAGCTGGAAGGGATTCTCATTAAGAGCATTATATTACCCTGGTGTGCTTTCAGCTGGATGTCCCGCTGAAATTGCATTAGGTGTCAACAATGTTTGTGTTGGAAGTAAGCAGTCATATTTACAGAGGCTTGGGGTTTCATTTGCAGGCTGACACCGGGAGACGTATTAAAAAAAAAAGAAGATACTAATGTTCTATATCTGATTAAGTCACTTAGCGAGAAACTCCTCCAAAATGTTGACTTTTAATATAAAGGCAGGCACTGCTCTGTCATCACAAAGGCATAAATCTTTATTCGGAGATGAGGGAACTTTTGATTGCTTGAGATTATCTTGTGATTCATTTAGTTGGCACAAAGGATCCCCCTCCCCTTCTCATTCCCAACATTTAGATCCCTCCCAAAACTGTAAGCATCAGGTTGTTTGCGTCGTGATTGATTCATCCGCGGCTTTTCATCTACATCCTGTGTTCCTCCTGATGGCTAGCGTGGTGTGCAACGTTGTGTTTAGTTAATGGTTCCAGGCCCAGGGTTGCCGCTAATGACACGCTTGTAATTGTTTGTCAGTGTGATAATGCGCGATTTCCTATTTCCGCGTGAAGTCGGACATTTGACGGAGGAGGGGTCTTGTCAGGAAGACAAAGTGCTGTCATTTGTCAGCAGCTAAATGAGCTTCTCTCCTCTTGGTTTTCAATGGCAATATTATATTCACACATCCTTTTTAAGGGGGGGCTATTGCCGTGCTTCCAACATCACTCAGTGCATTGTTTAACAGAGCACCTTGATTAAGATCAAACCAACAATGAGATGAAACTCAGGTTGTGTCCTGTGCTGCTGACACACAGAAATTGTAAACTGTATTTCACAGAAAGGCGGAAGTGAAATTACCGAGTGTGGTAATCTGTTATTCTTAGTGTTTCCTCGGAGTCGTCGCTTCCTTAAAAAATGTTTTAAATCTGTTTCCTCATATTTAAGAGGAGAGGGACTTTCATCAGTTCCTGTCACCGTAAACTCAGATTTTTTGTTTTTCTGTGTGTTTTGTCTCCACGTCTCCCGCACTACTGCGGGACCGCCTCCGTACTTTCCAAAGTCTCTGAAGTCGTCGCCCCCCTGAACAGACTGCAGGAGTGTCCAGTTGGACTGATTCCATATTGTCGGGGTTGCGTGTGGTTTTGGGGGGGGTCCTAGTTAACAATCTAATGAGCCAAACAAAGTGAGGTGCGCTGAATGGGTCCCCTGAGGGAGCTACTTATTGTCACAATTGCCCCTCTCCGTCTTCTCTCCCTCTCCACTCCGTATCGATTCCTGTCTTCATCGGTTACGCTCCGTCCTCTGTAGCGCACACACGCCTGGTGCAATCAGCTAAAATGTAGCCTCTGCTTTCTTATTATTACCTGGGTGCTTAACACTGATATTTCTCTCCCACCCCCCACCCACCCACCCACCCACCCACCACTCCACCTTCAAGGACAAACGGTGTAGGAGAAGGCAGATCCCGTGTGAAGTCCCCGAGCTCTCGCCGAGCGGCAGATCCCTTTTCAGTGCCAGCTGTTCTCTCAGATACACCGGGCCGTGCTGAAATTCTCTTAATATAATTCTGGAGGGTGGGCAGGCAGGGAGGGGGGGGGGGGGTTCAGGGGCTCGGGAGAATTGTGCAAAACAAGCGTGCCAGCCAGGAGAACGTTGAATTTTTCATCAGCGGGCCTCAACTCGCTGAGTTAGTGGGCAGCGCTCTCATTCATGAGCAGATGTTCAGCGCAGTTACACTCTGCAGTTAATGTGAACTTGCTGGCCCCTCTGCCATCGGCTGCAAGGACGTTGGCAGCGACCTGGCATCTGAGAATTACTCCCGGTATATAAAGGCGCAGGCCCCGGGAAAAAAAGCGTAGCCCCGACCCTTTTTTTAGCCACTCCCTCAGCCCAGGAGCTGGATCCTGGACAGGGGAAGGCACTGACAGCCCATCCGTCTTCGGCCCGACAGTGATGAAACGCTCGCCACTGTTCGCTCGCGGGGAGAGAAGAGAGGGGAGGGAGGGGAGGATAGCGGGGAGAAATTCCTGAAGATGATTTCCACAAGTTTTTACGTTGCTCTCTAATGACCTGCCAAACACGAAGCACTCAGCAGGTGAAATGCACTGTTAAGCATGAAACACATGGAGCTACCAGCCCCTGCTGTTGGTATTAAAAAGTTTTACGTGCTGAGGAATTACTCCAGAGCTCTTGAAAGAGGAATTTCATAGAAACAAGGCACCTGTGGGGGGGGGGGTAACAGTTTGGCCCCGGTCGGTCCATAGCCAAAACCAGCTGGCGCTGTGGTCAGCCTGGTGGGCCGCGTCCTCTCCCAGCCCGGTACTTCAGACATCTGCATGGCCAAGCTGCTCAGCCCGGGTTTGATGTGGCCACGCAGATCTGTAATGGTCTCCCTCTTAACTAAGCAAAATGCTATTTGATGTAAAGTGCCATTAACTGGTCAGAGCGTGTACGTGACATCGGGTTTAGGAGGGCGGCGTGCCAGTCATGTTGTGTGTCTGCGTATGTGTGTGTGAGAGAGTGTGTGAAAGTCATCACAGTAAAGTTGTGCACGTGGGACTCAAAACGGTGGAAACGACGAGCTCTTGTTTCCTCTGCGCGTCTCATTTTCACTTTCTAATTGGTCGTTTTCAGGTTGGCTTTACGAGAGCAAAACTAATTAGTGTTTCTAAATTCAGCTGAAAGAAAAAAGGAAAAAGTCAGTCGGCTTGATTGTTCTGGTTTCCTCTCTCCTGTGTCAGCGCCGCTCAACAATAAAATAAGACTCTAATCATTTTCAAATTGCTCGTATTTTTAAACCCCACAGCTGAATGTCACTCTCCCGGTCTCTTGGCATTTTGTTTGGCAAGATCAGGGAACAGTGGTTGCCCTCTCGCTTATGTGCTCTCTTTGTAATTCGTGGGAAGTTTGGACTCGTGGGGGAGGGGGGCAGTGGAAAAAAGAAAAGGAAAAAAGAGTGTTTGAGGTGGGGTTGTGTCTTGCTTTGATTGGGAACGTCCTGCTGACAGGAGCGGCCCAGCAAGTTTACAGTAGCCGTGACATTGCTGTTACCTTTATTCAAAGTGCTCCAGCTGCAGCGAGCCCTCAGGAAGCCCGGCGCGGGCCCGCGCGGGTCGGCCGGCGGCCCACAGAGAAGAGAATGAGCCCTGTTTGGGTTGGCGGGCGCTCCCCTCTCGGGGAACTTTTGCTGGCTCTGCAGAAAGGGCGGTGGCGTCTCTGGCGGGGCGGCGGTGTGACTCTCGGGGGGGCAGGATGGGCTTTTTCCAACCACTCCTCCCTTTCAGGAAACACATGTCGCTGTTTCTTCCCTCCGCGTGTGCAAAAGGAGGGAAGGAGTTAAGGTGAAGGGGGCACGAGGGCACGGGACAGGGGCGAAACCGTGAGAGGCCGAGGGCTCATGTGCGGCGGTTCGAGCTTTGTTTGTGTTGAATATAAAAAATTAAAAAAAAACACTTGGAGCGCGCTGTAAAAAGTTTCACTGTTTTTATTTTCCCATCAACACTGTAGGGATTCAGCCATCCGAAGCCAGTAATTAAAACGCGCTTGATCCAAGGTCAGGGAGGAGCAGTGTTTAAATGCAATTAGTGCTCAAATTAATTTACAGTTTTTTGGAATGTGTCATTATTTGTTTAATCAAGAACTCCCTTGGTTTAAGATGCTAAATATGAATCCACACATATTTAAAAGGAGGGGAGGGAGACACACAGACACGCACACTGTGAAACCCATTTAATTCTGCTTTAATGAATATTAATTCCAAAGTGACCCTGCTCTCATACACAGAGGTGTGTGTGTGTGTGTGTGTGTGTGTGTGTGTGTGTGTGTGTGTGTGTGTGTGTGTGTGTGTGTGTGTGTGTGTGTGTGTGTGTGTGTGCGTGCCACGATCAACCAAATAGCATCCGAGGTGGATTCACTGCTGGCATTTAATGAGGCGATTGTGTGGGAGGAAAAAACAAAACATGTTTGCAACACGTGTTTGCTTTTTGTTCGTCACCTTCATGTTTCAAATCATTTCCACTGTTTTCTCCCCCACCTTTCTAACCTCCTCTTCCTCCCCCACCCCTCCTCTTCCCCTTCTATCAGCCAGGAGACTCCGGTGGCGACATCCTGTGGAGGCAGAGATCAAAGTAAGTACTCCTCATGCACGTCCGTAGAAAGTACGAGTCAGTTAGCAACACAGAGACGCGTATTGGCTTTGCATCGACGTCTTCTAACTTTTTCCAATGTTTCCTAAACGAGAGACACGTGGCACTTCCTTTTGTGAGATTGGGTGCAACTAAACGACAAGGCAAGGTTTTGCATTGCAACCGATTTCCTCGTTCCCCGATGCACCTCCATATTTGCATCACTTTGAATGACGCTGACGACGACCACGGGGCTCAGTCAGCGTGAACCGTCTCGGTGTCGGAAAAAAGTTGAACCCGAAAAGTCAAGAAAAAATTGACGGTCTGCATCGCCCCTGCCACCCGACTATCCTCGAAGTCATTACTCCTTGTGTGGTGTATAAACACGTCAAAAACAAACACTGACCCTGGGCAGACTCCACATTGCAAAACAATTTCAAAGCCTGCAGTGTAGTGTAAACACACAACACGGCCAACCTTCACGGGGGGAAGACTTCACCTTAAAGCCGGTGTTTGTTTTATAGTCCCTGTCGACCTTGGTCAGATATAGTTTACATCTCTTCTGTTCTTTTCAGGTCGATGCAGCTCAGCCTCTGTGCTGACATTTAGGTCGAGGCTTTCAGTGGAAAAGGATTACAATGTTGATTTTTAATATTGTAATATATATTATTAAAAGGTAGTTTTTTTTTCCCCGCTGGGTCTGAAATATATATATTTTTCACTGTCTGCCACTGCGGCCACTCAGCAATTTTAGCAGACACTTATTTGAAACCTATGCGCTAAATGAAGGAATAACATTCTCGATGTGCGATATTTTTTACACAGAAACGATTAGATGCACGGTAAGTTCCAGTGTTCCAATTAAAACACGATTGCTTCTGCGGCAGCCCAATATTTCTGAGGGTGGGGAAGTGCTGTCCACAGTGCTGCACTTTGTCATGCCTCGTGGTGTATTTGCATAAAACGCAATTCAAATGATATAGAAATAAATAATTGTGTTTTTATTTAAATTCTTAATTTGATTTAAAAAAATCTCGGCATTAGTCATTTTAATTATAAATTATAAGCAGCTCAGTGTTGGGTTGTTAAACAGGTCGAAGTTTCTTCCCAAAAGCTCCATTTTACAAGATTACATTTGAACACATCCTAATGACCAGCCTTTGCCCAGTGTTAATTTTTACTGAATAGAAAATTAACGCACCATCATGCTACTCAATGCAATCGGTTGAGTCCCGTTCGTTTTATTCGTGCCACGCTATGCCGTTGGTTGATGGTCTCAGGGGAAGGAGTTTCCAAGGTGCCAAGGTGCGTTTCCAAGGTGCCAAATAATTACATCCTGATTTTCGAGTCCCCATCCGTTGTGTTATCCCTGTCCACCTGAGGTTTTTACCCAACACTTAACAGGCATTTGGCCAGTGCCAGTTCCAGCTTTAAAATAGCATTTGGACCACCAAACTCTCTTTGGAAGCCATACTAATTAACTCAATTAATTTATATGACTTCTTACTGGCGTTACTCTGGGACGGCTTTTCAAAATACGAGAGGTGGATGCCACTGTCAAATGTTGCACTAAACTAAGTGTAAATACTGCTTTGCTGGTGCCTAGATCTCCCCCGTACAGGGACCCCATGTATCCAAGTAATGAATATGCATACTCTCGTTTCATAGACTATTCTGCCTCTGTGAGCCGGGGGTGACTGTGGGGCGATGTGAACCGTATTTTTAATAAAGCCCAGCTGCCGAATGATCAAATAGTGTCTCTAATTAAGGCCTGAGTGTACACCCATGTAAAATTCTCTCTGGAATGCTAACAACCTGTGATATTTCCAGAGGAATTTGCTGCACAGGTCTCTTGAGGAGGTGTGTGTGTGTGTGTGTGTGTGTGTGTGTGTGTGTGTGTGGGGGGGGGGCTCGGCAGGGAGGAGCGGCAGCGTTGATGTGGCAAGCCAACATGTTGTTCACATCCGTGTCAGATTGAGGCTAATGAAGGCCAGGCTGATCCTTGGATGCAAGCCTTAAGTAAATGATCCCTCTTTGAATATATTAGAGCCCCCCCTTCCACACACACACACCGTGTTGTCTTCAGACCGGTCAAAACAGCAGTCACGGTCCTCGCTCATGTCGCGTACCCCTCCAACCCCGTTGCAGCAGTATTGTTACGCTGGCACTCATCTTTTCCAGGTTAGTGCTTCTGCAAAACAGTTTGATAGTAAATGGAAAGTATGAGTGTTTTGTCATTTGACAATGTAAATGAGCGATCTGAATATTTTTTTCCCCCACCCTCTTAAAAGGGATTGCATTTACATAACAGGCCTGGGGTTTGGTACTCATGCAAATTGTTCTTGTAGACATGTTTTCTCATTTTTGTATTTTTTTTTTAAGCTTTATTTATTCAGAATTAAATAAGTATGTTTATCAATACTATTGTTTTATAGAAATAATAGAAATAAGATAATTACCCTATATCTGTGAGATAAAAGGAACAACAAAAAAATGAATCTCTCAGACAGAACTTTTTCCACTGCAATTTATGACCACACCGGCACTTTGCATGTAAATTAATCCTAAACGTGTAATTACGAGGCACTTTTGAATATTGATTGGAAAGACAAGGACATAGAAATGAAGCACTCGTGAATGCAGCCCTCCCTCCCTTAAGCTACTGTAACATCCCATTAATAAATACCTCTCTGGCTCTTTAGTGCTGGACTCGCCTTATACGCTGAGTGAAACAATGTCGTTTGATTTCCGCTGATATGGCATGTGTACTTCATAGATAGATGGATGGGATGGATCCAATTAGCTGTGGTCGTTGCCCGTGTATTTAAGCTGACAGCGGGAGTCCTGCGTTGAATATCCTTGATTTCGGTAGTTTTGCGAAAATGCTCTTTGCGAGGTACTTTTAAAAGCCCATAAAGAGCACACTGTGAGGAATGCACCTCAGATGGAGATTTGATTTACAGCTGCAGCAAACTTTCTCAATTAGGAGGGAAATAATTGATTTTCAGAAGGCCGTGCACAATGACGGGGAGTACTTGAAGGATGATAAAGTGACCGAGATCCATACCTTTTTTCCCTCTTTCATGTTATACACAATCAACACTGCAAATTACTTCAGATTTTTTACTCCCGATTTCATGCAGGGGTTATTAGCAGATAATGCATCTTTTAATGCAGAGCACTCACCCTCCGCAGCCTATACACTCGGGCAGGAGTGATGGCTCGCGACACACGGGTGCACAGGTGCACGTTGGGTCTCGCAAAGGCCTCCTGACCTTCCACATGACGCGCACCACGCCGGCCTGTTTGTAAGCGCGAGAGACGTTTGTAAACACGGACAGAAGGACGGGGGCGGGGATGGGAAGCACATTTGCCCCCCCGGTCGCGCTCAGGCCCCCGGCGTACGGTCGCAACGCGACGTGACAAGCAACAGATGTGTCGCGCAGCCTGGAATCAAAACAGCCGCCCGGCCACGGGAGTTGCGCGCGCGGCATCAGATGCGGGGGCGCTGTGATGAGGCGAGCGAGCGCTGCTGGCAGATGAGACAAGCCAGCGCCTCCGACTGCTCCCAGCTCGCTGTCTGGGTGAGGACAGGCCTGTTTGTAGGCCGCCGTGACACCCCGAGTCACTTTGTCATGTGGGTGCCCGCCGCTGCTCTGATCACAGGCGCACTCTGCACTCAAAGGGCGTCACATCAGCCGCCTGACAGGTAGGATCCCAATGAGACAACAGCCGAAGGGGATGTCCTTTTCAATGCACTGTGAGAGCGAGACGCACACAGCGCCGGAACAAAATAACATCATATGACATCATTGTGAATGCTCTTTATGTTGTCTCTTTTTCTTTTCTTTTCAGTTTGAAGAGAAGTGTGCGTGTCGTTTTTTTTTTCTCCCAGAGCTGCGCTGCGTCTGATGCCTGCACAGAGAGACGGGCACCAAAGTCACACTCGGCCCGTCCATAATTCACACTTCACGCAAACTGATTGTTGTGTTTGACAGCGGCGGTAAAAGTGCGGCTCTGCACCGGGAACGTGTTAATGATATTCTCGGCAGCTTAATCCGCCCGTTGCCGCTGCCCCGTAAGCAAATAGCGCTGCCGCGGGGTGTGGGGGGCGAGGAATCGGCTTTCCATCATCGGAACAAGTGATCGACTGAAGGTGCAGCAGCAGCTGCTTGACTGATCGCGCACTACAGACTGTCACCCCGCATCTGTTTACCACTCCGACAGCCACACGAGTGTTTATATCCGCGGCTGTAATTGAGCGATTTTCCCGAGGGCAGCTGTGACCCACACTAAGTTATATCCCAACTTTCCATTAAAGCGTGTGTGTGGGGAGGGGAGGGGGTTCTGATAGTAATCACGACCCGGCAACGCCGCTATGTAAATACGGCTTATCAGCTTCGCCAATTTGGTTAAGTGACAGGAACGTGGGTGACTCGGCTCCGTGGCTCCGACACAGGCCGCCACGTACACTAGTCATCTATTAAACACAGGTAACGTGCATTGTTGCACATAATCATGGAAGCGGCGGCGTGTCAAACCAACATTAGGTAGAAAAAGATGCAAATGGGCCTTGCAAAGGCACGTGGGCAAGCTTAACCGTCTGCATGCACAGTGTATGGAAATTTGAAATATCTCGATCTCAAACGCACCGTTTAAATATTCAAATGTCAACGGCAAACAATATAATGCACTGTGGCTTTTATGCATTTGCGTACAACTCTGTTTGCTACTGTTAGAGCCGGGGACGATACAGGCAAGAGGGAAGGAGGGAGAGGGAACACGGCGAGCACTGACATGGAAGCTCATAATCAAAGCCTTTGTCTTTGGAAAATACCATCTGATAGCTGGACCAGCGTCGTATGTCCAGTCTTTCGAAGCAAAACCTACCGTGTCCCTTTGTCTGTATTGCACTTACGACATCAACATCGGCTTCATGTGCTGCTTATTCACATACGACGATCTAACTGACGGCCTTTCGGGTCATTGAAAAGAAGAGAGAGGGAGACAGCAGGAGTGGAGCATCTAAACGTTGTTTTTGATATCTTTATTTCATTGCGGTGACAAGGAAAAAACAGGAGACTAAAACCACTGAGGTAGCCCTCTTGCAGGGATAATGGGCCGCCTGACGGAGCTTCTGCTCGTGGCACACGCACAGCTGAGTCTTCACTGAGCTGTAGACCCATTTCCATTCCCAAAGTTTCCGTCACTTGACCCGTTTGTGCACCACGACTGTATTTAGTGTGATGAGGAAAAATGCCACAAACAAATCTTCAGATTTTGTCTAAAGTCTTTAAATCTGGTATGCGCATGACTTGGGCAAGTATCTAACAGAGCAACTTTAGAAATGTTTGGATCACATGGATGTGTGTTTATTAAATGTTTTTGAATATTTAAGTTGTGATGGAGTTTATAAAAATACTTGACTGTGCAGCCATTTTCTTACCATTGTACATTTTTGTATTTGGGAACGTGGGACTACTGTTTTTATTTTGTTTGTCAGCCAAAACGTGTTTGTGCTCAGCAAACCCAAAGAACACTTCCACCAAAAAGACAACATTTCCGTTGCGGGGCACAAAGAGTTTCATATGTTAATGGTTGTTTTCATGTTTAGTGTTTTCTTTTTAGGTGGGGGGTTTCCCCAAGTTGTAACCAACCATTTTATAAAATAATTGTTTGCATGGTGCTCGGAATGTGAAATGTGGACGATGCCTAGTCACTGACCACAGTGAAGGAGAAACTAGACAAGGAACATGAGTTAGTGGAGACATGAATCAGCATCCGTAGCACACGTAGCGGTGGAATCCGACACAATGCAGCGACAGGTAAACTAAATGAGCAGTCTTGACTCGTGAAACAAGGTGTTACAGCATCTTAAAAAAAATATACAAATAGCTCAGTGTGTGTAAATGGCATGTATGCAACATGTTTCATTTTTATCTTTAGGGCTTTTTGGAGAAACAAAACCGCGATGGAACCTGTTTCTAGTGTCCGGCAGGTCTCCCTATGGAGGAACTTCACCAGAAGTGATGCAATGTAGGCGGAGCCAAACGGACAAAAGAAAAGTAGTGCCACCGACAGAAACGGGACGAGTTGGAATGCAGCACAAAATCCCTGCAATCGAGGTCGCACAGGATCTTTTTTTAGATCTTTGGTACTATCCTTGTAGAAACACGAGCTCGCCAGGTCTTATTTATCGCCCTCTTCCTCTCCTCTCTCTTCTTCGCCACCTTGGCAGTGATTCTGTGGTTCACTGAGCAGACGGGCACATATGTGACGGAGTTAAACATAATGCAACAAATCTCTAGTTCAAACCCCCATCAACACAAACTTCAATTAGAGTGGAATCTGCAAAACATTTAATTCTATATGCTGCGCAATATCAGCCGCCAGCGATGAATAATTTACAGAGTGAGGGAGGCTGTTACTTGACGCCTTTTCACTTTGTGTTTAAATTTAGCTGGTGTCATTGTCCAGCGGCGTGATTAATAGTTTATCAGTCTCGATTATACATCTCCATGAAATATCGCCTCCCATCTGTCATTAAACTGCCGATGGAAACCGGTTAGATTTTCAATCAGGCATTTAAAGAAGAAAAAAAAAATGACAAAAGGAAATAGCCATCAAGATTTACGTGCATGCAGGTAAGGCTGTGTGACCCGATATATAGGACATCATCTATGGAATAAGTCCTTCCAGCACTGCATCGTCACAATTAAAAAATCACACTTTTTCACAATTTTTTCATATGAAAATTGGATTGAGACCACATGCAAGGCACGGTATGCATCCTAAGTGTGTGTGTGTGGGGGAGAGAGAGAGAGAGAGAGAGAGAGAGAGAGGGAGAGAGAGAGACCCTCGCCGCAACAGTGAGTCAGAGATTGGCTCCCTGTCAAATAAAGATTAGGCCTTTATTTCACCATCTAATCCCTGTAAATCTCTCGTGGAGGAACTCGGGCAGTTCGGAGCTTTTAAAAAAAATTTAAAAAAAAAATATATATATATATATATATACCGGCGCAGAGGCTTCATGGTCTGCATGTGTCTGCTTTACGTCTGAACGCGCACAAGTAGACACACAACCTATGACCCCCCTGGTTAGTCAGCGTGTTTAAATCCGGATTACAGAGCGGTTTCAGGTGGAGCGAGCCGCATCCTGGTCACTCTGCGTTTGGGACGTAGCTGTCGGTGTGTTTAGCTAAAGAACTGTAATGCGGCTTCCTCGCCTCACATTCTGTTATTGAATGTCTCCAGTTCCTCTTTTTTCTCTCCCACCCCCACCTCAAATATGCTGAACATTCTTTTTATTGAATTATTAATGCATGCATTGAATTATTGAGGGAAGATAATTTCTGATCAGATTAATATTAACTCCCCGTGAAATATTAATGACTAATGTTAGAAACTATGAACTTACGGAACTATTAATATAATCATAAACAGACGCAGTAAAAAGAAAAGAAAGAAGAAGTGGCATGGAGTCAAACAGCAGCGCTCAAATCCCTTTTTCAATGCAGCTTCCCTCGAGGTCGGTGAATATGAAATATGGCGCTGGAGTCGACTTTGTACTCGGACGCGGGGCCGATGTCATTGGCCAGTCCTGCCCCGGGGCGGCCGGCGGTGCCACAGCGGGCGAGGAAGCCAGCGTTTGTCTGCGGGTCACCTTTGTCACCTTGTCCACAGATGACCTGAGCTCTGGCGGGGGACACACCCACAAAGACGTTTTTGGCGTTAATGTTTGGCCGGCTGCATCATCGCCCTGCTGATTGACAGAGTCCGGCTCCTCCTCCCCGCTTCCAGAGCTGGTGGCCCAACTCGAATGCCATCGGTGTCACCGTTACCTTATTTTATTTCTTTCCCACGAAAGGTGGAACAAAGTGAATGGAGGCGAGCCCGGACTAAATCCAGTCCCTTTTGTCAGATTTGATTAAAACTCCCTTTAGATTAACGATATTCAGCAAAGATTTGCTATATAATTTGCCATTCTTTGGTTTGTCATTACGAACTTCCGATTGTATTCATAAAATATGGAAATCCGGAAGAAATAAACCATTATTGTAACATAATGGCAAGCACCTCGAAAATATGGCCACATTGATTATGTCTTAAATGCTAATGCCAGTGAAGAGCATAATAACGACGACATGAAAGACGCTCCATTCAGCATCTGATAGCCAGGGAGAAGCAAATTATTTCAAATATTTGATATTTAAATTATTTTTCAAATGAACAGAGACATGAGTAGAGCAGAGGCGAGTAGTTTCCCCTGGTGATCCTCCGGGCGTCTTTGTTTCCTTGGTGCGTCTCCAGCTCATTAATGTTCTAAGCATGTGAGAGGAGCCAGACCATACTCCATAACCCATAGCTGGGTGACACCTCGGGCCCCACACACACACACACACACACACACACACACACACCCCTCAGCCGTTTAAAGTCCACTGGCTCTTTCAGGAAGTGATGGCCGCCGAGCTGTCCTGATTAAAATGACAATAGTCTAATTAACTCGACCTCAGTCTCAGTGCACTAAAACGGCTGATGGCTCGCCAGTTCCTGTTTGAAAGCCCTTTGTCTCCTCATCGACCAAAAATATGACTCTTTATTTCCCCCCCAAGCAAAACGCCTCAACCCTGTTTGACGAGATGTGCTAATAGCAATCATTTCTCATAAGCTAATTAAATCGAGGCAAAGTTTTCCATCTTTTTTTTGTGTGTGTGCTTTTACTCCCATATAAATCCTTATGTGTGATTCTCCGGTGGAAGGGTGGTGGGTGGGTGTGTGTGGGGTGTTATCATTTAAGTATCACAAGCACCTTCAAGCAATGTTAGTCATTGAGATTATATGCGATTCCAGAGTGGCGTTTTGGCCGTTCAAACTGATTTTATTTCAAGCGTTTTCAATCATAGTCATTTGCCACTTCAGTCATCTGTGTGTGTGCCGGGTGGGCTGCCCTCTGCTCTCAGTGGCCGTCAGTCAGGTCAAACAGATGGAGAAAAGAAGTCTTCTTTTCTTTTCATGGCCAAGATCTGTGTTTAACAGACGATATTAAAAAAAAAAGATTTAACTCGTGCCCTCGTGATTCTTTTGCATCATTTGATGGACTCATCTGAAGTGCAGAGGAGGGGGGAAAAGAAACAACAATATAAAAAAAAAACCTTTAATGACCGAAGAAGAAACCGCTTTTTTGTTCTATTATCCTTCTGCTGGTGATTAAGGTCTATGGGGAGATAATTACGCTTTATTCTGGAGTTAATGAAACGAAAACTTCTCTTTTTCTTGTGAAAGAGGGAAGGGCAGATCTTTTGTGCTGCTATCTGCAGACATCTCCCACCCTTGACAAGTCACAGAGAGAATTGGTTTTGTTTTAAGGTTGCACCCCCTCCCCACTCCTCTCCCTCCGCTGCCTGTCAGTCTGCGTGATGTGAGGGGTCCGTGAATGAAGCCGGAGTCAATGAGGTCTGCGTTAGGCGCGCTGGAAAAACATCAAATAAAAACATCACACCAGGTCATCTGGGATATGCGCTTATTGGAATGGAAGAAGAAGAATCCGGGAAAAAAAATCCGGGGGCCGCCCCCATTCTTATTGCTCCGCGTCAACGGCCACGGAGCATGCGCTCGGTCACTGGGTGACGACGCTTCGTTGCGGCCCCAGAAGGAATGCACGGATTTGTTGAGTTCGTCCCACGAGCGTCCGGCGCCCACCTCCCAGGTGTGGGCGGAGCCACAGGGGCGGCCTGAGAGAGCACATATTTAAACTGTCCTGGTGGAAGTTCACATCTGGTGTCTGGAGGGGGTGTGTGTGTGTGTGTGTGTGTCACACACACACACACACACACACACACACACACACACACACACACACACACACACACAGCCCTCCAACAGCACTCTCACATTTCATCATCTGCTCTCCAGCGCCGGGGCGCTCCAGCACAAGTTGGCCGCTCTGGATCCATCTGTTGTTATTATTTTCCACTGATAATTGGCTTGGACAATGGAATGCCTGTGTCCCCCTCGTCTTTGAAACCCTACACCCTGTTTATTTTCCAGACGTCTCGTTTTCGTCTCTCTCTCTCTCTCTCTCCCTGTGACTCCCTTTCCCCCCTCAATTCCTCCCCTTTACCCCCCTCACTCCAGCTCCCTGATCCATTTGAGAGGGTTTCACACGAAAGTGACTTTTTTGACTGGCCGCGTCAGTATGTGTCACTCAGCATCTGACGCCAGATTTTCGTGGAGGGGCTCAGCTCTCGTTCTAGTGTTTTTTTTTTTTTTGTCTTACTCTGACGGGCCTGGCAGTTTTCTCCCAGGAGTTTCCCCCAACGCCACACACTTCTGCATTCCTGTCCTAAATGAGCAAAACGAATAAAAAATGCAAAACGGCGGGTGAGACAGATAGATGAAGAGAACAAGAGGGACGGAGGGATGTGGGGACGTAATTGAGACGCTTTAGAAAGAAAGACATTGAATGGACCTCGGTATAAATATTTTTTCTTTTTCTTCTGCTGATTAGCTTTATTTTGTTTCTTCCCATTTTCCACCAGGAGACGAGTAGAGGAGAAGCATATATGTAAAGATGAATTCAAGGGTCACAAGGTGCATTATTTTTAGTTGAGTTTAATAAAGAAAAAAACCTTGCCCCCAAAAAAAAAGAAATGGCCTACTTTAATTAAATGTGATATTTAAAAATGTAATTAGAAGTTTTAGTTGTTGTAATTACACAGTTTCATGTTGAGGTCTTCATGCTCTGGTCACGTGCTTGTGCATTTTCATTCATGTTGGATTTCACTGAGTTTTATCAATAAATGATCAGCAAAGTAGTTTGCAAAGTTTGTTTAAATGTAAAACACTCATACCAGAAAGAATAAAATATATAATATCTTCTTTGTGACTCACGAAATGTGCGCGCCCTTCTACAACTTCTCCACAAACTTCTGTTGTTCTCATTAAGGACATTTTTAAGGACTGAGGAAGCGCTTTTTTCTTCTTCTTCTTCTTCTTCTTCTTCTTCTTCTTCTCCCTTTCCTTTTGTTCTGCCTTGTGTGACCGTGTTGATGTTCATTTGTTCTGCCTGCTCTCGTCTAATTAAAAAAAGGCCAGGACAGGTAGGGCTCTCAGCAGGCATCTGCTCTGTGCCACTTCTTCATTTGCTGAGTGTTTGTGTTTATGCGAAGGGGCCTCCTCCTGCATATTTAATCCAGAGCAAGGCACCAGCTTTTGTTGTGTTTAGACCACATACCTCCAGTCCCTCTCGACAACTGCAGGCTAGGCTCTCTCTCTCTCTCTCTCTCTCTCTCTCTCTCTCTCTCTCTCACTTTTTCTCGCTCTCTCCCTCACATACACACACACACACACACACAAACACACACTCAACTACCGCGTGCTACTTCAACTACTCCATAGCAGCTACTTCCACTGGCAGCTTTCTGCTCCTCTTCAGAAGTGGATTTTAAAAACACTCAGTGCTCGGGGGGAATCTGCATCAATATACAGTTTGATGAACATGATGAAAGCCTGTTTGACTGATCACGGGTAAGTCTGGAAAGATTTCCTTGTCGTTCCCCGATTTCTCTTTTAATTTTCCTCCTCCTCCTCCTCCTCTCTTGCCTGCCATGGGGCGCCGGTGGCTGCATGCGTGTGCATGTCCAGTGTGTTTGGAGGCGTGTTCTGGAAGTGACTGACAGCTGGCGATGGGTTTTGTTTGTGTTGTCGTTGCTCAGGTGGAGTTACTACTGAAGTATCAGTCAAGTTGTATACAGCTGAAATGGTCCATCTGTTATCATTTGACTTTTAATTACTAAAATGTTTTATACGTTTAAGATCTAAAAACTTAACACTTTTCTTTTTTTATCTTTTTAAATAATGGTCAACTAAAGATTTGCGTGTTTTTTAATCGTGAATTCTTGGGTTTTGGGGAAATTGGGATAGTCGTTTTTCATTTTGGGCATTTTTTTCCGTCGGGGAAAAAACAATCAATTGATTAGTCAAGAAAATAACTGACAGATTTGTTGCCGATGCTTGCTAGTTGCAGCCTTTAGTTGTGCGTCTGGGGTTGTAACTTCACATCTAGCGCTTGTTCAGTGAAAGTGCCTGAATGATAGAATACACTTCCATATGAACTACAACGCAGTCAGTGACAGAGAACGAGCTCATTCACAATTCAGAGCACATGTTGTTCCTCAACAAAAGCTCTCAGCGCGGCAACGGCTGAGTCGGCTTCGTGCAGCTAACGCCGCCAACGACGGCAACAGTGCTGACGTTGTTACACTGAGGGCGAGCGCTGCGCTTCAGCCACGGACGCTGTTACCGGCTACATCTGGTGTACGAGTGCGTTGCCCGCTCTGTCAGCAGAGCAAGTAGAAGCTCAGATTACTCCTCCATATCTTTCCATAGTTGTTTGATGCCGTATTGATGTTCTTAATAAGTAAACAGAGACCCTTTAACCCTCTGAACCTCACGACCTGTTTGCATGTTTTCTTTAAATAGTCGCCCAAATTGGCAAAAATCTTTCTCATAGACTGAAACTTTAAAAACAGAACTTATTGTCACATTGTTCAACTTTTAGACGGTCTTTGAACAAATCACGCGTGAATGTTCCCTGTCAGCACTATTTTCAGTTTTAGATGTTGTTGTTTTTCCTATTTCATTCAAATCACTTGAATCTAGTAAAAAAAAACGTCTGGGAATCAATGAATGATGAACAGTCACGTGACAAAAACACAAAGAAACTGTGGACTGAACGCCGGCTGTTCACGAGGAGCAGAGTGGAGACAGAGGTATTAAATATGTCATGAGAATATGGGAGCACATCGGTGACACTTGTGGGCACCTGAATGTATCGATTCCATTTTTCGTTCTCAGATTCTGTCAAATAAATGATAGAGGAAATTCATATTTCTTTTTAAATAATTGATGGAATTATAGCTGTGTTATACCGCACTGAAGACATGTTTGAGTTCTCCCTATACCTCTTGCCGTGAATGTGCTCTTTCCAAAGAGGTGTCGGACATATATATACGTTGCTAAAACTGCTTGGGGGCCGCTACAAGGGCCGTGTATCTTAATAGATCTAAAATGTGATGAAAATGAAGAAGAACACGGGAGATGAGAAGGAAGAAAAAAGTTGCACAACCTGATTCGTGGAGGACTGTGTTGTGTAAGTTAAAAAAACACACAAATGATTGGAACGCATCGCCCAGCGGTCGGCGTGTACTTGCATTTCCCTGGTGTGTGTGTGGTTGTGTGTGTGTATGTGTGTGTGTGTGTGTGCGTGTGTGCGCATGCGCACCCTGCATATGAGTGTGAAATGTTCCCTTCTCCCCGCCCCCAGTGCAGCAGGATTGGAGGTGATAGTAAGTGGTAACCCCACGGTGATGCGCGAGGGTATTAGTTCCTCCCTCCACTCATCGCCTCTTGTTCTCCCTTTTGTCTTTGTCTGGGGAAATGGAATCTGCAGCTTATTGATATTAATAGCGCTCAGGATCCGTGGTCGGAGAGGAGCCGGGACCCGGGACGAGAGTGGAAACCTGATACGGCGGGGTGGAATTGAGGGTGCATAATGCTCGCTGCGTTTTTCGCCTTTTGTACGCTATCAGGGACGAACTTTCTTCCCCCCCCCAACTGATCTCATTTCACGTGCAAAGTGAGACTTTTATATTTTTTCCGCCATGTGTGAGGATCCTGAGCCAGCTGTGACTTTCCAGCAGATAAAATAAGTGCAGTTTTCTTCAAGTGGATCGATAGATTAGAATTCCCTTAAGGCCCGGTACAGTGAGCACTGGATATCCACATGATGGGCTTTCTCTCGTATTCAATGAGCTCATTTGAATAGTGTAAAGAAATGTGTGGCCCTGTTTTGTTTTGGGTTTGGAGTGAAATCCCACTTCCTTGGCGTTAAGGCAGCAAAGCTCCCTGTCTGCACTCTGCTACTTTGTTCTTAGCTCAGCAAAACGTGAGGGCAGGTCCGAAGAATCAAGGGGTGGTGGGGGGATCAGACAGGCCTGACATTCACCAGACTGCACTGTTGCTTTTTAAGCTCAGAAAAATAAGAAGAAGAAAAAAGAACGTGAGAAAGGGCACCCAGAATAAGGGCTGTCTGGATTGAAGTTGGGTTTAATTGGTGGGTTTTGAGTCTTTTTGCGTGTCAGAAAGTGCTGTTGTTTACAGTCTGTGTGGGTGTTACAAGACAATGCCAGGATCCTGCCAATCACATAAAACGCATAAAAAAGCATTTTTTTCTCTTCAACTTTTTCAAAACGCAGACTTTTTTTGTTTTCTCTTTACGAGACTAAGCCATGTTTTTCATTTAATCAGTCCTTCTTAATAAAAAGCCAAGAAGAAGAAAAGGAGGGCGGAAATAGTGTGCAGTCAGCCTTTCTTGTGTTTTTTTTAAAAGCACATTGGATCATACAGTGAGCAGCTGCGTTTTTTGAGAAGTGACTCACGCTTCAGATTTTTCTGCATTTCAGAGTGCAGACAGCGACTTGGAAAACCTCCCGCACACACACACACACACACCCTTAAAACAAACACCAATGACCCCGTACACACAGTGGATATCACTGACTCAAACTTCTCCTACGCCCTCTTCTTGGCCACACAATGCCCTTAATACGGCGGATTCACCAGCCTTTTTTTGTTTTTTGTTTCATTCAAACGTGCCAAATGGACGCTGTCACCTTTACCCAGGTGCTGATACTGAGTGATCGAAACGACCCCGGACGAGGGGCCGTAAAGAAAAGCGAGAGACAACTCCGGCCGCCTCCTATTGACAGCCATTGAGTTGAGCATTAGTTAATATGGTAATGACGTGTGAAGGTTCATTAACAAGCCGCCACAGAAGTAGCCGCGGATGCAGCGCTAAGCGCGCTCGGGAGTAATTAATGGAATAACTTTACTTAGTGGTAAATATTCATGGGCCCTCATCGGGTTTTTTTGTGTGTCGGCGCCGTGTGAAGAGAGAGGAGAGCCCGTCCATTAGAGGGGCTGAAGAGCCGTCCGCCGCGAATGCGCGGGGCCTTTTGTTGGGATCGGGCTGCGTTTTAGTAGAGGGGGTATTAATTCATATTTTGAACATGCAATCTTACAACAAAGCCAAAGGCACCGATAACATACCTATGACTAGAGAGCATATTGTGAAGCCTTGACCCACCACCACCACCTCGCTAATAGGGAAGTCCACTTCACAGGTTTGTGGGCAGAATAAAACAAGTCTTTGTTCGAGCTCAGATGTAACCAGCGGAGTTCATTACCATAGCAAAAAAACAAACATCTGATTTTTTCTTTTTCTTTTTCTTTTTTTCTCCCACTCCTCACGGTCACAATGTAGCATGTGGTATTTGCGCAGAGAAACGGAGACATTTATTTGGATCGTGTCATCCTCCAAAGGTATTGGGCCCAACGGTCGAGCCATCCATTGCACACAAGAGTCTTGTCGTGAGATTTTGTATTTGTCAAAAAAAGTAAAATCCCCTTCTTTCACCCCTTTCACCCTTTCAAGACGTTACAAAAGGAACCCTGGCAAAAATTGCCTCCTGAAATTGTTGCATTTAGCTTCACACTCGCAGCCCGAGCCTCTGAACTGAGCATGCACATAACCCACCTGGGTGGGTAATTATCTCAACCAGGAGTTGTTCCATCCCCTAAAATCTCGACGTGGGAGTGTGTGATGGGCTCGGTTCCCCCAGCCCGGGCGAAGCAGCGTGCGCTTGTTTATCCTCACCCTATGTTCCTGCACCCCCACTGCTCTAAATGGCAAAACATTACAGCTTTGTGCTGTTTGAAATGGAGACAATTATCTGTTTAGGCATCGCAAGATGGGCATTAGGTTACAAGGAGAAAAAGGCGTACAGCTGCTATCAGGATCCCGTCGTTGCCTTTTTTTTCTTTCTTCTTCTGCTCCCCGATACGAATTTTCCGTCGTTAAAATGATGGAACATTTATCTAAATGGATGTTATGCGTTGGGTAAACTCATTTAGCTCCCGGGGCTCTTTCAGGTGATGGGAATTAATGATGTTTAGTAGTTTTGAAACTGAAAATATCTGTCATTTGTCACCACTCGCCATTGATTTACAGTTCCATTGATGATATGTTAATTGAAGTGTAATGAATCACAATAATAGGGCAGTTGTGTGGGAATGGTCCATTCTGGATGATTGTTCAACCCTCGGTAGAGTTCAGAGCGAGCTGCATGTTGACTTGCATGTTGACTTTTCAACAAGGGCATTTAACACATAATTAATGCTGAAACTGGGCAAGTTGGACCTGTGTGTGTGTGTGTGTGTGTGTGTGTGTGTGTGTGTGTGTGTGTGTGTGTGTGTGTGTGTGTGTGTGTGTGTGTGTGTGTGTGTGTGTTTTTATCTTCTCTCAGCCTGCTTTAGATAAACACACGCCTGGCCACAGTTTTGACTGCCAAATGTAAACGGCAAGAAAGAACAGTGGGAGTTGGGAGCTTCTTTTTCTTCTCCTCTTTTCTTCTTTCATATTTGGATATGCTTTAATGCTTTTATTCAAATGCACCTGAGATATTGCCCCAAAGTCACTTCTCAGTTTACCATAAAAATAAGATTTTGTTTCCTTCTCTCTCTCTTTTTTTCCATATTCCCTCGCCTGGGTTGAGTGCTCAGTTGGGAAAGCTGTGTGCATGCAGATCAGGGCCGCCCAGGGTTGGGGTGTGTGGGGGGTGTGAGTCAGGGCAGAGCAGCTACAGGTACACTGTGCTCACCACCCACTGTCAAGTTTTTGTCTTGCAAATAAAGTGCTCGCTCACACATGTTATCGGCGGCAGGGTGCGGTTGTAGTTAACAGGCGGACGGAACTGCGAGGACGCGTCTCTGACCGGGACAAACGGCCGGTCGCGGGACGGCGCGCGTGAGGGCGCCTCCTGCCCCTGAAATGTCGGCTGCCGAGGGACACGCAGCTCCTTCCGAACGCGGCGGGGAAGCCAACGGCACAGGAATGCAGGGCAATTGATCTCCTCCTCCACGGTTTTCCAAGAAACGCGCATTCACCAGACTCTTTGTGCACGTTATCAATCCGAATCGGAGTGCGAACTTGGTGGGCGACTTGCTTCTCAGCAGCTTTTCGTTTACACCCAGGTACCTGGTTGGCTCCTGGGCGCCTGCTCCACGGCGCTCGCTTTACAGTTCTGAACAATCGTCTTGTGTCCGCAGGGCGAGGAGGCTGTTGCATCACCGCTGGAACTGAAGATTGCTTTAAATAAAAGCAAGCCAGAAGGTAAACAAACACACACACACACACACACACACACACACACACACGACTCCGGTCCCTGCGTGTCCGAGTGAGTCCTGTATCGAATCGGCTTAATAATTAACTCAATGCGATGCGGTTGTCTTGTTTGTGTACTGTATTTTTACAGTGTGTATGTGCGGGCTCAGAGTGCGGCGGGGGGGTCGGACAGGTGCACTGACAGCTGCTGATTAGAGACCAGAACGGTGAGCTATTAAAAAGGCACAGCCCCCCCCCCTCCCTCTTAAAGGTCACAGTGGAGTTAGTTGTTTGTGCGACAAGTAGTTTGCCATCATGCTGCGCTGTTGACGAGCTGGGTAAATGCCATGTTTACCAAACGAGGAGGGAAGGCCTAGTTAGTGTCCAGGTGATGTCTGGTGTTTGCTCTTCTCACCCGTCTCCCCATCTGAGCAGGTTTCTGAGGCCCGCAGGATGTGACCCTTTGGCTGGTAAGGCAGAGTAGGACTGTGTGTGTGTGTGTGTGTGTGTGTGTGTTTGTGTGTGCTCTAGGAGCTCAGGGCTTCAGAGGAGAGGCGTGTGTCGGTTTCCTGTCTCCCAACAACTTCGTCCTCACCGTCTCTCTCTGTCTCATTCTAATATGTATTTCTTTGGTCCGCCTTCGCCCTCCGCTGTCTCTCTTTCGCTCCCTCCCATCGACTTGTTGCAACTTGTCCCGCGCGTGCGTAACACGGCGAACGGTTCGACGATAGTGATCGAGTTAATTATAGGACTATCATCCTGCCCATGTAGGGGGAAATTGAGATGGATAACACTGCCTGTTCTTCTTGTGGAACTTTTTTTCATCGAGTCATGTCCGTATTCTTATTACATGAACTCGTGCAAATGGCTGATATTTCATGTTAAGTTCAAAGAAAATGTAAAACGGCGTGTTGTTGAATGTATGTCTTCAAACAGCAACTCTCTACAAACTACAACTCTCCTTCTAACACAGAACTGATTCCCCCAAAGACAAACAGTTTAGCATTGAGCAACAGTGCAATAAAAAAATGTAATAAATCTAATTGTATCCGGGATAGAAGGCTTGATGTCCCCGCCGCGGAGTTTGGCAAAAGGGAAAGCAGCCGTAACTGTCGTCGTTACGGTCGGCGATGGCTGCAGGACTTCAGCCGGATTAGTTCCCTCTTCGTTGCAAGAGGAGGCCCTCATCGCCGCGACGTGCCGAACAGCCGACACTCTTTTTTTATTTGATTCAAGCAATTACCCCCCCCCCACATTTGGAAAACAGACTTGGAGCAAATTGAAGTGGATTGAACAGGATTCCTGTTGCTGCTGTTTATCTGGAGTGTATTCTCTGCGTAGTCGGGTCCCTTCGCATTGCAACAGCGAGCCCCCCCTCTGCTCCAGATGTGAGATCGGCCCTGAGAAGTCCTCCGCTAGGATACATCGTGGCGGACTAATGTAATGTGGCAAAGTCGGCCTCAATGATTGACACAACTTTCCAATGTGATTTTGATTGCATCGCTAATGCAGAAATCCTTGTAGCAGCTTACGGGATTACTGTGTCTTAGCTGTTTGAAAGCGTAAACCCGACTCTAATGTATGCGTTTGTGTGTGTGTGCGTGTGTGTGAGGGTGTGAAAGTACGCGGCTCATGTTTGTGTACAGTTCAACCAGCTATGCTAAAAAAAAAAGAAGATATTTATCGTTAATTGATATGCAAGAAAAGCCAATTTGAATTCCACATCTCATAAAGACTTATCTGTATCGATGACGAGGCCTCTGATGCCCGCTTCTCTCCGGCCAATGTATTCAGACCCGATGACATCCAACCTCTTCTTAGGAGCATCCTCCATCCTCAAAATGTTATGGGCTCATGCTGGACTTCATTTGAATTTCATGAATCTGTGAAAGGGAGAGAAGGAACGCATCACACAATCACTCCTGTTAAATGCCTCGCTTTTAAATTGCCTCAGTTTCTAGCTTGTTGAGGTTGCTTTATTTAATCCACTTTTTTTTATTTTTATGGAAGTGTTGAGAATAAACAAGCGGATTCACGAGGTGGACCCACAGAAAGGTCGTGTGCAGATTTATGCTGGGATGTAATAGTTCCCTTGACTGCATTTATTGCTTACTTTCTGAAAAAAAAAGAAGAAGGAAAGAGAGAAAAAAAAAGTAATTTCTTTATATCAGCATCAAGCTGAAAATTGCCTTGTATTAGTATTAGGCTTGGTAAGCTTCTAATTCTGTGGCATTTACAGCTGGCTGTGTTTCCATGCATTTATAACACTTTGATTCTTAAGAGCTTCTTTAATCGCTTACGCCGAGCTCGGGACATAATAAACAACCCGCCGCAGCAAAAGTGCCACATGGGGGAGCTTTCCTGCAAGAAAAGTCAAACGCCTCTGTCGCTGGTGGTTTTTGTTGCCGTGTTTTTCTTTTTCTTATTTTGAATGCACCGCGAGTACCGTAATCTACTCTCCGAGCTCGCGGGCCCCGCTGTAGTTAAAAAAAACGGCGGCGTGAAAATGAAAAATGACCCGCCTCCCCACAAAATCGTCGCAACGGAGAGACAAGGCAGAGCCCTAAAGCGGCAGCGTGGCTCTTGCCCCCCCAATCCCCTCGATTGAGATCACAGGATGTGTCAAAACCTTCTCAACACCCTTGCCGGGCCGCCGCCTGCTCTCCCGTTCTGATGCTCATCAGCTGCTATCGGACCCCACGCTGCCCCCTCTGTATTGTCCCGCTAAACAGGTTTGCTTCATGCCCGAGTGCAATATGTCACACAACGGAGCAACATTCTTGTTTGTTTTCTTCTTCTTGCCTCCCCAACAACTTTCATGTGAATTGCCTTCCGAGGGGAAAAAACGAATTCCCGCCAATAACGCTATCGCAGATGTGCTATCCGGAAGCTATACTTAAAAGGTCGTTTTGAGGAAAAACAACCGCGGTTTGGCGAGTTTCAATCTATTTTTCTATCAGCGGTCAAACAGGCGCGCCTCCTTTCTGGTCCGAGTCACGTCGGCGGACGCATGAACTCCGTTCCCGCCGGGAGAGCGAAGGAGCTTTGATAACGTCGTCCTGCTACCAGGTGCAGGCCGCTAACGGGACACAGCCCTCGTGCGAGATTGGCTGAGGCTACGGGAAGTAAGCAGATTCCATCCGCAGATGAGTTGTCTCACGGGAGATGAAAAGAAAATCACAAAAGTGAGGGAAAAAAAGTGTTTTTTTTTCACTTTGGCCTTGTGTCTCCGCTTCAGGGAAAAATGAAATGGAACTAATAACGCGGATTGATTTGTTGTCTTCTGCGCAAAATGACTATACAGAGGTTTTTATTTTGTATTTCTTTTTGCGGTAACCTAGGCCGGCATCTGTCCCCCTGCCTTCATTGCAAAGCAATATACTGTACTATAACTGGTGGGATGTCAAATATATACTGCCCTCCGCTCCCCAAAATAATATCACACATTTATATATTACGACACACTTGTTTATGGTTTCCAGCACAGCTAGAGGAGGTCTCTGACCATGTAAGGAAATAATAATAAATAAGAAAAGAAAAGTTTCCTACAAGGCGCAGTCTTTCTTGTTTGGATAGTTTTGACTTTGTTGCAATCACTTCACGTCATGGTAAATATCACTTTGGCAGTCCGTTGCTTTCTCCGTTTATTTTAGAAAACAAATCCCTTTTAGGGATAAAGCACCTAGTGGGGCTACTTAATGGAATGGCTTCAGCCCTACGCAAATAAACAGCTTGCGTTTTTCGGTGTGAGATTAGGAATGAGGCTGAGAGGAAGAGAGAGAGAGCCAAACAAAGACAGTCCACACATGTAGAGGGGACAGAAAGGGAGAAGTGGCACGTCTACTTCCAACTGTAGTTGACTGTGAATTGTACGTCTATAGAAATGCAGGTGAGCATTGAACGTGGGTGAGAAGTCAAGTTGAGGTAAAGCTTCTTTTTCTTAAATAAAACGGGCTGGAAAATACTGCATGGGAGCCTTTTGTTTTCCCGACTTTCACGTGACAAAAACACGCACTCTCGCCTTTTCTCAACCTGGAGGAGATGGCGCGGCAACCAGAGCCAACGACAAGCAATCCAACAGGGAGCAGAACAAGTGACCAGCGATCATCCCATAGAAATCGTTTGACATGTTGTAGAAATGAGTCTGAAATGGAGCATTTTACTCCGGGCATGTCGAATAGTGTCTCAGTTATTCAATCCAACCTTCAGTTTGCCCACGGCTCCCATTCTACATTGTAAAACAACTGGGTTCCCACTGATTGTCTTGAGTTGGATTGTCTAGATGAGGTGAACCAATTCGGTTCAACTTAAACTGAATGTATTGTGTCTTGAAATTCGGTGCATGAATCGCAACTTTGCCTGTGCTGTGGGATTGTATTTTAGTCCGTTGAAGTTCCTCATTAGACGTTCTCAGACCTCAGCTTGCTTCCTCAATAGGAAAAAAAGGAGGATTTGTATGAAAAGCATCTGTATTTTTCTTAAAGTAAAAGTGTTTGAAAAAAAGTACAAATTTGCAGGCATCATCATCATCATCATCATCATCATCACCACCAACACCATCATCATGTTTGTCGGTATCAAAAGAAAATGAATTGATGCTCAGCTTGCTTGTGTATGTTTATGCTAATTATACAGGGTTCTCGAGGGTCCTTAAAAAAGGCATTGAAGGAATTCATCTAAAAATGGATTCAAATGTCAAAAGTCTGACAAATGTGACGACATGGGAAGTAGGATTTTATGATTAGTTTTCTTCTTTTCTCACAGTCTGTTAGCTAGCTAGCAGAGGATAGTGCAAATTCAATGCAAATTGGCACGATGAGAACCAAGGGAGTGGAATCCCACGTGCAGACTGTCTGTCCATAGAGCTTCTTTTTTCTTTTCTTTTTTTGCGCCTAAGAAACATAACGCTGCCAGCTTTGTGTCTTTTGAAAGTTGATTCAACCACTGTTGAGTCTTTTTCAAGCAGTGTAGCTTGAACTTGGTGGGGTGGGGGGGGACACAAACGGCCCGGACTGGGACACGGAAAGCGAGAGGCTATTTCTACCCAAATGTGGGTTTATTTATGTAATCAAATAAAAAATAGGTGGAGGCATTTTTGTATTCCTTTTTTTAAACTGATATTTATTTACAGCTTTCCCTCTTTTGCTCTGGTTTTGGCCTCGGCCCCAGAGAGTGTTTTCATAAACAAAGTCTCCCTGGCCGGCCAGAAAAAACACAGGGCTGCTCAGTGCACTGAAAACAGGAATGACAAACACCATTAGCTGAAAAATTTCCATCTCATTGCAACTATGTTATTGTTTACTTTACCATACGCGTCCTAATATGGTTGCCTCCCTGTCAAAGCTGGCCGGAGCCGAGCCGAGGGGCCCTCTCGCAGGGAGACGCTTCCAGCTGCCACTTAGACAATAAGAAACAAATGTCACAGCTCGGCAAAAAATAATAAAAGCCTGACTTTTCACAGGCTTACAGTACTTGGCCCTCCACGCTGCTTGGCGCGGGTTCCCGTGTGATATTTATCTACCCTGCTATGTTAGATGCCCTCCTCTCTCTCTCTCTCTCTCTTTCTCTTCTTCCCCCCCCTTCCTTCTGTCTTTCTTTGTCCGTCTCTGTCTCCATCGATCTCCCTGTTGCCCTGTCCCGGTGTTAGCTATCTGCAGGTTGACGGATGGGCCTCTGTTTGCTGTGTTAAAGTTATTTATCAGGGGGCGGGGCGATGTGTGTGGAGTGGCCGCATGCCCTCCTCCTCCTCCTCCTCCTCCTCCTCCTCCTCCTCCTCCTCCTCCTCCTCCCTGTGGCCGAGCAGAGGCCAGTTCAGCTGTAGGTCACGCCCCACGGCCCGGAGCCGGCTTCAGAGTTCCTCTGTGATTACTTGGACCAAACCACGACAACGTGAACTCCGAGGAAGCCTGCGCACGCTGTGGCTGTTTTGTCACAGATCGTTCCGAAGTTATGCTGGAGCGACAGTGTTGCTGTATGTGTGTGCGATTTGTTTGAAGCGAGAGGAAGAGAGCCACGTTCCAGTTCAGAATCCAGATGAAATCCAAATAAAAATCTCATCAAAATCGTAAAACTGGGCGTTACTCAAATTGCCGGTCCCCCCTGGGAGCGTTCTCCGTGGATTGTCAGCATTAAGGCCGTTAGGCTTTAGGGTCAGCCAGCCTCGCCGCGGGTTCGTCCGGCAGGCGGTTCTTTCAGATGCATGGGCTTTCTTTTCCCCAGTTGGCGGAGGATGACGGCAGCCTCACCTCAATCCTAAAATCCTCACGTTTATGATATTTGCCCAGTATTATCTGTGCCTGCGGATGAAGGGAGGACGGAGCATGAGGAATGTAGAAGGTCAGACTGCGTGATTTACACAGCACAGAGCCAGAGAATCCTTGGGAAAATACTTGGGCCGGGATCAAACAAGACTTCATGTGATATGTTCTTAACACTGACCTTTAAATTCATCCGTTTCGCCGCTACCCGTTGGCAAACGATGCACTAAACATACAACTATTTGTATATCATTAAACAAAGAAATAACTGCACGGTAAAGAAAGCATCATTTTTTTGTTAATTTGGTGTAGGGCACTCATTTAGAAACTATGAAGTCATGTGTAATATATTGATATTATTACTTTTTTTTATAATTTATAAAAGAAATTCCACAATTTCAAATACGCTTTTATTCATACATTTTATTTTAAATCATTGATTTTCATTACATTGGCCATATACCAGCTTGGAAATACACATTCTGAGTCACAGGGACATTTGTGAAGTGTGTTACAAACAGAAGGAGCTGTAAATAAGTGGTGAAATAGTTAGTTGTTAGTTAACGTACAATAATAGATTTAGTTTTGAGCACAGTTCAAACAAACATGCTGTCCATTATTATTTTTTATTGTATTTGCTCGGATCAAACCATAACTTCCACTCCATTGCGGGCGTATTTTGTTGATAAGCAAATGGCACTGACCTATTTATTTTTTCATCATCTGAGGGGGAAAAGAATAAACTCTGTTTGACGTTAATGAACTTTGTGAAAAGGGTTGTTTACCGGCTTCAAGGTCAGTTTCTGAGCAGGGCGGCAGGTTTTCCTCGTAAACATACTTGCAGGCAAAGATGTGTAAACACTGTAAATGTATACAGGTGGAGCGGCATATTTTCCTGTTTTCTCTCTGTTTGTTTTCCTCCCCCCGACCTTTCCCCTGTGACACACACAGAAAGGCTGTTGTCTGCATATGTGTTTATTTCTCAAAGCCCTTTAAAGTAAAACAACAAAAAAGCAACCCAAAAATGTAATAAATAAATAAAAGATGGACAGTGAGCAGGCTTAATGATGTGCCGACTCACAGTGTGAAGCTGAGAGAGGGAGAGGAGCGGCACATCGCAAGGCAGTGGGGGTATTAAATATGAATTAATGAAATGTTTCTCAGGCACATCTCCGGGTGTAGCGTGGTGTTGGAAAAATAAAATGTACATTGCCGGCTACTAGCCGTGAAGGTGCATTTGGACTTAGTGTGCTTTAATTAGAAGCAAGATATTAGCATTTCATAGGGCTTTATGCCGGGCGAGGGGATCGGCCGGCCACCGCGCCTTCATTAGCCGGCTTCTCTGTGTAATGAGTGCCATCATTAGCTGATGGAGTGGATTTGCCCCAGCTCTACCTTGAAAGGCACATCTCTTACATACTTGCAAGGAAGAAGGCCTTTTAATGGATTTCTTAATGAATAAAATAACATGCCACTTCTTGCAAACTTGACGAGTGCCTTTTTCTGGCTCACGCACACCGCCGTCTTCACCCTTTTCACTCGCAGTTATTAGCAACAAATACTGGTCGTGGTGATGGTGAAAAGCAGAAGACAAAGGTGAGCTTGTTGGTATTTTTATTTAAAAAATAAATAATTGCACGACAGGATCCGTCATGAATTCAGAGTTACACACAAGCGATGTGGGGACGATAAAGGTGCGACGCGTAAAGGGGGTCGACTCTCGATTCGTGCAAATCGTGAATTTGAGGCGTGATTTCTGTCAGAGGTCTTGAGGAAGTGCTCTCTGAGCTGTGTTTATCAGGGGGAGGCAAAGGAGAGGGGTGTGTGTGTGTGTGAAAAGGCAGGACAGCTATTGGATCAGCCTGACTGCAAATTATGCGTGTGTGTGTGTCTGTGTGTGTGTGTGTGTGCGAGCGTGCGTTCAACAACAGTCAAGACAGTCGGAGCGGAGGTGTTTTCTGTGATTTGGAAGCCTCCCCTTAAGCCTCCAGGCTGCGGCTCCATTCTCCGAATCAGGCGTGAAGTGATTAGTATTTTATTGATGAGCTCCCGAAGTGGCAAGTGTGGGAAATTGGATCTTTGATCTCCTGGAGTTTGGGAAATATATCCTGAGAGTGTGGAGCTCTCCAGGTAACACCCCCTCCCCCAACCCTTAAAACCCCAACATCACATCACACACACACACACACACACACACTAACACACAGACAGGCAGATAGACATGCCGCCTGGGCGGGATGTTCCTCCCCTTCTCCAAAACACACATATTTGTTTTGGATGTTTTTCAACCGAGAGCCTACGCGGCGATTACAGATGTTCATTAACAAAATTGCGTATTTGTTTTCAACTTTAACCAATCACTTTGATATGCTAATTACAGTGTAATTTAATTTGAGCCCTGTAATGATGATGCCGTTATTATGGACATAAATGATGCAGTTAAGCTGAGAGTAATCTCATTTGCATACCGTACATGCCAGTAAATTAAGCCCTTTCCTGCGTCGCTTCGGCTTTAATTTTCCGCCCCCTTTTCACGCAGCGTCCCTCAGCCCCGCCGCCTAATAGCAGGCCGGCTCGTTTGATGTGGAGGAGCCTGCTTGCTTTGCGCCCGGATCTAGTCACAATATGTAATACATAAAGGCTCTCATTATAACTCTAAGTGCTCTTCTTTTTTTTTTTTAAGAATGTGGCATTAATAAGCAGCTGGGCTATGCATACTTGTAATATTGATACACAAAGAAACAGTTTTGTCCCTCGCCATAATCATCGGCCCCAACCTGACAAATACAAACTATCTGTGATAACGATGTGCCCAGGACCGCTTAAAGAGACCCTAATCATGTGTATATGTCCTTTTCCTGTGTGTTGATCAGAGCTATCTTCAAAGAGGAGTGTCTTGATGTTCCTCCTTTCAGAGGAAAAACATGAAGGGCATTCTTTTTTCAAATACTTTTTTCTCCTAAACTAATTGAAAAGTATCACCTTGTCAAATGGATAGAGCAAATAACTTTGTGCAAATGCCTCTTCTTTTTTTGATGGCGGTAAAAAAGAGGCATATTTGTGACACGGCCGGCCTTGATATAGAAAAGAAAAAGCTCCCGTGTCTTCATTAGAGAAGCAGCACCTCGCGGCGTCTGATTGTCTGATGTTTGCAGTGAGAAGGTAAACATGTTTGTCACACAGGGGCGTATTTATGCTGATCAAACACGCGGGAGAGGCCGCGCCATGAATGCTAAGGACTTTGGCTCTTGCGGACAAACAGCCCGGCAACGCTTCAAGCCCACCCTCACACCGGCGCCCTGAAGGTGGGCTGGGAGGCTGCTTTTTATGGACTCGCGACACTGACAACACAATTGCCCTTCACCGAGAATGCGCCTCCATTTCCTACCATAAAGAATCTAATTTTTTCTGCCAGCCAATTTTCTCTGTTAGCCTCTAATTGGCTACATAAATCTCGGCCGTTGAGGGTGAGAAATGTTGCGGTGTCACACAGTGTAATCTTCACCCTTATTTACCAATTCATTAAGATTCATTGATGCAGGATCGGTGAGAGGAAATGACAACATAAATCAGGCCTCCAACATAATGACCCTAATCAGTTGGGAATTGCAGAAAATGTCATGATGAACTATGTCCTTGTATTAGTGCCACTGTACATTGTCATTGTGCTGCTTTATGAGTGGGACGCATCCTCCTGACATCGGCTGTATTTAACCCAAAAAGAAAGGAAAAAAAGAGGGTTGTTAAAACCTGATTCCATTAAAACGCAGAAATTCATGCGAGCTCTTTTGGTATTTAGCCCCGTCGCCCTTTATCTTCAGTTTAACTGCCTAATGGAAGGCACAAACTCCCTTTCTGTTTAACCCTATCCGTGCTCTCCCTGGGAAGCTGGGGCTTTAAAAAAATAACAACACGCCGCTTAGGCCGAAATAACCCCCGGTACCACGGCGAGGAAGAATTGCTCCTTCAGAAGCGAGCGCGAGGGGTCAATGGGTGAGACCACTCCCATAGCAACGGCAGCAGATCAGATGACTGATGGCAAACTGGCTACTGCGTTACAGATGTTTGACTCTGACACTGAGCACTGACAGATGTGGGTGAGATTATATTGAAATAGAATAGCTATTGCACTTCCATGTATAGAGACCTTTTTAGGGATGGTCTTCGATACTAGTACTCTCATCCGGTCGGTTCCTTATCCATACTCTTATCGTCAGTTCCTTATCGATTCTCTAATCGGGTCGGTTCCTTATCTATACTCTCATCGGGTCGGTTCCTTATCTATACTCTCATCGGTTCGGTTCCTTATCGATACTCTCATCGGTTCGGTTCCTTATCGATACTCTTATGGGGTCTGTTCCTTATCTATACTCTCATCGGTTCGGTTCCTTATCTATACTCTCATCGGGTCGGTTCCTTATCTATACTCTCATCGGGTCGGTTCCTTATCGATACTCTTATCAGGTTGGTTCCTTATCGATTCTCTAATCGGGTCGGTTCCTTATCGATACTCTTATCGGGTCGGTTCCTTATCGATACTCTTATCAGGTTGGTTCCTTATCGATTCTCTAATCGGGTCGGTTCCTTATCGATACTCTAATCGGGTCGGTTCCTTATCGATACTCTTATCAGGTTGGTTCCTTATCGATACTCTTATCAGGTTGGTTCCTTATCGATACTCTAATCGGGTCGGTTCCTTATCGATACTCTAATCGGGTCGGTTCCTTATCTATACTCTCATCGGTTCGGTTCCTTATCGATACTCTTATGGGGTCGGTTCCTTATCGATACTCTTATCGGGTCGGTTCCTTATCTATACTCTTATCGGGTCGGTTTGATTACATCGTGAGGAGAAAAAAAAAAGACAATGACTTAAGAAGAGAATCAACATTGCGTTATTATTTTTGTTTGCATACCAACAGTCTTCCTTGGGCAGCTTTGAGTTACTTTTAGTTCCCTGGTCAAAAGTCACGTGGTGCGTATTTCTTTTAGCTTTCATTGTGAAAGGTAAGAACGGGAGCAGCGGTGTCTGGTATTCCCCGCCTCGCCAACGTCAAAGGAGCAATGTAAAGTGTGCCGGCTTGGTTCGAACCAAAGTGTCTCTGTGTCGTGCACACAACGTTAACGGTTGATTCCTCATTTCGCTTTTGAGAAAAAGCTCAGCAAAGACTAAATCTTTTGCGCTTCGTGTGAACGCACTCATGACAAAAAACAACAGCTCGGAAAAAATTGTGCGAATTAAACGCACAAAAAAACCTTGAGACTTAAGGATTTCGCCTCGCAAATCAACAGCTCAACGTAGTCATTTAGATTGAGCCAGCGGTTAGCCAGACTCCACAGGCTCCAGAGAGAGGAGTCGTAATGAACTCTTGATGACTTAACTCAACAGCAATTAGCTGCTTACTTTGTGTGTAGCCACAAAGTCTTTGTCTTGGGGATTTTAACAGAAGCGCAAAGCAACAAAAACAAAAAGAAACCGAAGATTACCACATGTTGTCAGCTCACAGAGGAAGTGTGCACTCCAGTGAGTTGACTGCACCTCTCATAATATTATCCTCCCTTTGCGTAGGTGCGCAATATTAATTAGACAAGTTTGTTAAGGCCAACCGGGGTTTTCCCAGGGAAAGATGCGTCTGACACATTTCCTCTCTGCGAGTTCGCATCCCCCGGGGGGGAAGGCGGCCCTTACATGAATTCTAGTAAAGATGATTAAAAATATATGACACACTTTAAGTAATGTTAAAACAATAAGTGCTTTTGCAGATCCCATAGGATGCCCATAGATCGGAGTTGTGTTTGACAGGTCTAATTGGTGAGATGAGCTTAAGGGAAGCAATGCCTGCTGTTTCTTCTTTCTGTTCTCCTCCCTGTGCATTGAGTGGTCAGAAGAAGAAGGCCTCTTGTCTCCTGGTGTCTGTCCTCTCGCTGCAGAGTTAATGGGCATGAGCCACATGTGAGCGGGATTTATCAAAGTCGAATGAAGGAGAGTCGCTGGGAGAAAAAAAAAAAAAAGTGTGGCGACGCGCTCCTAAAAGAGGCTCCACATCCTGGAATTACTATTCCGTTCATGTGCAACCGGATTTAAACTCATTAGACTCCTCTATTTACTTAGTCTCTATCGGCACTAAAAATACCGTGGCCTGCCTTACTTTGGCACATTCCGTCATTGTCTGAGCACAGCATGCCTTTTATATTATTTTTTACACCTAGGTGTTTCTCGCTTGAAAAAAAAAAAAGGAGACAAACTGGTTTGTGTATTTTCTTCCGAAATTATGGATCCACTCAGCTTCACCACCGGAGTCTGGCTTCTAGTACCCCCTTCTTATTGTTAATTTATCTGCGCTTGTAGCGTGATAATAGGTTGATATTCATGAATCATCACGCTCACCTTTTTCCTCTGCTGGTGGTGCAGTAATACGTCTGGATCTAGATTTCATGCTTGAGGATCCCATCACAGTCGTCCCGACGAGTCATAAATATGTGTTTGGCGCCCTCGCTCACATTTTATGCCCTCCTTGTGAGTGGGTAACGGTGTTTTGGGGACTAAATGGAATCAGTAGGGGTGGTGGTGGTGGTGTTGGGGGGTGGTGGTGGTGGTGTTGGGGGGGGGGGGCCTCACCGGATGCCGATCAGCAGATGGCAAGTTGTTGTATTCATGAAAAATTCATGATCAAGGTGACGTGCAGCTCGAAAATCACCTCCCTTTCACTACTTATTTTTGGACGAATGAAGTGTTTGACGTGGCAGCTGGAGCCACTCGTGTTCGGTTGAAGTCGCACATAAATCAAGTAATCGGAGCCACGCACTTTGTTTTATGATAGATAACATATATGACTGTTCAATTCCTCCCGCCGCCTCTTTCCTTTTTGTTGTGTTTGTTGTTGTTTTCCCCCCTCCATTCCCTGGCGCTGCTCTCGGAGCACCTCAGACATCCTTTGTTATTTCCACGAAGCCGGCCGCTGAATAATTGAACGAGGTAAATGTTTAACATGTTTTCTTACAAGTTCCTCGCTGCGCTGTTGTGAGGAGCCGCTGTTTTGTTGGGGTCTGGGATGAAACACTGGGATGCGTTGCTCGACAACCGCGCTTTTCCGCGGGAGGCCGCGTCGCCCGGACGAGGCCGCTTAGGGGGCGGGCGGCCGCTTTGTGTCCTCGGTGGCTCAGCCGGCAGCTGCAACACAGCAGCTTAGCGCGTCTCCAGAATGTCAGAAGAATGACTTTTTGTTTATCTTGACTTGGGCCTCGCTGTTTATTCTAGCCCCGAGCTGCATCTGCATCGACCTTGATTCCCTGAAGCCCCTCCCCTCCCCTCACACAACTTGTTTACACTAGGCCGGCCCCGAGTGTCACCTCGGAAAATCGGCTGATCATTCCACCTGGTTAATATTAAACGGCTCCTGCAAGGAGACGTGTTTGTTCATAAACACAAACCTGCCCCTGTTTACTGTCGCCATGGCGGCCATCGGCTCATCAAACAAACGGCTGCGTTCGTTGTGCGAGTTGGTCCGCGGCGTTGGTACGCCGCCGCACCAGGCCTGGGAAGAAGTCGGAAAAGCGCGCCCTCGTCTCGCGAGGATGTGGGGGTTTAACGATGGAGGCGTCAGCTGCCGGCAGAGTGTGTTTGTCTGTGTGTGTGTCTCACTGTACCATATTGTCACAGAAGTCTGGAGATATGCTCTGCTTATCTGTGACTTGGTTGAAGTGGCTGACAAGATTACATGGTTGTTTGGTCTGACTGTGAAGTCTCCTTCTGGCAGAAAGTCTCCTCTGAGCCGAGAGCCGACTGAGTTGTCGTCGGATCGGCGAGTCCAAGTTGAGTTTTTTCGATGGAAGCGGCCCTGTCTTGCAGAAGGCCTCCGTGGCAGGACGGGGAAGGGTGGTTTGGTCATGTAGTAAGGTGCTAACTCCCCTTCCTCTTCGTTTGGGAAGCTTTTGGGGATTTCGCCCCATTCCTTCTTCTGTTGGAGGAGTTTGCTGTCAGTGAAAAAGGGCCGCGATGATGGATTATTTAACAGCTCGTGTTTGTCTTTTGTCTTTTCCCTCGCACCAACGAGCTAAAATACAACAGAACACAACGCTCTTTAAGAAAACCTTGAGAAGCGTTCTGTTTTTCTTTGTGTGTGTGTTTTTATTTTATTTTTCTTGCACCTCCGGTACACACTGGTGTGCACTGTCTCGTCTAGCAACCATGGGGCCGAACCTAAACAGCTCTTAAATTGAACCTCTTCCCATTGTCTCATCCTCGGCTCGCTTTATCTCCCGCCACGAGGAAACTGTTGTGCTTTTGTTGCGCGCTCGTGTAAACAAGGGCCGTGTGAGAACCCGGCAAATCGGAGCAGGTGGCCGCCGAGGCTTTACTGTCATGAGCATTAAAGAAAAACAGAACTCGGAGGAGGGTCAGAGCACAGCTGCGCGGGGCCGACCCTACCTTGAATCGACTGCTGACTTGTTTGAGCTGTTGGATTCCAGGCAAGCATGACAGGGGGGGGGGGCATTAGGTTTCTAGTGAGTGAGTGTGTGTGTGTGTGTGTGGGGGGGGGCTGATGAGCTCTGGCCGCCGGCTGTTCTTAACCTTCAACCTGTCTGGTCAGGTGGGAGACACATGTGACTCTTGTTTGTACTGTACTCCCCACATTTGAGGCGGGGAAAACAAAACAGACTGTAAACAGAAACTCTGACCTTTTTTGTGTGTGTTTTTTTGTTTGTTTTGCAAGCAACTCCCCCCACAAAAAAAGAAAGAACAGACAAGGCATCTAATAACCAACAGCAGAGACATTTTATGTTGTTGCACTGAACTGTTGTTGCCTTGCTTACAGTTCCTGGAAATTCACTTATTTGGATTCTTTTTAAAAACTATTTTTGAACAGCTCAAGAAAAAGAAAAGAAAAAGCTCTTCTCATGTCTGCTTTTGTGTTGAAATGTTTTTTTTTCTTTTGGAGCACAAATTTGAATTTGTACGTGTCGTATAAACGGAGCGGATGGAAAACAGTTGCAGCCTTTTGAGTCATCGCAGACGAGGCGATCTGCCCCTGAGCAAAGTGAAAATAAATAAATAGACAGATAGACATGCGCGGGGCCGAGTCACGTGGTCGAGCCTCTCCAGCTGATGACGGCGCGTCCCCGCCTCAGTGCCTCGCAGATTAACATTGTTATCACCGCAACTCTCTAATAAGGCGCTTTCCTATCTTCTTGATATTTATGATGGATAATGCCCATTTTCTTTTTTTCCTCTCCATTCCACCCCCCTTTCCTTGTCCGCTCGCGATATTGCAGCTTTGAATTATTCTGTGGTAAAATTAATGAGAAAGTAGATTTATGGGTTTCATTTGTTTGTCAATTCGAAAATTAATTGGGTGTTAATTTTAGCCATCCCCTCATCAGTGCCGGTTCCAAGCATGCGCGCATTACTTTGCATTCATTGTGGCCTTTTCCCTCCTTTTATTGTGGGTCACTAGTTTTGCATACATTAAAATAGCCCCGCGGCTCATTCTCCTGATTACTTTCAGAGATGCCATGCATTTGGAAATTTACGCCGTTCCGTTATAATTATGAAAATTCTGCATGGAATGACAGTGCATGTATAATAACCATTACCCATTACCCCCCCCCCCCTCCCCCCCCCTTCTCCTTCTTATGTAGCTTTGATAAAAGAAAAAAAAAGCAGGTCCTTGTTTTGTTTTTTCCTGCATGTGCAGAAGGGGAAAAAAAGAAGCATTTCATTTGAAAAATAAGTGGCGGTGAATAACGTCAGCCCATGGTTGGTTTCAAATGGCATTTAATTTCGCCCCGAGAACGTGTGTTTCTAATTGCTGTCTCAGGAGGGGGAGCCAGTGCGAGCGGAGGCCTGCAGATGGAGTTGTGGCTGGCTGCGTCCCATCCCGCAGTATTCCTCTCGCTCACTCCTTGTTTAGAAAATCCCATTATAGAGGGAGGCCGTGCCAGACTGGCGGGGTGAGCCGGGTCAACATCTGTCTGGAGGGAGAGAGGATGAGGGAGGGGGCTCTAGACCCGGCCCAGAGAACGGGGGCCTGTAGTGCCGGGCCCAAAGCTGCTCAGACAGGCCCCTGAGTGTGGGGGCGTCGTGACACACAACTGAACCGGAACAGGCCACAGTGTCGGATGACTCACTCGGATACGCTCCCTGCGAGGAGGACTCCTGCAGGGGAGGAGGTGTCAACCATAGTGAACTTTTGGGTTTTCACGTTTTGGGCTTTGGTATGGTTTGAGCTCGCCGAAGTCCACAACCTCTCCCGATGACACTGAGCTGGGAGGCTGCCCCAGAACTACGATGGCAGCGCTGTTTATTTTTTCATAAGGCCATGTCGAGATTATTATCTCACCTATGCTCCGTAAATATTCTTCTGTGACAAGTTGTCAACCTCAATTTCCTATCTGTCGGCCTGAGTGTGTGTCCCCACGGTGTCTGGCGTGTGTGTGTGTGTGTGTATCTTGTTTAGATCTGCACCCCAGGGGAACACTGCGCCCGGGTAGTTGAGCACATATTAACTGGCAGTGGCCCCTCCTATTGCACGCCTTAAATGCAACACCATAAATCTGCATTTAGTTCCATTTTCACCTTCTTTCATGATGAGGCCCAGTGTTTTAAAGGCATTTATTCTGCTTCATATAAATAATTAATCAGCCAAGTTAATTCGCTTCTGCCCGACTTGGTCAGCTTCATTAACCGCCCCGGAATTGGGAGGCTAGACGCCGAGGCCCTGCGACCAACTCACAATAGCTGTAAATCATTCCGCTGATTTGAGGAATCCAGGCACAAATAAAAAGGCCAGCGTCACTGGCCCTCATCCCAAGAGAGACCAAGGGGGGCGGGGGGCATCATGCCTGTCTGGCTTTTGTGTATCCAAAAGCAGAGCAGAGGTTGTAAAATGTGAGCAAGTTTAACATAGATTACTGCCATCCGTCTGGGGATTCATGAAGCTAGGAGACTGCCTGTATTTGTACATTAGCCTTTTGAGATACATTAAGTTATGAAAGACAACATTATCCCCCCAACAAACTCAAAGGGGTTTATTTATATTCAGTATTTTGGTGTTAATTGAGCGCCCCTGAAGGACCTGACTGTTTTCGCTCGGCCTCGGTATTGGAGGTTTCTCATGGAGATCCTTTGGCAGGCCTCACACGGTCGCCCTGTTTCCCATTAAAAAGCCATTCTGCCGTGGTTCTTCTGGGAGCCATGCGAGTAAATATATCCATTTCCATAGAAAGTGTTTTGTTTTGGAGGCTCAGTGTTTTCTTGGGCTCCTCCGCTCTCACTCAACGCCGGTTGGGTTCCTCTCCCGATGCGCGCTGGACCCCACACCCCCCTCCACCGCAAATGGGGAACGCAAACAAAACCTCTCCTCCCGCTCCCTCTCCTCCTCTCCAGTGTCCCGGTGTGGACTTGTCATCTGCGAAGGTTTCCGGGGGGGGGCCAAAACAAAAGAGCAGTTCATTATTCTGCGGAGCTGCGGCCATGTGCGTTCGCCTCGTCGCGTACGCCACGAGCACACGGACCGCCAGGGGAAACCTGCAATAAGAGTGCAAATCGTGTGGGAAGGATGTGACAGATGTTTATAGTTTTGGCCCGGAGTTGAAACGCGACCTCATCGCCCGCGTGTTTTAACAGCTGTCCCTGTTTTGTTTTTTTTTCCGGTCTCAGGTTTTCTTTAAAAGTCATGATGCAAGAATCTGGGACGGAGGCGACGAGCAACGGACCGGCCATTCAGAATGGAGGCGCGGAGGGCGGCGCCAGGGAAGGGCGGCCCAAGAGCGCCACGCCGTTGGTGGAGGTGACCGCTGCTGACCTCCTGCAGTTCCAGCAGCACCAGGTAGGCCCGTCCGCCCTTTCGCACCTGTCTCCGCTTTATTAAGCCAAGTCAACAGCAGGCTTCTTCCCTCCTCTTAAAGTGCCACTTAATATTTAATACCACCTCAAAGTACATCGAGTACATAAACACATTATTATTATTATTTATGTATATTCAGGCCCTTTTTGAATATTTAAAGAGGGGGAAGTGCTCTCTCTCAGTCTGTGTGTGATTGTGTTTGGTGTTTGGAACGTGTTTATCGTAGCATGCAGCATCTGCATTCCGGTGAAATATTTATCGCCGCGTTCTGACGCATTTTAAGTACGCAGGTGCCGCGGGATTTCGGAGACAGTCGAGAAGCCGCGACATCCAATGGGATGACGGCGTTCTCTCCCCCTCCTCCCCTCCACGGCTCGCTGTAAACACAACTCGCAGCCATTTGAAGGGCCCAAAACCCCATTTTTCTTCGCCACCTCAGACGTGAGGCAAACAGACAAGCTCTCTCTGTCGGTGTCAGCGCCATGTGTGGCGCGCGACAACGTGTTTAAGGAAGCAGCGTTGAAAAGATCACCGCGTCTCGTGCTATTTCGGGACATGCGACGGGACGGGCCGGGGTCGTTGTCAGGAGCCGTTTGGCCGACGATGCACGGGCCCTGCGCCGCCGTCTGCTGTCGCAGCACATCCATCAGCGTTTGCAGGGGGGTTGGAGAGGCAACAACAAGGCATGGCACTGTAACGCGTGAGGGGCGAGGCGATACTTCGGTGTTATCGTTCATCATCTTTACAGCCGAATCGGGTCGACGCGATATTGTGACGGCTCTGTTGTCACAACGGATGATAACCAGCCGGCTCATTCACGTCTCATCCCAAAGTGTGACGCCTTTCTCACAAACCGCTGAGCATTCGGGACGCCTCACGTGATGTGATGATCCCACCGTGCACACCCCACGTACGTTTTTATCGCGAGAAAACCCCCCATTAATTTTCAAGTGTATCACTTCAATAGCAAGTAATATGACCTCCCAAGTGATTACTTTTACATTGTGATTAGTCATATGTTTTAATTATTTCCCCTCTTTACGCAGGCTAGCTTTAATTGTGGAGTGGAGAGATGTACGAGGGGCAAGCATGCAATGCAGGCCAAGATGCCGTCATCTCAGAAGTACGCGGTGTTCCGTTAATCACATTTTTTCCCGGGTATTAAGCGGTACAGTCGGAGGGGAGGAAGCCGATTGGTGATTAGAAGGCGTTTTGTCCGCGTGCTCCTCTCTCCTCCTCTTCAGTTCCTCAGGCCTTACCAGACCCCACCTCCCACCCATTTTTTTTTTCTCCTCCTCTTTCCAGCTCGAAATGAGCATGTCGTCAGTGAGGAAAATCTCAGCCATACTGAATTCATTACCGCAGTAGTCACACAAAACCGTGGGTAAGATTTCAATAACTGCAGGCCACAGTTGAGTAAACAGTCACACTGAAACTTAATTCCTGTTGACTTTCCCCCTTCGTTCTTCAGCCATGGGGGCACATTCTGATTCGCTCTGTGAGGACAACAGGGTTACAACTTTTGATGAATTGACACGAGGGAGGTGCGGAGAGAGAGAGAGAGAGAGAGAGAAAGAGAGAGAGAATGTCATGGATGTGCACTTGACACCAAGAAAGAATGGAAATAAAGCCCCCCCCCCCCCACTAGTCTCGAGCCAGGCGTCCAAGCATGGCCCCTGTTTGCTAGACATCCAGAAAGAGCTATTACTCTGTGGGACCTGCCCTGGCATTTAAGAAAAAAGGAAGTCAAGACGAGCAGCGCTCTCCTCCCGAGTATGGACGTTGTTTTTTTTGTCTCTGTCCCTTCTCTTGCCGCCGTGGTAAATAGCCAGCTCTATTTTTTGCCTCATGCCTTTTGAACAAATCCAGTGGTTTATTTCCGTGGACTGCGGTTTGGGTTGAAACAGAAGGGAGGCGTATTAATTGTCGCGTGTGATAAATGGCACACGGATGGGGACGGAGGACGAGACGTCTCACTCTCCCCGGCGCTGGGCTTTGATAGGCTACTTACAAGGGGTGGTGTTACTGGGAAAGGCAGGCAGTCTTTTTATTCTCCCATTAGACTAACCCAGGATTTTTCACTCATGCACCATGAAACATGTTAATTGTCCCCGGGGCATTACGATCTCCGCTCAATTACTTGATAACTTTTCTTTTTTACTTTTGTGGCATTTCACAGTCTGTCTTTTAAGTTTTATTTTTATATATATTTGCAGCCTGCACTAATACGCTTCTAACTGACACACCAAAGTTTTTTTTTTCCCCTGCATTCTTTGTTCTCCACAACATCCAACATCCCTCCCCACCCTTTAGGTGAGGCAGAAATCAATCTAAAAATCTTCCCCCGACTCAAAGCGCAAATTGTGCGAGAGTCCCCTGAGTGAGCGCGGAACAACAAACCTGGCAGTGGCATATCATTTATTCTTATTAGTGAACATAACTATGAAAGACAGTCCTCATTAATAAAGATGGGGGATGAAATAATTGTAATCTGTTTGATCATCTTGATCCTGACAGGGGAATTCATCTTGTGGACTAGTCAGATTTGGGGGAAGTGGACCATAAGCTTGATTTAAGCATCTCTATTAGTAAGTCAAATATTGTTTGTTAAGAAGGGGGGGGGGATGAAAAGAAGGCACCGTCTCTTCTTTCTTTTTTCTTTTTTTCCTGTTCTGCTGTGGAAACGTCGCAGATTTCACTTTTTGAGGAACTCAAAGTGATCTTGGTTGTGTCGTAACCGGTTAGTTGCTTATAAACGTTTGTTGTGCGTTCTGTAGTTTTTTGTATCCCTTCTTCCCAGGCTGCGCTCAGTTGTCTGCAGCTGCTTGTGTATAATATATGAGTATCTCCTTTTTTACAATGCATGAATATAGCATCTTTTTTTAAAACACATGTGTTGTTTGTTTTTTGTTTTCTTGCCCCAGAACCCGAGCGTGTTTATTTTCGCTGTGTTTTTTTTTTTTTTGCCTCGCAGAAGTTGTGGTTTTAACGTTATCCTCATGAGGAAGTGAAGCTACTGCAGGAGAGCAAACACAACAAAAACAATAGGGGCGTTTGTGCAATAACCTGTTTTGTGATTTTTAAACTACTCTGCAACAGGAAGCTGCGTTGGCGTGGCAGTCGAACAAACAAGCGGGGACAACAGCGGTGTCGGGGGACGACGACTCCGTATCCGTATTCGCTGCCGTCTTCAGCCACTTCCCCGACGCGCGCTCCTCCTCCGATGCACTCGGCCAATTTCAGCGAGGCATTCATAACATCTCGCACGTTTAACACGTGCAATACATTCCTTCACTTGAAATTTGGTTTCAGCTGATACAACCGAGCATAAAATATTAATATCCTGTCTTTTAGAAGAGCCCTTTTAATCAAGCTGGAGAGATTTTTTCTAAAAGCCCAGCCTGCCTCTTCCTTCAGCGATACTGTACAGATCAACCCAACAGTATCTCAAAAGAATGAGAAACAAAACAGGGGATGAATAATTGCTTTTCTTTTATTGCACACGCATCTATAAAGCTGCTTTGTCCAACAAGTGCCTTTTCAATCTTTGTTGCATATCGCAAGATAAGGCCAGCCAATTATGTTTTTTTGTTTCTTCTTCCTTTTGCTCTTCTCCCTCTCTGCCCGCGTGGTTGAGGTGTCCGTCGCTTTGCGTGTGCAGAGAGGAGAGAGTGACACGCAGAGGACGGTGGCCACAGAAAGAGCTGAGCGGGCGCAGGGTTTCCTGTTTGCATAATGCAGGGCTTACACGGCCCCTTGTGGAGACTCGAGAAGGTGGAAATGCACGTCTTTGCCACCGCCGGCGAGCTGGGAGGGGGATGTGCTCGGGACAGGTGCACACCCCGAGACACACACACACAGATGTGCAGTCCACGTATAAACACACATGCATGGCTCGGCCGGAAAGGAGGCCATCAGGTCACGCTTGTTTATGGCGTCCAGTGAGGGGACGAAGGGAGGGGTTAACGGCATCAGAGGCCGTAACGCAAGGGTGTCAAACTCATTTTAGTTAAGGCTCATTTTAGTTAAGGCATATTCTTATGGCATAATAACGCATACATAACGACAATATTTCTCTACGTTTAAATCATTGGTGAAGTTTTTTAGATGATGCACCTTATTTTAAGGTCTTTCTACAATAAACTAGAAACATAAAGACCAAAAATTCAGACATCAGCCCACTGTTTACCTGCCTGGGCTCTCCTCTGCAGATTCCCTCGCAGTTGGGCAATATATTTAGTAAAGTCAGTGTTCTAATCGATTGTGACTGTGGCCTGTCTTTCAATTAGAGGATCTGTGGTTCGATTCCCGATTTTTGTTAGTTGTTAGTTTTTTGTTTCTGGATCCGGCCCGCGGGCCGTATGTTTCGCTGCCTCAGATCTCATGCACTCTGCGACAGAGCTGAGCAAGAGAGCTACACGCCCACAGTGAAATATGTGTTTCACAACAAGAACGCCACCTTAGCGCGGCACTTTTTTAATTTAATTCCTGCCAGTATCTCTGTGTTTGCTCCACTGATGAATCCTTCGTTTCAGGCGCTTTTTTATTTTTATTTTTTAACCAATGGCTGCGGGTGCATTGTCCGCGTGCTTCCGCCTGGAGCCACGGCGTCGAGGCCACTCACACGCCAGACAGGTTGCGCAAGCGTGCAACCGGAAGCGTCCCGGGGTCCCCGCGGCCTCCGTCTCTCCGAGTGCTCGGGTATCTTCATGTATACTCTTTACGTTGTCACAGGAGGCCAAGCACCGGCTCCAACTTATTGGAAAATCTGGCGGAGAGGATAACATCAGTGTTATGACACTGCATATTGCCCTAAATTGCTTTATTGGTAAAATGATAGTGCTCGTCCAATTTGAATAATTTTATGGAATCCCTCACTGAACAGTTTAATTATGTTATCACACAACTGGCAACATCTGTCTTTATAGCACAGCACATGACAGTTTTATTACAGGCTGGATTTCTTTGCTGGTTCTGGCAATTGATGTGTGATCTGATTAATAATCACACAGATGGAGGTGAAAATTGAACACTGCTATGTCGGAGGGGGGGGGGGTGATCATTATTAAAGGGGAAAAAAACAAAACAAAGCCTGTGTTACTGAATATATCCCGACTGTTTTCACTCAGACTTAAGCTCCTCCTGAATCATAATGTTTTTTAAACACAGCTTTGTGCATTTTTCTTTTCTTCTTTATCAGAAGACAAAATCTGTTTAGTCTAGGTACAACCCTTTAAATCCTTTTGTCACCCCGGTTTTGTGAGCAAGGTTTTTTGGAGGTAAACCACCCAGCACCTCTCCTTTTGTCTCGTGGATGCCTTCCAAGACAGCCAGCTCATGAACTCATCCGTTTTGTTGAGTCTACCTCCAGCGGCCGCTCTACGACCGGGACGAGCGATGAAGCGCAGTGTGCCAAAGCCACGGTTTAAAATAGTTGACTGTTGCTCGGGTCGACATCCTGTTTACACACCCTCGCTTATGTGGGCAGCAGGAGGGGGATCGCGGGAGTTTGCCTCGCGTCTTAGTTTCCATCTCCTTCTAGCAAAAAAAGAATATTAACAAAAGAAGACGAGCATTTGATTAATCCGATTGTTATACTTTCAACAGTAACATGAGAGGCACAGGCTGGTATTACAGGAATGCAAGTTCTCCTTTATCGGTCGGTGAAAACAATGCAAGAGATTTAGCGTCGCACCTGGCGTCTATATTACCAACGGTCAGTGTTGGGGTAGTTACTCAGAAAAAGTAACTAGTTACATGTTACTAGTTACTTCTGAAAATTGTAACTAAATTACTTTACTAGTTACTGCATTTGAAAAGTAACTTCACTACTAGTTACTTTACTTTCCATTTTTTTAAGCAAATGTCCAAATGAACTGCAAAGATACATGGACAAACCTTTCATCACTTTATTTTCAATTTTCAATAATAATTTATTGTTATTAATTAATAATTTCCAATAATAATAATTGCGCGAGTCACACGACACTTCCTGCATGAACAATCTACCGTAAACGTCGGGTTACGAGTCGCTACTACCTTCGGTCAGAGTCCCCGTTAGCTCCCCGCTGTAGCTGGCTGGGGCTCCTGCTAGCGCTCCGTCACTTCCCCGCTAACTTCCGCTAGCTCTCTGTTAACTTCCGCTAGCTCTCTGTTAACTTCCGCTAGCTCCCCGAAAACCACCGAAGGTAGCGGGACCAGGCTCGACACCCGACTTGGGCAGAGGGGTCGCGGGCAGTAGTAGCAGCAGCAGCGCTAGCTAACAGCTTGTTGCTATTGTTCATGCAGGAAGTGTCGTGTGACTCGCGCGCCACTAAAAGAGAACTTTTCGGACTGGTAAAAATGGCTTGGGTAACGCAGGAAAGCGTGTTCCTGAGGTCTAGTAAAGTAGTGTAGTTACCAATATTTTGAGTGTAATGCGTTACTTTACTTCGTTATCTACAATAGTAATATCGTTACTGTAATCCGTTACTTTGTATCTCGTTACCCCCAACACTGCCCACGATGCAATGCAGCTGCAGGTAGTTCAATCAATGTTTGTTGTGTGTAGTAGCTGCTAAAGTAAAAAAAAATGTTTACTTCAACTTTGCCTCAATGGACACTGTCTCGAGTGTCATCAGACTTCATACGGCTCTCTCTGGAGCCCCAATAAGGTTTTATAGAATTTTTTTTTTTACATGTGCGGTCGTAGCGCGTGTACAATCACCTTTAATTAACACAACGCACACTAACATTGTTCATGGCCTCAAAGGTGGACAATGTTTGATTTGCTCTTCTCCCTGAGGAATTGTTCGAATCATTCCACGTCCAATAGCTGAGCTCCACAGGTTCGTCTCATTTGAATCGCATGACTTCTGCAATTTTCTTTCATGATTAAGCAATCCTAATTAGTTGTGAAAACAAACTGATTACACACACGAGGATCAGCTGGTTAACCCTCCTGCTCTCCGTCATCGCTCACACAGAATTGTGCTTCGATGCAGCCAAACGCACCGCTCCGTTCGTTTCAGTGCCAGTTTTCTGTTCTCGTTGTCAGACGACTGTACAAATATTTAGTCATGGCCCATAAGTGCTACCTACTTACAGTAATTCCTGCGCCGCTGGAACTGAGATGTCAATCATATCGAGTTTGTTTTGTTGTTTCCCTAAACAGGATTTAATACACAGCAGGCGAATGGCCTTCATCGTGTGATCGGCGGTGTTGTCCTTCAAAAAGAGCGATCAAGGTGAGAGTTAGAGGACACACGAGAAGTTTAGACTCATCCCGTCTGAAGAGCGTTGGTAAAACGCTCAGATTTTGTGTAAATAATCAGTGGCTCAGCGTGGGCAGAAGGCCAGCTTGTAGATACATTGATGCCTTTTCAGATTTAGTAGTCAAGAGATGCCTTTCTAATTTGGCTGAGTATTAATCAGGTTTCAGTGTGCATATTTGCATTACAAAGATGACAAGCTAAAGCAATTTGTAAGAAGAAGAAAACAAGTGCAAACATGAGCAACCGGTGAAGAAAACAAACTGTGCTCACAGTGTATAGTCGCACATTCCCCACATGACATGGTAGTTTAAAAACAGACATTGGAAAGGACTCCGTTTGGGTTCAGACAACTTGTTTAGGGGGGAAAGAGGACAAATCTGATCACTGACCAGTCGACTGAAGGCAGATGCTGGGAAACGCAGCATCTGATTCTTAATGGGGCTGAGCAATAAAACGATAGTTTCTGCGACACAATCGTTCGTGATAACGTTGGTGTATTCATGAGATTTATTTTCCATTAGTTGTAATTTTTTTATCTGCTTTCCTCTGCCTGCAAAAACACAACACGGACACTTGATGGCTTCGCCGTGGCGGCCTACTCTGTTGCTACTCTTACTCTCTGTAAAAATGGTGAATACATTTTTTGGGTGCGTCAACCTTGAGGAAATTTTCACGATTGGAATTTAATTGATCGATTGAACATTTGGGATTTCTCGAAGAGCCGTGCGGGTGATTTTTTTTTATCCCTGCTCGTGTTAGTATCGGTTCACCGGAAGCTAACCGAAAATCGTCCCGCTCCCCCGGTGGAAGTCTCCTTCAACAGACTAAACGCTGATCTGGCGGTTTTACTGCCCTCTGGTGTTCATCATTGAGGATCCTTTTTAACTGTTAATAATACGTCATATACCGTCAAATACTTTGCAGATAATCCATTAATTTCTTCATTTAAATCCAGTTCTGGCGGAAGTCTGGTACACATGTGTGATCAACCCTCAACAACTCTAAAGTGTATTAGTATTATTAATTAATCCATATCGTGATAGTGATCGATATCAATCAATATAAAATAAAAAAAACACTTTGGGACAGTTGTGGCCAATCTTGCTCATATCACACTGGCCCTAATTTCTCTGTCTCTAAGGTCTGTGACAGCGTGCGCCCTGCGGAGAATGTGTGCCCTGAGGAAACCTCTCGAGGACGTTTCCCCCCCAATGTAAATGATGCAAGCGCATGCGGGTATCATTAGGGAAGAGTGAAGTGGTTCTCATTGTGTGGCGCCCGGATGGTCTTTGATGGCTGCACGTTTGTGCTGAAGTGGGCGACTCTAAACTTTGAGCAGGTGTCTGAGGCAGCTGGCTGGAGGCAGACAGGGAAACACGTCCGCGTCAGTTCAGTATTAAGTGGCTTAGAGAGGAGCCTCGCCTAGCAGGAGGACTAATGCATCCTCAATGTTTTATTTAAAGCAGTGCCAACAACTGCCTCTGAACGCGCCACATCAAGATATACACACACACACACACACACACATACACACACAATCCCTCACACACAGAGTAATTTTGCGCTGTTTAGCTGAACAACTTGTGTGTTTAGTGTTGTAAATAAGTAACCGTTTTAACAGGGCCTCCGGAGACTGTGGTTGGGAAAGTACGAGCTCAGACATGACTGCCTTTAATAGCCATTGTCAAAACACTGTTCCAAGAAAAAGAAACAAAAAAAACAAAAAGCCTTTCTTCACGCGATTGGAATGTTTACACTGAGTTGAATAATAATGCCGTTTTGTGGAGAAGCTATTCTTTAAGGATTGCCAATCTGACCCAGTTTATTAGGGATAGACTTAAGGATGCACAACTCCTCCTGGGAAAACATTCAAGCGCATGGCCTATTCATTTTTAATGAGAGCACTACTTTAAAAAACTTCACTGAATTAATATGTATCAGTGAAGTCTTTCCTGTGCAGAAAACTTCAGGGTAATTAATATTCATAGGCTGTGCTTGTTAACACCCCCAATGCTCGTGCAATGTAGATCCAATTAACATAGAATGGACCCCAAGGATTTGGGCAGATAAGGGTTAAATGAGCTATTGAAATTGAAACTGGGGCTGTCTCGCTCTTAAAACACTTATTTGTTTCAATAAACCCTAATCCTCGTTGCAGATTAAGGCATCTTTTGGAACTGGCGAGCGTGAGTGTTTAGGTCAGTGCGTGTGCACGAGCGCGAGGCGCTTGTGTACGTGTTTGCATAGAGGGGCATCACCTACGTGGCCAGGCTAATGTGAAAGTCCTGTAGCAAGCCTGGCTGCTATATCTTATTCATAATCTCTTGACACAATGCGGGTAATAGACATCTGAGTTGGTTCTCGCTGTCAGCCTGCAGTCCCGGGCCAGGCTGGGTGGCAAGAGGGGTGGAGGGGTGGTGTGGTTTCAATGCAGAGCTACGTAGGTGATGTGATGGTAGCAAAACGCCTGTTTCCCACCTGCTGCCGTTTGTTAGCACGCAGACTGCACATATTGCTCCCCAGAGCATCCTCAGACAACTATCTCCCCCCCCCCCCTCTCCCCCGCCTGCCTCAGCTCCAAGAGGACTCAGGCTTAAAGCGTAGATTTAAACAGGTGAACTGACTGATGAAACTGGGATAAGGTGACTTAAGATTGTTTTATTATCTTACCTATATTATTTTACTGAAGTTATTTCAGCAAACTACATCGAATTATGAGTTTAACGGTATAGTCGTATATATATTAGTCATAAACTGAAAAGCTCGACACAATGCAATCACAAAAACAACACTGGATGATAGTGTGATAGTCGTAAATTGTTGCTATTAACAAACACCTTGATTTTCTCATGCTGTCAGTCTGAATAACCCTCCGTCTGAACCGCTAAGTTTTAACCCCTGTCTCTTTAAGCCCCCCCTCTCGAAAAAGCCTAGTCTGCTCTGATTGGTCAACGGTTTCAGGTCTTCCACATCCACGCTGTCGCCGTCTTCACAGCGTCACTGCAGCTGGGTGACTCGCTCTTGGTGTGTGTGTGCGTGCGTGTGTGTGTGTGCGCGTGCGTGCGTGTGCGTGTGTGTGCGTGTGCGTGTCAACTACACAGAATTTAGAGACACTTCTACCGTCTAATGACTAATAGTTGTGACATCACAACCTGACTAAAGTCCCGACGGCTCGTTTAAAGGCACGGTGTCTGAATACTGGCCGTGTGCATCTCTCAATGGATTGAACATTTTAATACTTTCACAGAATTTATTATCACCGACAGTAGACACGCTTTATTGTCAAAGAAGACATGGAAATCTCAATGTTCTTTTTTTAATTGATTTTTCGATTAATCAATGAACAATTTGCATAGTGCAAGCCCGTTATTGATGGTGTTTTTCTTCTTTTGGTGACACATATATTTTATGTTTGTAAATGATGAACAGTACATTTGTGTGCCACATATTATAGAACCTATCAAGATATACACATCATGTACACACACGATTTGGCCTGTATTGGAGAAATTTGACCCATGGGCAATGTCGCCACAGGACTCAAGTTGACAATAATATACTAATAACATCATTATTTAATAGAGAATTCAAGCCATGCAAAAGTAATGACATTTCCGTTATCATAACAGCACTAGTGTGCGGTGTATATTCCTTTTTCTGTGATACAGGGGGAAAAAATAAAATTGACAGCTCTGTTTTTTTTTTAGTTTGCAGGGCGGAATATGACAAACGGCCGGTGCCGGTGATCAAATGAGTCTTCATTGAAGTAAATATGCGTGGACAGCCACACCATGTACAGGTCTCTTAGAGTAAATTTGATTGTTTGACGTGTATTCACCCATCAAAGTGTGTATCAGTGATTAATAACACCCCCCCCTGCGCACTCAGCAGTGACATGGCCTCTATTTGAGAGAAAAATGGCACAGGTCGGCATTCACTGGCGAATAGCTGTATACCATTTAGGGAATGATATGCTGTGATGGGATGTCTCGTCATAAATAACAGTGATGGCACCTCCGCATCCCCGTGAATGGCATGTGCCATAAATACTTAGCTGGGCCGAAGACGATGGTTCATATAAATCCTTGCGCAACCTTTTTTCTCCTACTAAAAAGAAGAGAAAGAAGAAGAAGAAAAAAAGAAGAAGAAGATAGTGTGTATATATATATATATATATATATATATATATATATATATATATATATATATATATATATATATATATTTATTATTTATATGGACAGTAAAAAAACAAATGTTTTCTTCCTCCTCAGTTGGAGAGAGACCTCCGGAGCAGGACAATGTGCTGCTCCCTCGCTGTGGCCTCTGATGCGCTGTTGTTATTTGCTTGTTTACAATCTCTGACATGATGTAATGGGATGGCTGTGAAAGTACTAGCCAGCAAATGGCACAGAAAATAAGACAGTCCTTTATGTCTCTCCCCCGACCCCCCTTTACTCCCCCCGCCCCCCTTGTTTTATTTCCCTTGTTTTTTTCCTGCCCTGCAAGCGAGGGAATATGTCCTGCATTTGACTCAAGGAACATGAGCCTTGAATATAAGTAACTGTTTTTTTGCATTAGGTACTCCCCGGAGGTGGGGGGGGGGGGGGGGGGATATCATGTCCCTGCGTGAAATGTGAATGTGAAATCTAGCAGAAAGAAATATTTATGACCATTTTTTGCTTGATTAGAGCTGGATGACATGCCTAAGGAGACAGCGAGTGGACAAAAAGGCAGCATTGCCGCTTCTGGGCAGATGTTAAAGAAAGAGTTGTTTAGGGAGGAGGCCATTCTGACCGGGGGCTCTCTATGTGTGCACGGCCTTTGTGTGTTCGTGGGGGGGGGGTTTAAAGCATGGTAGAGGAAATTGAGTAAGTCCTACAGGAGTGCACTGGGAGGCAGATGGAGAGCACGCAAGATCCATCACTCGTCTTGTTCTCAGACACACAAAACACAAGTAATGTCTCTCGGATGGACGCTCATAAAACGCGATACTGGTAAAAACAATTCATCAACCAGTTTAGGTGGACTGGGTTCAGGGCCAAGACACAGTCAACCATTTATTCTGTGTTCGCTGCTATTGTAGTAATCGTCTGAATATGCCTTTGACATGGCCTTGGATTAAAAAGAGACAGACATCAACAGCAATCACTGCATGCTGCTGTACACTGTGCAGGTATTGACTCTGCACACCGCCCACAACAGGTGAAGTATCTTCATTCAGGGGCTCTGAGTCAATACAGATGAAACTACAATCTAGTTTACTTTTATTTAAGGGGGCTGAAATTTGCTGATCATGTCTAATTCCATGAGTTAATTTGGCCACATTATCTTACATTGTGCAACAGTATTGATATGTGTGCCACGTCGCTGCTATCGGTTTGCATTCTTAACTTGTGCGCCGTCTGTTAAATTATTAATTACTGTTAAAAATGTTGAGTAAAAAGTAAAAAAAATGTAAAAAGTCTAGTTGTATTGTAAATATGTTTGATCCACATATGTGCATGAGAATGCTATCGCCTGGTGGACCAGCTTCAGTGAAAAACACGGGGCATCAAACTTACGCAGCGGTATTTAAGCAGTCCTGGAATTTTTGTCATCACTCTGCATAATACCTTATTGCATGCTTTCAAAAGCTAAAATTGCCACTTAGGAAACTTGATAGTGTGGAATACACCCCCCTGTCAACCATAAACTTAATGCCGTTTTGTCTGTGCATTAGCATATTTTATACCCCGGACATTATATTAGCATAGATTGCATACAGTAATGGCGAGGGCCAAAACAAGGATTATTGAGAACCTACAGGGCCCACGCATGGATAATTGAGTTGTATGGATGGGAAACTGCACCTGGTCTGAGCAATTTAGTATTTGCAACTGTTGCCAGTGAATATGCATCCTATTAGGACACTATATGCAATTCAGGGAGCGTGGCAGACGCGTGAATGTGTAACAGCATGTGCTTGGGGCCAACAGAGAAATATTTCCCCTCCTGTCTGCGCCTATTGACACAACATCACCGACGACTCAGTGTAAAACTTTTTATCCCTATATGCCAGGCCAAGGAAGATCTATGCTATCATCAACACTCACAACAGGCTTATTTATATATTCGTTGCCATGCATCGGGACAAGCGCCAACATATGAATAATCAGTTAATTGCAGCATTGATGCAATTGTCTCTGTTGCAGCAGCAAACTCATCTCTGGCAGCGGGTTGATTGTGTTTAGACGGTGACAGGGGGAGAAGCTACAGCTCTTAAAGACATTTCCAATGGATCAGAGAAGTACAAAATTGAGAGTGATTAATTTTTCAATTTCTCTCTCTGGATATCTAATAATTGTGCCCATAGATAGCCATGGGCTTTTATTAAACATAAAAAAGAGAGAGAAGTTAGAATCAGAAAGATGGTATTTTGGATTGAATAATGTAAAATATCTTTAGGGCAACAGGGGAAGAAGCAACCTAGTCCAGGTTTATTCTTCAAATGTTTCCCACCACTCCTAATTACTGAGCTCTTATCTGCACACTCAACACTATTTATTTTTCCTCCTTTGCCAAATGCAAATTTTTTTCGTAACCTTTTAATAACATATACATGCCAGTAATTTTTTAAAAGGAATCATTAGAGATGTCAGTCGGTCCCTGCCAGGATTGTGTTTTTAATTGGAATGTAACTCCACCGGACGGATAAAGTTTTTTATTTTTTAATTCAAGTTTTTGATAATTAACGCGAGACCGTGTCTCCGGCATACAAATGCTCGGCTCTTTGATCTGGTAAAGGGAGGGTTTTGTGAGGCACGCGGTTCTTATTAAAACACAGCAGCGTGGCCATCTCCATTCCACTTTCCAGTAGCGAGGCACTTCACCTTTAAGGAGCCGAGCCGGAGAGGAGCTTCACCTTCCTCTCTCTCTCTCTCTCTCTCTCTCTCTCGGTCGTTCCCTGGTTCTCCCCGCGCTGTCTCCATCACTTTGCTCACTTCCACATAATATCATCTTCATCTCAGATTGCTGTGGCACAGGGGAACTGCATTTGCTGATCAGATTTGGCTTGGCTGACGCCTCCTCCCCAGAAGTACGGCGACGTGCGAGTAACGCTTGCCTGAGCCCAGGGCCCGCCGCTGGCTGATTGAGTGGTCCTGCCTGTCACAGGACAAGATAACCACATCAGTAAATACTCCTCAGCCCCCTGCATCCACCGCGCCGGCTCTACCAGCGGCAGCGCTGCACTCCGCACGAGCGCCTCGCAAACTCCCTTTCTCCAGCTCTCCTTTGTGTCACGACGTCGTTCTCGAGAGGCCACATTGTGATGCACATTTGGTCCATTCTCTTTTGAATCGGTTTCTACCGCAGCTCTCGAGGAGGCAAATGAAAGCACATTAACACGCAGCCATATTGTACCGGCTCTCTGGCTCTCCGATGGGAATTCTGACTCAAGTTACAGTTAGATTTTTCTTCTCAATCTGATGAGGTCTCTAGCCGGTATCGCACCACCAGACTCCGGTTTCACAGTGTGATATTTTTGATATCTCCCCCACACCCTTCTCTCTCTCTCTCTCTCTCTCTCTCTCTCTCTCTCTCTCTCTCTCTCTCTCTCTTTCTCTCTCTCTCTTTTCGAAACAGCACCGGCATCGAAGACGGATTGAATTAGCGATTTGTGGTGTATTTATCTCGATCTGAGAGCAATTTCGTGCACTCTGTCTTTGCACTCAAGCTCAATGAAAACAATAAATGGTGTCCTTATCTTCTGCTGTGAAATCAAGATAGAAGCAGGAGGCTGCGAGTTATTTGTGGTTGATTTGGGGTGTGGGGGGATCTCGGGGAAGGAGGGACAGGAAATGGACACCCATCTCACATTACCTCTCGCCGTACAGCAGGAGATGGAGAGAGGCAGAGGGAAGGTTTTTTTTAATCAGTAGGACGATGTGCTTCTAATGTGAAAGTGTCAAAGATGTGCCTCAGCCGTGCAATGAGTGAAATCTGGTCAACCTTCTGTGTTAAATTGAAAACGGGGCCGCTGGGATTTGGAGGTGAGGGGACGGGGACCCAGTGGCAGCAGAATTTCGGTCAATTATCACAATCGCCAATGCTCGGTTCTTCTCCTGAGGCCTCTTCTCGACTGCCGGCTCACTACACAACCAGGAACACATGCACCGAATTGAGGTGGTTTTTCAACGTGAGCGTATGCTTCTGAAATGGTTCATCGTTGAGTCAAAAGAATGCTTCACTCACAAAACAACCCCTCTGTTGGTCAATCACTCACCCCGCCGCCTTACCTCGAATCCTTAAAGAATACTTAGTTTTTTCGATGCCCCCACAGTGAATGGAGAAACTAGAAAGGTGCACTCGATAGAAGGCAGATGTCCAAGTCTCCTGGCGTATCTGGAACTAGCACTGCTTTATTGTGCGATTGAATGAACACAACCCCCACTCCCGTTTAGACACCATTGGGCTTCGTAAAACACACTTCATTCAAACTCAAAAATAAGGCAATTGGCTCATCGTCTGTTGCACTTCACAAAATCGTACCCAAAAAAAAAAAGAAACCCGCAGAGCTCTCTGCCCTACAGATGCGGCGAGGCCCACCAGTGTGTGTACTGGTAGTTTTGTTAGCTGTTAGCGGTTAGCCGAACACACCATCCAAAACAATAAAAATGAGCCTCAGAGCAGCGGGGGCCGGTTAAGACTCGTGAGTGAGGAGTTAGCAGGCGGTCAATGGCGGTATAAAACAGGCAATAAAAAGGTGTTTTGAGAAAGTCTGAGTCACAGCAAACAACAGAGGTCCTTCAGCGTGCAGCTCTGACTGGGGAGCCGGAATATAACGCAGATTGCTGCAGCAGACTTCGAGATTAGCCGCGGACAGACACATAGGTGCACACTCGCGCACGGTACACACGTGACCGGTCGCATGATCCTCCTGGCGGAGATGAAAATGGAGAAACGTCTTGTAAATTAAAGTAAATGGGTGAGGGAGGGGGGCATGAACAATAGCGACACTCAGCTCCTGACGTATAATCCAAGTCATATTTATCCAGTAGTATTGTCACTCCGCACAAGTCCTCCGAGACAAACTTGTATTTGTGATGTTGGGCTATATAAAATAAACTGAAACTTTTCCCTAACGGATTTGTTCATGCAAGTCCGAGGTGAGACTTCAGTTGTGTGCGAGAAAATTCAAGAATTCAATGTAACACGGAGTGAGTAATTAATATATATATATATATATATATATATATATATATATATATATATATGGGTGAAGTATTACTTTATAGCCCCTTAAATCTAACGTTTTGCCCACATACATATGCCTTGGATCAGGACTATTCCAGGTCTGTGCTCGCTTCACAAGTCATGAAGAAGTGCCACGTGTGGGCCTCTGCACCTCTGCATCGCCCTGCCTGTAGGGGCATTGAGCTAAACACTACAGCTGCATGTCCTGACGTATCCCAGCAGCCTCTCTGGCTGGAGAGAAAAGGATCCCTTCCTGGCAGGTGTGATGTGGGAAGCCACAGCTTCCCACATTTTTTTTTTTAACCACACTCTGTGGCGAGTTAGCTTCTGCTAACTCGCCACAGAGTGTGGTTAAAAAAAAAAAAAGGTAAACTAGAGGAGGAGGGAATGGAAGTTACTCGCCACTCTATTATACGTGGACAGTATGTGTTCAGTCTATTTTAACCACCTGAGCGGGAGCCTGGAAGCCGGCACTTGCAACCATATTTTAACCAGATATTTAAGAGGGAGAAGAAAAGCCTCACAAGACGCTCGCTATCAAAACGATTATCTTCACGGGTGGATGTTTACAAAGTGTTAATGTGATATTCTGCAGGCGGACTAACCGAGTCTGCTTTCATGTGTTGACCGTGATAAATGCTCCTGCACCTTCTACGTTATAGAGGAGCAACGCAGTGCATGAATGTCTTTGACGTCTGCAGTCGGCCATGATCCCGCCCCTCTCCTTTTACCCACCGTGAGCAGCTGACAGGGCAGACGCCGTCTTTTGATAGACAGTCAAAGAAGATCCGGCAGAGATTTGTAGCCACGGGGCAACAGTACTGCTGCAACCTGTCGTCTTGCCAAGCACCCGTGTCAGGTGGAGGCACCGTGTCATCATAATTCATATTCCACAAGATCAGAGTGTGATTTCTATTGGGAATTGGGATGTTTTAATTTATTTATTTCTATATACTACCTGATTGGGCGAGTCCATTAGAAATATACAGTATCTAGGCTGACATCTAATGGAATCCCCTTCATTTTGCCTCAGGGGGAGTTTGTTTTTGGAGCACATTAGCTTTGGCGGCATTGTAGTCTGTCAACGATTTCTCTCAGGAATCGATGTTTAATTTGAATAATAAAAAAGAAAAAAAGAAAAGGCGCGTTCTTTTGGTTTGCGGGGACATCCGTGTCCCAGATGAACAAAGAAGTAAATGAGGGGGAAGAAAAACAGGTAATTATGCCGAACCAGTAAATGAATGACCCACTGACCCTCCGTCCTAATTGATTTTGTCGAAGAAAATCGTTTTTATCACCCATTTTGATGTGTTTTTGCTTCTTCTTTTTTTTTTAATGTAATTAATTGGTTTATATGAATAAAGAATCAAATAGTAGAAACCGGGTTGTAGGACATCTGCGTCTCTTCAATTTACCAGCAGGGCAATTATAGTTTGCAGCCTGCGCACTGTGGAGTGATGTCATATCCTGGAAGAAGAGCAAAGACTTCACCTCCCACCAGAGTCGTCAAACCCACAATGCTATTTAGCTTTATTTACTGTTCATAAAAAAAACATAATGCATAACATTAACATACTGTTGGCTGTTTGGTGGAGTAGTTAGGCTTGTAGGTACACAAATTATGCAAATGAAGGAGAAGAGGGGGAAAAAAACTGCAGCAGCTGTGTGCATTTCAGAAACGGCGTTGTTCGGCGGCCTCCGGGGTCGGGCCGCCGCCGACCTCACACGCCGCTGCAAATATGCGGCGGTCAGTGGGCGCATGCCAAGTCGCAGTGCAACGCTACGTGTGCAGGCGCGCTGTCTGGGCGATGACATGTGCTGCTTTGCATGTAAATCCTTTCAGCGGTTCACCTCCGAGTGAACCCGCTGAGAGCAATTCTGGTGCTGGCTTAAAGACAGAGGTGTGTTTTTATGACTAGGCGAGGCACGTCCTCTCCAAGGCCCTCAAGCACTGTGTCCCTCTACCCTCCCCTTTAATCACTGTATCAACCACTCTCATAAACTCCATGAGGTGTGTATGAGTGTGTGCGTGTGTTTGCTTGTGTGTGTGTCTGTGTGTGTGTGCGTAAGCCACGTCTACGCGTCCGTGAGCATGTGCCCTTCCTTGTTTCCCCCATTTTTAAACTTAATCAGCAAAAATAAAAGCCGTTGTAAGCCGGCTCATATTAAAGGGGTGATTATTGGTAATAAATACTTTTTATACATACTTATTACAGAGGCAGTTTTCTTCTTGCGCTTAATGAGAGTAATTTGATTTGCTTGAGCGATTACAGTTTCCCAGAATTAATGCGGCAGTCCCCATTCCAAGATAGAGTGAGATCTAAGATTCTTCACAGGTCGTGTGCTGCTAGATGCACCCCTCTCACATAGCAGCTAATGGAGTTGAACAGCAGTCTGTCATTCCCCTCCTCCCCTCCCCCACCCACCCACCGCCCCAGCAGCTCTATAGCCCACATGCCCTTGGTTCCTGCAGAGCTTGTTGTTTGGGCTACTTCTGCCACCTGCATTTTACTTTTACCTCTTATTCACACCAACTGCTGCTAAGTGCCTCTCTCTGAAAAAAAAGAAGAAGCAGGGAGTGATGGTGATTTATTGTATATATGCAATGTTCAGTCATCAATGAAAATTCAACATCTGGACAAATTATTCACACAATTGCACTAATTCGAATGGTTCTCAAGTTGCATCAGGACCTGTTTTTTTTTTTTTTTTTTTTTTTTAGCCTTAGTTTTTTTCTCCCCGTCTACCACCCCGGTTTGTCGTCGTTTTAATATTTCCATCACATGTTTATGTAAGCCCTTCAAGCTTAGCGCATAACTTAATTTGAGTTGTGATCATCTTCTCCTGCGACATTTATTGAAGCCTGCAGCCTGCAGGTCTCAGCGCCTAAAGCTGAAGGTGGCTCAGGCAGATTGAGGGCGGCCAATTCCGCCTCCTCACTGCACTTCGCATGTTAATTAAGCTTGAGGTGGTTTGGAAAAGTGCTTACGCCCAAAGGACTTATTTCACGAGTTGTTAGTCCATAAACACTCTGAATTGTGAACTGTGGATGTGTACTTCTGATGGCCCAAGATTGTATCTTCAGTTGAAACTGTTGATGGATCCGTTGTTGCCTGAAAGCAACAGAGAGCAACTCAAAAGACTTTTCATTAAATGGGTGTTAATTGTGTTGGTAGCGTTGCGATAATTTCCTAGAAAAGGCATTTTGAGTCTTCTACTTTCATTCCTTGACAGTTGTTTTGTCACAGAACAGGGTTTAGTGCAGATCACCGCAAACATATCGTCAACAGGTGAGTTTTGTACCAAACTTAATGTAAACTGGCTGCAGCTTTAAGCAGCTTTAACATGTTGCATCAAAAAAGAAGAGGCATGAAAACGCCCGCCGTGCCTCTTTCATCCATCCATCCATCCACACGGTGCTTGGAGGTAGCAACAGGGATGAAGTTGGGATTATTTAGCAGTAAGACTCACTGACTGAACTAAACAAACTAACGCACGTCTACTTTGACGACACTGGATTTGAGGGAACAACTTTTTTTATTGCGTAACGTTAAAGCGTTTTGTTGAAAAAACAAAACAACTAGCTGCCACTTTTAGCCATATACAGGCTCTCACCACTATAGACAAATACATGACCAAATACACCGTAGGTAGTTGTGTCAAATACATTGAATGGATTTAATGTTAAGCAGTTGTTGTTTCGATGTCGTCCTATCATAAACATACAGTCCAGTGGATAACATGAATTGCGGCCGCCATTGACGCCAGCTCGTTTTAAAAATGGTGGGTTTGTGCAGGATGTCCCATGCGACAATTCTCACTGACCAGTCAGTTTTATTGCACTTTTCAGACTGAGGTGGTACCAAGAAAAAACACCAGGTACTACCTCTAGTTTTGCTAATGGAAAACCGAAAACAAAAGAGCAGGTTGAGTGAAGTAGAGCCGTGTCGTACCATGTAGTGGAAATGCTGCACATTTATGTCATGACGCTACCAGAATGAGTGAAGATCTTCATCCAGAATTGGCAATCCCTTTCTTTCTCACACACCTTCCACATCTTCCTACTATGTCAATAAAGATTTTTTCTTTTTAAAACCTTGAATAAAAAAAAACATCACTTGAACCCCCCCTTCAAAAAAAGAAAACCCATCGGGGCCCACCATGTGTCACGTCACCTGCCTCTGAGACTATAATACATTACGGTCCAGTGTGACGGGTGATGTGTCTGACCCTGCTGAAGATTACTCCTCTTTATGGCCGGAGCAGATCCGATTTTTTTTCTTCTTCCCTTTCTCTCTCCTATTCTCTTCCCTTTCTTTATTCCTGGCGGCATAGGATCATATTACCCATCTTGGAATGACTTCAACAGAGACACTGCTATTCCCAGGGAGCTGTCTCTCCCCGCTGCAACTCAATCCATAGCCAATTGGACTAGCCTTGTGATTTATAGAAAATCCTCTCCTTTACACACACACACACACACACACACACACACACACACACACACACACACACACACACACACACATACACACACACATACACACACTGGGAATTCTCCCCTGGCAGCTCGTGTTGTGTCCCAGGTCACGACAGTTCAAGGCAGTGAGCATCATTGGGGAAAGATGTACAGTGGAAAACCACATAAAGCTTTAACCATAAAGGCTGCGGTGCGTTCCTTTTTATGCAAGGGGCACAAAGCAAAATATATATATATATATATATATATATATATATATATATATATATATATATATATATAAAAATCATCTCTTTCGATTTTAGTGTCTCGATGAAACGGGATGCTTTGAGAAGATACTCGCCCGCTCTTTTGGGGATGGATGTCATTTTGAATCCGTCTTCAAGGGCAACAGTCAAAAGGCGCTTTGGGCAGCGTCCCCGCTTGTTGTGCGCCGCACTGATTAGTGGGATTATTCATCTCCATGAGTTACTTTTGCATCCGCACACACCGAGTTAATCAATGCGCCCCGTGGCGCCGAGGCCGGAGAGTGGTCAGCCGACGACGCGGGCCGCCAGTTCGAGGGCCCCCGAGCAGCGCAGCAGTGAACTCACCGATCGCTCGCTCCCCCTCCCCACCCCTCTTTCCTCCGGCGCTCTTCTATAACGGCGCGCCGACCGCATTCATCTATATTCACCACGACTAAATTGGAAGATTTAGGCGAGGGTTTACCGGTCGTCCCGGGTGTATCAATAATGTTGAGTCCTCTCGTCTATGAGACCAGAACGGATCCAGCTTCCCATTCTAAACAATATCATTCACGCATGATAAAATCCGCTCACAGTATTCTAGGTCTCACGCTGGGTTTTTGGAAGCGCCCATTTTCCCAAGCACAACACCCCCTACCCCCCGCTACAAAGTGATGCAACGCTTCCAACACAGAGGCAATCGTGGATGGGGGTAGTGCGTGTTTTCTAACAGTCCGCCTAAGCGCCCGGCACAGTTGGCGCGCCTCTGCTCTCCCGCTCCCACTTTATCAACTTGACGGATATGATCGCTGTATTCAGTGGTGGGCATCCTGAGGCATCATACGCTCAGAACAAAAAAAGCTAAGGTCAGGGAGAGGCGGGCTGCTGAGATCTGCCTGCTGCATCGTTCCCAGATCCTTTTATTTATTTATTTCCCCCCCCCCCATCTCTTCTCTTTTTAGCTCATTTTATCCTCCTCTCACTCCGATACTTTACTTTTCTTTTCTGTTTCTCTCTCTCTCTCTCTCTCTCTCTCTCTCTCTCTCTCTCTCTCTCAATCTCTCTCTCCATCTGCCTCTAAATGACACCGAAGTGCCGACTGCTCCTCCGACTGATTTGCCTGCGTGTGACCTCCCTCCTTTTAGTAGAGCCATTCGCAGGCAATGCTGAAGCCCAAACGCCGGCTCTTGGCGGGGTAGACAGTGACACGCGGCTGTGCGCTGATAGACTTTCCACTGGAGTGGATTAAATCAGCATCAGGCTAGTGGAGCTGATTACCCCAATATGAAAATGCAGTATCTTAATGGTACATATTTTCACGAGGCAGCCCAGTTGCCTTTCATTTTGCGGCTAATATGTCTATTCTTATGAGTCATTTACTTCTTTAATTACCTTTAGCAGCAGATGCACAATGGTGTATTAATGTGAATGATTTTTACTGCCACTTTATCATACTGAGCCCGGGAAGTTGAAAGGCGTAATTGAGGCGGAAGAGCGACTCATGAGAGGAACAATATTTAGCTGACAGCTCCTCTTGTACTCGGGGAGGGTGTTTATGAGTTTACACCGCACTAAAGCTGTAATAAACACAGTATTCCTTTTAATAATGTCGAGGGGGACGGAAACGCTTTTCACTCAGATCTGCTGGGTTATTTAATCATCCCGGGAAGTTGTTTGGTAGAATCAAACAACACGCTGCGTGTTTGTGTGTGTGTGTGTGTGTGTGTGTGTGTGTGTGTGTGTGTGTGTGCTCACTTGTGCGTTGTTGTCTCGTCGCCCTGTGTGTTTTGCATGCTTTTTTTCTCCTCCTCCTCTTTTTACAAATAAACTAGCTGTTTACGGCAACCTTCTTCGCAGCGTGTGCAACTCCGACGGTCCACGTCGTTTGCATGCGCTCGCTCGCGTTGCGTCTTGTGTGTTTTGTGTGCAGCCTGTGTGTACTCTCTGATCCGAGCCACTCTGAATAGAGGCCTGTCTTTAGCCATCTGTTGGTAAGCTGCCGGCTAAGCAAGGCCGGGGGAATCCAAACAAACGGCGAGCACACAGCAAACGGAAGCTGTCAGGCCGGCATAGCTGAGCTGACCTCGCCGGGTTGGAGGGGAGGGGAGGGGGGGCGGGGCATGACCCCGCTGTACCAGGCTCGGAGCGCCCGAACCGCCTGGTCAGGGCACTGTTTACCCTCCCCTCTGCACCTCCTGCAACCTCCTCCTTCCCTCTGCTCCTCCCCCCTCTCTCCATCTTTTACCTCTCTTCTATGTTTCACACTCTCTCTCCATCTGTCTGCCCCCCCCCCCCCAAACACCCTCTCCTCTACCCATTTTCACTCCACTTCCTCCATCATCAGTCTTGCTTCACAGCCCCCTCTCTTCTATCTCCGCTCGCAGTTAATAACTTTGCTTTCATCTTGTTTTTCTTAAAGTCATTTCTTCTTCTTTAAAAAAAAAAAAACATTTCTCAGGGCCTCATTTCTCATAACATTACCTGTTATGGGGAGAGGGGGGAGGAGAAGTATATTAAACAAACAAAACAGCCTTTTTTTATCAGTCAGATGTGGTCTTATGTAAGTGCACGCACTCCCTTATTGTTTAAACGGGGATATTTGAAATGTTTAGTGTTGTCATAAATATTAATAGATTAGTTGAAAAGTGCAGCGAAGGAAGGGGAATCTAATGGTTGGGAGTGGGTATAAAGCGTTGATTTATTTATGTATTCTACATGAATTAGTTTGGGAATCTAAACACAGACTGGAGAGTGTTGTTGCGAGGGCCCTGTAATGTGCAAGGTTTGAGCATCGGGGGCCTGTTTTCCATGTGGAGTGGCTTTTTGGAAATGGCATTAATTACATACTCACTGGGAAAGCAGACTTTCCCTGCTTTGCATTGCAGATAAACGTCTGTATTACTGAGGCAAAGGGAAAGGTGGTGGGGGAGGCAATTAATATAAATAGACATGATCCTCAATGCTTATCCGCTTACATGTTAAGAAATTATATGCATTTCAATTAAAATGACAAGTATTCCAAGTGAATTCCATTACTCTATGTTTGCATAGTCATAACCCGTTGAACACGGTATCTGCTGCTAGCCGTCATGTTGTGAATTCAGAACCAGCTTTTCCGATTCCATCGACACTGGCTACAATAGCCGGTGTCATTTCTGAAATGATTGGCTTGTTCTCGTATCGTTAGCTCAACATGTTAGCGACCTTATGTTCAGGAGCCGGTGGGAGAAGGGCCGGGCTCCGGGGTTCGGGTTCACCACTGAGGAGCGGAGGGTGGGGGGGGATTGTCTTTGGAAAAGGAAACGGCACGAGTGATAAATGTCAGGTGAGTTGAGACGTGCGATCAGTCACAAAGTCAAGCAGATAACCTTGACATTTAGGGCCGCAGCGGTGTGTCGGAGCCCCCACACCCCTGCGCGCAGAGGCTGCGGAGGGAGACCGGAGGGCCCCGGTGTCTTCAGAGCCGGACTACATTAAGAGCTAACCTATTAGTCGTGTTGTTGCTTGGCTGTCTCTGAGCCACGCTCTTCTGACTAACAATGCCAGGCAAAAAACGTGGCCACTGAATCACGCACACACACACACACACACACACACACACACACACAAACAGATGCACGTCTCGTTCTGTCTCCCTTTCTCCAAGTGGCCGCAGGGATCCGGTTACACCTGCCTGCACATCTTCTAGCAATTAGGAGCAATCTGCTCGAAACCATTTCACGTTCAAGGTCTTCCCCCAGCTGTGCGGCGAGAGGAGCCGGACATTTATAGAACCAAAGAGGTTCTCTCCGTTGACGGGCCCGAACAAACAACACCGTGGCCCACGCTACGGAGCCGGTCCCTCCCTCCCTCCTCACATTCAGCCCGCATCGTCTCCGTTTCCGTTTTCTATTCGCCTGTCTTTTAGAGAAAATGCGCCGCGTGTCGTGTCACGCTCCCTCTCGGATCCCCTTTCGCTTCATGCCGTGTTTCGACTTGGCAGCGCGGGTCAGTGAAGTCGCTTAAGATGAGCTTAAAGGGAGACGTATCTGAGATATGTCTGTTTTACCTCATAGTGGAGAGTGGGGGTGCAGTGGCGGGATTTCGGCAGAGAGCGGACTTGACTGTGTGGCAATGCTCTGAGCTGGGATTTGTCAGACACCCAGAGCTGGCTTTAGCAGCAGGAAACCCCAAAGCCTGTAAATAATCCACATGTGCAGACTGCACATAAAGACATCCAGTACTTAGCAGTTCCCTTATCGCAGCGTGATAGCCCAGGGACACAAGAGAGACGCTCCTGCCTCTATTCGCTAATATGGTGTGAAAGTAGATGCAGATAAAAAAGAAAAGAAAAAAAAACGCCTGTTGTTTATTGAGGAAGTTGCGTTAACAGGGGAAAGAGGCTGTGAACTTTGAACACATTTGAGATGGGGAATATAAAAGAGGTCCGCCAAATGACAAGGATACAAAATTTGCACCGGCTTTGTTGCTGATAAAAAAAAAGAAAGAAAAAAAAAACCTTTGTCATGTGCTGGTGGGTGTTTTTCTAATCAAAAGCACCTGGAGGGTTCACTCCCTATATGCTGTGTGTGTGTGTGTGTGTGTGTGTGTGTGTGTGTGTGTGTGTGTGTGTGTGTGTGTGTGTGTGTGTGTGTGCGTGCAGACCAACAAACAGTGAGCATGGTGTGTAGACGTGTGTAGGCGTCTAGTTCTACACAATTCCAGTAACAAGCGTTCCTCCCAAAAAAAAAGTCAGTTTTCCATTATAATGGGGCGCTGTAGTCTTGTACCCCGACACACAAGATGACGCACACATCCGACGTACACGTCAATGCACAGTGTGTCACAAATCCTGTGTTTTTGAAGTAAATACAGTTTTTTTACATTGAAAAAAATCAAAGTGTACAATGTAACATAGTACAGTTTAGTTCTCGAGCAGTTATCATTATCAGGCCTGAACGTTTATTAACCAAGGAGACTTTATTTGGACTCCCATATCGCCTAGACAACATGCTGCTCCCCTTTCTCCACGCTTCAGATAGTTTCCAGCTATTTCCCATTTGTCAGGAGCTCTTACACTCGCTTGTCTATCGAGTGTCCAGTACCTTCTGAATGGAAGATCAAAAGAAGATACATTCCAGAGGAGGAGGAGGAGGAGGAGGAGGAGGAGGAGGAGTGGGGCAGCTCTGAAATAGAGGAGTGGGTGCTGAGTAAACATCGCAGTGACAGTTCACAATGGCTTATTTTAGCGCAGCATTAGGCCTCTCGAAGGCATGCCAGCTCCAGTGGCCTTTAAAAAATAAAATGAAATACAAATACAAACACGATCGCAACATTCCTAACCGTTGAGCCGACCTCACAACGCTAGTTCTGAGCCCGCTTGCCGCTTTTGTCTCATTGTTTTCTGCACCAACAACACATCTGACTCATCTTATATCTTTTGGCTTTCAACAACAAAAAAGGCCCATTATAAAGTTATGAAGAGAGCTTATCCAGGCATGCGCTATCTGGCAGCGGTATAATTTCAGTTAATTCGCCTTTGTCAAGAAGATCGTTGACTATATTTTTTCAGTGCATGATCACATAATTATTGCCCTTACTTTAATGGGAAGAACAATTTTAATGACTCTGTTGACATGAACGGTCAGAGGCATGTTTGGCTCAATGTGTTCCTCCTGTTATGAAGGAGTTGGTTTGGATCCACCAGAGTCCCACAGTTAACACCAGGCAAACTAACCCATCCAGGCAGCGGAGGACCAGCAACTCCCGTGTTCTGCCTGGTAAGATGGACCGTTTTTGTCAAAGGAGTCTAGTGGCTTTGAAGAGAGCGTAGAGCCGTCTAACAGCAAGGTGAAGCGCTTAAAATGTTCTAAACATAGAGTCCACTGAAATGCCTAAGATACTTTTGGCTGCCCCCGTCCACACCAGGACATTGCTTTGCATTTCTTTATACTGTAGAAAAAACACTGACTATGGAAAAGGAGCTCAGACAACCCCACTTTAAAAAAATAATAATTCTGTATCTACTCGTGTTAACTTTCTGTGCTTAAAATGAAGATGACAGTGAACAGACTTCCCAGAAACACATCTCTTCATCCATTACTCTCTGAATTTCCTATCATATCCTGTTGACTCAACTCTCTTTGTTCCAACACCCTCGGTTGTAAACCCAGACACACACACACACACACACACACACACACACACACACACACACACACACACACACACACACACACACACACACACACACACACACACACTCTGCATGTGTCATCAGTTACAGCGAAAAAAGAAAACAGACAACTTTGTTTACTCTTCTGTGCCCGTAATACCACGCCTTGGGCGTTGTGAAGGGTTTTGTAACAGCATTTTTTTTTTTTTTTTGGGTCTCTTGAATTGACTTATGAATTATCACTGTTTTAGTCATTCAAGCTCTCTTTCTCAGTTCATGATGCTGTAGTGGCTGACGCCACCTCACCCGAGTTACATTCAAATGTACCGACAGCATGTGGCCGGTATTGTTTTCACTTTTTCACTGTGAGTGTGTGTTCGTGTTGAAATGTGGTCCTGGAGACACCTACTTTAACGGGAACTACCGTAGAAGTGGTTTCGAGTACTTTGCCGGGTTTTGATATGTCTGTCTGTCTGTCTGTCTGTGGACACATTTTTACACCGCGATAGCGTGACAACCGCGTAAGATGCGGTCGAGAAAACTTTACAGGTGTGTAGGTGAGATCGAAATGAAGGCCGACTCCGAAGATTGGTGTGGCCTGAAGTAAGGGCAGAAGTAAGAGGGTGGAGGTAGAAACAGTGCCGGAACGATGGTGTATTTTTTAAGTTGGCGTCGCACTCGTTCCCTCAACAGACATTGAGACATTCGATGGTATTTTTTCTTTGGATTGTGGATGCAGATGAAAAACATCTGTGGAAAAATCTAGTTCATGACACGTACACGTTTTGTTCACTAAATTAATCTCCATAACTGAACTGGAGTGTAAATGCAGAAGTAAAGTAAGATAAAGACGGTTCTAGTGAGGACGTTTTGTCGTCTCTTTTGGTCACGTGTTTGCAAAAAGAAAGAAAGCAAGAAAGAATTAAAAAAACACGAGAGGTATTTGCTGATATTTTCGTCGTAATGTTAAAATCGCATAGAGCCGAATATTGACCTAATCATTGTTTCAAAGGCTGGTGACTTTGGTAACTTTGCTATTATGATTTGAAAAATAAAACAAAATAGATAGATAGATATATACTTTATAAATCCCCAAGGGGAAATTTGTTTGATGTTTATTCTTTATTTATAAAAAAGATTTACTGAGGAAAAACAAGTTCATTATCTTATTAGAATTTAAAAGTATTTATTTAAATGATGAACCAAAAGGCATTTTCAATAAAAAAAATGTTTTAACCATTTAAAAACATTGGTCTGTTAGCGTTAGAAGGTTTCCGGGTCAGCTCTGTTCACGCCGGGTGTTCTTTTCTGATTGTAAGTTGCTGAAAAGCTAAACGTCTGAACTGTAAGATGTGAATACTACGATCGCGTGGGAGTAAATCTCGCACACACAGTTCTTGGTATCAATTTGTACACTTTCCTTATGAGTGTACTCGCTTGCCAGAGATGAGGGGGTTCCCCCCCCCTCCACGAATTTCAAAGCAGAGGACAATTAGGCATGCAGAATGAGATATGTTGCTCCGGCAGCATTCATCTTCACGAGAGCTGCGAGACGGACAGAGAGGGACAATCTACGCACTTTAAAGTTGAGCGCGGTGAAATGCCAGGAGTGTGGCCTCTTTGTAGCCTGTGGTCATATTTATGCCTCATGATGTCATCCGACAGCCGTGCGCTTGGGAGGGTCAACACACACACACACACACACACACACACACACACACACAGACAGAGCGATCATCATACAGCTGCTCGCTCCCACCACTGACTGTCTGCTGCCTTTCCGTCTTAAAGTATTGTCCGACTTTACCGGCACTAAAACCAAGTTATCTCTGTCTTTTCATCCGTCCACTGAGCTTTCTATTTGCCCTTTTCCCTGCAGATATCTTACTTTCACACAATCGTTCTCAGGTTTCACTCCCTCGTTCACACGTCGCTCTATCTTTTTTCTTCTTTTCTCTCTCTCACTCTCTCTCTCTTGCGCTATCTCTTCGTGAAACATTCCACCATTTACTTTCTCTAATTCCTGAACCCCTCAAATAATTGACCGGGGAAACCCGCCAGATCGTCCGTCTGCGAGATGAGCTCGGATGTGCCCCGGCTGTTTGTTTAATTTGCGGGGAGCGATCGTCTGAGGAACATGGAAAGAATGAGGCCAGTTATTTACCCAGATGGTTTACTGGTGGAGGTGTGAGGCTGGCCAGCTCACTGTGGGAACACAGCGCTTGCTTTTCTTGGTATCGCTGACCGTTTTTCAAGACTGCCGTGTTTTTTTTCCCCCTCCAGCTCTCTCTCTTTCTCTCTCCCTCTCTCTCTCTCTCTCGCTCTCCAGCTTTGTTTGTTCTGGATGGCATGTTTGATTATTTATCGCGAGGGAAAAGGGAGTAGCTGGAGCAATAAACATGTGACTGCACTGTATTTTGTTTTCCACTGAGAAGGCCGTGTCCTTTAACAGATATTCGGAGCGGCCATAAAAGCCTTTTATTTGGGGAGTTTGACTGAGCTAAAGGAGGATCAAAAGACGCTGATAGTGTCTCTGAACGTTTGTGTTTGCTGTAAGTGCAACTTATCAACAGATAAATTTTTCTTCTGGCTGGATTTGTGTGGGTGTGGGTGTGTGTGTGTCTTCTTCTTCCTCTCTGTGAATTTGTTTTGACATCTGATCATTGTTCCCGGTGTGCGTTAGTGGTGGCATCGTTTTTGCCAGCTTTAGATTCATGAGTGTGAATGGGAGAGTATGAAAAGATGCTCTGCAATGTTTGTTTGTTATCTATCAGGAGGCCAAGGGGATATTGTTGTAAGTCGATACATCTGCTCCGATGATAAGCATCAAAGTGTCCTCAAGGGACTTTTAGCATATCTACTGGCATTTCTATTGGACTGTTTAAAAAATAAATAATAATATTCTCTTTATGCATTTCTCTTTATTAGGCTCTCCATGTGGCACGCCAGATACTCCTCCAGCAGCAGCAACAGCAACAACAACAACAGCAACAACAGCAGCAGCTGCAGCAGTCACAGCATCTGCAGTCTCAACAAAACACCGGCCGCAAGTCCCCCAAAGCCATCGACAAGCAGCAAAGCCTCCAGGTACCGCAAGCGCACCCACGTCACACTCAGACACTCTCTTATTTATTTACGACTGCTCACTTATTTGACTTTGTGGGTGATAAAATATAAAAAATAATTTAAAAAAAAAGTAAGAGATGGGGGAAAAAAAATATGTAAGAAAAAGAGCGGAACTTGTGCAACTCGCTCTAGAACACGGTGTACGAGGAAAAGCACGTCACTGGGCTAAGTTCACAAAACAGGAAATTAGAATCGACAGTGCAACATTTGCAGTCGTGTGTGATTTAGCAACACACACACACACACACACACACACACACACACACACACACACACACACACACACACACACACACACATACAATCAACCATGTGTCATCTAAATCTTGACGGAGGACACTAGAAGCAGTGGCATGTAGGTATAACAACATATATAGGCGGTTGTTTCTAACCTCTGTGTGGCCAGTTGAGCTCATCCAGAGTCATTCCAGTGCAGTGACACGCATCAGCATATTTTGTGGCTGATCCTGACTTCCGTTCGTGGAAAAAGCCTTTTCTTTTTTTTCTCTCACTGACTGCACTTGGTTTAGGAGGTGAAAGCAGGAGAAAGTGTCAGAAAACAGGAGAGAGAGAGCTTCACTCCTCCCACGGAGATGCGAATCTTGTCAAGCAGAGGAAACTCCATGTTTTCCCTGTTTGCCTTTCATCACTGCTGTGTGCACACACACACACACACACACACACACTCATGGAGCTGCGTGTGTGTGCGTGTGGAGGGCTCGGAGGTGAAGTGGAGAGAGGCGAGTAAAGGAAGGAGTGGGGAGAGGGGCAGAGGCGGCCGGACGATTATTTGGAATGCTTTCGTGAGATATAGAAAACAACAGTTTTTGTTGTTGTACTTTTCATCTCGCTCTGTTTGGAATATGAATGCTGCTTTCAATGCAATATTTAGGGTAATTTCGGATCAGCTGCCTCGGAGATGTACATCTTTGTGTTTGAACGAGCAGCGGTTGTTTGTGTCAGTGTGAAATCGCAAACGACTTCAGGGCATATTTGGTAATTAATACGGAGGCCCTGCTCTCTCTCTCTGTCTGTATATATATATAATATTTAATACCCTTACTATCCCATTGGGGGCCCTTTTTAATGAGCTATTGTAGCAGCTAGGTCTAATGTCAGGTTGCGCAAAAAGCCTCTTTGTTGTGCAGATGTCTTTGGGAATCGCTCCAGAGGATGAAGTATGACTGTGATGACCTTTCAGTTGTGTGCATATTTGTCCGGATTCAAATAAGTTGAAAGGATCAGACTAAACTGTTTCCCCGGCCTGCCAGGGAATTGTGCTGCAGAGGTCAACAGAGGGGACCACAGCGGCAGATTCCAGCGTACAGCCAGTTGTTGGTACATAGCGGAGTACTAGACCATCTCCTGCAGACAAAGACAAAATTAAAATTCTAATTTATTAATGTATACAGAGAGCTTGGCCAAGCTGTCACTCAGCTATTGAAAAGAGAGCCGGGCCCTTTCCCCCGCTTCCCCTCCCCTCCCCGGCTCTTGTGAAGAGAGCACAGAGCTCGCTGTAGTATCTAACCGCCGCCGTAAATTGGCTGCTCTCTAATGTCGTATGTTACGTTCTGCCGGGTTGAAGCTGCCATTATGAAACAACAAGCCACAGGTCCGGACAAGTGTTTGTTTATCTCAGAATTACATATTGTGCTAATTAAGCACACGGTGACCGCAAACACGCACACAGTTCACAGCCAGGAGTTCATGCATAAACATCAGTGTGTGGAGGATGTATTGCATTTGTTTTTGTTGTGTTTTTTTATTTATTTCTTTTTTTCTTCTTCTCTTTCGTCGGCGAGCTTTCACTTATTTTCTCTCTTTTCTCACACCGTCTCTTCTCTCTCTCTCTCTCTCTCTCTCACACACAAACACATTTTTCTGAAACTCCAGAGGGTGAGAGTCTCATCTCACTTCCTCTTTTAAGAACAAAACCCCAGTGCCTGGAAGGGAGCCCCCTTCACACCGAACGCTCACCATCTCCGTGGTCACGCAGCCCGGATAATGATTCTCCGCCGAGCCGGACCGGGTCATCAAACGACATTGGCCCGACAATTACGAGGCTGTGTAGTAAACTGACACCCCGTAAAAAGCACCTGATCTGGGGACGCGGGCTCCATTCATCTCAGCGGTCTTCCCATTAGGCACGAGGAGACGCGCCGAGAGACTTTCACTCATTTGGAGATGTGATTCACATTTCAATTCGTTCTTATTCAAGTCAAAAAATAATGAAGCACGGTATGTACAGAACATCAGGAAAAAAAAGACCTGCATAGAGTAGTAAAGGGAGAGAGGGAGGGGGGGGGGGGGGTATAGGAGTCAAACAAGCCTCAGGATCCTTGATCAGTATTAAATGGCTCTTTGGTTTTTATATCTCCAACAGGGGTCCCCCCCCCCCCCTCCCCCCCTGACACACACATACACATCCCGCCCACCCCTGCCTCTTGATGAAGATGCCGCCGCTGTACACGCAGCAGCCTGGAGGCGCTTTAATCAGGCCTCGGTATACAAACAGCTGCCGCGCGGGGCTGGAAAGCAGCTAAACATACTTGACTGGTCAAAAAGCCAGTGAATTACATTGACGGAGTGGCACGTGTGATTAAACGAATCCATGCCGCTTTTACCTTTTTCCGCGCCTCACACCTACAGTGGCGCGGGGCGACGAGAGACCGGGCGACTCCCACCCCGCTAATTACCATTATCAGTGAAACGGTAGGGTTTGACTCATTAGTTCCATGTGCATTTAATTAGAGGCAGGCTGAAATTGGATTTAACTTATTACTTTTTCATGGATCACTTTCTTGTCATCACTTCAAATTGGATTGCAGCCCCAGGTAACTAATTATGCCAGCCGCAGGATCAGGAGTGGAGAAATAGGTAATTAGGAACAACACTGTCGGACCCTCGCTGATAGTCCACCAGCGCCGATGGTGGGAAGAGGAGGAGGAGGAGGAGGAGGGGGAGTGAGGGATTGGATCTCGCTCTGTCGTGTCGCTCGGTTAACGACAAAACCTCGTTGCGAGAGCTCCCAGGTGGGCATCGTACCTCCGACAGGGGATTATGATGCGTTCAGCTGGGCTGGAGATGTTGTGTCAACATGGCGTCTTTGCTATCAGCGTCATGCCGAGATTATGCTTGTTTTCCCATCCAGGATTGTGTCTCGAGATTGGCCTTCATTATTCGTGCCACCGGTACGGTGCGAGGTATGGCCAGCAGTGTGGACGTCGCTTGAAGGACATAGACTGGTCTGCTGCCGATTGTAGTGGGACTAGGCGATGGCCAGATTCAGACCAGATTGTCTGCTTAAATATATATATATATATATATATATATATATATATATATATATATATATATATATATATATAGGGGAAGGGTATGGGAAAATGATAACGTCACTTTACTTGCCATTGAGAGCTTTGAAATTCCATCTTGAAGTGAAAGTTGTAACACATTGGAAGCTGAAAGAGCATCTTAATCCGTGAGGGTTTTTCTTTCTTCTTTTCTTCTTTTTTTATGTTCATTGTAATTGTGTGTTTTGTTTTTAAATGAGAAACACCATTCACTCTTCTCTGATAAATGCTGCATTGAACATGTCCATGATGTCAAAGGTGCATCACATGTTATTCTTCAGACACAGAGAAGCTGCTGATAATGTTTCAAAAACCATGCCAGCAGACAATCCTCTTATCTGTGCTATTACCAGTTGAAGCCACAATCCTCACTTCTTTCTTCTACTTTTTTTCTTCTTCTTCCCATCTCTCTCTCCCTCTCTCTCTCTCCCTCTCTCTCTCGGTGTGTGTGTGTGTGTGTGTTTTCACACCATAGTGTACAGCCTCACAGAGGGCATCTCCAGGTCAAAAGATAATGTCTTTTCAGTTTACAGGATGAAAGACTTTTAAGTTGCAGAGCGCCCCCCCCTCCTCCCCACGTTTGCTCTTCACATCCTTCATTTACGGTCGGTCGGGGTGGGTGAGGGGGGGGGGGGGCGTGATGTGACACAATCCAGGGGCCGAGCCTCCCGCCTGACAGGACAGGGAGAAGCCGTCGCTCCCTCTCCTACTGTTTTTTTGCAGCCGGCCCGTGGCATTGTCCTGACACATGTATACCACAGTGCTCCAATCTGTAAGTCATTAGAGCACTAGGCCGGAGCCCGTCCGCTGGAGCTCGGCCAGTGCTGCGGGGCGATCGGAGGCGGCTTTTCGAGGTTCTGCCGCACCCGGCCCAGCCGGCGGTTGGCCCAGTGGCGAGGCGACAGTGAGGACCGGATTAATTGTCTGGGTCAGTTTCTGTGAGATGAACACTTAACATCAAAGGAGACCAGGCCAAGACGAAAGGAGAGAGTGTTTGTATTCAGTTAAAATACATTTGGGAGAATAAGAAGTGTAATAGAAGAAAAGTGCTGACACCCTCTTAAAACACAAATCAAAGCATTGGCAATTTCCAATTGATTCACTCGATGACTGCTTTAATCTGGCCTATTAATGTTCAAGTATATGCAGGTTGTTGTGCACAGAGCAGGAGCTAATTCACAGTTTGTGTGGATTTAAAAACTGATACGAGCAAAGATAAGTGTTCATAGCAGGTAGCAACCACCAGGTCTCAAAATTCGGAGTCTGAAACCTGCATTCTTTCTAATTGCCATTAGGGGGCAACTCCTCTGGTTGCAAAACAAAGTTAGATTGTATAGAAGTCTATGAGAAAATTACTCCTCACTTGATTTTACCTCAGTAAACATTGTAAATATGAGTTTATGGTCTTAATCTCTAGTTTCAAGTCTTCTTCAATACAGCATGATGTTCATTAAGTAAATTATGGTCCATTTAGAGTAAAATCGATGCTTTAGGCCGTCGTTAGGTTGTGATTAACAGGTCGCTATCTGATCGGGGAGTTGTCTGAGATTTTGTCTTGCAACGTGAACCCTTTCATTAGGTGTTTTCAGTGAACGAAAAGGTCATCTTAACCGTTCCGGTTGCCTAAAAATGTCATATTCAGCGTGAGCTCGTGCCTAGCTCCACCCTCTTGTGTCACTTCTGGTTGCAAAAAGATGGCAACAACCAAAAAAATAAAGATGGGGACGGCCAAAATGCTCAAGGCTTCAAAACGCCAGTCCACTCACCGACAGGTGGTGTCACGGTGATTACAAATGAAACAAATGGGATATAAAGTGTTATTTAGTGAGCGTACAGAGGAGCTGGTTGCTGGATTTTGGTTCCTTTGGACAGAGCCCCCCTGTTTGAGATTAGCTAAAATAACTTGGCCGCTGGCTGTAGCGTCAAATTCAGCATACAGAGACATGAGAGTGGTATCAATCTTCTTACTCTTGGTAAAAGGGTACAGATGTCAATTCCTCTTCAGAGACATGTTATTTTCCCTGAATATGCGCTTGGTTGACATCGTATTTGGTCCTTTGCCTCCTTCCGTCTGCAAAGTGTCTCCAACGGTAAAAATCCCATAATTCATCAGCCGCCTGCGTGATCCCCAGGAGGAGTTCATCTCTTTGTGTTTGCAAAAAGTCTCAAGGTGATGCTGTAATGAAATCTCATTTTGACGCGCGCGTTGCTTTGAGGTGATACAATCTGTCGGGAATGATCAGCAACGACGCGGCGGGCCGGTGCTCGCGTGGAACCCCGGGACCGGGACGTCTCTTTTGCTGCTTGCTTTCCTTGTCATGTTGTAAGAATCTATCATGTGTACGGTATAGATTAGAACCAGGTTCGGGATAATCCTGTCAGAATGAAGTCATCTGTCCCGATTCCACGCAGCCAAGCAGAAACTGGGTGGGTGGGGGTGAGCAGCTGCGTTACGTTTCCTCTCCCAGCCAAGACGATGACTGTCGAATTGACTCTAGTCACAGCGCTGGGAGCCACTTACCATTTTTTGGGGCACCCTCTTTTTCGTTTGAGGCCTGATGTTTCCCTTCCAGCAGCGATCCTTCTCACCCCTCAGCCCCACTCAGTCATCCACCCAGACACACACACACACACACACACACACGAAATGTGTTGCATCTTTGTGTCATCCTCCGGCGCTGTATCTTGATCTCGAGCGTGTGTTGTTTGGAGTGATTCACACACCCTTTGCAGAGGGTTGGAAGGACGGATGGGATGCACAGTCGACCGTGGCATTAATAAACACTAACAGCCATGCTAGGTGCAGTCAAGTCTGCGGCGTGCTTTCTGACAGCTCTGCGATTCTTTTTCTTTTTTTTTCACTATTTGTTAGGAGCAGGAAAGAGAAATGTTGTGTCGCTCAGACAGCACAGGAGAGAGAGAGAGACCCAGAGACATGAAGGGGCCTTCAGCTAACATGAGGACATCGTTTGGAGTTGTGTTTAATGTTTCATCCCTGCGCGAATGTTGTTACGGCCAAAGTTAAAGTAACATTACATTTTAATTCAGCCTTATTTCAATTGTCACATGAATCTCTGGTACTTCCAGGAATGGATGTACACTCATGCCGCGCGGTAGCGAGTGTACATCGAGAGTAGGACGCTGAAAAGGCGACGATGACAGGAGCTAGGTGCTTGTGCTCTGCCAGAATCTGCGTTCTTATCGCAGTCCATCTCATGTGTGTGCGATTGGTATCGAAGCCTATGAATGACAGCGTGGTCACAATAACTGGGGCGTTACACAAACTGGTTTGTGGCTCAAGATTTAGTGGTCAAGTTGTTTTTATATCTCGCAGCCCCCACGGAAGAATTGTTATTTCTCGTTGAAATGACTGAATTAATATTACTTCTGATTTAAATCAAAGATAGAACCATCAGCAAACAAGACGAGGCAGGAATTCCCCCACCTCCTTAAACATCGACGCCGTTGCGCAAACCCAAAATGGTCTTGTTTTGATGAAGTGAAAAACCACACTAGACGCGGTATATGCCTCAGGAAATATTTTGCAGTTCACATGCACTGACAAAACAATGTGTTCCTAAATGCTGAAATTAGAAGTAAAGAACCAAACCCATATATATATATATATATTATATATATATATATATATATATATATATATATATATATATATATATATATATATATATATATATATATATATACACATACAATGGACTGGTGACTCAGTCATGACTTACTGTGACTCCACTGCTTGGGGCGATAACCTCATTCACTCCGAATATGACTTATTCCAAGTCATATTCGCCAAGAGTGGGTATCGGTGGGTTACAGATGTTAAAAGGTGAGTTCACTGTCATGTCATAAAAATGGAAATATAGCGTATTTTAACAGGACCTTTTTTCTTTTTATTATTTAAACACAGCACAGACAATATATCAAACTTAAGAGTATCAACAAATAATGAAATGAAAGAAAAAAAATTCTGTTTGATAAAAAAAAATCAATCTTTAAAAGACCAGACTACTTTTTGGTTTGTTAAAACTTCTTCAGAAAAAGAAATGCAGATTGCACCTCTTCCAAAATGTTTTACTGCGGCATAAATATCACAACACTCCCCTGGATGAGGTCATTTTTAATGAGTGGGTCACCGATTTCTCATGTGGGTTCTTTCTGAACTGTGCCAAGTCTGAACTTTTGCTGTAGCTTGGAGTAAAAAGAAGAAGAAGAAACCGCTCAGTTGATTGAATGTCTCTTAAGTAATGAAAAGGTAAAGAACCAAAAGAACGATCACACATCTTGGTGCTGTTGCCAATCTGGAAGGTGCTTTTTTTGTTTGTTTCCGTGGCAATATTATATAGAGCAGCTGTTATTTATATAGGACCCACACCTGCCCTGCTGACTCCCACCATCAGTAAACAATGATTTACTTTACACACGCACAGGGAAACAGACTGTGTTTGCTTTCTCATGACAATGGTCCAGGTCACCAGAGCTTCTCAAGAAAAGGAATGACTGTAGTTTTGTATTTCCCTCCACTTCCTCCCCACTTATTCCTCCCTCTCTCTCTCTCCCTCCCTCCCTCCCTCTCTCTCTCTGTGGTAGCAGCAGCAGCAAAGACATGGGTTGGCATGCCGGTGCAGCTTACTCACCGGCCGCGTTAGATGTGTTTTGGAAAGGCTTTGTAATTGGAGGCGAGTCGTTATCTTTAGCCAGAGCTGAGCGGAGCGCGGCTCAGGCCCAGACATTAACTCATACTTTCACTCCAACTCGAGCAGGAAATATAATGTCATCCACTCCGTCATGAGCACAATCGCTCAGCACTCTCTGTAAACTATCGCAAGGGAACGCCGGTTCAGGGCTCAAGGATATTGATGTTTCTCTGTGCGCAATAAGGAGGGAGAGGAAAGGGAAAAAACTAAAAACAGAAGAGAAAAAATCTATATAGCGTGTGTATCGCATCGACACATATGTGTAATTATTTTACATGGCGCAGGCACCGAGGCAATGGATTAGAAAGACGGTGTGTGAGAGGAGAAGCTTGAACTGTGTGTCTGCTAAATTTATCATGAGGCCTTTGGGAGCGTTGAAATGAGAACAGTGGCCTATTACTGCTAAGAAGGTGTTTTATTGAGAATACGCCGACATGCCACCCCAGGGAGAGTGCCGGGGGAGAAGAGTGTGGCTGTAGCCTAAACCACTTTGTGTGTGTGTGTGTGTGTGTGTGTGTGTGTGTGTGTGTGTGTGTGTGTGTGTGTGTGTGCCGTCTTTGAGGGTGTCCGATAGAAAAATAAAAGCGCCTTCTTTTCCACTTAATTATTCACCGTGATATGTATTGGAATTGTCACTTCTGACACTTGAGGTGTCCCAGTCAATAATTTATATAGGTCAGGCCAGCTTAGCAGAGCTCATTGTTAGTTATTAGCAGACGAGAGCGGCGGCTTGTTATGCAGCCGCTCTCTTGTTTATTTTACCAGCGTGTTTGCGGACTGGAACGCGTCCCGCGAACATTCCTTCATCCTCGGCCAAGGGGTTTACAGCCGTTGATATGACGCCGCGTTTCAGAGCGCTGTGTTTATTGTCATGATAATTAACAAAAAGTGAGGTGTTAATCTCGCCTCATGCTTTTCCTCTAATTCTTTGTTGAGTGGGTTGCACAAGTTGGAGGACCTGTTTTTATTGTTGTTACTAAAAGAAAAGGAGGTCTTTATGTTTTAATGTACTATAGAGGGAAATGTGCTTGTTGGATTTAAATAGAGGTGAGATTGGTTCGAATGTGTGTGTGTATATATATATATATATATATATATATATATATATATATATATATATATATATATATATATATATATATATAAAACATTGACAGCCAGGCTTTTCTTTCCCTCTCTCTCTCTCTCTCTCTCTCTCTCTCTCTCTCTCTCTCTCTCTCTCTCTCTCCTGGTGAGTTCAGCAGGTTCTCCAGTAGGTGGCAGGGTCCTGTTTTTCCTCCCCCTGTCTTTTCCCCTCACTGAGTGCACGCGGGTGTTAAAGAGTGTGATGATATTATGACAGTTAATTGCTCTCATTGGGGATGGAGTCGGATGGATTGCCTGGTTCCGTAGCTGCTGTAATGTTAGCTGTTAATGTGAGGGTTATGTTTCTTTTTTTAGCTTGTCTGGGTCCAAATTGTAGGATAAGTGTTTTTGTTTTTTATTTTTGCATTAAGTTCATGCCGCTGTGGTTGACCTTTGTGACCGAATGCACACAAACTTGCCGCTGCGGTTCGAGTGTGCACATTAAACATTTTCGGGGCAAAACAAACTGTACTTGTATACACACTTTTACTCTTTTAATTAAATGCATGTGGTGTTGTACCAGCTTGGGGAGTTTATAAGGAACAGGGGAGGAGAAAAAAAAAATACAAAGCATCTGAATTGTTTTGCGTTTTGTTGTTTTCAGCATGTGAAATGAGTTGTGTCTTTGTTCCGCCACTGTAAACAATTCCCTTTAGCAGAACAATAAAGGGGCCGATAGCGGGGCCGGTTTTCTTTCTTTCCGCTGGATAGCTGTGTTTACTTATCTGTTGTTTAATTAAAGGGCCTCTTTTCTTTAGGCTCCCATTGTTTCAATAGCACGGCCGGAGTCCCGGCAGGGGTCAAAGGGTTAACAGCCGTCAACTGTGTCTTTTTATATATTTTTTTTCTTTCTTTCTTTTTCCCTTTTTTTTTTTCTCCCGAAAGGGGCCCCCACACAAAGGCACGGGTTCACCTGCAGCCCAGCCCGCGGCTCCCTATTGTGTGGCCCCATTTGAATTGATTATGTTTAGAGGGCTGGTTGTGATTGGTGGAGAAGGGCGTGGTTGATTGGATAGTTTTGTATCTTGTCAGCCGGGGAGCAACCTCGCGCGTGCAATCTGTCTGTATCCCGAGGAAGGTTGGAGACTCCACAGCACAGCCGCGCTCGTTCTCAGCCTCCCCGCCTGCCAGTCCGCGTGTCTCTCTCGCTCTCTCTCTCTCTCTCCCTCTCGCTCTCTCTCTCTCTCTCTCTCTCACACACACACACTCTCTCCCTCTCTCTCCCTCTCTCTCTCCCTCTCTCCCTCGCCGCTCCGCTCTTCGCTCTGCTTCACTCCACACCGCGTGGCCCAGCACTCTGTTTACCCTGCCAGCTAAATGGAGTTTGTCAGGTTTGTCAATATGATTGATTTCTGTGATTTCTTTCTTCTTCTTTTGTGTGCCTGCTTTCTTGTGTGAGAAGAAGAGAAAAAGAAAAAAAAAGGAGAGAGAAGAAGAAGAAAAAAAAAAAAAAAGGACTTGACAATTTAATTTGACCGGGGAAAAAGAGAAAAGGAGGGCTTTATTGTCCTGTCTGTCGGTGATGTTGTATCATCGCAGTTGGTTAATTGTGTGAGAGCGGCAATTATCCGGGGCTTTGCTTCTCCACGGAGACGCCGGCGGTTTACCGGCTCGTGCTGATCGGAGAAAGCAGGTGTCATGCACATTATCGAGGCTGTATTGCGTTTCAAAACAAGCCCGTATGGACGAGCTGCCTTCTGTTTATCTGCGCGCTGCCGCTGGCTCCACTTTGACTTCCAGCAACAGTTTGTCTGAGCTGCGCTTGTTTGTCAGCAGGATGCCCGACAGTCGGCAGCAAGTTTCTGTCTCTCACCTCACGCTGTTTGTTTAGTTGTGTTTACTCTGCTGATAGTGAGCGGACCGGTTCAGCAGGAATCCTGTACTTACTGTACGCTGCTTGAATTATGGAAAGTTCTGGGAGGAACAGGACCCAGGTTTGCCTTCTCTTTTACTCAATTGTTGTTGCTTTGTTTCTCAGAAAGGGATTATATTATTGTTTTATTGTTTTTAATGTTTCCATGCCACAGCATGTCAAGCAGATGGAATATATATGATTTTAGTTTTTTCCGCTGGCTGTGTGTGTCTTCTGTGATGGTTTGCTCCCCTGGGTGCTGGTCGCTCTGTGCTGTCTCTGAGGCTCCCCTGGACTGATCCTCGCTCTCCTCCCGGTGTCACGGTGAATTAAGACGGACCGGCACAGCTCTATATTTGACACCGGCACCCACAAAACCCACCCTGGGCCGAGCTGTCACTCTGAATGTCATCGCTCACATCTTCCTGAAAAGTTCTGAGCGTGTGAACGTTTGTACGAGCCTGTGTGTGTGTGTGTGTGTGTGTGTGTGTGTGTGTGTGTGTGTGTGTGTGTGTGTGTGTGATATATGTGTGTGTAAATGCTTGCAAAAAAGGTTTCATCTAGGAGGGAAAGTCGTAGTCTTTTTCTTCAATTTGTTTTATTTATTTTTTTAAATCTCAGCTGTCAAGTGTGAGTCCGATTTGACAGCTTTGAGGTTTTGCACCAAAGACAGCTATTGACTGTTAGTGACCTCAAGTGTCTTTACTCCAATATTCTCGAGTAACACACTCATGCAACTATTCGCGTGTGATTCACTTTTTCCCCCAAGTGCTGTTTCCCCCCCAGTTTTGTCTGCTTTTGTCACCCACCGTTTAGCCTTAACTCCCGTTTTTCCGCTGCCTTGCGTCACCGCAATAAGAAATAAGAAGAGGAGCGGTGAAGGGGCACAGTGGAGGGGTTCGAGGCGCAGGACAGCGGAGCCCCACACAGGCCGGCGTGCGGCGTAATGCCGTGCAGCTGTGCCGAGACGCACAGTTTGGGAGAGCTGGAGTGCGAGCTGATTGGGTTGACAGTTTGTAATCAAAGTTGATTTATTGTTCATTAGTAGTGCATTAGCCCTTTCAGGCAGGGGCGTTATTTGTGCAGTGGCCTGTCAAGGCGAGGGGCTGCGAGCACCTGTCATTTTTAAACCATGACATAGGCAACCAGATATTAGCCGTGTACCACGGAGGAGAGGTGGTGCTGGTGGCGGGGTGCACTGGGGGGGTTAGCCACTAGAGCCTCGCGGCTGGCCGGGGCTGTCCTTTACAGGGACGGTCTCCGCTTTGTACTGGTGGCCGGCAGGCAGAGACAGAGGAGAGACGGGGGAATAGTTTAGGAGCCAGCTGCTCTCTGCTGTTATTCCCTGGCTTTCCCGACTGAAGCATGTTTTTACTTGAAAAAAAAAAAGAGAAAAAAGGCTTTCATTCATTATTTTTTTTGGGGGGGTGGGGGTCATTACTGCTGAGTTTGTGCGTGTGGTTCAGATAAGATTAACTCTACACTTGAGATGCCATGTGTTTCAAAGGGTTGAGATGGTCGGATCATAACCAGATTACACAGTGTTTTATGGCAGAGAGCTTCTTCGCCACTCATCTCTGACACGGCTTACATATTTTATTTTTATTTGTTCACACAATAAGCGACGTGAGGAGGTTGCTGCCCCGAGAACAATAAAGGGTTGTCTTTCTGGGGTGTGTGTGAAGTTGATTTCTCTAAACCTGCTGCTCTCACTGAGTGTCTTCTTCGAGATAATTGTTTTTAATTGGCTGTAATACTTTTATGAGTCACACAACACGACAACATTAAGAGGCAGCACAATTTGTGTCCCTCTCGTTCGCCGTCATGGAAACAAGGATTAGCTCTTTTTTGCGTTTTGCTGGTGTGCAGAGGAACAATCTGCACGAGGATGTGTCAGCCATTGTCTTTTAACTACAGTTTCATTTAAATGAAATTGTAGGTGTAGGGGAGGGGAGCTGTGATCTTAATTAAATCTCAAACCGACCAGTATAACGACGTGCACCGTTGGTAGAGCCGGTAGCCCTTCAGATCACGGGACGGGGCACGCCGTTCTCCCCGGCGGTGATGGTGTGAGGCGTTTTTGGGAAAGGAAAGGTGAGAACGGGGGTGTGTGGGACGGTAGCTGTCACCCTGAATTTGTAAGCCAGGCTTCAGAGCTCAAAACGCCTCGTGGCTGTGAAATAAGTACTTGGGAGGTGTGGCTCGAGAGGTCAAAAAAAAAGAAAAGAAAGTGTGACGGGACATTGAGTGAAACCGAGCACTCTCATTCACTCTCTCGAGCACGAACATGAATTATATTTTTGTGAACCTGAATTATATTTTCAGGTTCACTTCTAGAAATGTCAGTGTTGTTTTAATGTTACAAGTATTAATAATGATACTATTTGTCCAAGAAGTGGATTTTATTTTCACTTTAAATGCATTTTAACCAAATTGTAAATTGAAGGTAATGCAGGTGTGTGTGTGTGTGTGTGTGTGTGTGTGTGTGTGTGTGTGTGTGTGTGTGTGTGTGTGTGTGTGTGTGTGTGTGTGTGTGTGTTGGGGGTCTCTGTGAGCGCTCTCCCCCCAGCGGTGGGTCACCTGCAGCGGTGGCGGCCTCCAGTGTGGGAAACGGCATCCAGAACTCGAAAGCTCAGCTGTTTATGTTGAGGGGCGAGAGCTCGCTCACTTCTCCGCCGCTCAGTTTGTTTGTTTAAACCCGACACCGGGTCCAGCTCCGGCGAAGAAAAAAAAAAGCTGTTTGTTTGTATTCGAAAGAACGAAAAGAAGTTAATTAAAACGCAATCTTAACCGTTGTTTTTACAGTTGCTCAAAAAATTTGAGCCCCTCATCTCACACCCCCCTGCACCCGATTCAGGATACATAGTGCGAGGTGAATGGAGACGAGACGTGGCTGTGATTATCCTGTTTATGCGAGCTGTAAACATTTTTAAAACAGCTTGATTGTGGCTGACGAGGAAGGAGTAATGGAGGTGCTGAACACATGTAGAGATGGGTAGTTCTGTCCTGCCCTTTTCTTCTCTTTTTTCTTCTCTCGGCTGACTGAGGAATCTAGACTCTGAAATGAGTTGCTGTGTGTTTTTATTTGTATTATTAGGGAAAACGATTATCTGTGCGAACGAATGTACTGAATCTATTTAATTTATTTTTCATTATTTTAAGAGGGAAATAAATGCTCTCCACCTCAGAGATTTCAATCAACCCGCCTGGGTGATACAGAAACGGTCTTTCCAGTCTCGTCGACGACTAATTACGTTCACCCATCACTCGAGTACAATAGCTCCCGTGGAATCCTCGTTTCGGCTACATTTTCATGCAGGGGATCACAGCCGGGATGGGAAGTCGTTTCCTTGCGCCACTGCAGGCCAAGGTAAAACAACAGCATCAAACGGATAGACTCGGTGATTTCTCCAGGGCCTGTTATTTCTTTTTTCTTCTTCTTCTTTACTTCTCCATTCCATTTGATGCTCCTACAAAACAAGATGACCCCAGAGAGCACAAATGAAAATTTGATAAATCTCTCCTTCATTTTATCTATTGTTTAGTTCTTCCTTTTTTTTTTCCTTCTCTTTTCGGCTACGCTGCACCTCGTGCGGCCGGTGAAACGTCTGTCGCGGTCTCCCTGACATTCACCTCCCCGTACCCTCATTTCTGTTTTCCCTTTTAATTGCCTCAGCGCCGGGGAAACGGGGCTATCTCCCACCGTCGCTCACCCCTACTCCTTCTCACCGGGCTTTGACCTCTGACATGTGATAGGGAGGGAGGGAGGGAGGGAGGGAGGGGGGGCGTCTTCAGCGTTTGTGTTCCCTCTTCCTCGCATTTGCCCTCTTGAAGTTGTCTTACTCTAGGTGTCCTTTAATGCCAAATGCTTTATGTGTGTGTGTGTGTGTGTGTGTGTGTGTGTGTGTGTGTGTGTGTGTGTGTGTGTGTGTGTGTATGTGTGTGTGTAATGTCAAAGGTGGTGCAGAGATTCATGATAATGAAGGAAAAGGAATGTACATATATTTGTCAAAAAGGAATATTTAGTAAAAAAAAAAAAAAAAAATAACGTTAAAATGAATCATGTTTTATTTGTATGTTTTAATATGTTGTACATTACAGAGTACATCTTCATACTGAACATACAGTCCTCTCTGACTGAATGGAAAACAGGTTTTGCTGCTATGTATGTTATGGGCTGCACGTTTGCCTGTATGTGCTTGTGACAGTTAACATGCCACAGTTTAGGTGTGTGTGTGTGTGTGTGTGTGTGTGTGTGTGTGTGTGTGTGTGTGTGTGTGTGTGTGTGTGTGTGTGTGTGTGCGCGCAGCAGGCCTGTGCTGGTACAGTATATTGCCTCCAGCAGCTGTGTGAGAACGTTCCAACGTTTGAATGCTTACGTGTGTGGGAGGCACCTGGAGAGCACCACACCTTGGTGAAATTCATAAACGTCAGCTATTTCTGGCATCCCCAGAATGTCCTCTTTTGTTTTTTTCTCACACCCTCGTATCGACGGAGCAGATTAGAGCTGGGCTCGGTGGATCCCTCCAGTTATTAGCCCAGTGCGAGCCTCTCTCTCGGACTATCTTTAGATGGCGATATATTTTGTGCGGATCATCTGGAGCCATGATGTTATCCGGGAGATAAGGGAGCGCACCATATGGGAGTGCTCTAGATGCCGACTGGCGTCCTGTGTTTGAGTAAAATGGGCATGATACAGCGGCCAGGGCAATATTTTTCAGTTAAAGTGCTCCCTCCCGCCCCTTCCTCCCAATAGGATCCAGTCTTAGGCAGATTTTCACTCCTTCAGCACAGGATTAAATGGTAGTAGTTACATTGATCAATAGGTTAAGAAGCACACAATCCCTCTTGCTGCTAATGACCTCAGTAGTAATGGGTAATAAAATGGGGGTCTGTAATAGCCTCTTGCTGGGGCCGTGCACATAGGAGGCTGCTCTCGCTGTAGTCACAGTCAGCCAGACACTCTCGACGAGGCGAAGTGTGAAACCATGATGAGATACACACCCAAGGTGTAAAGAATTAAGACGGTTGAATTGAAAGGAAATCTCTGCGTAATTTGTAATGAAATTGGCAGCTATTGAGAACTGAAGTGTGTTTAAAAAAAAAAAAAAGAAGAACCTCTGTGTTAACGTGGTTAGGTCTCCCCCCCCCCTCTCACATCACACTCTATATAATGTGGCATGACAAAATGATTATACTTTTGAAAATAAGGCTAAATTTACAGCTTTAACACGGTAGTAAAAAATAGAGCATGACAAGTATGGAGTAGATTTTTAATGCACGCAGTTAAAGCAAAGCTTCAAAAAAGAAAAGGGTGGGGGGGGCATTATTATTTATCTTCGTTCTGCGCGGGGGGTGGGGGGTAAATGTCATGTTTAGACGGGGACTATATATCACATCATGTATGGCGCCTGCACGTCAGCAAGACGGGGCCGCCCGGGTGACCTTCAAAATAGTTCATCAAAATTAGCGATGCCCAGAAAAAAGAAAAAAAAAAGGACTTCAGTGGATAATGACTGTGAAATTAAGGAAACGGGAGGCCGAGGCTATGCAAATGATGGGACAAGTCATGTGCAAAAGTCAAGATGAACTGCATATTAAGACGTAATACGTTGGGGTGGGGGGGTGGAATTAATATTGCATTTTCCCTCCTCGCGCCCGCTGCTCTGCAGATGAGAGACGTGGAGTGTGCGTGAGTCCTGGGTGGGGTCGAGCCTCCAGAAGAAGGCGGCACCAGTGTGGTGCGGCGGCGCTCTGTGACGTTCGCGGAGAGCATCAAAGCCGTCCCGTCCCATTTGACACCGCCGCCCTCCTCCTACTCTTGTTTTGCCATACGAGTTGTTTGTGTGTTTTTGTTTCTTTCTAAGGCGACGGAGGAAGCTGATGTGCATGCAGGGCCGCGTGTCAAGAGGCCCCTTCGTCAGCGGACGAGGTCTCAAAGCAGCGAAATCGCATTCAGAAAAGGCATGAAAAATGCAAAGTGGGGGTGGTGTGTGTCATTAGCTACGAGGCGGCCACACAATTTGGGTAACCTTGGTGGAGACAGACTTCCACTGACTCTCTGTCAGCTGCTGACATCAGCCCGAGAGATACACAAGCACATTTGAACACGCACTTTTGCACATACATTACTGATGTGCGCGCACGTACACAGAGGCGCGTTCGCCGCCGCACCTTAACACCTGCGAAAGACGCGGGACTATCGAGCGCACCTTCGATGTCCCCCCTCCCCAAACGGCGAGGGCAGGGGCTTTTAATGGCATCGCACTCCACAGCGGTGAGTGGCAGCATCCAGACACGCTGCCGAGTCCCCGACGCCGCCGGAGCAATTAAGGCGCCCTGACAACTGTTGGGGGGGGCCCTGTCAGTGTCACAACACATCACTTGTTTGTGAGGAGTCATGCACTCGCACCTTTCTGCTGGGAGTTAGTTCAGGGCCTGCGCGTTCGCCGGCGTGGCTCCTCCTTCGGGCGCGCCGTATCTTCGCGCCGACAGATTGCCGCTGACAGCGTCCCTGATGAAGTGTTCTCACGTGACATGTCCCGCTGCGTGCGACGAGCGAGCAGCACGCTGCGTTATTATTATTCTTATTCTTTTGAGGCAATCTTTTGCCTCCTCAGGTGCGTTTGCCGTGTTGCATCAGATCAGGTGTTGGGATGTGTGTGTTTGTGTGTGTGTGTGTGAGAGGGGAAGGTCGGAGGATGGAGGTTGAAGGTTGGGGTGGATGCTTTGCACCACAGGCATGATCCACGCCTGGCTGTCTCGTGTCCTTTAGCTCGCCTCAGTCTGGTGTGGTGTCATATCGGTTAGAGGGGTTGGACTGTGCGTGTTGGCTGGAGGGTGTGTGTGCAGCTTGTGACACTTCAAGATGACACTTGAGATGAATCCAGTCAAAAGTCAAAGGCTCCATTTTATATTCCTGTGACATCAAGTGTTTGTTTGTATTCTTCTTGGCGAGCACTATTTAGTCATCAGCCTTCACTTTATTCATTTATTTATTTTTCCCCCATATTTGATGGACCTTTTGATTTGACATCCCTCCACTGGCTTTTGTGTGTCCGTGCAGGTTCCAGTTTCAGTGGCTATGATGACGCCCCAAGTGATAACTCCACAGCAAATGCAGCAAATCCTTCAGCAGCAAGTCCTGAGCCCTCAGCAGCTCCAGGTTCTTCTCCAGCAGCAGCAGGCCCTCATGTTACAGCAGGTAATGTGCATCTGACTCTCTCTTCTTCTTCTCATGTACAAACATTTCCAGCTTTTCTTCTCCTTTCTTCTTCCTCGAAAATATTGGAGAAAAAAAGTTTACGCGACTGACAGACTTTCACTGACATGTCGCCCTCTTCTGCAGCAGCAACTCCAAGAGTTTTACAAGAAGCAGCAGGAACAGCTCCACCTCCAGCTTTTACAGCAGCCACAGCAGCAGCAGCATGCAGTCAGCAAGCAGAGTAAAGAGGTAAACTGACATCACTCCAACTCCGCCTGCCATTACCAAACCCCGTCGGCCAGACAGAGCATGGAAGGCATGTGTGCTCCCTCCCTCGACCCCATCTGCTTCCAGACTGTGGTTAAAGTAGAGAGGAGAGGGAGTGGGGGGGGAATCAAGTGCACTCATGCTTCTGATTAGCATGTCAGACCTGCTGGATAAATGCTAACAACTGACTGATACAGTGCTAAGAATACAGCGTCGCTTTTTTCTCTCCCCCCGCCCCCCTCCGTGATATTTGTATAGAGCCTGAGCCCATTGTTCTGGATGTTGTTTTTTTCAAGTAAACAAGTGTCCTATGCAACAAAGGAGATGACCGCTCCTGTGAGCCTTGTGTAGGACATAATGAAAGGCAGAAGGGAGAAAGGCAGGAACAGGGAGCGTATAAATCTGAGAGGCTTTTCTCGGTAATTAACATGGAAATGGCAGAGGAAGAGAAGGCATGTAATTGTGAGATATCAGTGCAGAGAGCGCTCCCAGCTTTGTTGCCCGTGTTTTTTTCTCCCTCCCTCTCTCTCTCTCTCTCTCTTTCTCTCTCCCTCCAGTGCAGCAGGGCTTGCTCATCGGCAGCAGCTTAATGCGTGTTAATGACCGGAGGATACAGGCATCACTGTGGACAAAGCAAATTATTATTGTGCGGTCAGAAGAAGTTCAAAGACGATCTGGTTAAAAAGAAAAATACAAAAATAAATTCCGGCTCTCCGTCCCCTTGTTGAGTTCCGCGTCTGGAGAGTGGAGGAAGCACAGAGAAATGACGCCTTGGCGTTTAGAGGCAGGGGGGGAGGAGGGCGCACGCACACACACATCCACGCGCGCTCGCTCACACGTCCGCGTCCTGTCGGCGCTCCCGACTTCAAAGTCGCAGCTTCCCTAATTAATGAACTGCGGGCTTCAGTTTGGACAAGTTGCTGCGTGATGCGCCCATAAATCAACATGACAGCAGAGCTCCTCGGCCTCAGATAGGGCCTGTCACCGAGTCGCATCTGATGTAAACACAAGAGGAACAGGGCAGAAAAGAGAGAGAGAGTGTGAGGGGGGGGCGAGGAGGTGCAATTGATCAGTTGAATGGAGCATGAGAATAAAAGAAAGGCCAACTTTTGAAGCATATTATGTATGATCACAGGAAATGGATGCAGCCTCGAGAGGCTCTCCCCCTCCTCCGATGTTTTCTTTCTCTCCCCATCGCGCTGTCTTTTTTTTTCTTCTCCTTTTTTTTTCAGTCGCATTTCCAGCAGCCATCAAAAGACAGAATAAGAATTATGCAGTGACTCCCCTGTGGCTGCCAGACAATAACCCCCTGTTGTTGCTTTGTGCCTCTTTTATTTTAAAGACATCAAAATTTAGTTTTTCAAAGATCTTTAACTTTTATATTTGAAGCTTGACAATAAAGGCCTGCCAGTGTCACTCTTTATCATTTGTCAGGGACTGTATTTTTCTCTCCCTCGTGCCAATTCTTGTTAACCTCTTATTTGGTCTATTGGGTCTGGGGGGGGTTTAATGTGTCTGCATGCTGGGAGCGCACAGGAGCTCCTGTCAGCTGATGGGACCAGAAGAAGAAGAAGAAAAACATGTGATGGGGAGAGAGTTAAATTCATTTGCAATACTCGATTTTTCTTTCTTCCCCCTTTTTTCTTTCTTTTTTTTTATATTCAGAAAAGCCACCCTCTATTTATTTAGCGTTTTTGATGAAAGACATTGTTCCTTGTGAACTCCCGCCCCCGTAGCACTGTTATCTTTGTCTCGGGCTGTCAGGGAGGAGCTGGAGAACAGAAACCCACTGAAGACATGAGAAACTTTTTCTCTCACTGATGGAAGAGATATATAAAAAAAAGAACCAAACACCTTTTCATGAATAGGAAAGATCAGAGAAGATCACAGGCCACCTGCATGCCGGATTTTCCTGCGAGATCTCTGCCTCACTTCTCTCATTTTTGGCTTAGATGAGCACAGTGAGCCCGTGAATCAATGTGGTTACTCCTCAATTATGACCCTCCGCTGCCACTGTCAAAGCGCCTTCCTTCCCCTGATTGATTCAATGAGACGACCCCGCTCGCCGTAATAGACGAGAGCCCAGAGCTTTATTTTTAGCGATGCCGGTGAAGGAACGGCGGGCAGGGAGGTGGGGGCGGGGGGTTAGGATGGTGGAGAGGAAGGCCCGCTAGACCCTTTTGACAAGCCGAACGCGGGAGGGAGGGAGGGCAGAGAGGCTGCGCTTTTTCTCGCTGTTTCAGTGGTTTTCAGAGCCGGCAGCAAGTGACCTGACAGCCGCGTTTCACCGAGACATTTTTCTTTTCTTTTTCGTATGCACTCGATTGTGAGAAGTAAACAAAGTGGTGTATCCTGTGTTTGGTAACAGGGCGCGGCGCACAGCTTGGCAGCCCCGGCACTGCTTTTAGTGCCCCCTCCTCCCATCCCCTCTATCCCGCTCCTCCCCACCCGCCTTGCAACTGGCCTTGTATACTCACAAACAGGCCAGCCACATCCTGTTGAGTCTCCGGCATCCTTATCTGTTAGACAATACAAAAAGGTGTCCTGATGGATGTTGTCTGTTTAATTGGCGACAGTCATAATGGAGCGATGAACAGAAATCAGCATTTCTGGCAAGTGGACTGTGGATGTCATCCAGAGCAGGGGTGGATGAAAGGGTGAAGAGTCATCTCTCCTCTGTGACCCTGCTGTCTAAATAACATCTCTCATGTGTTTAGACTCATAGGAGATTGGGGATATTAGATGATTTCCTTCTATTTATTATTCAGACTTTTCCGTCTCTCCCGTGCATTTTCTTCTCCGCTCTCGTACGGCTTCTTCATCACACATTTCACTCACCCCCCAAAAAAACAATGTGTAAAGGCACGCCAGCTTTTCATTAAAAAGTTCCTTGATGAAACAGCCGCGGCAGAGTTAAATCAACACCACAGCGAGCGCCCAGTCGGTCCACACGCGCGTGGCTGAACATCGCCGGCTGCGCTGGTTGGGAGGAGGTGGGGGAGTGTATCCCTGAGCTCAGCGCCATGCCTGGGAGAGTTGTGAGAGTTGCTAGGGTGGTTATTAAGCACTCTGATTTAGTCACACGTTGTTTGCTGAATTATGAATGGCTGTAATTAAATTCCTGTGGCTCTTATTATGAATGATTAACTATGTTGTTTCATTGTTTGTCATTTGCCTCCCGACTCCTCGTTAATTAAGAGAGAGAGAGAGAGTATACTCCACCTGTCGTAAGTGGGGCCCGGACAAAACCCACACGAAAGGCACAAATTCATGAAAATCACGCCGTGCTATCGTGTGTTAGCGCACGCAGAAATCCCATTACCGTTGTTTGTTTTTACTCCTCTTTTTAACGAATGAACGTGTCGTTCTAAAGTGTTCCGTTCCACCACCTATGAACCCTGTGGCCTTGAACGAAACCACATTTTCCCCTTCAGCGGCATACTTGAATCCAGTTCTGCACAAACCTGAAATTCAGCTTCAGTTTATATTTATATACATGCGTGTTTGCTGATGTGCCGCTCCATCTTTCTTGTGTCCCCAGCAGCAGGTGTCGGCGCAGCAGTTGGCCTTCCAGCAGCAGCTCCTGCAGGTCCAGCAGGTCCAGCAGCAGCATCTGCTCAACCTTCAGAGGCAAGGGCTGCTCACAATCCAGCCCGGACAGACCGGCCTGCCGCTGCACTCCCTCACTCAGGGTCAGTACCCGATGTCACGCAACACTGTGCTGAGCTGCTAGCTCTGGTCAAATCGCCTGTCCATCAGTCGTCAACTGCTCCAACTGGAAACATGTCCAACGCTTATTTTGTTTTAACTCCAATATCCTTGGTAGTGCTAAATTGTGTTTGCCAACATAAACGGAAGAGGTACACACACGGATTAGCCTCATGTTAATACATCTAATTGATATATTGGATGATCCACAATGGCTGGTGGTTTTCCTCCACCTGCTATTATGGGCTACTATTCTAGTGACACATGTAGTAAATATCTAACCAGAGTGTATATCAACAGTGGTTTCATCTGCTACTGTTATTGCTCTGTCACAATAGCTGGGTAAATATGTTAAGCCAAAGTGAACAAAGCCCCACTTTTATGTGTGTAACCACACAGTGTTTCGGGACACGCCTACTGTAAATCTTCACTCAACACTCGCTCACTGAAGCTGCTCCAAAGCCTCTTGTCCGGGTTCACCGCTGTTTGATCGCGGCTTGCTGCACCGTGTTTATTAAGAGGTTAAAATGCCCCACTGCTCGGAGTGTCCGTGCTTTGTCCTTGAACCCTCCGGCCTGCAGCCTGTGATTGGCATCCCGGTGGCAGTCTCCTTCAGCCTGAAGGGAAGACTGGATCTATTGTTCAGTAAACTGCCAGTGAACTTGTCATTGTGAAACGGCCCTGTTACTCGATAGGGAGTCAATACTTGTTGTTTGGCCAGGAAGTTTATTTCTTTATTTATCCTTTAATATTTTGTAAAGGTGTGGTTCTCCTCATGACAAAGACGGAGTCACAAGGGTTTTGGAACATGACATTGACTATTCATTCCCAGCAAAGACAAACAGTTTTGAAATAACAAGATAAGAGCGATAAGAACAGGAGGGTTCGGTGGGTGCGCTTAGGTAATAGGCAAACACAAACACGGTTTGTACAGTGGTGTTATTGTTTGGACTGGGTAAGGAATCACTCATCCACCCGCGGACAATTGCCATGGGCACAGGCGTGGAGCGCCGCTGTGTTGTAAGCGAGCTTGACTGACTCTGTATCAGAAGTCTGACAAACACGAACACACCCCTTGTGTAAAGCGTTATGCGGAAATACGGCGAGGTACTGTGCTCTTGATGGATTTCACAACAAGTCCCAGAACATCCTGTTTATAGTGTGTCATCGTCAAATACCCCCGAGGCATGGCAGTTTATCAAAAGATTAGGTGCATTGACTCAGTAGGTGCATTGAGTAGGTGCTTTAAAAAAAATCTTTTTTCAGTTGTGAGTACACGTTGTCGGGGCTGCGCGGTTAATTGTGTTGAAGCGGTGGTTTTAATGCATCTGCGTGTGCTCAATTTCTCTCTAAGTATGTATCAACACCTGGCAAAAGATAAATCACTGGGGCCTCCGGCAGAGCTACCGCCACACAATACCACATTGAAAATTACAGGAAGAATTGTAATAGTTGAAGAATCATGAGAGTGAGAGAATTAGGATTTTGATTGAAGTGGATTTATTCCTCTCTCAACAATGTATTGAAATGAATTTAAATCATTTCCATTGTTTGCATGAATATCAAGTAGAGGAACTGAATCCCCTCCCCCTCTCCCTGCCCACAATGAACAACTAGTGTTTTGTTTCCATTTGTCACAACCAGTCGAACGCGGTTAGTTTGTCCTCGCCGCCCATCGATGGTTAACTCGGTGCCTGCGACAGCTGTTCCAACATTTAGCCCGGCGCTTCAGGCCCCCGGTTTGTCTCCCTATTCTACACATTTTCTGCTTGACTGTTTGAAGTTATTGATGACCTTTCTGTTTTCCACATCACTAAACTCTTTCATGCACCAGCGGGCCAGGCCTATGGCGCTCAGATCTAATCTGCAACACTCTAGCTAGCAGTTAGCGCTGCGTCGGAAGTGATGACTTGATCTGCTCCGGTCGGGTCGCGGTGATTATGGATTCAAACTCGGGGGCAGTAGAAATTTGGCGTGACTTTTTTTTTAACAATTTTTTTTTAACAAATTTTTTTGGTATTGTCTTTTTTTAACTGCCAGTCATCTCATGTACATGCATCTGTATTATCTTGCCATGTGCCGAGACAATGAAAGCCCAAAATGTTGTCACATATGAGGTCACTGCAACAGAGTCGTTGCATTGTGTGTTGCATTGTGCATTTTGTGCATCAGTCTCCTGCTTGGCTACATCGCTGGCTCAGACAGATTACAGTAACCTTTTTTATTTAGTTTTTGGTTCTTTTCCTGCCAAAACGCCGAACTGAAGGAATGCATTCGAATCGGCCTCCGAAACATTTGATAGCGCTAATTAAGTATCAACTTGCTGATAGCGGTTTGGAGTGAAAAAACAATTGCTCACATTATCTGGAGCATTAATTTGTTTCTGTTGTCGTAAATTCTTTTGACATTAATGTTCAAAGTCTTGGAAGCGGCCAGACGGTATCTGTTATAAATTACAACAATGTGTTTGGGGAGGATATAACTCTCATAAATATAAATTTGATCCACCACCCTCTTCTCCCCCCTTTCCCTCCTCACAAAAAGCCTGTCCTCTTGACCTGATAAGTGAGTCGGTGGCTGCTCATGTTGCTCAGGTGTTGCGTGTGTGTGTGTGTGTGTGTGTGTGTTCGCATGTTTATGCTCACACTTGGAGGTTGCTCCGCGAGAGAGTGAGCTCTTGTAGCTGCACAACATCATTTAAGCTGTCTGGGAGAGGCCAGTGGGACAGTGACAAGACAAATTTGTCGGTAATACGAAAGCAAAGAACGTGGCGAGCCATGAAGTGCTCACAGAACAGCGGCACATCAGGGACAGCGGTGGGTAACGTGGCTGACCTGTCAGTGATTGATACGCCAAGCAGCGGGCTACTGGTAATAGTTCCTGCAGCATTAGGACAGGACATATTTCAGGCCTAAGGGGTGCATATCAGCAGGCCAGTGATTACGGCAACATAAACAGAGGTGCAGTAAAGGTCCCAGCCCGGAAGAACAATAAACTAATAGCGATGTCACTGCCCCCCTCTCCCCACGGCACCAGCACTGTGTGTGAGAAGTACCAGCACGGTTTAAAGAGCCCGGAGCACTGGGGGACATTTTTTATTTGGGGGGATGATGGCCTGCAACTGATGTCATTATGAACCTTAAATCAACTTTCCGCTTGCTCGAACATGGTCACCTGGGTACAGGGGGACAAGGACAGGAAAAGGTTGAAGTGCTCGGCCCGTCTGTGTGCCAGAGCTACCCTGCAGAGGTAAAATTGAGTTGAGAGGCCGGTGATCAATCAAGTGTCCCAACAACATACATTTTTTAAAGTGCTTGTCCGTATTTCCCGGGCCGTAATGAGTGGAATAGTTGTGTTGAAAAATGGAAAGAGGAAAGATAAACCAATCCGGCATTTAAAGGATGGACATGCCAGGGGACCCAAGAAAGAGGGCTTCCAGATCAATGTCATTATGTGTCCCGCAGTAATCAGATGGAGAGCGACTCAATGCGTTTTGCCCAAACACAAAAATCTAATGCCCTCCGAGACATTGGTGTAATGACATTTTATTGTCATTTTATTTGGAATCATGAGCCATAGCTGTTGTTGAGTTTGAGGGGGGGTTAGGGTTAGATAGGATCACCTGAGCAATAAAATCCAAGGACCAGATCCAGAAAGAGACAGCTCGGTCCCACTCCGTTACCTCTCTCATCAGGCCGCTCTATCCGCTGGCGGTTTCATCCGAGTAAACAGTGGAGCCGGGGTCACCAGGACCGCTGGGTAATTGAGCCAGTGTGGGCCGCCCTGTCAAGCACATCGGCTAAAAATACATCGCCCACTGTCACCGGGCACCAAGTGGAGGGGAGGCAGAGAGGGGCGGGGTTGGAGGGGGGGTGCGGCAAATGATTGTTCCCGCTGTCGGAGCGCAGGACACTCGCATCACCGGTGACCTTCCACTTCCGAACCAGCAATCGCAGAGAAAACAGAAGAAGAAGAAAGTGTCCTCATAGCATCAAGACAACAATGGATCCTTTGAAAATGCAACTGAAAATGAGCACGCAGTGGATTAGCATGCTATAGCGCCGGCCGCAATATATATATATATATAATATTAAGCATGTTTAGCCTGTCACGGACGTGCACTTCGATTAGGGCACATCAAGGCGCTGAGGAGAATAAGGGAGAATAGAGCGGGCTCGTTGGGGATATTCGAGTGGGGAAAGACGCTCCTTGGAACGTGGAAAGGTTATTGATTTGTCCTGTAATCATTTCCTGCTCTTTGATATGCAAACGATCTAGTGTGAATTTACAGCAATCCTATCAGACTCATTTCACAGTTCTTAGCCCCTGCTTCTCTCCGGAGTCCTCCGCCTCATTAGGCCAATGTTCTCCATTACCAGCATAATTAAAATCTTTAGTAGCTTATCAAATTAAAACTATTTTTTTTTCTTTTTTTTTCGCTGATCATATTGAGATCTTCACCTCGGAGTTATTTTCCACAACAGGAATAAATTAAGACTAAGCATTTTGCACACAATGTGCGACAATCTGGTGCTTGAAAGGAGCACTTCTGGTATCTATGGAGCTGGTGAGAAGCGGGGATGGGGGGTTGGTAAGGGGTCCGGAGAATATAAACCCAAGAAGATAAGCGTGTGCAAATCATCTTTCATTTGCCAGTGCTCATTTTGAGAATGGATTTAATTAATTGTAATGTTAAAACGAGCGGCCTTGCCCATTTGCTCTGTGGTTAAATTCACCACATATCCAAGGGCTCCTTTCACCATGCTTCAAACATGCGGCTTATTTAAGCACCGATTTACAATAGCCAATACAAATCCACACACATTCAGATCTTTCAGTGTGCTATTAAAAATCAGGACTATCCAGACGGCATGTGTTTTGACTGAAAATACAAATAGCCACGGATTCTGCGCCCATGAGGCTTAATCTCATTTTTACATATCGTCTTCATCCTCATTTGTGTCAAAATGAAAGCCGACTTCCCCGGCACAGTAACAGACACAGCGTAGTTGGTCACACATATATTGTGTGCCAACAAAGGCTTCTCTCAGACGCGGAAAAGTGGGGTGCACAAACACGGTATTATCCTTCTGCATCCCGACTTTGACCCTGGGTGTCGGGATCGCTGTCACTCACAGACAGAAAGAAGAAGAAGAAGAAAAAAAAAGAACACGATGTGTTTCCAGCGCGCAGAAAAATGACGTCTGTCTTCAAGGGATTCTTTATTTTTTTCAAAGGGGCTGTGTGAGCTGCAGTGTGCTTGACTTGTTAAATGAGGTTTAAGTCTTCTGTGTCAATTGGAGGCGGTGCAGAGCTTTAAGTATTTTGCACATTAATGCGCTTTTGAGAATATTACCCCAGGGTCCTGTTTCTCAACGAGGCAGGGGTGGGATGTCTTCTAGTGTCGCTATTGTAAACTTTTTTTTTTTGGTCGTGTATGTTCCGCACCGCTCTGTTGTTGTGAGAAAACGATGGTGATTATTCAGATTTCATGCCTTGTCTGGATGTTAATTATTTACTCTGGGCATGAAATCTGCGTGAATGCCAGGGATTTGTGTATACAAACACGCTTCAGATCACAGGGAGAAAAAACTGGAGGAGGTGGTGGAGAGAGAGTGAGAGGAGAGGGGGGGGGGGGGGGGGGGGGGGGGCAAGAGCTCTCAGTGCATTACCCTGTAGTGGAATATGTTCTAATTAATACTGCGCTTTGTTTACAGACGCTTTGATTTAATTAAGTGATGAAGAAGAGAGTTGGATTAGCTGTTAATTGATTTAATTATCCAATTTGTTTGTCTCAGGCATGATTCCAGCCGAGCTGCAGCAACTGTGGAAGGAGGTGACGAATGCTCACGTGAAGGAGGAGCAGCAGCACCACCACCACCACCACAACAACAACAACAACAACAACAGCAGCAGCATCAACAACGGCCACCGGGGCCTTGACCTGTCCTCCCCGGCAACGCCAAAGAACCAACACCACAACCAGCACGCCTCCAGCAACGGGCAGTACATGAGTCACAAGAGAGACGGGTGAGTCCCGACGTCTTTCTGCGTTGCCTATCCTTTTTTTCCGCGCTCTGAGCGACGTGGGTCAGTGAAGACGCACAAACGCCTTGTGATTGCCTTTTCTATACAACGAGAGCCTTTGAAAGCGCCGTTCCTCAGCTTATTTGTAGCCTTCAACTGGTAATTAAACAGTCCTCACTGTCGCCTTTGGTGTAGAGCAAACAGAAGGCCTGTATACATTCCCATTTAAAATAGCAATTTCTCAAAGGGCCTCGGTTGATAGACATGTCCCCACAGAGTCTTCCTCGAGATTGCTCTTAATTTGTAGTGTGTAAGTATTATTTTCATTAAGGCCATCACAGTCACTGTTCTCTGTGCCCGGACACAGCTGGGGATTTCACCGGAAGACCTGGAAGGGAATGCAGGAATTTGAAGAAATGGGATCGCCGCACTGTTAATAGAGTTAATATTGTTTCAGATGCACGTTGGCCAGTGCAGCTGGGTCTTCAGCTGCACTGGCCATGAGAGCATTCAGATCAGTGCTTTGAGAGGGGAAAACCAGTTCCCCGGGAACTTGTTGATATGTATCGTCGCCTGTCACATCAGGAGAAAAGAGAGCTTTACACAAACAAAAAGCTATTATGCGCCAGAAACAGCCAACCCTGGGCGTATCGTATTTTTCAAAACCAGGATGAATCACACGTCGGAGGAGTTTGCTCCCCGAGCGCCGCGCGTTTGCGTCTATGAGGAAGGAATTAATTTGGCATCTTACACATTTGCGTGTTTTCTCGCACCGATGCCTGATCTTTGAACCGCTCGTGAGGAGCCTCCAGGCACCGTGAGCTCACTGCGCAACATCTGACTTGTGTTTCAGTGATCCTTACCGTACACGTCATTATGAAAGCAACGCGGATTAAAAAACAAACATGTTAAGCACAGTGAACCAGCAGGCCTTTGGAGGTGAAGAGGGGCTGCTGGGGGGGCATGTAGAGAGGATCTGAGGTACTTGGAGAGGAAACGCTATGATCCGCTGATGGATAGATACAAACGGAAAGCAGCTATTTATTTTCAAGTAAGTGGTATCGGTTTGAAACAGATTTGTGTTACCTGCGCGGAGTTATCCTCTTTACTGTTTCAAAGTTATCTTCCGGCACAGACACTGGAGAAAAATCACATATCGTAATATATTAATAAATTGGGCGTTAGTTGCTCCCACAGTTGACAGTATCCACAGGCTTTCAAGTCCTTCATCCAGAGTCTGGCTGAATGTCTGGTTATATTTGTGTGTGTGTGTGTGTGTGTGTGTGTGTGTGTGTGTGTGTGAAGTCAAAGACAAATCGCAGGGGAGGATATTGATTCGCTCACTCCATCACACGTTGTCGCAGGCGAGCAAACAAGGTGAGCGGCGGCAGGGAAAAGGCAAGAGCCAGCCTCGGCTGAGGGCGGCATGAAACATCGGAGAAGACACAACGCGAGAGCTTGGCAGCCCCTCTGCCTCGCGCCGGCTGTCAGGAGATTAAAGAAGACGTCAACAGCAGTTTAACACAAGCTTAAGTGAAGAAGGCAGTCTGAATATTCCTCGCAGTATCTTCAATCTGTCAGAAAGCCCAAGCAGGTGATTCTCACCCAGCCCATCCGCTCGAGGGAGTGGTGGATTACCTACACCAGACGGATGTGCAGAAAGAGTGAACGACTGATACAAAGTGAAAACATTACTTATTGACTGCTGAACGATGCTAATTTAGATCCACAAGGCCAATAATCCCCTCTCGCGTTAATTTCTGGAACACTTCAAATCACACAATTTATCAAGAGCGTCGCTCCCTCTACTCCCCTTTTGATGATGCAGACTCAATTCTAATCAGACACCATGGGAAGAGAAATGAAATATTATTAAGTATGGTTATTCCAAGCCAGGCTCTGAGAAAAACGTCTGTGTTATAATCCAGGGATTTGAATAATCAGGTTGAAGATAATGGGCTGGGCCGGCCGGGGCGTAAATAGAGAGCATCCCCTCATCCTCCCAGCGCTGAACTTAATGAACTTTTAATTGATGCGGTTTGGCGAGTCCTTTTGTCATGCAACAGAAACAAGCCTCTCTGCTGATGGGCCTGTTTTCCCGACTGGCTTCAGATTGGTTTACAGCAGGCCCTAAGTACCGTGTAGTTAGTTTCATGTGTCATATAAAATCTGCCCAGGCACGACGACGCCTGCAACTAAAACCTTAAGTGCATCCACAGGAATCACTCACCGGCTTTGCACTTCCGTCTTAAGGAAGGAGGAGAAATTCAATCACTGCCGGCTTGACACACCGAAGACGGGGCTCGCGCATCTGCTTTTACTTGTTCTCGCAGAGCACTCCGGCGAGGCAGCCTGGGATTCGTGTTTGTCTGAACAACATCTCCGATATGACCGAGGCCTGAGTCACTCAATCTGTCGGCCCCCGTGTCACTTCCCAGGCCCGGCATCTGCGATGCACAGATACTTCCCCCCCAGTGAGCCAGGTCATCTTTATTCAATGATTTGCTTATTTAAATGAAATGTGGCTGATCTGTATCTGACACAAATTCCCAATACAGTGCTGCATCAGCTTTGTATTGGGGGTGGGAGGCATCCTCACAAAACGCTTGGCCCACTTTGCTTCCCAACAACCATCAGTAACCACAGCTCGGGGACTGTAACACAGCAATCTGTTAAGGAGATAAATAATCAGATTTGGCACAGCACTCCCATCTCTCTCGCCTTTCATTTGTCTTACACCAGAAAAGGAAAAAAACCCTGATAATGAAATCATTTAGGGTAAACCACGCAGAGAAGAAGGAAGGATAGGGTATGGATGTAGGATTGAGTGGGAGGACTTAAGGCAGGAGGCGAACATTAGTACTAACAGTGAATGTTGTGACTTGCCTCTCACACATTGTGGCCAGACTCCGATCCAGTATCAATCTTCCCTTTTTTTTTCTTTTTCGCTGATAGATTGAGTCCATCAGCACGCGATGCCATAGATCATGACTTGTTTATGGCCCAAAGCATGTCATCAAAAGAAGTGAACTAGAAAACAAGTGGCGAGCAGCTGTCGGGAGTCATCTTTGAGTCGGGCTGCACATAAACACAGCGCAACACCTTTCCGTCGGGGTCTATAGGCACTTTAATGTTACCGCTCCTCTAAAGGAAGCTGACGGCACGTTCCGCCCCACCCTCCCTTCATCGCTGTTACGAGATCATTATAGTGTTCTTCCCTCCGGGGCTGCCTGACAATGATAACATCCTGACAGACCTGTCCTGGGTGCAAGTCAAATTTAACGCAACGCAGGGAACTGCAGAGCGGTTTTCCTTTTTTATTTAATTTTTTCTCTCCCCTCCAACATGATCTGAAATGGGAGAACACCCCATGAATCCTACACTCTTCTCCCATTACACTAATGTCGCTCATTTGGTGTAAATTCTGTCATTTACTACTGTTTAGCCATCCAGCGCTTAAAAGGGCTCTTCTACCGCCAGCCCCTCGCAGCGCTTTGCGCTCACTGATTCCCAGCGCACTCCACATTTCAATTTCTTATTAATACAGAATTAACCAACAAGCCTGCTTGCGAAGAATTAAAAAAAAGGATCTCTTTAAATTAAAAACCAGCGTTACCTTCACCAGTCCACACATTTCCTTGTTAAAAGCTCATTATAATTGGTCTTCAACCATCTATTTATTAGCTGTATCAAAACAGAGGTCTTAATGCGAATGCATAATTCATAATTGAATAAAAAAAAAGAAATGAAAAAAAAAATTCTGACTTTTGAAAGAGAGAGAGGGGAAGAAAAAAAAGCTGCTAACCACATTCATGAATGCTTGACTGCTTCTTAATTGCGATGCAATCATCACATGTTATGAACAATGTGAACTCTTCAGCAAGTAATTACAACACAAGGAAACCTGTGACGGCCTTTTAAAATGTTCTACTTGAGGTACATCTTTGCTAACTCTGATACAAATGAGATTTTAATCTGAGCATCAGCTTGTTTAATCCTGCAAACTTGGCACACCTTGAATGCTTTCCTTTTTTTTTTCACTAATTCATTTTTACATCAAATGTATTGGCTGAGCAATTCCAGATATTTATCCCCCTCCCTCTCTGTCCTTAAAGACGTCCCCTGAAGTCGTAGTGTTAGACGTTATCTCTGTATTGAATATATGTATATGAATGAGATTTCAGTGGTTGGGAGTTATTCCCACATGGCAGCGCGGGCGTTTGTGGTGTAATGAATCTCGCTACCTGGCCCGTCGTCTCGAGGAGTGGAGCTCAGACTGGAGGAGAAGCGGCGGCGGCGGCGTGCTCACCAGAAGCACAGGTGGCAGCGATGTAGGCCAGTCCCCCAGGCTCTTGTAGCTGAAAGTTGTGTGTCTTGTGAAGTGCCTGTGTCCATATGGCTGGCTGTCTACAGACGCTGCCTCCGCACGGGCCGCTTTCTCTCAGCGCCGATTGTGGCCCGCTGCGGTCCCATTCCTCTCGCCATATGGAGGATGTTGTAAAGTTAGTTATATTTTTTTTATCAGGCGAGGGGGGCGGGGGGTGTGTTCCCGCTATTCAGACTTGATGGTACAAAGCCATGGACGCGGTTGCTCGTCAGCCCAGCTGGTGACGCGGATCGGTCAGTAAAGGAATTGATACCAGGCGGGGGATGTTTACGGTGGGAAAGTACCTGATACTTGGGGGGGGTCTCATGCCGCGGATCACTCTCCTCCAGGTGGGCTGTGGGACATGATGCAGCCGGCAGAGCGAGAGAAGCCCCCAAGCAGTCCTGATCAAAGTCAACTGCAACATGGCTCAGTGATACTAAATAATAACATATTGATTCGGTCGTGCTTTCGCAACACGAGTCCCCGTCTTTAAGAGGGAAGCCAGCAGAGCTCACACAGGTACACTGATTCCACACAGATCAAGTCGAGGGTTTTCATGTGGAAGCTACAGATACACAGGGAGGCGCAAGGCAGGCGTCGGCTTAACATGATGAACCAATCCTCTGTGACCTTTTAACTTCTGTCAACGTCAAAAAGTGTTTTTTATTAACAGCTGTCTCTCTCTCTCTCTGTGCATTTCTCTTTTAGATCCTCGCTAGAAGACCATTCGCACCACAGTCACCCCCTCTACGGTCACGGCGTTTGCAAGTGGCCCGGATGCGAGGCGGTGTTCGACGATTTCTATTCATTCCTCAAGTGAGTAAAAGTCACAGTCGGGAGGTTGTTTTTGTTCTTTCTTCTTTCTATCGCAGCTCGTTTGTCCTCGCGTTGGGTCGATTGCACGTTTTGTGACCAGCGACTACGGCGGCACTACAGGTGCAGCCGGTTGTTATTCCTGAGTGCGGGTGCCTGGGTTGACAAGGGTACTGTGGCGGGGTCTCCTTCTGAGAACGGCATGGGCCTCTAATTCCTGTGATAAGTGCAGTTCCCATGGTGACTGGGGCCGTTTTTCCCAAACAAACAACGGTAGGATGTTTATCTGTGGCAGCCCACACTGCATGGTTGCCCTTGTCACTGGACAGGGGGAGTGTGTGTGCGTGTATGTGTGTGTGTGTGTGTGTGTGTGTGTGTGCGTGCGTGCGTGCGTGCGTGCGTGTGTGTGTGTGTGTGTGTCTCGGCTCTTTCTGTCTTTTTCTCAGCGGTTTATTTGTCTTTCCCGCTCCTCTCTCATGCCTCTGACTTGGTGTTTAGGTTCACAGTGTGTGTGTGTGTGTGTGTGTGTGTGTGTGTGTGTGTGTGTGTGTGTGTGTGTGTGTGTGTGTGCGTGTCATTGAGGCCCACACCTTCAGCTCTGTGTTACAATGAACCGCGTGTTCTGCCCTCAAAGAGCTGCAGCTTTAGTCGACATCACCTGCTTTGCAGCCTTTCTTCGCCGTGTTATTAGGTTGGAGCGGTCCATCGTGGCACGGGCCTTTTGTTTTGCCCCCATGTTTTCTCCCCGCTTGAGTCACACCGCTGGTCTACTAATCAACCCTGTGTGCAGCGCGCTCCAAGTAATCCAACACATAACAGCGCCATGGTTACGGCGAGGATGAAAACATCTGCATTGTGGCAGCAGATCAATAGCTCACTGTCACCTGGGAGTAGTCACACTTTAAACAATATATGACACAATTCCATTATCCTAAAACAAGCACTCAGCGAACGTACAGATTCCTAGCTGGCAGAGCGAAAGGTGCCGAGGGTGTGTGTGTGTGGGGGGGCTGCGGCTGCGGCTGCTGAAAGTTTTGACCGTCTTTTTCAACATCCAGAGTCCTCCTCGCTCTTTCCTTAGATCCACTTTGAGCGCAGTTTGCTTTCGGAAAGCAGTTATGTGTTTTTATTTTGTATAATGAACAGGTCCATCGACACGTAGTTATTAAACCACGTATTACACACACATACATGCATTTCAGCTTTGGGAGTGCCCTTCTAAATCCGTCACTATTTATTGTATTCTGACATTGCCTCACCCTATTGTTTATAGAGAGGGGAATTAAATTCAGTGCTCTCGGTACAGCTCTGCCTTAAACAGTCTCTAAGTGCACTCTGCAATGTTTTTACAAGTGTTTTTATCATGGCAACATCTTGTTTACTTTAGTTGCCTGCTTCAAACTGCTTGGAACATGTTAAGAAAACATTTTTGCGGGAGAGGCTCCACAAAGCTGCCTTTGTTCAACAGCAGGCGAGAGTGTAGAGCAGCTCACCAAGGTGTTAACTCTCAAACCCTTAAGCACTTCCACATGAAACCCAGCGACTGATACTGCGGGCCTCCAAAAACAATCACAAATAAAAAACAACGG